>NC_044042.1:97909637-98519637 GCF_901765095.1 Microcaecilia unicolor
CTAACCCCCTCCCACCACAAAAAAATGATGTTTCACAACTTTTTACTTTCACCCTCAAATGTCATACCCTCCTCCCAAGCAGCAGTATGCAGGTCCCTGGAGCAGTTGTTAGGGGGTGCAGTGGACGTCAGGCAGGTGGACCCAGGCCCATCCCCCCCCTACCTGTTACAATTGTGCTGCTTAATGCTACTAGTCGTCCAACCCCCCCAAACCCACTGTACCCACATGTAGGTGCCCCCCTTCACCTCTTAGGGCTATAGTAATGGTGTAGACTTGTGGGCAGTGGGTTTTGAGGGGGATTTGGGGGGCTCAACACCCAAGGGAAGGGTGCTATGCACCTGGGAGCTCTTTTCCCTTTTTTTTTGTTTTTGTAAAAGTGCCCCCTAGGGTGCCCGGTTGGTGTCCTGGCATGTGAGGGGGACCAGTGCACTATGAATCCTGGCCCCTCCCACGAACAAATGCCTTGCATTTATTCGTTTTTGAGCTGGGCGATTTCATTTTCCATTATCGCTGAAAAGCAAAAACGCCCAGCTCACACCTTGGCGAATAAAACATGGGCGTCTATTTTTTTTAAAAAATACGGTTCACTCCGCCCCTTCACGGACCCGTTCTCGGAGATTAACGCCCATGGAGATGGGCGTTTCTGGTCGATTATGCCCCTCTATGTCTCTGATAGAGATCCTCTATTTTATTATGATCATTATTTGCAACCTTTGTGACTTTTTGCTCAGAGCTCCCCTCTTCTTCAATAGTTATGGCAACCTTGTACCGATAAGAACTTTGGAGAGCTTTCTTCTCTGATTCAAGTGAAGATATAACCATAGTGTATTTCCTTTCCAAAGGTTCATCCTGTCTCTGACTGTTACATATCTCTTGAGCATAGGCTTGTTCATGGAGAGAGGTCATGATGAACTTATGTTGTTCACCAATAGGAAATACTTGGCCATCATCTGAAGTAATCCTCTGTTCAGGAATGATCTTTTGTAACTGATGGATTATGTTTTTAGTTTCAGTATTTGGAATTTGTTCTGGCACTTTTTGCATATTATTAATCTTAACGGGTATAATTGCAGGTGTCGACATCTTTTTTCTTTTCTATGAAATAATCAACTCTATCACAGTGATCCAAAATTACTTCTTTGAGATAGCACTCCAGTTTCTGAATGTAAGTCATATCTTCTCCTGTAATTGCAATTCTTTTGTGTAAAATCAACTCCCTTTTGTGATGTTCTCCTCAACTTATGTTCTTGACCTTTTTTTTGGTCACTTTTGAGGTCTGGTATAGTCAGAGGAATGTCATTATAACTGATATCTGCGTTTTCTGTTATAGCATCAACTTTTTCATTGTCATACTCAGCTATTGTTTTGAGATAACAGCTCTTTTCTTTCTGAATGTAAGTCATATCATTTTTGTGGTTCAATTCCTTCTCGTACCCATAACAACTTTGGATAGCTTTCTTCTCTGATTCAAGTGAAGGGATACTCGCAATATATTTCTTGCCCAGAGGTTCATCTTGTCTCTGAGAATCCTGCAGCTCTTTCAGGATGCATTTGGTAATTTCCTGGTGGTTGAATAACTCAGAATGATAATAGTCACTGGCAGATTTTTCATTATAATAATGAATGCATTCATCCTCATTGCTGATTGAAAGCATCTTATTTACATATCCAGTATCTCTATTTTCATGAGCAGCTTCTTTTTCCTCATTGCTACTGTCCTTGAATTCACTATCATAAACATGTTCCTGGTCCTCTCTCGGAGTCCCAATATCATTTTCGAACGAGTCAAGGTATCTCAGATAGAGGTCCTCTATTTTATTTTGATAATTAATTTTAGCCTCTGTGGATTTTTGCTCGTAGCTCCTTTCTCCTTGAATTACATTTGGATAACTGACATCTGTCTTTTCTATGAAAACATCAACTCTTCCATGGTCATCCAAAGTTACTTCAGTGGGATAATAAGTTTTCTGTTTCTGAATGTAAGCCTCAATATCGTTTTGGTGAAAGCTATTATGTCTCTGATAGAGATCCTCTATTTTATTATGATCATTATTTACAACCTTTGTGACTTTTTGCTCAGAGCTCCCCTCTTCTTCAATAGTTATGGCAACCTTGTACCGATAAGAACTTTGGAGAGCTTTCTTCTCTGATTCAAGTGAAGATATAACCATAGTGTATTTCCTTTCCAAAGGTTCATCCTGTCTCTGACTGTTACATATCTCTTGAGCATAGGCTTGTTCATGGAGAGAGGTCATGATGAACTTATGTTGTTCACCAATAGGAAATACTTGGCCATCATCTGAAGTAATCCTCTGTTCAGGAATGATCTTTTGTAACTGATGGATTATGTTTTTAGTTTCAGTATTTGGAATTTGTTCTGGCACTTTTTGCATATTATTAATCTTAACGGGTATAATTGCAGGTGTCGACATCTTTTTTCTTTTCTATGAAATAATCAACTCTATCACAGTGATCCAAAATTACTTCTTTGAGATAGCACTCCAGTTTCTGAATGTAAGTCATATCTTCTCCTGTAATTGCAATTCTTTTGTGTAAAATCAACTCCCTTTTGTGATGTTCTCCTCAACTTATGTTCTTGACCTTTTTTTTGGTCACTTTTGAGGTCTGGTATAGTCAGAGGAATGTCATTATAACTGATATCTGCGTTTTCTGTTATAGCATCAACTTTTTCATTGTCATACTCAGCTATTGTTTTGAGATAACAGCTCTTTTCTTTCTGAATGTAAGTCATATCATTTTTGTGGTTCAATTCCTTCTCGTACCCATAACAACTTTGGATAGCTTTCTTCTCTGATTCAAGTGAAGGGATACTCGCAATATATTTCTTGCCCAGAGGTTCATCTTGTCTCTGAGAATCCTGCAGCTCTTTCAGGATGCATTTAGTAATTTCCTGGTGGTTGAATAACTCAGAATGATAATAGTCACTGGCAGATTTTTCATTATAATAATGAATGCATTCATCCTCATTGCTGATTGAAAGCATCTTATTTACATTTCCAGTATCTCTATTTTCATGAGCAGCTTCTTTTTCCTCATTGCTACTGTCCTTGAATTCACTATCATAAACATGTTCCTGGTCCTCTCTCGGAGTCCCAATATCATTTTCGAACGAGTCAAGGTATCTCAGATAGAGGTCCTCTATTTTATTTTGATAATTAATTTTAGCCTCTGTGGATTTTTGCTCGTAGCTCCTTTCTCCTTGAATTACATTTGGATAACTGACATCTGTCTTTTCTATGAAAACATCAACTCTTCCATGGTCATCCAAAGTTACTTCAGTGGGATAATAAGTTTTCTGTTTCTGAATGTAAGCCTCAATATCGTTTTGGTGAAAGCTATTATGTCTCTGATAGAGATCCTCTATTTTATTATGATCATTATTTACAACCTTTGTGACTTTTTGCTCAGAGCTCCCCTCTTCTTCAATAGTTATGGCAACCTTGTACCGATAAGAACTTTGGAGAGCTTTCTTCTCTGATTCAAGTGAAGATATAACCATAGTGTATTTCCTTTCCAAAGGTTCATCCTGTCTCTGACTGTTACATATCTCTTGAGCATAGGCTTGTTCATGGAGAGAGGTCATGATGAACTTATGTTGTTCACCAATAGGAAATACTTGGCCATCATCTGAAGTAATCCTCTGTTCAGGAATGATCTTTTGTAACTGATGGATTATGTTTTTAGTTTCAGTATTTGGAATTTGTTCTGGCACTTTTTGCATATTATTAATCTTAACGGGTATAATTGCAGGTGTCGACATCTTTTTTCTTTTCTATGAAATAATCAACTCTATCACAGTGATCCAAAATTACTTCTTTGAGATAGCACTCCAGTTTCTGAATGTAAGTCATATCTTCTCTGTAATTGCAATTCTTTTGTGTAAAATTGACTCCCTTTTGTGATGTTCTCCTCAACTTATATTCTTGACCTTTTTTTTGGTCACTTTTGAGGTCTGGTATGGTCAGAGGAATGTCATAACTGATATCTGCGTTTTCTGTTATAGCATCAACTTTTTCATTGTCATACTCAGCTATTGTTTTGAGATAACAGCTCTTCTCTTTCTGAATGTAAGTCATATCATTTTTGTGGTTCAATTCCTTCTCGTACCCATAACAACTTTGGATAGCTTTCTTCTCTGATTCAAGTGAAGGGATACTCGCAATATATTTCTTGCCCAGAGGTTCATCTTGTCTCTGAGAATCCCGCAGCTCTTTCAGGATGCATTTGGTAATTTCCTGGTGGTTGAATAACTCAGAATGATAATAGTCACTGGCAGATTTTTCATTATAATAATGAATGCATTCATCCTCATTGCTGATTGAAAGCATCTTATTTACATTTCCAGTATCTCTATTTTCATGAGCAGCTTCTTTTTCCTCATTGCTACTGTCCTTGAATTCACTATCATAAACATGTTCCTGGTCCTCTCTCGGAGTCCCAATATCATTTTCGAACGAGTCAAGGTATCTCAGATAGAGGTCCTCTCTTTTATTTTGATAATTAAATATAGCCTCTGTGGATTTTTGCTCGTAGCTCCTTTCTCCTTGAATTACATTTGGATAACTGACATCTGTCTTTTCTATGAAAACATCAACTCTTCCATGGTCATCCAAAGTTACTTCAGTGGGATAATAAGTTTTCAGTTTCTGAACGTAAGCCTCAATATCGTTTTGGTGAAAGCTATTATGTCTCTGATAGAGATCCTTTATTTTATTATGATCATTATTTGCAACCTTTGTGACTTTTTGCTCAGAGCTCCCCTCTTCTTCAATAGTTATGGCAACCTTGTACCGATAAGAACTTTGGAGAGCTTTCTTCTCTGATTCAAGTGAAGATATAACCATAGTGTATTTCTTGTCCAAAGGTTCATCCTGTCTCTGACTGTTACATATCTCTTGAGCATAGGCTTGTTCATGGAGAGAGGTCATGATGAACTTATGTTGATCACCAATAGGAAATACTTGGCTATCATCTGAAGTAATCCTCTGTTCAGGAATGATCTTTTGTAAGTGATGGATTATGTTTTTAGTTTCAGTATTTTGAATTTGTTCTGGCACTTTTTGCATATTATTAATCTTAACGGGTATAATTGCAGGTGTCGACATCTTTTTTCTTTTCTATGAAATAATCAACTCTATCACAGTGATCCAAAATTACTTCTTTGAGATAGCACTCCAGTTTCTGAATGTAAGTCATATCTTCTCTGTAATTGCAATTCTTTTGTGTAAAATCAACTCCCTTTTGTGATGTTCTCATTAACTTATATTCTTGACCTTTTTTTTGGTCACTTTTGAGGTCTGGTATAGTCAGAGAAATGTCATTATAACTGATATCTGCATTTTCTGTTATAGCGTCAAATTTTTCATTGTCATACTCAGCTATTGTTTTGCGATAACAGCTCTTCTCTTTCTGAATGTAAGTCATATCATTTTTGTGGTTCAATTCCTTCTCGTACACATAACAACTTTGGATAGCTTTCTTCTCTGATTCAAGTGAAGGGATACTCGCAATATATTTCTTGCCCAGAGGTTCATCTTGTCTCTGAGAATCCTGCAGCTCTTTCAGGATGCATTTGGTAATTTCCTGGTGGTTGAATAACTCAGAATGATAATAGTCACTGGCAGATTTTTCATTATATAAATGAATGCATTCATCCTCATTGCTGATTGAAAGCATCTTATTTACATTTCCAGTATCTCTCTTTTCATGAGCAGCTTCTTTTTCCTCATTTCTACTGTCCCTGAATTCTCTATCATAAACATGTTCCTGGTCCTCTCTCGGAGTCCCAATATCATTTTCGAACGAGTCAAGGTATCTCAGGTAGAAGTCCTCTATTTTATTTTGATAATTAATTGTAAAGTGTCTGTAGATTTTTGCTCGGATAGCTTTCTTCTCAGATTCAAGTGAAGATATAACCATAGTGTATTTCTTGTCCAAAGGTTCATCCTGTCTCTGACTGTTACATATCTCTTGAGCATAGGCTTGTTCATGGAGAGAGGTCATGATGAACTTATGTTGTTCACCAATAGGAAATACTTGGCCATCATCTGAAGTAATCCTCTGTTCAGGAATGATCTTTTGTAACTGATGGATTATGTTTTTAGTTTCAGTATTTGGAATTTGTTCTGGCACTTTTTGCATATTATTAATCTTAACGGGTATAATTGCAGGTGTCTCATCATAAATGACATCTTTTTTCTTTTCTATGAAATAATCAACTCTATCACAGTGATCCAAAATTACTTCTTTGAGATAGCACTCCAGTTTCTGAATGTAAGTCATATCTTCTCTGTAATTGCAGTTCTTTTGTGTAAAAACAACTCCCTTTTGTGATGTTCTCCTCAACTTATATTCTTGACCTTTTTTTTGGTCACTTTTGAGGTCTGGTATAGTCAGAGAAATGTCATTATAACTGATATCTGCATTTTCTGTTATAGCATCAAATTTTTCATTGTCATACTCAGCTATTGTTTTGAGATAACAGCTCTTCTCTTTCTGAATGTAAGTCATATCATTTTTGTGGTTCAATTCCTTCTCGTACACATAACAACTTTGGATAGCTTTCTTCTCTGATTCAAGTGAAGGGATACTCGCAATATATTTCTTGCCCAGAGGTTCATCTTGTCTCTGAGAATCCTGCAGCTCTTTCAGGATGCATTTGGTAATTTCCTGGTGGTTAAATAACTCAGAATGATAATAGTCACTGGCAGATTTTTCATTATAATAATGAATGCATTCATCCTCATTGCTGATTGAAAGCATCTTATTTACATTTCCAGTATCTCTCTTTTCATGAGCAGCTTCTCTTTCCTCATTGCTACTGTCCTTGAATTCACTATCATAAACATGTTCCTGGTCCTCTCTCGGAGTCCCAATATCATTTTCGAACGAGTCAAGGTATCTCAGATAGAGGTTCTCTATTTTATTTTGATAATTAATTTTAGCCTCTGTGGATTTTTGCTCATAGCTCCTTTCTCCTTGAATTACATTTGGATAACTGACATCTGTCTTTTCTATGAAAACATCAACTCTTCCATGGTCATCCAAAGTTACTTCAGTGGGATAATAAGTTTTCTGTTTCTGAACGTAAGCCTCAATATCGTTTTGGTGAAAGCTATCATGTCTCTGATAGAGATCCACTATTTTATTATGATCATTATTTGCAACCTTTGTGACTTTTTGCTCAGAGCTCCCCTCTTCTTCAATAGTTATGGCAACCTTGTACCGATAAGAACTTTGGAGAGCTTTCTTCTCTGATTCAAGTGAAGATATAACCATAGTGTATTTCTTGTCCAAAGGTTCATCCTGTCTCTGACTGTTACATATCTCTTGAGCATAGGCTTGTTCATGGAGAGAGGTCATGATGAACTTATGTTGTTCACCAATAGGAAATACTTGGCCATCATCTGAAGTAATCCTCTGTTCAGGAATGATCTTTTGTAACTGATGGATTATGTTTTTAGTTTCAGTATTTGGAATTTGTTCTGGCACTTTTTGCATATTATTAATCTTAACGGGTATAATTGCAGGTGTCGACATCTTTTTTCTTTTCTATGAAATAATCAACTCTATCACAGTGATCCAAAATTACTTCTTTGAGATAGCACTCCAGTTTCTGAATGTAAGTCATATCTTCTCTGTAATTGCAATTCTTTTGTGTAAAATCAACTCCCTTTTGTGATGTTGTCCTCAACTTATATTCTTGACCTTTTTTTTTGGTCACTTTTGAGGTCTGGTATAGTCAGAGGAATGTCATTATAACTGATATCTGCATTTTCTGTTATAGCATCAAATTTTTCATTGTCATACTCAGCTATTGTTTTGAGATAACAGCTCTTCTCTTTCTGAATGTAAGTCATATCATTTTTGTGGTTCAATTCCTTCTCGTACCCATAACAACTTTGGATAGCTTTCTTCTCTGATTCAAGTGAAGGGATACTCGCAATATATTTCTTGCCCAGAGGTTCATCTTGTCTCTGAGAATCCTGCATCTCTTTCAGGATGCAATTGGTAATTTCCTGGTAATTGAATAACTCAGAATGATAATAGTCACTGGCAGATTTTTCATTATAATAATGAATGCATTCATCCTCATTGCTGATTGAAAGCATCTTATTTACATTTCCAGTATCTCTCTTTTCATGAGCAGCTTCTCTTTCCTCATTGCTACTGTCCTTGAATTCACTATCATAAACATGTTCCTGGTCCTCTCTCGGAGTCCCAATATCATTTTCGAACGAGTCAAGGTATCTCAGATAGAGGTTCTCTATTTTATTTTGATAATTAATTTTAGCCTCTGTGGATTTTTGCTCATAGCTCCTTTCTCCTTGAATTACATTTGGATAACTGACATCTGTCTTTTCTATGAAAACATCAACTCTTCCATGGTCATCTAAAGTTACTTCAGTGGGATAATAAGTTTTCTGTTTCTGAACGTAAGCCTCAATATCGTTTTGGTGAAAGCTATCATGTCTCTGATAGAGATCCTCTATTTTATTATGATCATTATTTGCAACCTTTGTGACTTTTTGCTCAGAGCTCCCCTCTTCTTCAATAGTTATGGCAACCTTGTACCGATAAGAACTTTGGAGAGCTTTCTTCTCTGATTCAAGTGAAGATATAACCATAGTGTATTTCTTGTCCAAAGGTTCATCCTGTCTCTGACTGTTACATATCTCTTGAGCATAGGCTTGTTCATGGAGAGAGGTCATGATGAACTTATGTTGTTCACCAATAGGAAATACTTGGCCATCATCTGAAGTAATCCTATGTTCAGGAATGATCTTTTGTAACTGATGGATTATGTTTTTAGTTTCAGTATTTGGAATTTGTTCTGGCACTTTTTGCATATTATTAATCTTAACGGGTATAATTGCAGGTGTCTCATCATAAATGACATCTTTTTTCTTTTCTATGAAATAATCAACTCTATCACAGTGATCCAAAATTACTTCTTTGAGATAGCACTCCAGTTTCTGAATGTAAGTCATATCTTCTCTGTAATTGCAATTCTTTTGTGTAAAATCGACTCCCTTTTGTGATGTTCTCCTCAACTTATATTCTTGACCTTTTTTTTGGTCACTTTTGAGGTCTGGTATAGTCAGAGGAATGTCATTATAACTGATATCTGCGTTTTCTGTTATAGCATCAACATTTTCATTGTCATACTCAGCTATTGTTTTGAGATAACAGCTCTTCTCTTTCTGAATGTAAGTCATATCATTTTTGTGGTTCAATTCCTTCTCGTACCCATAACAACTTTGGATAGCTTTCTTCTCTGATTCAAGTGAAGGGATACTCGCAATATATTTCTTGCCCAGAGGTTCATCTTGTCTCTGAGAATCCTGCAGCTCTTTCAGGATGCATTTGGTAATTTCCTGGTGGTTGAATAACTCAGAATGATAATAGTCACTGGCAGATTTTTCATTATAATAATGAATGCATTCATCCTCATTGCTGATTGAAAGCATCTTATTTACATTTCCAGTATCTCTATTTTCATGAGCAGCTTCTTTTTCCTCATTGCTACTGTCCTTGAATTCACTATCATAAACATGTTCCTGGTCCTCTCTCGGAGTCCCAATATCATTTTCGAACGAGTCAAGGTATCTCAGATAGAGGTCCTCTATTTTATTTTGATAATTAATTTTAGCCTCTGTGGATTTTTGCTCGTAGCTCCTTTCTCCTTGAATTACATTTGGATAACTGACATCTGTCTTTTCTATGAAAATATCAACTCTTCCATGGTCATCCAAAGTTACTTCAGTGGGATAATAAGTTTTCTGTTTCTGAACGTAAGCCTCAATATCGTTTTGGTGAAAGCTATTATGTCTCTGATAGAGATCCTCTATTTTATTATGATCATTATTTGCAACCTTTGTGACTTTTTGCTCAGAGCTCCCCTCTTCTTCAATAGTTATGGCAACCTTGTACCGATAAGAACTTTGGAGAGCTTTCTTCTCTGTTTCAAGTGAAGATATAACCATAGTGTATTTCTTGTCCAAAGGTTCATCCTGTCTCTGACTGTTACATATCTCTTGAGCATAGGCTTGTTCATGGAGAGAGGTCATGATGAACTTATGTTGATCACCAATAGGAAATACTTGGCCATCATCTGAAGTAATCCTCTGTTCAGGAATGATCTTTTGTAACTGATGGATTATGTTTTTAGTTTCAGTATTTGGAATTTGTTCTGGCACTTTTTGCATATTATTAATCTTAACGGGTATAATTGCAGGTGTCGACATCTTTTTTCTTTTCTATGAAATAATCAACTCTATCACAGTGATCCAAAATTACTTCTTTGAGATAGCACTCCAGTTTCTGAATGTAAGTCATATCTTCTCTGTAATTGCAATTCTTTTGTGTAAAATCGACTCCCTTTTGTGATGTTCTCCTCAACTTATATTCTTGACCTTTTTTTTGGTCACTTTTGAGGTCTGGTATAGTCAGAGGAATGTCATTATAACTGATATCTGCGTTTTCTGTTATAGCATCAACTTTTTCATTGTCATACTCAGCTATTGTTTTGAGATAACAGCTCTTCTCTTTCTGAATGTAAGTCATATCATTTTTGTGGTTCAATTCCTTCTCGTACCCATAACAACTTTGGATAGCTTTCTTCTCTGATTCAAGTGAAGGGATACTCGCAATATATTTCTTGCCCAGAGGTTCATCTTGTCTCTGAGAATCCTGCAGCTCTTTCAGGATGCATTTGGTAATTTCCTGGTGGTTGAATAACTCAGAATGATAATAGTCACTGGCAGATTTTTCATTATAATAATGAATGCATTCATCCTCATTGCTGATTGAAAGCATCTTATTTAGATTTCCAGTATCTGTATTTTCATGAGCAGCTTCTTTTTCCTCATTGCTACTGTCCTTGAATTCACTATCATAAACATGTTCCTGGTCCTCTCTCGGAGTCCCAAGATGATTTTGGAACGAGTCAAGGTATCTCAGATAGAGGTCCTCTTTTTTATTTTGATAATTAATTTTAGCCTCTGTGGATTTTTGCTCGTAGCTCCTTTCTCCTTGAATTACATTTGGATAACTGACATCTGTCTTTTCTATGAAAACATCAACTCTTCCATGGTCATCCAAAGTTACTTCAGTGGGATAATAAGTTTTCTGTTTCTGAACGTAAGCCTCAATATCGTTTTGGTGAAAGCTATTATGTCTCTGATAGAGATCCTCTATTTTATTATGATCATTATTTGCAACCTTTGTGACTTTTTGCTCAGAGCTCCCCTCTTCTTCAATAGTTATGGCAACCTTGTACCGATAAGAACTTTGGAGAGCTTTCTTCTCTGATTCAAGTGAAGATATAACCATAGTGTATTTCTTTTCTGGCACTTTTTGCATATTATTAATCTTAACGGGTATAATTGCAGGTGTCTCATCATAAATGACATCTTTTTTCTTTTCTATGAAATAATCAACTCTATCACAGTGATCCAAAATTACTTCTTTGAGATAGCACTCCAGTTTCTGAATGTAAGTCATATCTTCTCTGTAATTGCAATTCTTTTGTGTAAAATCAACTCCCTTTTGTCAACTTATAGTCTTGACCTTTTTTTGGTCACTTTTGAGGTCTGGTATAGTCAGAGAAATGTCATTATAACTGATATCTGCATTTTCTGTTATAGCATCAAATTTTTCATTGTCATACTCAGCTATTGTTTTGAGATAACAGCTCTTCTCTTTCTGAATGTAAGTCATATCATTTTTGTGGTTCAATTCCTTCTCGTACCCATAACAACTTTGGATAGCTTTCTTCTCTGATTCAAGTGAAGGGATACTCGCAATATATTTCTTGCCCAGAGGTTCATCTTGTCTCTGAGAATCCTGCAGCTCTTTCAGGATGCATTTGGTAATTTCCTGGTGGTTGAATAACTCAGAATGATAATAGTCACTGGCAGATTTTTCATTATAATAATGAATGCATTCATCCTCATTGCTGATTGAAAGCATCTTATTTACATTTCCAGTATCTCTCTTTTCATGAGCAGCTTCTTTTTCCTCATTTCTACTGTCCCTGAATTCTCTATCATAAACATGTTCCTGGTCCTCTCTCGGAGTCCCAATATAATTTTCGAACGAGTCAAGGTATCTCAGGTAGAGGTCCTCTATTTTATTTTGATAATTAATTGTAAAGTGTCTGTAGATTTTTGCTCAGATAGCTTTCTTCTCAGATTCAAGTGAAGATATAACCATAGTGTATTTCTTCTCCAAAGGTTCATCCTGTCTCTGACTGTTTCATATCTCTTGAGCATAGGCTTGTTCATTGAGAGAGGTCATGATGAACTTATGTTGTTCACCAATAGGAAATACTTGGTCATCATCTGAAGTAATCCTCTGTTCAGGAATGATCTTTTGTAACTGATGGATTATGTTTTTAGTTTCAGTATTTGGAATTTGTTCTGGCACTTTTTGCATATTATTAATCTTAACGGGTATAATTGCAGGTGTCTCATCATAAATGACATCTTTTTTCTTTTCTATGAAATAATCAACTCTATCACAGTGATCCAAAATTACTTCTTTGAGATAGCACTCCAGTTTCTGAATGTAAGTCATATCTTCTCTGTAATTGCAATTCTTTTGTGTAAAATCAACTCCCTTTTGTGATGTTCTCCTCAGCTTATATTCTTGACCTTTTTTTTGGTCACTTTTGAGGTCTGGTATAGTCAGAGGAATGTCATTATAACTGATATCTGCGTTTTCTGTTATAGCATCAACTTTTTCATTGTCATACTCAGCTATTGTTTTGAGATAACAGCTCTTCTCTTTCTGAATGTAAGTCATATCATTTTTGTGGTTCAATTCCTTCTCGTACCCATAACAACTTTGGATAGCTTTCTTCTCTGATTCAAGTGAAGGGATACTCGCAATATATTTCTTGCCCAGAGGTTCATCTTGTCTCTGAGAATCCTGCAGCTCTTTCAGGATGCATTTGGTAATTTCCTGGTGGTTGAATAACTCAGAATGATAATAGTCACTGGCAGATTTTTCATTATAATAATGAATGCATTCATCCTCATTGCTGATTGAAAGCATCTTATTTACATTTCCAGTATCTCTATTTTCATGAGCAGCTTCTTTTTCCTCATTGCTACTGTCCCTTGAATTCACTATCATAAACATGTTCCTGGTCCTCTCTCGGAGTCCCAATATCATTTTCGAACGAGTCAAGGTATCTCAGATAGAGGTCCTCTATTTTATTTTGATAATTAATTTTAGCCTCTGTGGATTTTTGCTCAGTAGCTCCTTTCTCCTTGAATTACATTTGGATAACTGACATCTGTCTTTTCTATGAAAACATCAACTCTTCCATGGTCATCCTAAAGTTACTTCAGTGGGATAATAAGTTTTCTGTTTCTGAACGTAAGCCTCAATATCGTTTTGGTGAAAGCTATCATGTCTCTGATAGAGATCCTCTATTTTATTATGATCATTATTTGCAACCTTTGTGACTTTTTGCTCAGAGCTCCCCTCTTCTTCAATAGTTATGGCAACCTTGTACCGATAAGAACTTTGGAGAGCTTTCTTCTCAGATTCAAGTGAAGATATAACCATAGTGTATTTCTTGTCCAAAGGTTCATCCTGTCTCTGACTGTTACATATCTCTTGAGCATAGGCTTGTTCATGGAGAGAGGTCATGATGAACTTATGTTGTTCACCAATAGGAAATACTTGGCCATCATCTGAAGTAATCCTCTGTTCAGGAATGATCTTTTGTAACTGATGGATTATGTTTTTAGTTTCAGTATTTGGAATTTGTTCTGGCACTTTTTGCATATTATTAATCTTAACGGGTATAATTGCAGGTGTCGACATCTTTTTTTCTTTTCTATGAAATAATCAACTCTATCACAGTGATCCAAAATTACTTCTTTGAGATAGCACTCCAGTTTCTGAATGTAAGTCATATCTTCTCTGTAATTGCAATTCTTTTGTGTAAAATCAACTCCCTTTTGTGATGTTCTCCTCAACTTATATTCTTGACCTTTTTTTTTGGTCACTTTTGAGGTCTGGTATAGTCAGAGGAATGTCATTATAACTGATATCTGCGTTTTCTGTTATAGCATCAACTTTTTCATTGTCATACTCAGCTATTGTTTTGAGATAACAGCTCTTCTCTTTCTGAATGTAAGTCATATCATTTTTGTGGTTCAATTCCTTCTCGTACCCATAACAACTTTGGATAGCTTTCTTCTCTGATTCAAGTGAAGGGATACTCGCAATATATTTCTTGCCCAGAGGTTCATCTTGTCTCTGAGAATCCTGCAGCTCTTTCAGGATGCATTTGGTAATTTCCTGGTGGTTGAATAACTCAGAATGATAATAATCACTGGCAGATTTTTCATTATAATAATGAATGCATTCATCCTCATTGCTGATTGAAAGCATCTTATTTACATTTCCAGTATCTCTATTTTCATGAGCAGCTTCTTTTTCCTCATTGCTACTGTCCTTGAATTCACTATCATAAACATGTTCCTGGTCCTCTCTCGGAGTCCCAATAACATTTTCGAACGAGTCAAGGTATCTCAGATAGAGGTCCTCTATTTTATTTTGATAATTAATTTTAGCCTCTGTGGATTTTTGCTCGTAGCTCCTTTCTCCTTGAATTACATTTGGATAACTGACATCTGTCTTTTCTATGAAAACATCAACTCTTTCATGGTCATCCAAAGTTACTTCAGTGGGATAATAAGTTTTCTGTTTCTGAACGTAAGCCTCAATATCGTTTTGGTGAAAGCTATCATGTCTCTGATAGAGATCCTCTATTTTATTATGATCATTATTTGCAACCTTTGTGACTTTTTGCTCAGAGCTCCCCTCTTCTTCAATAGTTATGGCAACCTTGTACCGATAAGAACTTTGGAGAGCTTTCTTCTCTGATTCAAGTGAAGATATAACCATAGTGTATTTCTTGTCCAAAGGTTCATCCTGTCTCTGACTGTTTCATATCTCTTGAGCATAGGCTTGTTCATTGAGAGAGGTCATGATGAACTTATGTTGTTCACCAATAGGAAATACTTGGCCATCATCTGAAGTAATCCTCTGTTCAGGAATGATCTTTTGTAACTGATGGATTATGTTTTTAGTTTCAGTATTTGGAATTTGTTCTGGCACTTTTTGCATATTATTAATCTTAACGGGTATAATTGCAGGTGTCGACATCTTTTTTCTTTTCTATGAAATAATCAACTCTATCACAGTGATCCAAAATTACTTCTTTGAGATAGCACTCCAGTTTCTGAATGTAAGTCATATCTTCTCTGTAATTGCAATTCTTTTGTGTAAAATCAACTCCCTTTTGTGATGTTCTCCTCAACTTATATTCTTGACCTTTTTTTTGGTCACTTTTGAGGTCTGGTATAGTCAGAGGAATGTCATTATAACTGATATCTGCGTTTTCTGTTATAGCATCAACTTTTTCATTGTCATACTCAGCTATTGTTTTGAGATAACAGCTCTTCTCTTTCTGAATGTAAGTCATATCATTTTTGTGGTTCAATTCCTTCTCGTACCCATAACAACTTTGGATAGCTTTCTTCTCTGATTCAAGTGAAGGGATACTCGCAATATATTTCTTGCCCAGAGGTTCATCTTGTCTCTGAGAATCCTGCAGCTCTTTCAGGATGCATTTGGTAATTTCCTGGTGGTTGAATAACTCAGAATGATAATAGTCACTGGCAGATTTTTCATTATAATAATGAATGCATTCATCCTCATTGCTGATTGAAAGCATCTTATTTACATTTCCAGTATCTCTATTTTCATGAGCAGCTTCTTTTTCCTCATTGCTACTGTCCCTGAATTCTCTATCATAAACATGTTCCTGGTCCTCTCTCGGAGTCCCAATATAATTTTCGAACGAGTCAAGGTATCTCAGGTAGAGGTCCTCTATTTTATTTTGATAATTAATTGTAAAGTGTCTGTAGATTTTTGCTCAGATAGCTTTCTTCTCAGATTCAAGTGAAGATATAACCATAGTGTATTTCTTGTCCAAAGGTTCATCCTGTCTCTGACTGTTTCATATCTCTTGAGCATAGGCTTGTTCATTGAGAGAGGTCATGATGAACTTATGTTGTTCACCAATAGGAAATACTTGGTCATCATCTGAAGTAATCCTCTGTTCAGGAATGATCTTTTGTAACTGATGGATTATGTTTTTAGTTTCAGTATTTGGAATTTGTTCTGGCACTTTTTGCATATTATTAATCTTAACGGGTATAATTGCAGGTGTCTCATCATAAATGACATCTTTTTTCTTTTCTATGAAATAATCAACTCTATCACAGTGATCCAAAATTACTTCTTTGAGATAGCACTCTAGTTTTTGAATGTAAGTCATATCTTCTCTGTAATTGCAATTCTTTTGTGTAAAATCAACTCCCTTTTGTGATGTTCTCCTCAACTTATATTCTTGACCTTTTTTTTGGTCACTTTTGAGGTCTGGTATAGTCAGAGGAATGTCATTATAACTAATATCTGCGTTTTCTGTTATAGCATCAACTTTTTCATTGTCATACTCAGCTATTGTTTTGAGATAACAGCTCTTCTCTTTCTGAATGTAAGTCATCTCATTTTTGTGGTTCAATTCCTTCTCGTACCCATAACAACTTTGGATAGCTTTCTTCTCTGATTCAAGTGAAGGGATACTCGCAATATATTTCTTGCCCAGAGGTTCATCTTGTCTCTGAGAATCCTGCAGCTCTTTCAGGATGCATTTGGTAATTTCCTGGTGGTTGAATAACTCAGAATGATAATAGTCACTGGCAGATTTTTCATTATAATAATGAATGCATTCATCCTCATTGCTGATTGAAAGCATCTTATTTACATTTCCAGTATCTCTCTTTTCATGAGCAGCTTCTTTTTCCTCATTTCTACTGTCCCTGAATTCTCTATCATAAACATGTTCCTGGTCCTCTCTCGGAGTCCCAATATCATTTTCGAACGAGTCAAGGTATCTCAGATAGAGGTCCTCTATTTTATTTTGATAATTAATTTTAGTCTCTGTGGATTTTTGCTCGTAGCTCCTTTCTCCTTGAATTACATTTGGATAACTGACATCTGTCTTTTCTATGAAAACATCAACTCTTCCATGGTCATCTAAAGTTACTTCAGTGGGATAATAAGTTTTCTGTTTCTGAACGTAAGCCTCAATATCGTTTTGGTGAACGCTATCATGTCTCTGATAGAGATCCTCTATTTTATTATGATCATTATTTGCAACCTCTGTGACTTTTTGCTCAGAGCTCCCCTCTTCTTCAATAGTTATGGCAACCTTGTACCGATAAGAACTTTGGAGAGCTTTCTTCTCTGATTCAAGAGAAGATATAACCATAGTGTATTTCTTGTCCAAGGGTTCATCCTGTCTCTGACTGTTACATATCTCTTGAGCATAGGCTTGTTCATGGAGAGAGGTCATGATGAACTTATGTTGTTCACCAATAGGAAATACTTGGCCATCATCTGAAGTAATCCTCTGTTCAGGAATGATCTTTTGTAGCTGATGGATTATGTTTTTAGTTTCAGTATTTGGAATTTGTTCTGGCACTTTTTGCATATTATTAATCTTAACGGGTATAATTGCAGGTGTCGACATCTTTTTTCTTTTCTATGAAATAATCAACTCTATCACAGTGATCCAAAATTACTTCTTTGAGATAGCACTCCAGTTTCTGAATATAAGTCATATCTTCTCTGTAATTGCAATTCTTTTGTGTAAAATCAACTCCCTTTTGTGATGTTCTCCTCAACTTATATTCTTAACCTTTTTTTTGGTCACTTTTGAGGTCTGGTATAGTCAGAGGAATGTCATTATAACTGATATCTGCATTTTCTGAAATAGCATCAACTTTTTCATTGTCATACTCAGCTATTGTTTTGAGATAACAGCTCTTCTCTTTCTGAATGTAAGTCATATCATTTTTGTGGTTCAATTCCTTCTCGTACCCATAACAACTTTGGATAGCTTTCTTCTCTGAATCAAGTAAAGGGATACTCGCAATATATTTCTTGCCCAGAGGTTCATCTTGTCTCTGAGAATCCTGCAGCTCTTTCAGAATGCATTTGGTAATTTCCTGGTAGTTGAATAACTCAGAATGATAATAGTCACTGGCAGATTTTTCATTATAATAATGAATGCATTCATCCTCATTGCTGATTGAAAGCATCTTATTTACATTTCCAGTATCTCTCTTTTCATGAGCAGCTTCTTTTTCCTCATTTCTACTGTACTTGAATTCACTATCATATGTTCCTGGTCCTCTCTCGGAGTCCCAATATCATTTTCGAACGAGTCAAGGTATCTCAGATAGAGGTCCTCTATTTTATTTTGATAATTAATTTTAGCCTCTGTGGATTTTTGCTCGTAGCTCCTTTCTCCTTGAATTACATTTGGATAACTGACATCTGTCTTTTCTATGAAAACATCAACTCTTCCATGGTCATCCAAAGTTACTTCAGTGGGATAATAAGTTTTCTGTTTCTGAACGTAAGCCTCAATATCGTTTTGGTGAAAGCTATCATGTCTCTGATAGAGATCCTCTATTTTATTATGATCATTATTTGCAACCTCTGTGACTTTTTGCTCAGAGCTCCCCTCTTCTTCAATAGTTATGGCAACCTCGTACCGATAAGAACTTTGGAGAGCTTTCTTCTCTGTTTCATGTGAAGATTGGGGTCCTTGTTCCATATGTTCGGTTTCTGGAGTGAAAACAAGAGACTTCTTTGAATTATTGTTTACGTATAAGGATATGCAAAGACTGTATATCTAAGTCCCTCAATGTCCAACAGGAGCAGCAATTTTAAAAAGCTGAATATTGGGGATAAAAGAATGCAGCTTTCCCCCAGATGTATGTTGGAGCAGTTTTTTTAGAACATTGCTGCTCCTGACCATCATCCGTGCTACCTACCTCCCCATCCCCCACCATCATTCTTTCCTAGCACTGAGCCTCACTCTCTGCCTCCTTCAACATTATGACAGCCAGCCAATCCCTCCTCCCCCCTAATAAAACACAAGGCAGCCACCCATCAGCCCCCATACCTGATTCCCGATCCCACATGAGATCTCACCTGATACCCCTTGACATACCTTCCCTACCTCTACCCATCCCCCAATTTTATCACTCTGACCTCTACTTGTAATCTCGTATTACTATCGTTAGTGCTTAACCTGCCAAATAAAGTTAAAATCTAGATGGTGTATAGATCACTATGTATAAAATCCAGATTTTTATAATCATATGTATGAGTATGACAATCTGTTTACACCTGGAGATCCTTCTAAAGTATGGGTTATAATCTTACTAGGCCAATGATGATTGTGGGCATCTTTTTTTTATCATTTCTAAAATGCACAGCTTGATTAACTGTGGTTTATATAGAGGCATCAGTCACAACTGCTGGAAAGGAAATAGTCTCAGAGAGATAATAGAATTAGGAATAAAGTCAAATGAAAGAGGTCCAATTCCCTGTTTCTTCCTTTGTTTCCCTCCTCCTTTTCCTTTCCTCCTCCTTTCCCTTCTCCCTCATTTCTGGTATAAGCAGCATAAAATGTATTGAGCTTTTTTGGGTTCTTGCCAGGTATTTGTGACCTGAATTGGCCACTATTGGAAACAGGACGCTGGACTTGATGGGCCTTTGGTCTGTCCCAGTGTGGCAATACTTACAGTATGTACTTATTCCTTCCCTTCCCCTTTTTCCTTCACCTATCCCATTTGCCTTTTCCCCTCCTTCTCCCTCCTTCCCCTTCCCCATTTTCTTCCCCTTTCCTTTATTTCTTGTTTCTTTTCCCCCCTTGTTTTTTCTTCCTTTCCTTTCCTCTTGCATCTTCCTCTCCCTTTTTCCGTCACACCGCTTTCCTCTCCTCTCCTCTCCCTCATCCCCTCCCCTCCCTTTCCTTCGCCCTTTATCCTCTTCACCCTGGTTTGCTTTCTTTTTCCCCTACACAGGTGACATAAAGGGGCATATTCGAACGGGGCGCCCAAGTTTTCCTGAGGACGTCTCCACAAAGGGGCAGGGAAACCCGTATTATCGAAACAAGATTGGCGTCCATCTTTCGTTTCGATAATAAGGTCGGGGACGCCCAAATCTCAACATTTAGGTCGACCTTAGAGATGGTCGACATAAATGTTGTGATGGTCAACCTTAGATTTGAACTGATAGGCCACTCCTCCACTCCACTCCCTTGAAATTTGGCCATCCCTGTAGGGAGGGGGGGCAGTTGAGGACATCCAAAATGTTTGAAAGAAGGACGTCCATGCCTTCGTTATGCCTCTGCTGACACACACATACCTCCACCCCCAGGGACCTGCATACTGCCCCCCCCCCCCCCCACAGGGACGGCCAAATTTTAAGGGAGTGGAGTGGAGGAGTGGTTAGAGCACTGGTCTTGCAATCCCAAGGTGGCTGGTTCAAATCCCACTCCTGCTACTTGTGATCCAAAATCCAAATAAATAAAAGGGGGTGTCAGAGGCATAGCAAAGGCATGGACATCCTTCTCACAGAAACATTCACATTTTGGACGTCTGCCGTTGCAGGGACGGAGGCAAAGCGAAGGACATCCTTCACCCAAATGCTAAAAAAAAAAAAAGACAAAAGTTTTTAAAGTTGTTTTTTTCGGGGTGGGAGGTGGTTAGTGACCACTGGGGGAGTCAGGGGAGGTCATCCCCGATTCCCTCCAGTGGTCATCTGGTTATTTAGGGCACATTTTTGTGGCTTGGTCGTAAAGAACAAAAGGACCAAGTAAAGTCGGCCAAGTGTTCGTCAGGGACGCCCTTCTATTTTCCATTATCGCTTGAGGATGCCCGTCTGTTAGGCAAGCCCCAGTCCCGCCTTCGCTACGCCTCCGACACTCCTGCAGGAACTTTGGTTGTCCCTACGACGGGAAGCAGTTGGGGACGCCCAAAATCGGCTTTCGATTATGCTGATTTGGGCGACCCTGAGAGAAGGATGCCCATCTCTCAATTTGTGTCAAAAGATGGGCGCCCTTCTCTTTTGAAAATAAGCCTGATAGTCACATACTTTTGTTTTATAAATCGCTTTATTCATTTTGCGAACCCAATATTTCACATGTCCTCTTTCTATTTTCTAGCGAACTTAGGGGCCCTAATACATGGTCTGAGTGGTAATTCTGAATTTGGCACATGCCGAAAACACACGGTAGAAAATATTTTCTATTTTCTACCGCGTGGCGCTTACCCGGTGGTAAACTGCAGTGAGTGTGCGCTGGATGACTACCGCCTGGACAGCATGGCATGAGACCTTACCGCTAAGTACTACTACTACTACTACTATTTAACATTTCTAAAGTGCTACTAGGGTTACGCAGCGCTGTACAGTTTAACATAGAAGGACAGTCCCTGCTCAGAGAGCTTACAATCTAAAGGACAAATGTACAGTCAGTCGAGTAGGGGTCGTCAAAATGGGGCAGTCTAGATTTCCTGAAAGGTATAAAGGTTAGGTGCCGAAAGCAACATTGAAGAGGTGGGCTTTGAGTAAGGATTTGAAGATGGGTAGGGAGGAGGCTTGGCGTAAGGGCTCAGGAAGTTTATTCCAAGCATAGGGTGAGGTGAGGCAGAATGGGCGGAGCCTGGAGTAGGCGGTGGTGGAGAAGGGTACTGTCAGTGGGTGGTGGTAAGTTCTCAAGACGAAAATGGATGACCATTTTTGGTCCCTTAAAAAAAGGCCCTTTTTCCTGGACACGGCAAAAACTGACGCAGCTCGAGGCCCAAAAGACGCGCTCACAGTGCCACAGGCCAGTTTTTGCCATGGCTTAGTAAAAGGGTCTCTTAGTTTTAGTTTATGCTTTTAATGACAGAGTTTTATGACACCTTTATCATGCCTTTCACTCACACTTTCAATTGACTGACACTGACTTTGGATGATTTATTGAGCTACCTTTTTTATTAATCATTTTCACTTTTGCGGGGTGACACAAAGCCATGTTTTTTGACATTTCTTATTGTGCACGCTCCTTTAAACTAGCAGCCTGACAAGTTGAACTCTTTTGAGTTTGATTTTAGTGTACTAGAATTGTGCTCTATAAGGCCCTTTTACTAAAGGGCTGCCGCCGTCACGTTCTTGGTTCTCTCCCCAGGGTCGCACGCAGACAACTGAGAGTAATGTCTGATGCTGTGACAAAAGTCAATGAAAGCAGCAGCCTCCACAGCATAGCGGTGTGGACAATAAAGCACTGTGGGAAATTCACAGGTCAGCACCTGGCTTCAGTGTACCTAATTTGTATGCCTAAGGGGTCCTTTTGGAAAGGTGTGCTAATGAATTACTGTGCGTTAAGTGCCATGCAGCCCACAGGTATACAAAGGTAGCGCACCTTAGGCTCCATCCTGGACAATATTCAGCCTGCAGGAGGCAGGCTGGCTAAGTCCTGCGATCAGCACTGACCCTGGATGTTCAATGTCAGGCCGTTTCCAGTTACTGGCATTGAATAACTGGGTTGGGTTTTTTTTTTTTTTGGTCAGTTTAAACTTAACCGGCCACGTTAATATTCAGTGCTGGCTGACTAAGTTTATAGCGGCCAAAGATAAAACTGCTATTAAAGTGGTCCTGTTTGGCCATTAAACTTAGCTGGCAATGTGCTCAATATTCACAACTAGCTGATTATATCACGTGATATAGCTGGTTAACCACGCTATCTGCTGGATTCTACATAGCGCGCCTAGAGATCCACACTGAAATAGGTGGCAAATTGGTGGGAAAATGTGGGATACAAGTGCAATAAATAAATCCAAGTGTATTCTATAACAACGCGTGCAACTTAATTGGCTTAAGCTAATCAGCATCGATACCAGCACTTAACAAGCAATAATGAGCACTAATTGACAATAATTAGAATTTACACACACGACTCACTAAGTGTATTCACGCAGTTCAAAAGGGGTGTGGCTATAGGCAGGGAAATAGGCATTTTGTGGGTGTTTCAAAACTTACATGCATAGTTATAGAATATGGCTCAGTGTGCGTAAATTTATGTGCACAATTTTACACACATTTTCATTGGTGTAAGTGGAGGTACGTTGTTTTAGGTACTGGGATATCAAACTAAGTGTATTCTACATACCAGTATAGAATCCTGGGCTATGTGTGCCCTTAGTGAATAATGCTTAGGGCACTTAAATGCATACGCACCAATTTCCTCTGCATATTCATGCGCAAGGTGCAGGCACGCAGTTATAGAACTGTACAAGTTTTTCCTTGCCCTTGCCTTGGCCCAAGCCACGCCCCTTTCCAGACTGAAGAAAAAGGCCATTCTACGAATTGAATTTTAAAACAACAGTTGTAGGACCTGCTTCCAGCCACTTAAATGCTTTAGAAGATCACCCTAATTAAGGCCTCTTTTACTAAACTGTGCTAGCGATTCCTGCACGGCAATGCCGACGAAGCCCATTCAAAGTGCTCAGATTTACCACTTATGAGGTAGGTAAGTATGCATTCAATATTATTAACTTGCAGAAGAAAGACACCAGGGTTCAGTGCATGGTGACCATGCGATGATGTAACTGTCCTTAGCAACCAGCATCCCATTGTTGATGCGGCCAACCCTGGCTACTGCCAAGGCATAACTTCCTTCTTCTCAAATAACCAACAGCTCATTTCCTTATTAAACCAAATACAGACAAGCAGATCTCTGGTTGTGCCACTGAACTGAGACCTCATCTTACCTTCCTTGTCCAACTCTCTAGACCAAGCCAAGCCTTCCTCTATTTCCTGTGTCCAAGTGGAAGATCCTCTGTTAAGACCAACCCTTTTTAATAGATCAATTCTCTCTTTTATAATTTGCTAATTATTTAAAGAGACATTTCAGCCCAGTAATGTTCAGCAGATTCAGAAAAGCAAAGGCATACATTCAACAAACTGCTAAAAGCAACAGGACCAACCTCTGGAGAATTGCTAAAATTCAAAATCTACCTACCAGCCATAGCACTAAGACAGACAACCTCCCCCCCCCCCCCCCCCCCCCCCCCCCCCATTCCCACCCTCCATACTCACCACTTTCAGCCTCTGGAACGAAAAAGTTCAGGGGCTGCAGCAGAACATCAACCTTGTCCTTCTCCCTCAAAACACACTGGTAAAGTGGTGAAATAGTTTAGCAGCAGCTGATTCTATCCAGTGATGCTTGAAAGACCCATTATGACATCACAAAACAAGTGTGGGAGGGGCCTCCTCTCCACCTTATTATACCATCTCATGTCAAGTATTTTGACACCTACTGGGTTTAGAGGAGTAGCCTAGTGGTTAGAGCACCAACTTTGACATCCAGAGGTGCCCAGTTCAAATCCCACTGTTGCTTCTCAGGTACAAAATTAGATTGTGAGCAGGGAAATGCCCAGTGTACCTGAATGTAATTCACCCTGCACTACTACTGAATTAGTTGGGCAAGCAATGAAGCTACAAAGTAGTAAATTTAAAAAGGATCATGTGTAATTAAACTCTGGAATTCTTTGACAGAGAATGTGTTAAACACAGTTAGCTTAGCAGGGTTTTTAAAAAGGTTTGGATAGCTTCCTAAAGGAAAAGTCTATAAGCCACTATTAAAATGGGGAAAATCCACTGCTTATTTCTAGGATAAGCAGCATAAAATGTATTGTACTGCTTTGGGATCTTGCCAGGTACTTGTGACCTGGATTGGCCACGGTTGGAAACAGGATACTGGGCTAGATGGACCTTCAGTCCGTCCCAGTATGGCTGAGTGTTCTGTGGGAAATATATACAGATATGTATATCTATATATCTGTATATATTTCCCACAGAATGCTCAGCAGCATGGCTCCTTGCTCCCCAGGTTGACTGGGTATGTGCACAAGAGCTGAGCTTATTTGGGCTCATGGGCCTGCCACGCTCCTCCCCCTTAACTTCCCAATGCTCAACACTAACAGCACGCATATAATTTCCATACTATTAGTGTTGAGCATTGGGAAGTTATTTTGCTGTGTTGTTCCCACTGTATTTCCCGGCACTGTTCCCGCCAGAACCGATATACTCATATCACCCCTCTCCTCAGGTCACTTCACTGGCTTCCAATCAGATACCGCATTCAATTCAAGCCTCTCCTTCTTACCTACAAATGCACTCAGTCTGCTGCCCCTCACTACCTTTCTACCCTCATCTCCCCTTACGTTCCCGCCCGTAACCTCCGTTCACAGGACAAATCCCTCCTCTCTGTACCCTTCTCCACCACTGCCAACTCCAGGCTCCGCTCATTCTGCCTCGCCTCACCCTATGCTTGGAACAACCTTCCTGAGCCCTTACACCAAGCCCCCTCCCTGCCCATCTTCAAGTCTTTGCTTAAAACCCACCTCTTCAATGCTGCATTTGGCACCTAACTCTTACCATTCAGTAAATCCAGACTGCCCCAATTTGACTGCCCCTATCGGACTGACCGTTCACTTGTCTCTTAGATTGTAAGCTCTTTGAGCAGGGACCGTCCCTCTATGTTTAATTGTACAGCGCTGTGTAACCCTTGTAGCGCTTTAGAAATGTTAAGTAGTAGTAGAATCAGCCCCTAAGTTGTACCCAAAGAGCAGTAGTACAGTATAGGGTGGCGGGACCTGGGAGTGATTGTATCTGATTATCTTAAGGTGGCCAAACAGGTAAAAAGGCGATGGCAAAAGCCAGAAGGATGCATAGGGAGAGGAATAGTCAGCAGGAAAAAGGTAATGATGTCTTTGTATAAATCTCTGGTGAGACCTCAATTAGAATAGTGAGTACAATTCTGGAGACTCACCTTCAAAAAAATCAGTGGCGTAGCTATGGGGGGGCATGGGGGCCTGGCTCTGGGGCACCTGGTGTGACTGACTGAAGTGCTTGTCCAGCGCTGGTCTCTGCCACATTGCCTGCCTTGCTCTTCCCCTCATGTCGCATTCATACTCATTTTAAATGAAACTGAGAATGTGCAAAGTGACATGTATACTCAGTTGAACTAAAACGAGCATGCACGCGACATGAGGGGAACAGCAGGGCAGGCAACGCAGCGGAGACCAGCGCTGAAAAAATGCTTCAGCTAGTGGAGGTTGGGGACACCCGCCAGCCAAGGTGTGTGAGGAGGAGGCTGCAGCAGCGACGACGGGCCAAAATGTGCCCCCCCCCCATTTTGGGCTCTGGACCCCCTCCACATCAAGTTCTGGCTACGCCACTGAAAAAGATATAAACAGGATGGAGTCAGTCCAAAGGGTGACTACTAAAATGGGCAGCAGTCTTTGTCATAAAGCATATGGAGCAGGCTAAAAGATCAGCTTAATACTCCAATAACAACATTCAATTCTTCTACATGCTATTCTATAAAACTGCGCACCTAACTTGTCTTGCATGCAACTCAAAAGGGGCGTGGCCAGAGGAGGGCCATGGGCAGGTCAGAGGTGTTCCCAAATTTTGGGCAAAGTGTTATAGAATACCAGGGTTGCAGGTCCAACTTGAGTGCGACATAAGTCCTCATGCCCACAGTTGGGCGCAGAAATCCATACTAAATGCCAGCCCAGAGCACCCTTTAACGAAAAGCGCTCAGTGTAGATTTTCCCCAGCACCTAAATTTGAGCGCTATTTACTGAATCTGGCTCTGGGTGTCTGGCATGAAGCGATTAGTAGCAGCATGGTTGATTTTCCTTTTCAGGCAGCTAGCTAGAAAAGGATTAATTCTTAATGATGTGCTATATATTTTGTTTTAATCTGATGTGCTGGTAGATTGTAACTGTTTTTACTATTTGCATGCTGCTTTTGATGGCATTTTATAAATACTTAAATTAACATTTGTAGAGAGTTTTGAAATGGACAAAATGGCTTTTTGTAAAAACAGCCAAACAGTTTTCTGCTAGTCCTACTCATTCTTTTGTGGGCCACATTCACTGATCATTACATTTCATAAACCAATGACCCAAAGGCTAGGCTTACCTGCCGGTGATAAACTTCTAGAGTTCCTCTAATGGACAGCAGAGGGCGATAGAACTCTATTCACAATTGCCAAAGAGCCCTTGCTACAGTAAATTGTATTGTGACTGCAATGTGAGTCCATTTCTTATGTAGAAACTAGGAAAAAATGCCCGTTTCTGAGCGGAATGAAACGGGCGCTAGCAAGGGGCCCCCTCCCTCAGTCCCTCGAAGCTACTTGCCTTGTTCGCTGTGGGCCGTTTCGGCCCTCGAGTGTCAATAGCTCCGCCCTCGACGTCATGACGTTTTGACGCGTCATGACATTTTGACGCGAGGGCGGTGCAGACACTCCAGGGCACACCGGATATCTCGGGCGCCTCAACTTCCGTGGAGGCTTCAGAACGTTGGGGTTGCCTTTTATATATATAGATAATCAGTGCTTTTTTTTTTGAGGGAGTATTTGGGGGTACTGAGTATAGGCACCTTTTCAATTGTCTGCTAAAATTGACTCATGGTCCCCAAATTTTAATGAGGTCAGGCTCTAAATACCAATTCAGCCTTCTCATAGATTCTGTGACTGGTTGCAGGGGGCCTGGCTATTGTGGGGTGGGTCCCTCAGTGATCACCCCTCCCCCCGGAACGGTGGCCAGGCATTTAAGTACCGGTACCTTTTCTGCTAGAAGAAATGCACTGGAAATAACTGACCACAAAGTGTTATATCAACTGTTAATAAATGAGCTGCAGGGCTGCCTAGAGACTGAGCCGGGCCCAGGGCAAGGCCATCGCCGGCACCCCACCCCTAGGATTGTGGCCACTGCCAGGCCCCCCAGGATCATCATCATTGCTGCTACCGCCCTCCCGATCGCTACTGCTGTCACCGCTCCCTGATCGCTGCTGCTGCCACCGCCTCCACCCCACCCTTCCCAATCGCCTGCTACCGCCTGCCTGCAGTGCTATAGAATACCAGGCTTATGCGTCCAACTTGCACACCAGGATTTAAACTAAGTTTCAGCTGGCGTAAGTCCTCGCACCCAACTCTGGGCTTAGGAATCCGCTCTAAGCACTATTCTAGAAAGGGTGATCAGTCCAGAGGGCCCTTTATAGAATTGTGCTTAGTGCACAATTTTTCCTGGTGCCTAAATTGGAGTGCCTTTTACTAAATCTGGCCCTAAGTGTGTGTGTTTGGCCCATTATCTGGCCTGAAGCCAGTAGGTGGTATTTTGAGTGTATCAAGATGGCGGCTGCATGGTAAGGAAGCAATTAACCCTCCTTGGGTGTACACAGCTTCAGCCTTGTCACCTGACACCATCTCCTGTCATTCAAACCTCCTTGGTTGGTACAGTGTCCGTACCTGTAAGGACGCCAACTGACCCCACACTTGCAAAGCAGATTTACCAAAGTCTCCAGGACAAAACTATTTATTTATTGCATTTGTGGGATTAGGCAGATCCAGGGGGGAAAGACGTCTTGAAGAGATGTGTTTTCAGGTTTTTCTGAATTGTAGGTAGTTTTCTGTGAGTTTCAGGTCTTTGGGTAGTGAATTCCAAAGTTGTGTGCTTATAAAGGAGAGGCTGGTGGCATGTGAAGATTTGTATTTTATACCTTTGCAAGTGGGGTAGTGAAGGTTTAGGTAGGTTCTTGCTGTTCTCATCATGTTTCTTAATGGTAGATCGATAAGTTCCGTCATGTAATCTGGTGCGAGTCCGTAGATGATTCTGTGGACTATTGTGCATATTTTGAATGTTATGCGAGTGTAATTCCTAACTTAGTATGTGTATTCAATGTAAGACACCAAACGAAGACATGGGATTTCTATGACATTGTGCCACTGACCAGCAGACCTGCTAAGTCTCCTGCATATGCCCTACCAGATCAATGTATTTATAGGCAAGGTCTGTAAGATGCAATGCAGAAGAACCAGCCATGGCTAAACCTCTCCAGGACAGACCTGCCATGTCATCAACACAAAAATGCTGATCCATTTCTGGTTATGCCCCATTGCATGCATAGAGTTCAAGTTTTAATTTCCCTTAGATTTAGCTGTTTAATTTTAGTTTTAATTTCCCTAAGATAAGTTAGAACTTCATCTCCAATGCATGCAATGGGGTAAAACCAGCACTGGATCAGCTTCTCTGACTTGACCTTGGTGAGGTGGCTTATGATAATACTATCAATAGGTAATTTATATTTATAATACTGCACTTCTTTCCCACTTCTTTATCCTCACACTTCCACCACCAGTCATTTAGTACATATCATTACTCTTTCTTCGTGGCCTCAGTTGTGCACATTGCCAGTCTTTAATAATGGTAATGCATCCTGCACACAATTCTTCATAGGCTCACAATTTACGTGATTTATTAATATATTTACTTTCTAAAAAAACTTTGTTTCTTATTTCAATATATTTTCAAGTACTCATCTTAGTTAGATGTATCAGACCCAGGGGCTGATGTTACGCCCGACACGCACGTTTCGCCCTATTACAGGGCTGTTTCAAGGACTGACCCTTACATAAGATAAGAAGAATATACTTTAGAACCACAACCTCCCATTATCATAGTTAATCCCACAGTTAAGAACGAATTAAGATTGCCACTGTGATAAGTATTCAATGTATATTTAGCCTTTATAATCACAATTCAAAAGTACTTTGCTTAGAAGCCAGAAATAACAGGTTGGGCTTTGTAATACAATTCTCCCCAGCAGTACATGCACACCTTACTGGCTGACAAAAGCAATTGTGACTTACTTGAAATGACTCCTGCAATAACTTGGTGGGGGAAGTGAGCTGCTAAAAAAACTCTGGACAGGCAGACACAAATCTGAATTCCCCAGAATGTCACCCACAGCGCCCCTTGCAAGCGCCTGAAAGGCAACACAAGAAGATCAGATGTGGTTTCAGTAGTTTACAAATAACAGTGAGTGCAAACTGTGGATTAAAAGAATCGGAGAAGCAGTGCTGCAAATATTCTGTGGGTTCCAAACTTCTTTATAAGTGACTAAGGGAAAAGGAATGGAACTTGATATACCACCTTTCTGTGATTACACTCAAAGCAGTTTACCTACTATGTACAGGTACTTATTTTGTAGGTGGGGCAATGGAAGGTTAAGAGACTTGTCCAGAGTCACAAGAAGCTGCGTTGGGAATTGAGCCCAGCTCCCCAGGATCAAAGTCCACTGCACTAATCACGAGGCTACCCTTCAACAAACAATCAATGGCAGCCCTGACAGGATACTGGGCTGGATGGACCATTGGACTGACCATTCTTATGTTGAGTATCTGAGTCCAATTCCTATGTCAGGTCTTCCACTCTCCAGGTTGGCCAGCAGTGCTGCAGAGGCAGTGCTTACTGGTGAGGAGAGGAAGTCTTAGTCATTGTGCAATGGTGACACCTAGTGGCTGGTCTTAGAGTGCACATGAGGCAGGTTTCAGAAGGAGTTGCAGCTTGTGCCCTCAGAATGGGCTCTGCCCAGTGGCGTACCTAGGGTAGTTGACACCCGGGGCCGGTCATTTTTTAACACCCCCCCCCCCCAAATCCAGTACTAGGCATACCGAGAATACAAAACACTCAGGACCTATAGAGCAATTCTACCATACCATAAGCAGTCATTTCTACGAGTCACACAAGGAAAAGGAAAGCATCTTAAACACTACAGTGAGCACTAGAACATCAATTCACCTATTGTAAAACGAAACCAGACAGAATAATACAGATCGTCGATCCTGCAGTCAATGCCAACTGAAAGCCATGTCTTTTTCACAAACACAGATACACCCTAATCCACTATAGAATAAGTAGTAATATTTAAACTTTCTATTTAGACAAAAATTAAACTGAACCCCCGATGCCAGACTCTGTATACAATGCAACACCACAGAAACAGAAAATGTCCTCTAGTACTGTGCAAAATATAAAGACAGCAGATGTAAATTTGAAAAAACTAACAAATACCAATCACCACTTTACAAATTAACAAATAGAAATAAAACAAATACAGAAAATAAAATAATACCATTTTACTGGACTAATACATTTAGCTTCCAGAGGCCAAAATCTCCTTCCTCAGGTCAGTACAGTATAGTGCTGTTACAGTATCTTATCCTGACCTGAGGAAAGGGGGTTTTGTTCTCTGAAAGTTAAGTCAAAATGTATTAAAATTAGTCCAATAAAAAGATTACCTTATTTACATGTTCTATTTATAAACAACACAGCTACAATACTATATCCTAAAGCAAAATAATAAAAATATATATTTACAGTTTGTTGTCTCTGGTTTCTGCTTTCATCTTCTTTTCACTGTCTTCCTTCCATCCAGGATCTGTCTTTGCTCTCTTTCTGCCATCCAGTGTCTGCCCTCTTTAATGTCCCTTCCATCCACTGTCTGCCCTCTCTCTCTCTGCCCCTTCCATCCACTGTCTGCCCTCTCTCTCCCTTCCATCTACCATTTGCCCCAGTCTGCCTTCTTTCTCTCTCCCCCTTCCACCCACCATCTGACCTTTCTCTCTGCCCCTTCAATCCGTCTGCCCTCCCTCTCCCATCCATCCAGGGTCTGCCCTCCCTCATGCTCCCCACTTCCTTCCAGGGTCTGTTGTCCCCTCTCTCTCTGCCCCCCCTTTTCAGCCCCCAGTTCCACCTGCCCCTAATTCCAGCCCCAGCCCACATCTCCCACCGGCCCCCCTTTTCAGCCCCACTATCCCACCAGTCACCAGCCCTTTTCTCCCATCAGTCCTGAGCTTCAGCCCCCAGCCACTTCTCCCTGTCCCCTTTTCAGCCCCTAGTTTCAACCCCAGCCCTTTTCTCTCACCAGTCCTGAGCTTCAGCCCCAGCCAGTTCTCCCTGTCCCCTTTAAAGCCCACAGTTTCAGCCCCTGCCCCGTTTCAGCCCACAGTTCTAGCACTAGCCCCCTTATCCCAAATACCCTCCTTTTCAGCCCCCAGTTCCAGCCCCCTTCATCCACCACATGCTTTGCAACCCCCCTTTTCAGCCCCAGACCCATTCTCCCACCTGCCCCAGGCATGGACCCATTCTCCCTCCTGCCCCCTTGTCGGACCCCAGTTCCAGCTTCAGATCCCTTCTCCCCTCTGAGCACCCCACCCCCCCCAATCCCCTTTTCCCCTCTGAGCACCCCTCTGAGCTCCCCCACCCCTCCCCAGTTCCCTTCTCCCCTCTGAGAACCCCTCTGAGCTCCCTTGTCCCCTCTGCGAACCCCTCTGAGCTCCCCCACCCCTCCCCAGTTCCCTTCTCCCTTCTGCGAACCCCTCTGAGTTCCCCCACCCCTCCCCAATTCCCTTCTCCCTTCTGCGAACCCCTGAGCTCCCCCACCCCTCCCCAGTTCCCTTCAACCCTCTGTGAACCCCTCTGAGCTCCCCCACCCCTCCCCAGTTCCCTTCTTCCTTCTGCGGACCCCTCTGAGCTCCCCCACCCCTCCCCAGTTCCCTTTTCCCTTCTGCGGACCCCTCTGAGCTCCCCCACCGCTCCCCAATTCCCTTCTCCCTTCTGCGAACCCCTCTGAGTTCCCCCCACCCCTCCCCAATTCCCTTCTCCCTTCTGCGAACCCCTCTGAGCTCCCCCACCCCTCCCCAATTCCCTTCTCCCTTCTGCGAACCCCTCTTTCCCCCCACCCCTCCCCAATTCCCTTCTCCCTTCTGTGAACCCCTGAGCTCCCCCACCCCTCCCCAGTTCCCTTCTCCCTTCTGCGGACCCCTCTGAGCTCCCCTCACCCCTCCCCAATTCCCTTCTCCCATCTGAGCCCCCCCCCCCTCTGTGGAGAGCGACAGAGCCCTCTTCTCCTGCCACCATCCTGCGTTTTTTTTTTTAAATCCATGCAGCGACGCAGGCAGCGCCTCGTGTCTGCCCTGCAGTGTGCTGTCAAAAAAGAAAATCGCTTTGCCGGCATCGGGCCTTCTCTCACTATGTCCCGCCCTCGAGGAAATAGGAAGTTACCTCAAAAGTGGGCTGGACATAGCGAGAGAAGGCCCGATGCCGGCAAAGCGATTTTTTTTTTGACAGCACACTGCAGGGCAGACACAAGGCGCTGCCTGCGTCGCTGCATGGATTAAAAAAAAAAAACGCAGGATGGTAGCAGGAGACGACGGAGCACCCTCCCCACCCGCCGACACCCGGGGCGGACCGCCCCCACCGCCCCCCCCTTGGTACGCCACTGGCTCTGCCATCATTGCAATAGCTGAGCTGAGGTGGGAAATGTTGGATTATTTGTAGTAAATAATTAGCAGATTTTTGTACACACAGCTTCAGCTTTAGAAATGTTAATTTCTTTCTTCATCTCTCTCACACACCCCAGAATAATTCACTGCTGAGTCACTTTAAAGTTGAAGTAACAAAACATCTGTTTACTCACAGTTTGTAGTTAGATTATAATCAGACAGGCTTATATATACATAATACTATACATTTGTATTATCAGCTCTTTCCATGTGCTTAGATGGTAATGGATGCTCACACCACCATAGATCCTCTCAGGTTAGGAGAGAACATGAGCTCCATGTGCTGTGTCTAACCCCCACAGGAAGTTGCATAGCCGTGACCTCTCTAAGTAATTCACATCAGAGGTCACAGAGTAATCACAGAGAAATAATAGGTGACAGGCAATGCATGTAAAATACAATACATTCCAACAAACCCCTTCTCATGCATAACTGTCATGCAATTATTTATTCATACAAAGTCCAAGCTTTATACGCAGATTCACAAAATGTTCTCTGGGTAACGGTTTGGTCATGATGTCAGCTGTCATCTCACTGGTGTGACAATAGTCTAGACTGATGACCCCTTCTTTCACCAACTCTCGCACGTTGTGGTATTTCGTTGCGATGTGCTTGGTGCGTGACTGAACCTTGTCATTCTGTGACAGTCGGATGCAGCTCTGATTATCTTCCACTATCTGGATTGGTCTCTTTTCAGCTATTCCAAAATCCAGCAAAAGTTTTTCAATCCACATCAGTTCTCTGCATGCTTCTGATACGGCCACATACTCAGCTTCTGTAGAAGACAGACTCACACTACTTTGTTTATGACTGGCCCATGAAATTTGTACATTTCCATACATAAACACATATCCACTTGTGGATTTATAATCAGAATGATCCCCTGCCCAATCTGAATCACAGTAACATATTAGTTTTGGATTACTATTGGCTGAAATCTTTAATTTACAATCAATGGTACCTTTTAAATACCTTACCATCCTTTTAACTGCAGTCCAATCTGATTTGGTAGGTGAGCTGACCCTTCTGCTCAAAATTCCTACTGCATTTGCTATATCAGCCCTGTATGTGGTAGTCAGATATAAAAGCTTACCTATGGCTGATCTATATTGGATGTTATCTGGTAAAGGTTCTCTTACTGTTTCATCCTTCAGAAAATCAGTGATCATGGGAGTGCTTACAACTTGGGCATCTTGCATACCTAAACTTTCAATAAGCTCATTTATTTTCTGCTTCTGGCTTAGAAGATAAGAACCATCATTTTGTTTCTCAATTTCTATACCAAGATAGTATGATACATTACCAAGTTCTTTTATCTCAACATTCAGGTTTAAATATTTTACAATGTCCTTGTACTCTTGCTCACTTTTGCTTGCAATGAGCAGATCATCAACAAAAGCTAAAATGTATGCATATTGTCCATTTCTGCACCTAGTGTACAAGCATTTATCTGCTTCACCTTGCTTAAATCCTAAATTTGTCAATATTTCATGCAATTTGTCATTCCAACATTTTGCACTTTGCTTTAATCCATAAAGACCTTTGTTTAATTTACACACTAGCTGTCTTTGTTTTGTATTTATGAAACCTGTTGGCTGTTCCATGTACAAGTCTTCAGTTATATCTCCATGAAGAAATGCTGTTTTCACATCAATGTGGTTGACTTGCATGCCTTTTGAGACTGCAATGCTCAGAAGTGTTCTAATTGTCGTGTGTTTCACTACAGGTGCAAACACTTCATCAAAATCTTCTCCATATTTTTGAAGATATCCCTTTGCCACTAATCTGGCTTTATACCTTTCCACTTTTCCTTGTGCATTCCTTTTTAACTTGAATACCCATTTGCATCCTATAGCTTTCTTGCCAGGAGGTAATTTTGTAAGAATCCAAGTATTATTTTTATCCAATGCATCAATTTCTTCTTGTGCAGCTTTACGCCATTCAGCAGCTTCTTCTGCTGGCATTTTCTCAATCTCATCCCATGTTAAGGGCTCTTGAGCTTCTGCTGACTTTGTTAGGTAAGACAGTCTTGGGGGTGGAACACCTTTGTTTTCCCTGGATGAGCGTCTGACAACAGGTTGGTCTGACCTTTCCGCATCCTCAAAATCTGAGAGTCCTTCTCCAATTGATTCCCCTTCTCCAACTGTACTGTCTCCTGCGATGATCCTTTCTGTGTCTGCTTCCTCTGCCTGTTCCTCGTTAGATACAGATGAGTTGCTTTCAGACATCTGCCTTGGTATGGCATTTATATACACTGGCATGTCTATTATGGTTCTAGTTTCATATTCTGGATGATAAGGCTCATCTGGGATAATCCAGCCTTTATCAACCCTTTTGTTTTCATCAAAATATGTAACATGTCTTATGCCAACAATGCCAGTTTTCAGATTCAAAATTCTATATCCTTTGTGTCCTGGAGCATAGCCAACTAAAATGCCCCTTTCTGTTGTGGAATCCAGCTTATGCCTTCTTTGCTTTGGTACATGAGCATATGCTGTACTTCCAAATGTTCTTATGTGTGACAGGTTTGGCTTCCTACCATGCCATGTCTCATGTGGTGTGCGCTCAGCGCCTTTAGTTGGCATTCTGTTTTGTAGGTACACTGCTGTGAGAATGGCTTCCCCCCATAGTCTTTTAGGGAGATTGCTATCTGACAGCATACATCTGGTCATTTCCACAAGTGACCTAAATTTTCTCTCTGCAACAGAATTTTGCTCTGGTGTATAAGCTACTGTTGTGATATGCTGAATGCCTTCTTGTTCTAGAAATGTGCGCATGCTTTGTGAAGTGAACTCACCACCATTGTCGGTCTGAAGAACCTTTGGTTTTCTTTCAAATTTATTGCTCACCATGGCTACGTATTTCTTCAGCATGTCTGTGACTTGTCTTTTTTCTTTCAGCAAATAGGCCACACAGTATCTAGAGAAATCATCCAAGAATATTAGCACAAATCTGTTATTTCCCAATGATGGGATATTAAACGGTCCACATAAGTCACTGTGTATTAAGTCCAGCACTTTATTACTCCTATTTCCTGTGTATGCAGGAAATGAGGGTCTCACACCTTTTTGAGTAACACAATCTATGCATTTCTCCATTTTACCAGCATCTGCACTTATCTGAATGCCAGTGGCTAGTTGCTTACTGTAAAGATCCTGGATCACCTTAAAATCACGATGTCCCAGGCGGCGGTGCCAGATTTCCAGACTACATTTACCATCATTCTTCCTTACTTGCGCCATATGTGAGGCTTCACCTGAAATGCTCAGTTTATAAACATCATTATGCATAAAAGCTTCAGCATACACTTCATCATTTTTAGAGATTGTGCACTTACTGTTTTCAAAATGAATCACAAATCCCTTCTTATCTAATGTAGATACACTAAGCATATTGCAAACTGCTTGGGGAATATACAAGACATCACTTACAGGAATTTCTTTAACTTCATTAGACACTTTGCATTTTAAGAATCCAATGCCTCTTGCTTGGATCTTAGCAGTCCCTGCGTTTGCAGTATTAAGAATACCTTCTTCTGGACACATTTCCTGAAAGAAATCCTTACAATTGGTTAAATGGCATGTGCTCCCCGAATCCAAAATCCAAGTACTTTCATTTGAATTATTATTTACCATAGTCAAAGATTTTTCTGCCATTAGAAAGCCCTTATGTTTATTATTGTCCTTCATACATTTCCTGGTTTGAAAATTCTTTAGTTCCATTGGCTTAGGTGAGCTAGAGGGAGTGTTTTGTGTTTCCTTACACCATTTAGATACATGTCCCTCCTTTCCACATGAATAGCAAATCAGCTTGCCCTTGGGTGGAGTTTTCCCATAGCTCCGCCTTCCTCTGTTCTTTGCCAAGAAATTTGTTTCATTTCTCTCTGACTTGCTTTGAGAACACATCTCCTCAGAATCATTTATTATGCATTCCTGCCTTAGTTTTGATGTTGCCTGTTCAAAAGATTGCCCTTCAATGGCTTCATTTACAGACCTAAAAACATCAAACTTCTTTGATAGTGAGGTAAAAAGAAATGCTCTTTTCAATGCATCACACATGGGAATTCCAGAAAGTTCTAACTTTTGAAATGAAGACATAAGATGCATAATGTGATCATTACATTTACTTTTATCCCTTAATTTGGTTTCATTCAACTCTGCCAACCAAATTGGTTGCTGCTTTGCATATGTAGTTGCATACATAGTTCTCAGTTTATATAAAATGTCCTTTGGTGTATCTTTTCCCTCCACTAATATGGCTTGTTTCTCTGAGAGAGCTTCCAAAAACATGCACTTCACATAATAGTTTGCATTGTCCCATTCAGCCATATTTTCAGCTGTTCTGTCTTGGTCTAAGCATATATTTAATCCTTTTGCTCGAAGGAGACATATGAATCTTAGTTCCCACTGCTGATAATTAAATTCAGTTAATTTAGGCACCTTGAGAGAGTAGAAAAATGGTGAATTTCCTCCCTCAGCCATTTTCTTAGCCTTCTGTCTGCTGTGTGGGGGGGGAGAGAGACAGACTGAATCTTTCTGTTAAAACTTAAGAGAAAAATGTGGCTTTTTTACTGCCTGGTAATATTTCTCTTCTTTTTCAATTCCTGAGCACTGGGCCCATAACCCTTTTGTTGGATTATTTGTAGTAAATAATTAGCAGATTTTTGTACACACAGCTTCAGCTTTAGAAATGTTAATTTCTTTCTTCATCTCTCTCACACACCCCAGAATAATTCACTGCTGAGTCACTTTAAAGTTGAAGTAACAAAACATCTGTTTACTCACAGTTTGTAGTTAGATTATAATCAGACAGGCTTATATATACATAATACTATACATTTGTATTATCAGCTCTTTCCATGTGCTTAGATGGTAATGGATGCTCACACCACCATAGATCCTCTCAGGTTAGGAGAGAACATGAGCTCCATGTGCTGTGTCTAACCCCCACAGGAAGTTGCATAGCCGTGACCTCTCTAAGTAATTCACATCAGAGGTCACAGAGTAATCACAGAGAAATAATAGGTGACAGGCAATGCATGTAAAATACAATACATTCCAACAGGAAAAGGATATAAAAGCAAGGGGAAGACCTCTCAGTGGAAAAGCTGGAAGCTCAGTGGAGCAGCAGGAAAGTGCCAACAAAAAAGAAAAAAAAAAGAGGAAATCAAGGGTAAACTTTCAGTGGGGTGCCTAATTTTTATAAACCACTTTTATACGCTTAAGTGAAAACAATTGTACTAATCAGAATAGGGAGATAGCTGTATAAAAACACAGGCCTTTTTTTTCATTTATTTATAAATTCAATCTATAATTTTACAAGTGAAACACTTGACAAAGCAATTTGGATCAATTATATATATAAGGAAAACAAAGAAAAACACTTTTTTAAGAATATACATACCAATCCTAGTAGTCCCCAATGCAGTGAGGAGACGTGAAAAGGATAAGGAGATTTTAAATAAAGAAGATTTCTTAAACATAAAGGCTTAAAGTTCTGAGAGGACATTTCTCTGTTCCTCCTCTTTTGTGCTCAGGATCAGGCTCAGGTTGCTGACCAAGGCCTCATGTTCTTGAGACAACAACCAGAAGCGTTTCGTTGAATTTGTCAGACGGTGAGACACCTGCAAGTCTACATGACACATGCACTTACCCGGGAGAGGATAGTGAAGGCTTGCTCTGGTCCTGCTGCTCCGCTGTCTTCTGCTCCAACTCGTCTCAGCTTATCTGTTCCAGCTTGTTCCTGACCTTCTGTCCAGCCTGTCCCAGTCCCAGTCTGTTCCAGCTTGTTCCGGCTTGTCCCAGCTTGTTCCAGTCCGTCTGTTCCAGCTTGTTCCAGTCCATCTGTTCCAGCGTGTCCCAGCCCTGCTGCTCCGCTGTGTTCTGCTCCAACTTGTTCCAGCTTGTTCCAGCTTGCTCCAGGCCACCCGTTCCAGTCCATCTATTCCAGCCTGTTCCTGTCCGCCTGTTCCAGATTGTTCCAGTCCATCTATTCCAGCTTGTTCCCATCCGTGTGTTCCAGCTTGTTCCAGTCCTACTGCTCCAGTCTGTTCCAGTCCTACTGCTCCAGTCCATCCGTCCGTCCTTCTGCTCCAGCTTGTTCCAGCCTACCCATTCCAGCTTGTTCCAGTCCATCTATTCCAGCTTGCTCCAATCCGTCTGTTCCAGCTTGTTCCAGTCCTACTGCTCCAGTCTGTTCCAGTCCTACTGCTCCAGTCCATCCGTCCGTCCTTCTGCTCCAGCTTGTTCCAGTCCGTCTGTTCCAGCTTGTTCTAGTCCGTCCATTCCAGCTTGTTCCAGTCACATCGCATCTGCCTGCCTGCTATCAACCAACCTGCCTGCTTGTCAGCCCATCAACTTGCATGCTTGTCAGCTCACCCACCACCTGTTGGCCGCTGTGGCGTGTCGGGTTACTACTTTCGCCCTCCTGCAGTTTTCAACCTCTCCTCCTACCGCAGTCTCACTGCTTCTCATCCTTTGAAGTTCACTCCATCCGTCTATTCTACTCGATGCCACTCAGAGTTGCAGTCATATACCGCCCCCCTGACAAGTCCCTCCCTTCCTTTCTTACCGACTTCGATGCATGGCTTTCTGTTTTTCTTGAGCCCTCATCCCCATCCCTCATTCTTGGAGATTTTAACATACACACTGATAACCCATCCGACTCATTCACTTCTCAGTTCCTCCTTCAACCTCCAACTGAGCTCCACCACCCCTACTCACCAATCTGGCCACTGTCTTGATCTCGTCCTCTCTTCTACCTGCTCACCCTCCAATTTCTGCTCATCAGCTCTTCCTCTCTCTGACCATCACCTGATCACATTCACACTTCATCACCCTCCCCCTCAGTCTCACCCAATACTAACCACTACTTCCAGGAATCTCCAGGCTGTTGACCCCCCCCCCCCCCCACCTTATCCTCTAGTATCTCTGATCTCCTCCCTTCCATCATGTCCGAGTCTGTCGACAAGGCTGTCTCCACTTACAATGCCACTCTCTCCTCTGCTCTAGACACCCTTGCACCGTCCATCTCCCATCCCACAAGGCGTACCAATCCCCAGCCCTGGCTGACCCCTTGCACCCAATACCTTCGCTCCTGCACCCAATCGGCTGAACGCCTCTGGAGGAAATCTCGCACCCATACTGATTTCATTCACTACAAATTCATGCTATCCTCTTTCCAGTCCTCCCTATTCCTCGCCAAACAGGACTATTACACCCAATTGACTAATTCCCTCAGCTCTAACCCTCGTTGTCTCTTCGCCACCCTTAACTCCCTCCTCAAAGTGCCCTCCGCTCCCACCCCCCCTCACTCTCTCCTCAATCACTGGCTGATTACTTCCGCGACAAGTTGCAGAAGATCAACCTCGAATTCACCACCAAACCATCTCCTCCTCTTCACCCTATAGCCCACTCCCTCAACCAACCAACCCATGCCTCCTTCTCCTCTTTTCCTGATATCACCGAAGAGGAAACCGCCCATCTTCTTTCCTCCTCGAAATGAACCACCTGTTCCTCGGACCCCATCCCCACCAACTTAACACCATCTCTCCTACTGTCACCCCTCCATCTGTCATATCCTCAACCTCTCTCCACTGCAACTGTCCCTGACACCTTCAAGCATGCTGTAGTCACACCTCTGCTCAAAAAACCATCACTTGACCCTACCTGTCCCTCCAACTACCGCCCCATTTCCCTCCTACCCTTCCTCTCCAAGATACTTGAACGCGCCGTTCACAGTCGTTGCCTTGATTTTCTCTCCTCTCATGCCATCCTCGATCCGCTTCAATCCGGCTTTCGCCCCCTGCACTCGACAGAAACTGCACTATCTAAAGTCTGCAATGACCTATTCCTTGCCATATCCAAAGGTCACTACTCCATCCTCATCCTCCTCGACCTATCTGCCGCTTTTGACACTGTCAATCACAATTTACTTCTTGCCACACTGTCCTCATTTGGGTTCCAGGGCTCTGTCCTCTCCTGGTTCTCCTCTTATCTCTCCCACCGTACCTTCAGAGTACACTCTCATGGCTCTTCCTCCACCCCCATCCCGCTCTCTGTTGGAGTTCCTCAAGGATCTGTCCTTGGATCCCTTCTTTTTTCAATCTACACCTCTTCTCTGGGCTCGCTGATCTCATCTCATGGTTTCCAGTATCATCTTTATGCTGATGACACCCAGTTTTACCTCTCCATACCAGACATCACTGCGGAAACCCAGGCCAAAGTATCGGCCTGGATGTCCAACTGCCACCTGAAGCTGAACATGGCCAAGACCGAGCTTATTGTCTTCCCACCCAAACCCACTTCTCCTCTCCCTCCACTCTCTATCTCAGTTGACAACACCCTCATTGTCCCCGTCTCATCTGCCTGCAACCTTGGAGTCATCTTCGACTCCTCCCTCTCCTTCTCTGCGCATATCCAGCAGATAGCCAAGACCTGTCGCTTCTTCCTCTACAACATTAGCAAAATTCGCCCTTTCCTCTCTGAGCACACCACCCAAACTCTCATCCAATCTCTCATTACCTCTCGCCTTGACTACTGCAACCTACTCCTCACTGGCCTCCCACTTTGCCACCTATCCCCCCTTCAGTCCGTTCAGAACTCTGCTGCACGTCTTATCTTCCGCCTGGACTGATATACTCACATCACCCCTCTCCTCAAATCACTTCACTGACTTCCGATCAGGTACCGCATACAGTTCAAGCTTCTCCTTCTAACCTACAAATGCACTCGATCTGCAGCTCCTCCTTACCTCTCTACCCTCATCTCCTCTTACGCTCCTACCCGTAACCTCCACTCTCAAGACAAATCCTTCCTTTCAGTACCCTTCTCCACCACCGCCAACTCCAGACTCCACCCTTTCTGCCTCGCCTCACCCCATGCTTGGAATAAACTCCCTGAGCCCATACGCCAGGCCCCTTCCCCTGCCCATCTTCAAATCCTTGCTCAAAGCCCATCTCTTCAATGTCGCCTTTGGCACCTAACCACTATTCAAGAAATCTAGACTGCCCAACTTGTCATTTCGTCCTTTAGATTGTAAGCTCCTTTGAGCAGGGACTGTCCTTTTTTGTTAAAATGTACAGCGCTGCGTAACCCTAGTAGCGCTATAGAAATGTCAATTAGTAGTAGTAGTAGTTAACATGAAATTCAACCCCCCCCCCCCCCCCGTTATAATTCAATCCCAACTCCAAATACGACTAAACATTTCCAGCGACCAGCTTTTTCATATCAAGAAAAGTCCTCAGCTGTTCTGGAGAGAAAAACACATATCCAATTGCTAAATATTTAACTATACATTTACAAGGTAAGTAGTACCTAAGGCTAAAGTCTTAGATCTCATAATTAGAAACAACTTTCTTCTTTCTTGAGTCTGCCTTGTAACATCTGGAAAAATCCATATTCTTTTCCCACAAAAAAAGAGTCTGTGAATTTCGAAAGCAGAGCCGCATCACGACATTCAGATCCTGCTCGAAAAAGAATGAAACTACTACAGTTGCTCTCTCGGTAGAATCAGAGAGAGAAGTCTCTAATAATTCAGTCAAGAGGTCTCACAAAGGCCTTTAACAGCTTTTGAAGCTTAAATAAATAAAGCTTCTGTCTGGTTAGTGGAAGCCTGATTCACAGTTCAGGGACCGTGTCGTACAATGGCTAAACTGATAGCCACATCTTGCACAAGTTCCATGTAGGCAGGGGCGGCCTGACCATCAGGCCACCTGAGGCGGGGCCGTGGGGGCCTCAGGCAGCACTTTTCAGAAGCAGTATATCAAAGAGCGGCATCTCCCCCTTCGCAGCATTTTACCTTGTCACAGTGATGTTCCAAACCCGGCAATGGCAGCGAGTCTCATATGCTCCACTGCCGCCACCGGCACCCGCCTCTTCCCTTTACTGCAGCCGCCTCTCTGAATTAACTTCCTGTTTCGTCAGAGGCTAAGGCAGCTGCAGGAAAGTGAAGAGGTGGGTTCCAGCGACGGCAGGGCAGCATATGGGAATTGCTGCCGCTGCCGGGTTTGGAACATCACTGTCATGAGGTAAAATGCGCGGCGGGGGTGTGTGGCATCTCGGCCCACACACATAGCAGCTTCCCATTCTGGATCCCCCCCCCAAACACACACATAGCAGCTTCCCATTCTGGATCACCTCACACACACTCACACAAACGCACACATAGGAGCTTCCCATTCGAGAACCCCCCCCCCCCCCCCCCCACACACACACACACAAACACACACACACATAGCAGCTTCCCATTCTGGATCACCCCCCCCCCCCCCCCCCACACACACACACACACACACACACACTGATACACACACATAGCAGCTTCCCATTCGAGAACCCCCCCCCCCCCCCACAAACACACACATAGCAGCTTCCCATTCTGGATCCCCACCCCCACCCCCCCAAACACACACATAGTAGCTTCCCATTTCAGAACCCCCACCACACACATACACACACACACACACACACACACATAGCAGCTTCCCATTCTGGATCACCCCACACATACTCACACAAACACACACATAGCAGCTTTGCATTCCCCACACACATAGCAGCTTACCATTCCAGAACCCCCCCCCCCCCCACACACACACACACACAGCAGCTTCCCATTCTGGATCACCCCCCCCCCCCACACACACACACACACACATAGCAGCTTCCCATTTCAGAACCCCCCCCCCTCACACACACACACACACATAGCAGCTTCCCATTCAAACCCCCCCCCCCACACACACACAAATGCACACATAGCAGCTTCCCATTCCAGACCCCCCCCCCCCCCCACACACACATACACAAACATAAGAGCTTCCCATATCAGAACTCCCCCACACACACACATAGCAGCTTCCCATTCTGGATCACCCCCCCCCCCACACACACACACACACACACCTAGCAGCTTCCCATTCTGGACAAATCCCCCCCCCCACACACACACATACATAGCTGCTTCCCATTTCAGACCCCCCCCCCCCCCCCCCACACACACACACACATAGCAGCTTCCCATTCTGGATCACCCCACACACACACACACACACACACACACACACACACCTAGCAGCTTCCCATTCTGGACAAATCCCCCCCCCCCCCCCCCCACACACACATAGCTGCTTCCCATTCCAGACCCCCCGCCCCCCCACACACATAGCAGCTTCCCTTTCTGGATCCCTCCCCCCATACACATACACACCCCAATTCACATAGCAACTTCCCATTCCAGAATACCACTACCACCACCACCCCCTCCTCAAACACAGCAGTTTTTCATTCTGGAACCCGCACACATAGCAGCTTCTTATTTTGGAACATCCCCCACCCCCTCACATGCACGAACACACATAGCAACTTCCCATTCTTCCGCCCCCCCCCCCCCCTCACACACACACTGCCCATTCTGGAACCTCTGCCCCCCCCCCCCCCAACACACATACATACATACATACATACACACAAAGCAGCTTAAGAACAACATAAAAGAAGCCATACTGGGTTAGACCAATTGTCCATCTAGCCCAGAATCCCGTTTCCAAACAGTAGCCAAGCCAGGTCACAAGCACCTGGCAGAAACCCAAACTGTGGCAACATTCCATGCTACCAATCCTGGGGCAAGCAGCTGCCCCCCCCATGCTCCCTCCCCCCCAAGCAGCCTCCCATTCCAGTCCCTCAAATATTTGTTCCACATCAAAAAGCCCAACCCCGAGTCCTACCTTACTATCCCTGGTGACCTGGGGGGGGGGGGGGGTGCAGGCTCTGTCCTCAAAATAGACTTGTGGTACTACCTAGTGTCCCAATTTCATCATGCCTGAGTATCAGCCAGGACCCAGGTAAGTGCCAGCAGCCAGAACTAGTCCAATCATACCTGGATACTTAATGCTGATGCCTGGACATGGGCCAGCACTGAATGGCAATCACTGTGTAAACAGATATTTTTGTCTCCTCAAAAAACCTCTAATTAGGTGGGAAATAAACACTTAAAATTACAGTTGAAAAACACTGAGGTTGATCTTGGTCTGAGTGTGACCGTGCCTGTTTATGTGAGTATGCGTGTCGTAAATGTGTCAGTTAATGCTTTTGTCCAGATGAATACCTCAGGATGGTGTCCCCTTCCTGACTCTCATCATTTTACAGATTTAGCTAGACTCAGCTATTTCTTTATATCTTTTTGATAATAAGAGGTTAATGAGGAAATAAGATGCCTTTGGGTCAGTTCAGATCGTAAAACAAACATTTTCCTGTTTCATTCGTGCAGTGAAAACATCCACTTGACACAACAGAAAGTGCTTCAGAGGTGGAGACGCAAAGGCTGTCTCAGCCTTCCTTGGCCCCGTTTCACATGTGATAGGAAACTGTTCGATGACTGGAGTATAAGTGAGAGTGGGATGTTTGACCACAGGAATACAAATCCTGGAAACAAGAATCTTAAAAAGTTTGTTTATTGATGAAAAGACTCGACACAACTGTTGTGTTTTGGCCGTCAGCATTACCATAGCCAGACTTCGACGGGATGGGGGGGGCCAGAGGCCAAGGTGGGGGTAGGGGGGACATTTTGGCCCACCTCCTCACTGTCACCCTCCCGCCGGCACCACTGCCCCCCCCTGCCGCTGCTGCCCCCCCCCCCCCCATGCTCATTCATTAAAACAAGCATACACGGCGCTGAAAACAGGACAGGGCGCCAGTCAAGGTAAGACCAGGGCGGGACAATTGCCTTAGCTGGCGGGGGGTTGGGACCCTCACCAGCCAAACCGGGAGCCCCGGAGCAAATTTGGAGGAGCCCAGGCCCACATGGCTCATCGTAGCTACGCCAGTGTACCATAGTACATCATCAGTATGGTCTCTGTTCAAAGAGAACCCTGAAAAAATTATAACATACGTTAAGAGCACTCTCAGCCTATCAGATTGCCCCATACCTCAACAGATTTACCTCTTAGCCTATGAGATGGTCCTATAGCTGACCAGATCTGTTTCTATTTATCAGATTGCCCATTTTCTCAATAATATTTGTACCCCGCGCTTTCCCACTCATGGCAGGCTCAATGTGGCTTACATGTACAGGTACTTATTTGTACCTGGGGCAATGGAGGGTTAAGTGACTTGCCCAGAGTCACAAGGAGCTGTGCCTGAAGTGGGAATTGAACTCAGTTCCTCAGGACCAGAGTCCACCACCCTATAAGTACTCTAGTAGAGTTTCTCCAATCAAAATGCTCATAGCCATACTGCACAGGAGTCTTGCTTTCACCTTGTTGTATCCACAGACTTTCCATTCTTCTTTGCCTGTCATGGTTGCCCTGAGTCAACTGACAACACTAGCACCAGTGTACAATGATAAAACCTTTTCCTCTTGACCCTCAAATATTAGTTCAAAAGTACAAAGACTAGGAGACACTCGAGGAACATACATGGAAATACTTTTAAAACAAATAGGAGGAGATATTTTTTCACTCAACGTATAGTTAAGCTCTGGAACTCTTTGCCAGAGGATGTGGCAACAGCGGTAAGTTTATCTGGGTTTAAAAACGGTTTGAACAAATTCCTGCAGGAAAAGTCCATAGTCTGCTATTGAGGCAGACATGGGAAGTAACTGCTTGCCCTGGGATTTGTAGTATGGAGTGTTGCCACAATTTGGGTTTCTGCCAGGTACTTGTGACCTGGCTTGGCCACTGTTTGGAAAACAGGATACTGGGCTAGAAAATGGACCATTTGTCTGACCAATTATGGCTACTCTTATGTTCTTATGTTTTTATATAATAATTCTCAAGTCTCTTGATCAGAATCATCACTTTCCCTGAGCTACTACTACTACTACTTAACATTTCTAGAGCGCTACTAGGGTTACACAGCGCTGTACAAATTAACGAATAAGGATGGTCCCTGCTCAGAAGAGCTTACAATCTAAAGGACGAAATGTCAAGTTGGGGTATATGAGATTTCCTGAGAAGAGATGTAGTGATTAGGTGCCGAAGGCGACATTGAAGAGGTGGGCTTTGAGCAATGATTTGAAGATGGGTAGGGAGGGGGCCCGGCGTATGGGCTCGGGGAGTTTGTTCCAAGCATGGGGAGAGGCGAGGCAGAAGGGGCGAAGCCTAGAGTTGGCGGTGGTGGAGAAGGGTACTGAAAGGAGCTTCCCAAACTGTGGGTTGGGACCCCTACAAAACCCACATTTGGGATCATAACCTGGTTGGTTCTCTATAGCGGCATCATGCTCAGAGATGCCAAGTTAGCCAGTTGTAGGCTGAAGACTTTCTGGCCAATCCTGGTTTTGCACTTACATGGCAAAGCAGTGTGGGATTTGTAGTGCCTGATCCTTCCCTTTGTAATTAGTGCTGCAACTTGTTCTGGAATTTTCTGGCCTTCTGCTTATGTCTGTTTGTGTTCCTGTGAGTTTCCACTGATAGTTACAAAACAGGACTTTCTGGCTGACCACAAACTGACAAGACCATTGCCATGACATCCCAACCAACTGTCTTGTTACAAACAAACTGACCAGACCCCCAGTTGTCGTGACATCCCAACTGTTTGTTACTGAGCAGAGGTGTGGCAAGGACACTAAGAGGGGGATAATCGAACGGGGACGACCATCTCTAAGGGCGCCCATCTCTGAGGACGTCCCCGCAAAGGGGCGGGGCATCCCATATTATCGAAACAAGATGGGCGTCCATCTTTCGTTTCGATAATACAGTTGGGGAGGCCTAAGTCTCAACATTTAGGTCGACCTTAGAGATGGTCGACCTAATAGTTGAGATCGTTGACCTTAGAGATGGGCGACCTCAGTTTTCGCCAATAATGGAAACCGAGGACGCCCATCTCAAAAACGACCAAATCCAAGGCATTTGGTCGTGGGAGGAGCCAGAATTCGTAGTGCACTGGTCCTCCTGACATGCCAGGACACCAACCGGGCACCCTAGGGGGCACTGCAGTGGACTTCACAAATTGCTCCCAGGTGCATAGCTCCCTTACCTTGGGTGCTGAGCCCCCCCAAACCACCAAAACCCACTCCCCACAACTGTACAACACTACCATAGCCCTTAGGGATGAAGGGGGCACCTAGATGTGGGTACAGTGAGTTTGTGGTGGGTTTTGGAGGGCTCAAATTTACTACCACAAGTGTAACAGGTAGGGGGGGATGGGCCTGGGTCCTGAAGTGTATTGCACCCACTACAAACTGCTCCAGGGACCTGCATACTGCTGTCATGGAGCTGGGTATGACATTTGAGGCTGGCATAGAGGCTGGAAAAATGTTTTTATTTTGGGTGGGAGGGGGTTGGTGACCATTGGGGGAGTAAGGGGAGGTCATTCCCGATTCCTTCCGGTGGTCATCTGGTCAGTTTGGGCACCTTTTTGAGACTTGGTCATGAAAAAAAAGGACCAAGTAAAGTCGGCCAAATGCTCGTGAGGGATGCCCTTCTTTTTTCCATTATCAGCCGAGGACGCCCATCTTTTAAGCACGCCCTCGTCCCACCTTCGGTACTCTGCCGACACGCCCCCGGGAACTTTGGTCATCCCCATGATGAAAAGCAGTTGAGGACGCCCAAAATTGGCTTTCGATTATGCCGATTTGAGCAACCCTGAGAGAAGGACGCCCATCTCCTGATTTGTGTCGAAAGATGGGCGGCCTTGTCTTTCGAAAATGCCCCTGTAAGGGCCCTATCACAGGTCTCCTATGTACTTGCAGGATTGCTGATTGAGGTGGTCCTTTGTTTTTAGCGTGCCTACACTTAGCGCCTATAGGGATATTGTAGGCACGTACATGGTTAACGCGCATTAAAAATGTTAACATGCCTATAACACTGCTTAGTTAACAGGGCCGAAAGTGTGTTAAAAAGTTGTAATATTTGAAACTGTTGATTTAAATAATATAGCAGCCCACTACTGATTAACCATTGTTCTACTTGTTTGTGATATAAATAAAGCTATTTTTTAAAATCCAAATGTTTATAACAAACCAAAAAACAGCTGAAAGTCAAGAAGAAATCTAAAAACAAAAAAATACAACAGCAAATTTAAATGTTTTTTTCATCTGTGCACAACCGTAGTCTATATCATTTGCTCAAAAAGAGAAATGTATGCTGATTTCTGGGACATTTATGAGACCATTTTCAGACTTTCAGCAGCCGGGGACAAAGCTCTTGGAAAACTTTCACAACATGCCAGAGTTCCACTGTAGAAGAGATCGCAACAATCCAGTTCTCCAGATACAAGCTTTTCGCTTACTAGCAGCCGTTTCAGCCAGAAGAAGCCTGCAGAGTTACTGAATTCAATCTCGAAATTTTAGGATAGTTCTTGATTTTTGACCACCCGCGTCCTGGTGTATTACATGGTAACATAGTAGATGACGGCAGAAAACGACCTGCATGGTCCATCCAGTCTGCCCAACAAGATAAACTCATATGTGCTACTTTTTGTGTATACCTTACCTTGATTTGTACCTGTCCTTTTCAGGTCACAGACCGTATAAGTCTGCCCAGCACTATCCCCGCCTCCCAACCACCAGCCCCGCCTCCCACCACCGGTTCTGGCACAGACCATATAAGTCTGCCCAGCACTATCCCCGCCTCCCAACCACCAGCCCCGCCTCCCACCACCGGCTCTGGCACAGACCGTATAAGTCTGCCCAGCACCATCTCCACCTCCCGCCACCGGCTCTGCCACCCAATCTCGGCTAAGCTCCTTAGGATCCATTCCTTCTGAACAGGATTCCTTTATGTTTATCCCACGCATGTTTGAATTCCGTTATCGTTTTCGTTTCCAGGGACTTGTAGCACTGATTTACATAGTAACATAGTAAATGATGGCAGATAAAGACCTGTACGGTCCATCCAGTCTGCCCAACAAGATAAACTCATTTTACATGCTATGTGATACTTTATACGTATACCCGAGTTTGATTTGTCCTTGCCATTCTCAGGGCACAGACTGTACAAGTGTGCCGTGTACTAAATTAGGATCAGGCACTACAAATCCCACACTGCTTTGAGATGTAAATTCAAAAACCAAGACTGGGCCAAAACATTTCCGGCCTGGAACTCGATAACTTGGCATCTCTGACCCTGCTCCAACCCAAGACAATAGAGCAGGTGGATTGGGTCACTGAGGTCCTTTTCTGCTCACACTCTCCATCTTTCTGATAACATCACATGTTCAATGACCGAGTTAATTCTGCCGCTGTGGGAGTTGGAACTCTCCAGAAAAACTAGGACAGATTAAGCCAGTCCGGGTTTTACTTCCAGTGTTTTCAATGGAAGTAAAATCTAGACTGGCTCAATCTGTCCTCTTTTTTCAGGAGCCATATGGTATGCCTGGATAGGATTACCATATGGCTCCAGAACCAGTCCAGGTTTTATTCCATTGTAAGTATTGACTGCCCCCACCCCAGCCCTCTAAACTTGCCTTTGGCCAGCGGCTGCAGCACTAAGGCTGTCTACAGCTGGCCTGGGACCTTTCCTCTACTACTTTCTACCCTGCCAGGAGCAGAAGGGGCAAAATATGGCAGCGAGAAGGTCCCAGACTAGCCGGAGACAGTGTGTGTTTAGCACTGCAGCTGCCGGATGAAGGCTGGGGGTGTGGGGGAGGGGGGTGTAAAAGGAAGAGTGAGAGATGTCAAAGTGTAGGAGGGAGGGATGGAAAAAAAGGGATTGAGAGATAGAGAGCTGCCAGACCACCAGGTTATGGGGGCAGGATCATGGTGACAGGAATATTTTGGGGTCCAGGGCCAGGGCCCTGTAGCCCACCCCATAATAATGTCTATGCTTCAATCTCTTCCTTTAAGTTCCAATTAACAGACTAGTAGACCTTTCATTAGCATTTCTCCTGGTCCTTCCTTAGGCCCTTGGGCTCCTGGGTGAGGGTTCCCTATTCACTGCTTCTCTTCATCTTTCTATTTCTGACCCTTTCTGGGGAGGAAAGGCCTCTTAATTGGACCCCCTCTGGGGAAGGAAGGACATCCTATTTGGTTTCCCTCCACAGGAGGAAACTACTTACTACTACTACTACTTAACATTTCTAGAACGCTACTAGGGTTACGCAGCGCTGTACAGTTTAACAAAAAAGGACAGTCCCTGCTCAAAAGAGCTTACAATCTAATGGGCGAAATGTCAAGTGTCAAGTGGGGGCAGTCTGGATTTCCTGAATAGAGGTATGGTGGTTAGGTGCCGAAGGTGACATTGAAGAGGTGGGCTTTGAGCAAGGCTTTGAAGATGGGCAGGGAGGGGGCCTGGCGTATGGACTCAGGGAGTTTATTCCAGGCATGGGGTGAGGCGAGGCAGAAAGGGCGGAGCCTGGAGTTGGCGGTGGTGGAGAAGGGTACTGAGAGGAGGGATTTGTCTTGAGAGTGGAGGGGAGATGAGGGTAGGTATAAGGGAGGAAAGACATGGTTCCTCCCTTATACCTCCCTCCCTTATACCTCCCTCCAAAAGCTCATAGTTAACTCCTATTGGATCAGAATCTCTGAGTGTACCATTTTGATTGGAATCTGATTTCTAGAGCTAGGATCCAGCTACAATGGCAAAGCATTTCGACTGCCTGCTACACTAGTGTAACCTGGTACTGGCATGCCCATCATTTACGGGCCTACACTTACAGGGCCGGCCCAAGGCAAGATGCCACCTGAGGCAGAGCTAACGTCACCCCCGCCCCCCTCCCCCGGGTGTTTTAACTTGTCATGGTGCATTCCAAACCCGGCAGTGGCAGCGATTCCCCTACGCTGCCCTGCCGCCGCCGGCACCCACCTCTTCTCTTTCCTGCAGCTGCCTGAGCCTCTGATGAAACAGGAAGTTACTTCAGATAGGCGGCCACAGTAAAGGGGAGAGGCGGGTGCTGGTCAGCGAAGATGCCCGACGGCAACGGGGGAGGGTTGGCAGTGGGAGGGAGGTCGAAGGGGTTGGCGGTGGGGGGGCAAGGGCCAAATCTACGGGGACATATGCCCCCGTGGCCCCACGTAGCTACGCCCCTGATACATATAAAGTAGCACATATGAGTTTATCTTTTTGGGCAGACTGGGTGGACAGTACAGGTTTTTATCTGCCGTCATCTACTATGAAGGGCAGCGCATGGGAATTGCTGCCACTGCCGGGTTTGGAACATCACTGTGGTGAGGTAAAATGCCGCAAAGCCACTCCCTGAGATGCTGCTCCTGTAGAGTGCCGCCTGAGACCTTCGCCTCAGATGGCCTAATGGTCGGGCTGCCCCTGCACACTTACACTAGGTATAGACCTGGTGTAAGTCTGAGCACCTAAATATAGCAGGGACACATTTAACTTAAAATATTCTGTAAGTTATGTGCATGAGTGAGAGCCCCGCCCATGCGCCGCCCCTATCCACACCCCCTTGCAAATGCATACTATGTAAATATATGGGTATTTTTAGAATAGTGCTTACAGGGTGTACTGGCATGTACACATGTAGACATACATACTAGGATTCTAAACACTTGTATGTGCAATTTATTTATTTGCTACATTTGTACCCCACATTTTCCCACCTATTTGCAGGCTCAATGTGGCTTACATTATATTGCAAAAGATATAGTTATGAACAGAGTAAGAGGTTTGTTCTAAATTAACATATTACTATGTAAGAATTAAGGAAGATATGTCTGTGGAATAATTTACATAACACATAGTGAAAAAGAAAAAAATATGATAATATGGCTAATATAATCACTTTAGAGGGATCATTAGGTGGTTGGTTTAGATATAGAATAATCAAGTTCTAAGGAGGATTCTTATTGTAAGATTTTTTCAAACAAGTATGTTTTCAGTAGTTTCCTGAAGTTTGTCAAGTTATGTGTTATTTTTATAGTGTTCGGTAGTTTGTTCCATGCTTTTGTGCAGAGGTATGTGAAGGTAGATGCATGTATTGATTTGTATTTGAGTCCTCTACAATTAGGGTAGTGGAGGTTCAGGAAGGTACGCGATGAACTGTTGATGTTTCATGCCGGTAAGTCAATTAGGTATGAAGGAGCTTCTCCAAGGATGATTTTATGGGTCAAGGTGCAAATTTTGAAGGCAATACGATCCTTTAGTGGAAGCCAATGCAATTTTTCTCTAAGGGGTTTGGCGCTCTCATATTTCGCCTTACCAAATATGAGTCTAGCTGCGGTATTCTGTGCAGTCTGAAGTTTCTTAATAGTTTTTTCCTTGCATCCTACGAAAATGGAGTTACAATAATTCAGGTGGCTTAATACCAATGATTGCACCAGCGTACAAAACACTTCCCTTGGAAAAAAAGGTTTCACTCTTTTCAGCTTCCACATTGCAAAAAACATTTCTTTGTCACATTGTTCACATGGTTGTCAAGGGTGAGATTTCAATCAATAGTAACTCCTAGGAGTTTCAAGTTCTTTGCAACAGGGAGAGTGTGGGATGGTGTGTTTATATTAGTGTAATTAGTCTTATTAAACTGCAAAGATAAGATAAGATATTGGGTTTTTTCTGCATTAAGTTTAAGTAGGAAGGCATCCGCCCATGAGGTCATAATTTGGAAACTAGTATGAATTTTATCTGTGATTTCTGATATGCTGCTCTTAAATGGAATGTATATTGTGACATTGTCCGCGTAAATATATGGATTTAGGCCTTGATTGGATAATAATTTGGCTAATGGTAACATCATTAAATTAAAAAGAACTGGTGAAAGCGGTGAGCTTGACGTACTCCACATCCAGGTCTCCATGGTGAGGATATAGTCGACTTGGATATTACTTGATAAGATCTTACAGTTAGGAATTTATGGAACCAATTCAGTACGTTTCCACCTAGTCCAAAGTATTCGAGGACGTTTAATAGAACACTATGGTTAACCATGTCAAACGCACTAGACATGTCGAATTGCCAGCTGCGATAGTTTGTTTGAATTTAGTTAGAAGTGTAATAAGAACTGTTTCAGTGCTGTGATTGGCACGAAATCCGGATTGGGATACATGTAATATTGAGAATTTACTCAAGTAATCATTAAGTTGCTTAGTAACTAGGCTTTCCATCAATTTGAGCACACAAATTGAGGTTGCGGGATGGTAGACTCAGGAGTAATGTCAGAAAATTATTTTTCACTGAGAGGGTGGTGGATGCCTAGAATGCCCTTCCGAGGGAGATGGTGGAGAAAACAAAACTGTGGCAGAAGTCAAAAAGGCATGGGATGAATACAGAGGATCTCTACTTAGAAAATGAATGGTATAAAAAACAAAACTTAAAGGGTTCCATATGTGTTTGCATGTCAAGTGGTGCTTAGATGGCGACTCTGGCTGCATCAACTAAGGCCGGTGCTGGGCTGGCTTGTATGGTTTGAGTCTGGCATATAGCGATCCGGTTTAGGATAGGCTGGAGAGAGCTTCGACAGAAACTCCAGTAATGTGGAACATGAGGACAGTGTCGGGCAGACTTTACGGTCTGTGCCCAGCAAATGACAAGACGGATTCAGATAAGATTTGAGGGCAACTCCAGTAGTTAGAACATAAGGACAGAGCCAGGCGAACTCCTGTGGTCTATGTCCCAGAAACACCAAAGAAAGACCATGATCAAGTATATAATATCACATTCATTGTTGAATTAATCTTGAATTGATAATGAACATGACTTTTGGGCAGACTGGATGGACCGTTCATAGTAACATAGTAAATGACGGCAGATAAAGACCTGAACAGTCCATCCAGTCTGTCCCAAAAGATAAACTCATTTTACTAGGTATGCAATACTTTATATGTATACCCGAGTTTGATTTGTCCGTGCCATTCTCAGGGCACAGGCCATAGAAGTCTGCCAAGCACTGTTCTTGTACTAAAAATTCTGATGCTAACGTCGAAGCCCCTTAAAATTTACACTCCAGCCCATCCATATCTATTCAGTTATGATCAGGGCGTAGACCGTAGAAGTCTGCCCAGCACTGATTTTGCTTCCCAATTACCGGTGTTGCCACCCAATCTCTGCTTAGATTCCGTAGATCCATTTCTTCTAAACAGGATTCCTTTGTGTTTATCCCACGCATTTTTCAATTCCATTACCATTTTCATCTCCACCACCTCCTGCGGGAGGGCATTCCATGTATCTACCACCCTTTCCGTGAAAAAATACTTCCTGACATTACTCCCGGCCACAGCTAGCAAAATTTGCATGGGGGATCCTGTACATCCTGCTACCAGCACATCTTCTGAGAAGACATTTTGTATTGCAGGAAGGACTGTGGAAGACAATAGAGCTAGACTGAATCCTGAGATTGTTGATGACTTCTTATTCATCCACAGATTAAAAAAAACAAAACAGTGCTTCATAGGGCATATTTCTCCCCCACTAGGGCATACAAAACGGGTTCTATGAATTAGCGTTCCTTGGGGGTATATCAGATTTCAGATATTGCTGGAATTGGAAGGGTAGAGGGTGGTTGGTGGTGGTGGGGTTATTATAGTTACTCATTGTTATTATTGTTTTTCTATTTGTGATTTATAAAAAACAGTTGCACAGCATATTGTTCCTTTTTATACTTTAATAAAAAGATTTAAATATAAAATCATAAGTGTTCGGGGCTTCTGCAGATGAGGACAAATCCAGCGGGGATGGGGTGGGATGGGGACAGAACCTGCTGGGACAGGACGGGGATGGAGACAGAACCTGTGGGGATGGGGTTGGGACAGAGACAGAACCCATGAGCAAGGGGAGAGAACGGGGACAGACTTTGTCCCCATGTCATTCTCTAGTTAGTATCCCTACCCTGATCTCCCTTGGTCTGAGCTCTGGAGATTGTTAATGGGAAAGTCAAGGATTGCTATCACTACAGTAAGCTTCCTGCTCTATTTTCCCGCTGTGTTTTTCATGCTTTCAAGCAACCAGAGCATGAAAGAGAGATGAAGAACAGACCAGTGCATTCCTAAGCCCCTCAGTGACAGCATCCATGCAGAGAGACATCACATACACAATGCAGGAGTGCACCTGGAATCCCTCAGAAAAATATCCATGCAGAGACATTATGCATAAAGAAAAATGATACACAGAGAAATCCCCTTCAAAGACACAGCCGTGCAGAGAGACAACAGATACACAGTGCAGAAAGTGCACCAGGAATTCCTGACATATCCATGGGAAGGGGGGGGAGGGGGGGGAGAGAGAGCGCGCATATAAACAGTGCAGATAATAAGTACCTAAGTATTGCCATACTGGGACAGACCAAAGGTCCATCAAGCCCAGCATCCTGTTTCCAACAGTGGCCAATCCAGGTCGCAAATACCTGGCAAGATCCCAGAAAAGCTCAATACATTTTATGATGCATATCCTTGAACTAGCAGTGAATGTTCTCCAAGTCAGTTTAATAATGGTCTATGGACTTTTCCTTTAGGAAGCCGTCCAAACCCTTTTTTAAAAACTATACTAAGCTAACCACCTTTACCACATTCTCTGGCAATGAATTCCAGAGTTTGATTACACGTTGTGTGAAGAAACGTTTTCTCCGATTCGTTTTAAATGTACTACTTTGTAGCTTCATCGCATGCCCCCTAGTCCTAGTATTTTTGGAAAGAGTAAACAGACGTTTCACGTCTACCCGTTCCACTCCACTCATTATTTTTATAGACCTGTATCATATCTCCCCTCAGCCGTCTTTTCTCCAAGCTGAAGAGCCCTAGATGCTTCAGCCTTTCCTCATAGGGAAGTCGTCCCACTTTATCATTTTTGTCACCCTTCTCTGCACCTTTTCTAATTCCATCAGGAATCCCTCAGAGACGTATCTATGAAGAGACAGTATGCATAAAGAAAAATGATACCCAAAGAGATCCCCATCAGAGATACAGACGGGCAGAGAGACAACACATACATAATGCAGGCAGAGCACCAGGAATCCTTTCAGAGACAGCATATAAGTAGTGCACCCTCAGAGACATCCATGCAGAGAGAGAGAGAGAGAGAGAGAGCGCACACACCCAGTGAATTGATACCAGTGATACCAGGTGACCCTCGGAGACATATCTATGCACACAGACAGACAAACAATGCAAGCTGGAATATTACTAGAGTTGAACAGTAGGACATTTAAAGAAAAACCCTCAGCTTAGAGCTGACTCCAGTGCTGTTTTTTTTTATGGACCAATAGGTGTCTCTTTAAAAGTGTCACCACCCCATGATATTAGCTTGCCCACTGACCTTTAGCTTCAGTGCCAGGGATAACTCTCTTCCAAGAGTCTGGCAATGAAAAACAGCCCCTGAAAGCTGAGGACACGCAGTGGTAAGACTTGCAGGTTAATGATTGATCCCAGTGGATCAGTACCTGGCCAAAAATGCTGTTTGTCTTTCCAAGAAAACAACCTGTTTACATCAAAGCTTTGGTAATACATTTGTTTGTTGGCTTTCTCTACTCTTTTTGGTGAGGTTGATTGGGGATAGGAGGAGGGAGTCAAGAAATCACCAGAAGTCAAAGAGAACTGCTTCGTCAAATGATATATATAATCCTCGCAGGCCTGAGAAATCTCAGCGTGGATTCTATAACAATGCGCATAACTTACTTGGCTTAACAACTTAACCAGCATTGATAACAGCTCTCAACAAGCAATTATGAGCACTAATTGGCACGCACAACTCGCTGAGCATATTCTGTAACGAAGTGCGTCAACCTAATGTACACAAGGAAAAAGGGGTGTGGTTATAGACAGAGAAATGGGCATTTCGTGGGTGTTCTGAAATTTAAGCACATAATTATAGAATGTGGTCCAGTGCGTGTAAATCTACATGCTGGATTTATGCAACGTTTTCATTGGTGTAAATGGATGTGTGTAGTTTTAGGCGCTGAGATATCAACTAAGCAACGCCAGCCCAAAGCAAGCTGTCGCCTGAAGCAGAGCTAAGATGCTGCCCCCTAGGCTGAGATGCTGCCGCCCTCCCCTCCCCCGGGCCGAGATGCCGCCCCCCTTCCTTCCTCCAGCCCATTTGCGGCGTTTACCTGTTTCATCATGTTCCAAACATGGCAGTGGCAGCAAGTCCCATATGCTGCCTTACTGTCGGCACCCGCCTCTTCCCTTTACTATGGCTGCCTGAGTCTCTGATGAAACAGGAAGTTACATCAGAGAGGTGGCCGCAGTAAAGGGAAGAGGCGGGTGCTAGCAGCAGGGCAGCGTATGGGAATTGCTGCCACTGCCATGTTTGGAACATGATGAAACAGGTAAACGCCCTGAACGGGATGGAGGAAGGTAGGGGGAGATGCCGTTCCTGAAGAGTACCACCTGAGGCCCCTAAATCTAGGTGTCAATTATAGAATATGCTTAGTCGACACTGATTTCAGGACCAAGAAAGACTGAAATGATTAGCGAACGCTGTAATTTCTAGCCCTCATTATCTTAAGATCTAAGTGAGTTACAAACTTACACAGTTGTCTGAGAGAGAATGAACAGTGGGATGGACCTTCTCTATGACTCGGGAGTCCAGATGGTGAATTACCTCCAAACGCATTACAATTCCTCCCAGGACTGGTTCATGTTTGTCTCCTTCACGGCAGACGTCCGAGGCACATTCTGAACCTTCTTCCCCATCTGTTCCACCTCTGTGAGGCAGTGGGCATCAAACTCGTCTGGTGGCAGTGCTTGAGGACTGCCTGAACCCAATATTTAAGTGGTGAGCTTCTTTAAGAGGGACAATGTGTTGCCCTTTCAGGCTAATTACAAAAAAAGGCATTTGTTATAGGTGCGCTAAAAATGGATCTGTGTGTGTCCTAAACACGCGCCTGCACTAGCGCACCCATTTTCAGCACACCTTAGTAAAAGGACACCACAATGACTACTACTACCACTACTATTTAGCATTTCTATAGCGCTACAAGGCGTACGCAGCGCTGCACAAACATAGAAGAAAGACAGTCCCTGCTCAAAGAGCTTACAATCTAATAGACAAAAAATAAAGTAAGCAAATCAAATCAATTAATGTGTACAGGAAGGAGGAGAGGAGGGTAGGTAGAGGCGAGTGGTTACGAGTCAAAAGCAATGTTAAAGAGGTGGGCTTTCAGTCTAGATTTAAAGGTGGCCAAGGATGGGGCAAGACGTAGGGGCTCAGGAAGTTTATTCCAGGCGTAGGGTGCAGCGAGACAGAAGGCGTGAAGTCTGGAGCTCACAGTAGTGGAGAAGGGAACAGATAAGAAGGATTTATCCATGGAGTGGAGTGCACGGGAAGGGGTGTAGGGAAGGACGAGTGTGGAGAGATACTGGGGAGCAGCAGAGTGAATACATTTATAGGTTAGTAGAAGACTAGCCCGACATCACTAGCAGTGTTGGTGGGAGAAGTGGGATATAAATAGAACTTAGTTTTGCCATTCTATGTAAACACACTATCTCACATTTCCATTGGATTATTTATTTTTGCTAAGATATCCATGAAATGCAGAAGAAACCAATTGTGAGTTCTCAAATGCTTGGAATCATGACAACCACACTGCTTTTTCTCAGTGCTTGAATCCCTCTCCCTGCTCAGAAAACATACAAGGCACATTTTGCAATTCTATTTCTTGCAGACTTGCATGAAGTTGCCAAATGGTCATCAAATGCAAATACAATAATAAGGAGCTTTTTGGTCCAGTGCCCTGAAAAAGAACTTTTCTTGAGCTACTAATGAAAAACAGTGAACTGGGTACATTAAATTAATAATATGACTTGAGACACTGTTTTAGTTGTGAATGTAGGAAAATTACATTTTGTAACCAGTATTGTGCGATATCGAGTTACTAGTAATTGGTTACTGTAGTTAAGTACTTGTAGTAATCAATAAAGTAGTTAACTATTCACTATCCCAGTAACTGTAATTAATTACTTTTGAAGAATAACTAGCACAACATGACATGACAAATGGCAGAGGATGTGGTTGGCGTGAGTTGGTCAAACCTCCTTGAAATAAGCATCAAGAGATGAAGTTATACAATATTCACATTGGGGTTGTGTATAAGATGAGTATTTTACCTCTTCACGTACCATAAGGCTTTTACCATAAGTATACTTGAATGTGGTATAGGTAAAGGAAAAACAATTAGTTACTCTAAGCAGGTTTTACTTTGCTAAATGAGTAATTTAATTACTATAATTAATGACATACGTAAGTACATAATTATTGTCATACTAGGACACACCGAAGGTCAATCAAGCCCAGCATCCTGTTTCCAACAGCGGCCAATCCAGGTCACAAGTACCTGGCAAGATCCCACGAAAGTACAATACATTTTATGCTGCTTATCCTAGAAATAAGCAGTGGATTTTCCCCAAGTCCATTTTAATAATGGTCTATGGACTTTTCTTTTAGGAAGCCATTCAAACCTTTTTTAAACCCCACTAAGCTAACTGCTTTTACTACATTCTCTGGCAACAAATTCCAGAGTTTAATTACAAGCTGAGTGAAGAAACTTTTTCTCAGATTCGTTTAAAATTTACTACTTTTTAGCTTCATTGTGTGTCCCCTAGCCCTAGTATTTTTAGAAAGAGTAAACAAGCATTTCACGTCCTCCAGTTGCACACCACTTGTTATTTTATAGACCTCTATCATATCTCCCCTCAGCTGTCTTTTCACCAAGCTGAAGAGCCCTAGCCACCTTAACCTTTCCTCATAGGGAAGTCGCCCCATCCTGTTTATCATTTTCATCGCCCTTCTCTGTACCTTTTCTAATTCCACTATTGGGCTCATTTTCAAAAGAGAAGGACGCCCATCTTTCAACACAAATCGGAAGATGGACGTCCTTCTCACAGAAATGTCCAAATCAGTATAATCAAAACCCGATTTTGGACATCCCCAACTGCACTCTGTCGCAGGGACGGCCAAAGTTCAAGGGGGCGTGTCAGAGGCGTACCGAAGGGGACTTGGGCGTGCCTAACACTTGGACGTCCTTCACCCATAAAGAAGGACGTCCCTGACGAGCACTTGGACGTTTTCACCTGGACCTGTTTTTCTTACGACTAAGGCACAAAAAGGTGCCTGAAATGACCAGATGACCACCAGAGAGAATCGGGGATGACCTCCCGTTACTCCCTCAGTGGTCACTAACCCCTTCCCACCCTCAAAAAACATCTTTCAAAATATGTCGTGCCAGCCTCTATGCCAGCCTCAGATGTCATACTCATGTCCGTGACAGCAGTATGCAGGTCCCTGGAGCAGATTTAGTGGGTGCAGTGCACTTAAGACAGGCGGACCCAGCCCCATCCCCCCCTACCTGTTACATTTGTGGAGGAAACAGCGAACTCTCCAAAAGCCACCACAAACCCACTGTACCCACATCTAGGTTCCCCCTTCACCTGTAAGGGCTATGGTAGTGGTGTACAGTTGGGGGGAGTGGGTTTGGGGGGCTCAGCACACAAGATAGGTTACTTACGTCCGACGGGGCGGACCCAGGTCAGGGAAGGAGAGACATCCTGAAGACTCGGCGGCGATCAGATGTTCTTCTTGCCCATGCAGCGCCTTCACACAGAGGTGAGAGGCACTGCGCAGGCCTGGTAAGGCGGAGGGGGTGCCCGGTGAAGGGGGGTAGTGGCGGCGATAACCTCAGGGGGGCGGGAGCTGGAGCTGTGGGAGAAAGTAGAGAGAAAGGAAGGGAGGGGGGTCGGGGCTGCTAAAATTTTGATTTTTTAATGCAGGGGGAAGCGGGGAGCAGCGGGGACCTCGGGGGGGGGCAAGGCCGTCCATACAGGATGCTCCTGACGAGCGCCTTTGCCCCCTCCCGATCCTTTTTTGATTTTTGTTTTGATTTTCTATTTTATGCAGGGGGAAGTGGGGCGCCACGTGTTTGTGTTGGTTATTTAATCTCACTTATATTTTCAAACATGCCAGCTTGGATTTTTATGCTGCAGGGGGAAGCGGGGAGCAGCGGCATGTCTGTACGACAGCTCAGGCCTTAACGACAGCTCTGACCTCACATTAAATATATCACAGTAAATGATTCAGTGCAATCATTGGTATGGTTAGTGCATCCCGAATTGTCCACATTGCAATGGTAGTTACTCGTTTGCATTCCGTTTTCGTTAGCTGCTAGCGTTGTCGGAAAATGGCCTTTAATGCATGCTACGGTTGAAATTTTCTTCATTAAAGGGTAGATAAAGTTTAGTGCATCTGGGCCTGAGTTCTGGTAAGAACATTGTTTGTTTTTCCCCTTTGTTAGCTTTATCCTTTGACTGCAGTGTAAGCTCTGCTTCTTTCTGACTTGTGTTTAGCAGCCCTTCCCTTTAGCCTGCTTTTAGTCTGCTGTGCTTGTCTCCTGATTCTTGTGAACATTTCCCTTATCTGTTTGGTGTATGTAAAGGCAGCCTTTCCTGTTTGCTTGCTTTTCCCTTTGTCCCTAGTGTCTGTTATTTCACTCTGTGGCTCTGCCTTGTGTATTCCTATAGGTGGCTTCCCTTTACCCTTGTGCTGTATGGTACAGCCTAGATTGTTCCTGTGAGTGGCTTCCCTTTTCCCTTGAGCGCTGTGTGGGACAGCCTTGTGTATTTGTGTGCTGTGTGGTACAGCCTAGAGTGTTCCTGTGAAGCTTCACTCTTATATAGGCTGTGTCCCATTCTGTCCTCAGCTTTCCCTTTTTCTCTGTGGGCTTTGCCTCCGCTACCTGTGTTTCTGCCTAGTTTTTGTTGGCATTCTCTTTTTCTGGTCGTAGCCTGTACCTGCCAGCTTTTGTCTGTCGTCCTTCCCTTTGTGGCACTAGCTAACGCTGTGTGCATTGCATGTACTTCAGGCCCATTTGGGACCACTTGTTGTTCTTTCTCCCTTCCCTCGTGTATGACTCGGTTCCAGATCGCCCGTGAGGCCCGTACGCTTGGAGTCTGTATGAGTGGGTTCCTGTTTGGCCGTGAGGCCCACCTGAGTGGTCTATCTCCCTTTTCTGGTGGTGCTAGTGGATTGTGCTGAGTGTGCAGGGCTTTGTGGCCATGATATTGCTTTGCGCCTGGTCGGTCTACCCTAGGCCTTGGCCAAGATCCTTCCTGAGCCTCGGCCTAGGCACAAGCACTCATGAACAGTTTAACTCTCTTAAAGAAATGCAAAGTTACCTTGGCTAATAATAATAAATATTACTATTTCTGAGAAGTTCTGAGAGAAGAGGACATTCTCAACTAGGTGCTAACTAAGGTGTGGGGAAGTAGAATATTTGCATAGGTTGCTGAGTTAGCTTCAAAGAGCCTGTTTAAAAAAGGCCCCTTAGATTCAAAACTATATAAAGAGGAAAGGTCCCACTGAACTTTCTTTCTGAGAAGTTCTGAGAGAAGAGGACATTCTCTGGTAAGTGAACACGATTTTGCTTTGTGCTTTGGGAACTTAAAGATTGGGGTTTAAAGGAGGAATTGTAGGTTAGTGATAGGCAAAATAAAAATATAAAAAAGCAAAATGTATCAACTAATCTCCATAGTCTTTTCCCTTAGTTTTAAAAACTTTGTACCACAGCATTAACAGATAGACACTAGCAGGCACTGCAGGATCTAGTTTAGTCTGTGACTCCTAACGTGGAACCTTGCATGATGTAGCTATAATTTGGGTTCCTCCTTCCCACATGCATCACTTTGCACTTGCTCACATTAAACGTCATCTGCCATTTAGACGCCCTGTCTCGTAAGGTCCTCTTGTAATTTTTCACAATCATCCAGCGATTTAACCACTTTGAATAACTTTGTGTCATCAGCAAATTTAATTACCTAACTAGTTACTCCCATCTCTAGGTCATTTATAAATATGTTAAAAAGCAGCAGTCCCAGCACAGACCCCTGGGGAACCCCACTAACTACCCTTCTCCATTGAGAATACTGACCATTTAACCCTACTCTCTTTTTTCTATCTTTTAACCAGTTTTTAATCCACAATAGAACACTACCTCAGTTTCCTCTGGAATCTTTCATGAGATACTGTCAAACGCCTTCTAAAAATCCAGATACAGAATATCAACTGGCTCACCTTTTGTCCACATGTTTGTTCACCCCTTCAAAGAAATGTAGTAGATTGGTGAGGCAAGATTTCCCTTCACTAAATCAGTGGCGTAGCCAGAAGGCAATTTTTGGGTGGGCCAACAGGTTGGATGGGTGGGCACTAGAGTTGCCAACTTTTTTGAAAGAGAAAAAACAGAAACCTGATGCACCCATGCTCTGTCCCTACCCCACTCCCCATAACTTCAATGAGGGTTGCAGTGCAGGCTTCAGTGGCTGCAGACCAATTGAGAGCTAAGGGAAGTACAATAGACTGCACTATTCAGCCCCATTGAGCCACACATTCTGCATCCAGAGAACCTCCTGGCTCTCCACCAACAATGGATACAGAGCACAGCAAGGACAATTCTCCATAAAACTCATCATACAAAGAAATTTTGTTTTCTAGTGTAATCTCAATTACAGACATATTATAAATTAACTTTAAAAAAATCTATAAAACAAAAGTCACTCAGAACCTAGAGCAAATCTACCATGCCAACACTAACTTCCAAAAACAAAGATCCTAACTATGAAAAAGAAGTGCCTTAAATATTATAGTAGGGCCCTAAAATACAAATACATTTATCAGGAAAGCTGAACAAGCCAAAATACTACAGAATGCTACATGGAAACTTCATGCTAACAGAATACCTCAGTCACACACACAAGACACAAATGCCAAATACAGAATAAGTGACCACAAACTCTAGAAATATAAATTAAAGGAAACCCCAAGAAACTAGACCTTACATGTAGTACAACACCAGAGCAACAAAAAAGAAAGGCATTTGCTTCTGTGCAAAATATAAAGATGGCACATGCCAGTGATGGTGTTAGGGGATGGAACTAGGGCAATTGTGCTTGGTTCCTTGGCCAAAGAAAGCCTGCATGCTGGAAGCTGAAGGCGCAGCCTGGTAATGGACTTTGGGGTCCTTTCCTAGATTTCTGTCCTGGACCCCAGCCATGTTTAACATCAACTTTGGCAAGATGTACATTTCAAATCCAACATGTTATATTCACAACATTTAAAATAAAATATTTTTATACCTTTTTGTTGTCTGGTCATTTTTTCACAAATCATATTGGTCCCAGTCTCTGGTTTCTGCTTCCCTCTGTCTTCTCTTAACTCACTTGCCAGTGTCTCCTATTTGACATTTCTTCTTTCTTCATGTCCATCATCCATCTCCCTTCTCTGTTTTCCTATATTTCCTTGTCCAGTATCTCCCCTGTGTTCATATCCCCTCATCCATCATCATTCCTCTGTGCACCTATGCACCCCATGCCCAGCATATCCCTTCTGTATTCCTATTCTCCCCCTTGTCTGGTATCTCTCCCTCCCCCCTCTGTGTCCATATACCCCCCTCTCCAGTGTCCAGCATTTTATCTCTATTCCATATCCCCGTCCCCCCCCCTTGTCAGGCATTACCCCTCTGTGCCCATGTGCCATCCCCATACAGCATCTCACATTTGTGTCCCTGTCCCCATGCATCCACCTAATGCCCATCATCTCCCTTCTGTATACTTCCCTATGTCCCCTTTCTCCCTCCTCCACACCAATGTGTCCCTCTCCTCTCTGATCCCACCCCCCAACCAGCTTCTCTTCCTCTCTTTCCTTCCCCTTATGCATCTGGCTCTTTCTCCCTGCACCTCTCTCCCTTCCCTCTAACCCCTCCCATAGGTCCAGCACCTTTCTCCCTTCGCTCCAGCCCTCCTTGCAGGTCCACATCTGTCTGCTTTCCTTTCAGCCATCATTTGCATATCCAGCACCTCTCCTTCAGCCCCCCCCCCCCCACATGTCCAGCACCTCTCCCCTTCACTTCAACCCTCTGTGTATCCAACACATCCCTTTCCCTCCACCCCCCCTGCATATCCAGCACCTCTCCCCTTCCCTCCAACCTCCCCTCTGCAAATCCCAAACCTCTCCCCTTCCTTCCAACCTCCCCTCTGCAAATCCCAACCCTCTCCCCTTCCCTCCAACCTCCCCTCTGCAAATCCCAACCCTCTCCCCTTCCTTCCAACCTACCCTCTGCAAATCCCAAACCTCTCTCCCTTCCTTCCAACCTACCCTCTGCAAATCCCAAACCTCTCTCCCTTCCCTCCAACCCTCTGCCCCTGGCAAGTCCAGCACCCTTCACCCTTCTGTTCCCTTCCCTCCCCTTCCTGGGCCAGCACCCTGACTTCTCCCACGCCTGCAGTGCTTCTTTTAATGCTGTCGGCTGCTGTGCACAGTCTCCCACCCCGCGGCGGCGCTTACACTTCCCTATGGCGCTGCCCGCCTGCAGCAACTCTACAGATACGTCACCGACGTCCTGCTCCGGGACCTTCCCTCTGACGCGCTGATGTAACTTCCTGTTTACGGAAGCTGGACGCGGAAGGCCCCGGAGCAGGACGTTGGATGTCGGTGACGCATCTGTAGAGTTGCTGGCAGGCAGCGCCATAGCGAAATGTAAGCGCCGCCGCGGGGGTGGGAAACAGTGCACAGCAGCGCCGACAGCATTAAAAGAAGCGCTGCGGAAGGGGTGGCAGAGGGTAAGGATCTTCTTTTGGGCGGGCCCGAGGCTAAACTGGGTGGGCCTGGGCCCACCCAGGCCCACCCGTAGCTACGCCCCTGCACTAAATCCATGTTGACTTTCAGGCTTATTTTCGAAAGAGAAGGTATTATTAGGAAAGGAATGGAAAACAAAAATGAGGGTGTTATAACGCCTTTGTATCGCACCATGGTGCGACCGCATCTCAAATATTATGTTCAATTCTGGTCGCCGTATCTCAAAAAAGATATAGTGGAATTAGAAAAGGTGCAGAGAAGGGCGACGAAAATGATAAAGGGGATGGGATGACTTCCCTATGAGGAAAAGCTAAAGTGGCTAGGACTCTTCAGCTTCGAGAAAAGGCTGCTGAGGGGAGATATGATAGAGGTCTATAAAATAATGAGTGGAGTTAAGCGGGTAGATGTGAAGCGTCTGTTTATGCTTTCCAAAAATACTAGGACTAGGGGGCATGTGATGAAGCTACAATGCAGTAAATTTAAAACGAATCGGAGAAAATGTTTCTTCACTCAACGTGTAATTAAACTCTGGAATTCGTTGCCACAGAATGTGGTAAAGGTGGTTAGCTTAGCGGGGTTTTAAAAAGGTTTGGACGGCTTCCTAAAGGAAAAGTCCATAGACCATTATTAAAATGGACTTGAGGAAAACCAACTGCTTATTTCTGGGATAAGCAGCATAAAATGTTTTGTACTTTTTGGGGGATCTTGCCAGGTATTTGTGACCTGGATTGGCCACTGTTGGAAACAGGATGCTGGGCTTGATGGACCTTTGGTCTGTCCCACTGTGGCAATACTTATGTACTTATATAAAAACAGCAAACCCTTAAAACGAGGAACCAGATTTAACCATACTTTCTGTTCTTGAGCTAGACAGGATCTGGCAGACACACACATAGGATACATGCAGGGAGTAGGCCATTGACTTTTACTAATTAAATCATAATGCATTCCACTTCGCAGTTCCAGATTTAGCAAAAGAACATAGCCTTGAACTTAAGAACAAAGACAAGAAAAGAGAAACAGACTCTTAAACAAACAGATCCCCTGCCAAGGCTTGGGTTAGACACACTGGGTACAGGGGGAAAAAAACAAGGACTGACCTAGCTGGGGACAGATGCTCTTAGGTTCTGGCTCAGTGACATCATTCAGCTTCACCAAGGGGGCCTCTCATGTGGTGCTGGGACCCTGGAAAGGTTTGGGGGAGGGAGGACCAGAAGCCTACCAGCAGGCTGTACAGTATCTCCTTCAGCATTTGAGTGGCTTGGGGCCCTCCGTAGCTTAGGGGTCCAGGGCTCACATGCTTGCACCTCCCTAACACTGGCTCTGGCTGGGACTCTGGGCAGTTACCTACTTCTGGCTGCTGCTTTCTTCTGATGGTACTTCCCAAAGCATTTCTTCCCAAGAAAAACAGAGGTATAGGGTTTGCAGCTTGAGGTGAGTAGGAAGAGGGAGAGAGATTGGATCCAAGGGTGGGTGGAGGGGTGTGTGGCGGTGGTGGGGGGAAGAGGTCAGGAGGCAAGAGAGAAAGAAATTTGCTGGATCTCCAGGGAAGAGAAGAAAGAGGGAGAGATGCTAGCCCCGGGAGGGAGGAAAGGAAGAGTGAGGGGAGAAGCTGGACATGGGGAGGGGGAGGGACATAGAGGGGCAGTGCTGAATATATGAGGGGTGGAATAGGGACACAAAGGGGTGATGTTTAACAGAAAGGGAAGGATATGGACCCAGAGGAGAAATGGAGGCAGAAGGGGGGGGGGGGGGGGGGGGGGTTCTGATGCTAGTGGTCCCCCCCCCCCCCCCCCACACACATAAAAAGGTGTTCCACTGCCCCTGGACTGAAGTGTTCCCATTTTGCAGTAAAGTGTTCAAAGAGATGAGTCTAAGTACTGAGTTATCTTGTATTGACTTTAATAAAAAGAATTAAAAAGAAAAAAAAGAAGACCTGAAGCACAGAGTATGCTACAACCAAAAGGTCTAGTCATGGGAAGACTGGATTCTACAACTTAGTCAGAGAAAGGGGACTGAAATTTGAAGGCACAGATTAGCCGGCAATGCGCTGAATATTCGCTGGATTTAGACGTCATATTGAAAAGGCCCCTCCACACTTATCAATTACCTGGGAATCCTTTATAGCCTATGTGCACAGAGTTAAAGTTTAGACGGGAAGGGCAGCACATTTGGTCACAAACCCTACGAAATGGGTATGTTCCCACCTCAGTGGTGACCCTCAACCCGATTGCATTACTATTTTAAAACAGAACTTTGGTGCTCAGGTTCCATTATAGAACAGGCTTCTACCACCCACCCTTGGGGCACCTAGAGATGCCCAGTTAGAGAATTTATTCTTTTCAAGCATACTAGGTCTAGGGGGCATGCAATGAAGCTACTAAGAAGTAAATTTAAAACATTTCTTCACTCAATATACAATTAAACTCTGGAATTTGTTGCCAGAGAATGTGGTACAAGCAGTTAGCTTAGCAGGGCTTAAAAAGGTTTGGATAATTTTCTAAAAGAAAAGTCCATAAGCCATTATTAAGATGGATTTGGAGAAAATTCACTGCTTATTTCCAGGATAAGAAGCATAAAATCTCTTTTGGACTCTTGCCAGGTATTGTGACCTGGATTGGCCACTGCTGGAAACAGGATACTGGGCTTGATAGACCAATATGGCAATGCTTATGTTCTGTTCTTACCTCTTTAGCAGCCAAATATTGCTACTTAAAAATATAGACTTGATGGTTAAGTGGTGCTTCCTACACCCAAGTGCCCCAAATCCCGCCCATTTTTAGCTAGACATCTTTTGCCACTTAACAATTATATGTCCAAAATTATCCAGTCAAGTGCCACACATTTTTAATTTGAAATCTTTTTAAAAATATTAATCTTAGATCAGCTCACCAAGGGGTCCTTTTTCTAGGCTGCGCTAAAAAGATGCTGGTACTGCGGTCAGCACATGGATTTCCCGTGCATTGCGGCCACTTTTAGTGTGGCAGTAAAATGGCCGTGTTCGGCTTTTTATTTATTTATTTATTGTAATGGTCATTCGTTAATTTCCCCATTAGCGCGTGGACATTACCACCGGGAGCCTTTACCGCCTTCAATTAGGGACACAATTCTAGGTCCCTGTTATCTAAGCTACGCTAGAGATGCACTAGCATTTTTAATGTGCACTAATGCTAGAGACACCCATATGGGCACACCTTAGTAAATAGGGCATTTGATATGCTAAAATATTTAATACTTGTTCTTGGTGTGCAAGCTTCTCCAGCAGAAGCTGTCAGCTACAGAAGATATCATTTCATTAAGAGTGTGATTTGTGGGCCCATCTTGGGTGACCAATAGTCATTTTTGCCACCTTCCTAGTCAAAATCTGCTTCCTTATGTTACTCTCCCTGTTTCTCCAGCAATCCTGTGGATTCTGCACAGTTATAATGAGCTCTATTTCCCCTTTCATTCTTTAGTGGGAAACAATTATTATTGTCTTTCCCACATGTCTCTGTTGTGTTGCCTGGCCCATTCCACTCTGCCTATCTCACTTCCTCTGATTTACAATGGGGGCAGGTTGGAACAATAATTTCCTAGATTGCAGCACCACAGCCAAGCACGAGTTCAAACTGGCTATTGTTTCTGGCTTCCGTCATAACAAGGGCTAATGTTGCTCCATGATAAGTCACCTCAGTGAGATAATCTATAGAGTACACAGTGCTGTCAGGGCCTCTATATAATGGGCTGGAATAAGTCAGGTAATTAGAGTCTAGCATGGCCAATAAATAAGAGGTAAGCGCAGCTAATGATATCTAAACTACAATTTAAGAAGATAAGAATAGCCATACTGGGTCAGACCAATGCTCCATTTTGCCCCGTATCCTGCTTCCAACAGTGGCCAATCCAGGTCACAAGTACCTGGCTAGAAACCCAAACAGTAGCAATATTCCATGCTACCGATTCCAGGGCACGCAGTGGCTTCTGCACAAATATTAATCATGCAGCATAACTGATGTAAAAAGTACGGTAAATCTATAATAGCAAAGATGCAAACACCAGATATCTTTTAACTTCTAAAGCATACAGACATATACATAGTAAATGGCGGCAGACCTGTACAGTCCATCCATTCTGCCCAACAAGATAAACTCATTTTAGCTGAGCCTAGCTAAATCTGCAGAATGATGAGGTGTTTTTAAAGGAGAAAGATACCTCAGAAACCCTCAGGATGAATATCTGTGGGTATAACCAGCAACAAGCTTAAGTCGGAATCCTGTTTTTATCATCACACTTATTATTTTGCTTTGCCACTATTCACTGTGCATAAGAAAGTTCATAAAATAATACTGTAGTGATAAGGATGCCAAAATTATAATATAATTCATGAAACAGCTCTTAGCTTTAATGTTCTAAGGGGTCACTGTTTCACCAGTCTTATGTCTTCATCAGGAACTCCTGCTGCTCTTTATCACCAAAGCTGGGAATCTTCAAATCACCAACTTGATATGTACCTGAGTCTTATGAATTTTTAAAAACTCATTCTGAAAAACTTACAAAAATTATTCTTCAACCGAGAGGTTCACATACGTCCAGTTTCCTAGAAAATTATGTTTCAATATTTTATTTATTTGTTACATTTGTATCCCACATTTTCCCACCTATTTGCAGACTCAATGTGGTTTACATAGTACCGTAAAGGTGTTTGCCAATTCCAGTATAAACAGTTACATAGTGATGTTGTGGTAGAATGAGGTTCATGTGGAACAGCCATATTAGGGAATCGTATAGAGGAAGAGTTACGTTATGTCCATTACGTGCTTTGGTTTCCTAGTGTTGCAGGGTTCAGGCATTTAAGTTGGGTCGGTAGGGTAGGCCTTTTTGAACAGGTAAGTTTTTATTGATTTCCGTAAGTTTAGGTGGTTATACGTTGTTTTCATGGCTTTTGGTAATGCGTTCCATAGTTGTGTGCTTATGTAGGAAAAGCTGGATGCATAAGTTGATTTGTATTTGAGTCCTTTGCAGCTTGGGTAGTGGAGATTTAGATATGTTTGTGCTGATCCAGTTGTATTTCTGATTGGTAGGTCGATGAGGTCTGTCATGTATCCTGGGGCCTTGCCGTAGATAATTTTATGAACCAGGGTGCAGCTTTTGAAAGCAATACGTTCTTTGATTGGGAGCCAGCGCAATTTTTCTCGGAGGGGTTTGGCGCTTTCGAATTGCGTTTTTCCAAATATAAGCCGTGTTTTGAGCAGTCTGAAGTTTCTTTATGAGTTGTTCTTTGCATCCCGCATAAAATCCATTGCAGTAGTCTTAGAGCCATTGATTGTATCAGGTTGCGAAATGTTTCCCTTAGGAAGAATGGTTTCATGCGTTTGAGTTTCCACGTTGAGTTGAACATTTTCTTTGTTGTAGATTTCACATGGCTCTCTAGTGTAAGGTTGTGGTCGATTGTAACACCGAGGATTTTCAGGCTGTCTGAGATGGGAAGGGTGTAATCTGGGGTGTTTATATTTGTGGGGTTGTTCGCTAACCCATTCATCTAAATAGAATGATTGGTATATATATTTCCTCCTATTTGTTTTAAGGAATTTACATGGAAATACTTTTGAGTGTCCCCTAATCTTTGTACTTTTTGAAAGAGCAAAACATTGATGTACTTCTACTCGTTCTAAATCACTCAGGATTTTGTAGACCTCAATCATTTCTCCCCTCATCCGTCTCTTTTCCAGGCTGAAGAGCCCTAACCTCTTTAGCCTTTCCTCATACGAGAGGAGTTCCATCCCCTTTATCATTCTGGTCGCTCTTCTTTGAACCTTTTCTAATTCCGCTATATCTTTTTTGAGATACGGCAACTAGAATTGAACGCAATACCCAAGGTCAGGTCGCACTATGGATATTAACAGGTGTAATTCAGTGGTGGAACATCTTCTATTATTCTATAAAGACTTTTAAAAGAAATCTGTTAAAAGGTAAAAACTGTAAGAATAGCATATGGGTTTTTTTTTTTGTTTTTAAATGCCACTGACCTGTATGTGTCTTTGTGTTGATTATTTTAATAGTGTTATGCTGAAATTTGGATAAATCAGTTTGGGATTGCTGAATTCCTGCTATCCAACGAGAGCACAAAATGTGTGTGCTGAGCCCTTAGTAAAGGACCAGATGGTTTCTATGTTTCCAATGATGCATGTCAACTAATTTTATAACTTATTCAGAATACGTCTGCCCATTTTCATAAACATGTATTATTTGAAGCTGATTGCTTCCTATTCTAAGTAGTTTATGACCTTATTTCTGTGCTGTTAATTGATACGTTCAAAGATTTTTTTATTTGGCCACTCATCACGGTTACAGCGATCTTTGATGCTCTGCTCTGCAACCACAGGGGGTGTCCATTTTTTAAAAAATATTTTAAGTCACAGTTTTCTTTCATTACTATTATCCTTTGGAATACTTTAGCCGTCATAGTTCATCTTGAGTCTTCTTACAGTGTATTTAAGAAGAAATTGAAAACTGTTTTATTTGATGATTGCGATTTTTATTGTTATAACTGTGCTGCTTTGTATATTTTATGTATTTAATTGACTTTTGTAAACCGTAATAAGAGTTCACTATGGTTTACAAAAGTCAATTGAATATATAAGGGTATATATAAACAATAAATTGATAGTGATAGTGATAAGGTTTACCCTGAAAGGTGATCCACTTACTTCCTTCTGTCTTTAGGATGGAAGTTATTTATAGGCATCTCCAGAACGTGATGGTCAACTTATCCATGTGTTACACATTACTGGTGGCTACAGAAACCTTGAAACCTCTGCTTCCATCAAATGTCCTGCAGCTTAATGGAGGAATTCCTAAAAAAATCCCTCCCTACCCCCATGCCTTGGAAGCAGTGGCGTACCAAGGGCGGGACAGTGAGGGTGGTCCGCCCCGGGTGCATGCTGCAAGGGGGTCCATGGAGCAGCCGCAAGGCTGTCTGTTCCGCTGATTCCCTGCTTCCTCTGACGTTGCTTCCTGTTCCAGGGCAGAGAACTGCTGGAGCCAACAGCCACATGACTGCTCCCTGCACCTCTAAGAGGTAAGAGCCTTGTGCTTGTGGGGGTGGAGGTGATGCGCCGGGGGGGGGGGGTGGGGTGGTGATGCACCGGGGGGGGGGGGGGGGGGACGACACACGCATCGTTCCGGGTGGCAATTGACCTAGGAACACCACTGCATGGAAAAGCTGGGGATGTGTTGTATTTACAGATGGCCACTGTGCAGCAAACAGTGCAAAGAGGAGCTGGTAGGGTCAGGATTAGGAGGGAAGCTAACTCCAATCCAGCTGGGCTGATGGTCTCCTTAGAGAGTTGCACAGAGACAGAAATTTCATCCATCCCGCCTGTCCCCACTGGAATCCATCCCGTACTTTCTTAAACCTCCACTATCCCAACTGCAGAGGACTTAAATACAAATCTATACACGCATCTAGCTTCTCCTATATCTGCACGCAACTATGGAATGAATTACCAAATACCATAAAAATAACGCACGATTTGACAACCTTCCGGAAACTACTAAAGACTAACTTGTTCAAAGAGACTTATAAAAAGGATCCTCCATAATGAATTAACTCCTAAATTACACTAGAACTAACTTTATTGAACTGTCCTAATTTGATTACTTTAATCGCATTCTCATTATTGAACATTTTATCCTGTCCTGCTCTCATCTATGTTATCAATTATCTATTTATCTACTTCTAGTTTTACCTAATTTTCTTATGCACCTTATTTGTAATATAATCTGAACTTCTTATTCTGTTAATGTGATTGCCATTGCAACATAATGTAAGCCACATTGAGCCTGCAAATAGGTGGGAGAATGTGGGATACAAATGTAGCAATTAAATAAATAAATAAATAAATAAATAATATGCTCCTGTAGCTGATAAGATCAATTCCATCCCCACCTGTACCCGTAGATGCTTCCAGCACTAAGGATGCAAAGAGAAAAGAAGATTGGGAATTTATTTTTAGAGCAGATTCAATTATTCTACAGGCTCAAACCATTTCAGATCAATCTTTTAGCACTGATGTTTTTGATGAGATAGCTTAGAGCAAACGTGTATATTAAATCTACAGAACTGGTAAAGCCATGCTTTCTAAGCAGCTCTGAAGTCGGTGCTCCAATAGTCTCTCTCTCAGTGTATTCCAAGCCTCATTCTAGGGCTCCAATAGCTTCTCTCAGTGCATTTCAAGCCTCATTCTAGGGCTCCAATAGCTTCTCTGTGTTTTGTCTTATGTTTTATGTATGTTTCATTATTGTAATCTGCCATGAACTGTGGAATGTTCAGAATATAAATTATTTTTTAAACACTGAGAACTGAGGACTAGAAAAGATCCAGGAGAAGTCTCTGGTACATATGATTTCTCACCTTCTTTGGGATTTAGCTCAGGCCTTTGCAGGGATTGTAGGTATTTCCTTGTTGCTGGAGGGCTTGCAATCGATGGAGCTTGTTTACTAAACTATGGAAACATTTTCCCTTTACCAACCGCTTTGCTGTTACCCCACAGAAGGTGGTATCTTAAAACAAATAAAACAAACTATGAGATAGGATTAAAAATGAGCAAAGCCTACATGGTAAATACAGAAGCGTGCCCAACATCTGCTCTGCATTTACACACTTACCGTACAGGTACTCTGTTACATACAGTGGCAGATAACACGGGAGCTCTCATGCCATCTACTGCGGTGTCAGCCCTATAAATCAAATATCGCCGCAGGGTAAACCTCCCTCATTTGACCCTCCCCTTCAAGAATATCCTCCTCAAAAAGTCCCCGTGGAGGAGTGGGCCTAGTGGTTAGGGTGGTGGACTTTGGTCCTGGGGAACTGAGGAACTGAGTTCGATTCCCGGCACAGGCAGCTCCTTGTGACTCTGGGCAAGCCACTTAACCCTTCATTGCCCCATGTAAGCCGCATTGAGCCTGCCATGAGTGGGAAAGCGCGGGGTACAAATGTAACAAAACAAAAAAAATATCCTCAAAAGTATCTCTCCCTAAAGAAAACCTCCAATCTGATCTCCACATGAATACTCTCTCAAGAACCTCCAATCCAATCCCCCTTCAACCCCCCCCCCCCCACTCTATCTGATCCTCGCAAGAAGCCTCTCTCACCCAAACTCACACTTTACCTGAAGCCCTGTCCCCTTCACAAAGCCCCCCCCCCCCCCCGAGTACTCCTGACACCAGGAATAATTCCTGCTGGTCTAGATGTGTGGAATGGGAGTGCCCCCCCCCCCCCCCCAAGCTCTCACCCCATCTGGTTTCTGGTGTAAGAAAGCTGACTCCTATCAGTAGAGGGTAAATAGTGGGGATGGGAAAAATCCTTTATCCCAAGCCAAGATAGAACCCAGTATTATTTAAGGCATTTAAGTTTTGGCAATCAGATCTTAGGAGAGTGGCCAAGATGACAGCTTGAACTTTGTCGGCGGTGTCTGTAGCTCTGTTACTCTGTTGGTAACTTGTTTCCTCTGAGAATTATAATATGAGACAATCTTTGTTTTTTTAATTTTCCCAGGCCCTATTCTTCCTTTAAATGAGTTTTACTTCATTCCTTTTTCCACTAAGAATCACCATGGAGTCAAATTCAGGTTGGAAAAATGGATGTAAACAACTTGTCAGCATTTTTGGAAGAATCCTTTTCGGAAATAAGAGAGAGCAACTTTGTTGGCCTCGTTTGAATATGAGCAAGATTTAAATGCTGTTTTAGGAACATACTTCCAGAATTCTCAATCTCTTTTCATGGTCAAGAAATTTGGATATATCCTGACGTGACCAAAAGTACTCAAGATAGGAGGAAGGCATTTTTGGCCCTAAGACAAGAGACTAAGGAATTTTTTTTTGGGGGGGGGGGTGTCATTTTTGATAAGTTATATGCAAATGTTTGGGTTGATATGCTGGACTTAAAGATGATTGTTGAAGTTATTTGACTGTATTGTTGACGTTGCCTGATCAAAGAAGCTAAAGGAGCTTTATTTCACTCATAAGCCTTACTTATGATGTTAGTTTTTCTTCTTTTTGATCTCCTTATCTTTTAGCCATTCCCTCACCTTTATAGAGGTCTAAAAAAGAGAAATGGACTTTCAGTTATTATAAAAGAAAAAAAAATCTTACTGGTGTTTCTTGCTCTGCTTTGCTATGGCAAGTATATTCTTGTGAAATTTTATAAATAAAATAATAATTAAAAAACTTTGGCAAAATAGACTAAAATATTTTCAGTTCTCTTATTGGTTAAAGGCTGTGAAAGGAAGCAAAGGCAGGTGGGGGAGCTTGTCTATTGGTCAGAAGGTATCGATAGGTATGCGGACATCTGGGAGAGCTCTCTTATTGATCAGAAGCTACTGATGGGTAGGCCGGCATCGGGAAGAGATCTCCTATTGGTCAGAAGTTATTGATGGGTGTGCGGGCATTGGGAAGAGCTTTTCCATTGGTCAGAAGCTATTGATGGGTATGCGGGCATTGGGAAGAGCTTTCCTATTGGTCAGAAGCTATTGATGGGTATGAGGGCACCTGGGAGAGCTTTCTATTCATCAGAGGCCATGGATATGGATGGGGGCATAGGCAGCTTGAAGAGATCTTCTATTGGCTGAACCTGGACATGGATTCCTCAGTAAGAGCAACAAGATAAAATGGGAGCCCAATTGTAAAAGGGTCCTTCTGATTTATGAAAGTTAATGTCCGGTGGGTTTAAGGACTGGGATGGCAAGTGTACCAGAGTGAGTCTCCCTTTGATTCTGTTAATTGCATTTCTCTATCAGGGGAAGGATCTCCAAATAGGTTTGTTTTACTTGTAGAAGACAAACAGGAAAATAACAAAAATGTTCTACAGAAAACAGAAACAGCAAAAAGCAGAGACAGCCAGGGAAATAACGATGTCCCTGGAGCCACACTCTGGTTATAAATGTTATTGTTGACCCGACACAGCTGTGTTTTGGCAGGTGCCTGCCTCAGGGGTTCTTAGCCTCTCATATAATTAGTTGATCCAACAAAATACTACAAAATGACCACGAAGGAATGAGTTTGTGAAAGTTTTCTATCTCAATGCCATTTTGAATGATGTGGCAGTATTTTGTTGATGGACCGATTATATGAGGGGCTAAGGACCCCTGATGCAGGCACTTGCCAAAACACAGCTGTGTCGGGTCAACAATAAACTTTATAACCAAAGTATGGCTCCGGAGACATCATCATCCCCCTGACTTTGCATTTTGCTGTTTTTGTTTTACCTGTATCAGGGTTCTGATCTCAGCCTTCTCCGTACGGATGGTGGTTTTTAGAAATAACACTAACTGATTTTTTTCAATGTGGTACAGAAAGGTAGAGGAGGTCTTTTTTTTTGTTGTTATTTGTTTCATTGTTTTATTATCAAAAGGTACTGCACACCCACATAATAATCCATCGTGTCACACCATAATACATTTCATAGGAGAATAAAGTCCACATGAAACACAAGCGCTTACAAATAAATAGATACATAAATGCAAATTCTTTTGGGTGTATTTAGTTCCCATGCACTGACTAGCATAAAGTTCCCACAGTTATGGATAAGTTACAGGGGACGGGAGTACTCTGCTACCAGTTAGGTTCCCTGAATTCTTTATAGTGCTATCCGGGCTGAACATTAAAATCTCACTTATTACACAAGCACTATTTTAATTGTATCAATTCCTCTGTTATACCACTGCTATCCAAGATGGAACTGGGACTCCTATTCCACAGCTGCTGGTACAGTTCTGGATTTTGCCTTCATCGTATGCAGACGTAGGCGGGAGCTTAATCAGACACATGTGATTCTGGTCTGCAGATGTTGTAGCTATGGGTAAAAGCTATGGTGGATCCAGCTGATTGGAAAGGAAATCTTTTGCTCTTTTTTTCACTGGTGTTGCAATATGTGCCCTCCTAGGATTTTCCAGAGAACAGGTGGGGGTTGGGGAATAGGAGGAGAGATGAAATGCCAAATGGGTTGTCCTAGTACTGGCTTGAATGAGCTTCTTAAGGTCTTTTACTGTTTAATTGTCCTGTTACTAAAAGCAGCACTGGATTGGGCTATAACTAAGCTTAATGACTGAGGAGATTCTCTGTTAGTGGGAAGGGGTCTGATATGACAACAAGGATATTTAGACCCCACAGGACCCACCTCAGGAGATTTTTTAAAAAGTTACGGATTTTACAGTCGTTCAGGTCCTGGCTTCTATGCTCCGACACTGCTGAATTTGTTCCTTCAGTTCTATTATTGGTTTAAGGCTGTGGAAGGAAGCCTTTTGAAATGAACCATTGTACACCATCACGTTTCTATTCTTTACAAACCCCCAGCTGCATCCAGTCTTATGTATTCTACTCATGGCATAACTGAGCAGTAATAAATGGAATACGACTCTAGAATGAGCCGCTAAGAATAGAGGTTCTCCACAAGTTCAGCAGGTTTCTTGCCTCGGAGATTTCAACCTCTCCTGGAATATTGTCTGCTCCATCTGCAGAGCACACTGTACATTACAAGTCCTACAACACTTTCTTGTCCTGTTGGCTTAGAAGTTGAGACACTCCATAGGGGATGATAGCCACAGCAGCCAGCGGCACGGCTGCACTCTTGCAGAAGGACAGAGCGTAAAACAGGAGCTCATTTTTGGTGGGAGGTTTGAAGGAGTCAAACAGGTGGAGGACCACCAGGGAGGAGAAGATGCAGCAGAGGCGGAAGGTCAGGTGCTGGCCCTGCTTCCCCTTGCAGCTTTCCAGGTACAGCTGGGAGTGGAGAGCTAGCCCCAGTCCGAAGAAGATCCCCAGGTTTCTGAGCAGACCAGCGAAGGGGGTGGTGTCAATGTGGATCCACTCTGGCCGGGCACACCATCTCTTGGCTTTCTCCAGTGTCCAGAGGAGGTCCACGCCCAGGACCTTGAGCAATAGGTAGAATCCCAAGGCGAAGCAGAAGAGGAAGAGGGTGGCGCAGATGTACTTTTTCAGGCTCGCTTTGTAGATGGACTGAATATGATGAAAAGCTTCAGCAACAACCATTCCTGTCAAACAAGATACAGAAATTCAGCATCAGAAACTGGCTTCCAGAGTAGCAAGAGCTTCCCATTAACCCAGTTCCTCGAGGGGGATTTTTTTTTGGTCAGTCCTGGTTTTGAATTTACATCCCAAAGCCGTGTGGGATTTGTAGTTCCTGATTCTACCCATTGAAATCAGTGCTGAAGAATCCATAATGCACCAGGATAGGATTGTTAGAAACCCAGGTCTGACCTAAAATTTACTTCTTGAAACTGGTAAACTTGGAAGCTCTGGTGTAAAACAGCAAATGTTTGTATAGCATTTATGGCATTGTGTATATATATTGAAGGCACTGGGTACCCGGTCAAAATAGCCCCGACAAAAAAGCTCCTGACATAATGGCCCCTAACATAACAACCACTGTCAAAACGACCTGCCCACAATATAGCCCTTGACAAATGGGCCCGATCAGGCTGCCCAGAATATAGCACTGCATTTTTTTCTAGGGGGCTGTTTTGTTAAGGGGGGCTATTTTGTCAAGGGTTATTTTGTGGCAGGAGCCATTTTGTCAAGGGCTATTTTGTTAGAGGCTGATTTGTCAGGGCTTTTTTGTCGGGGCGCCAAGGCACTGACACATTTTATATTACATCTTTATTGGTCTATTTCATTGCTTTTTGCACTTAGTCCCCTGATGAAGCTTATTTATAAGTGAAACAGAGAGCCCCGTTCGTGAAAGCATGAAGAGCTAAGTGCTTTAATATTTAATTTTGTATATTCAAATAGAATATGATAAAGATATATTGCAAGAAGATTGTAAAGATATTGAGTGCACGATATGTAATGCAAAGTTTAAAAATCATACAAAAATTTGATAACAAGGGTTTTTTTAGACAATTGATATGACTGGAGTCTGAAATATGCTGGCATAAAGATTTTATAACTTGCTGCCATGCTGGGACATTTCAGGTCTTTTTTTCCTCCTTTTGTAATTTTATGGATGAGAGGTACAATAATAATATATAGAATATAAGTTGTACAAATATTGTTTAATCTTCAGATTCTAAGATTGTTTACACATTTTTATTTTTTGCTGAAGTGTTTTGCCTAGATATTTGTTTGAGTAAAACAGCAAAAGCCATTGACAGACTCAAAATGGCCACTAAGTTCCCAGATCCCTCTCATTCTGCCACATCTTTTTGGCCACCTCCTTGAGTTTTGAAATTATTTCCCATTTTCCGTTTCTAGTTCACAGGAATATAACAGTATTGTGGAACACACAACCCTTTTGCAAAGATATTTCTGTTGTGTGTTTACCTGAAAGATAAATTTGGCGCCTTTACAACGTTTCTGCATTTCCATGGAAGGGGTGATGAATTTATTGCTTACTTTAGGACCAGACGCTCCAAAATAGTTTGGGGAAAGACTTGTGTGAATAAAGTGATATGAACATATTGGGTGTGTCCTGCTCTTGAATGGCGTGCCAGATGCCTTGTATAGTAAATGAAATGCCAGCAGATAAAGACCTGTATGGTCCATCCAGTCTGCCCAACAAGATTTCAAGGAAAGAAAATTAGCTGGTAAGACCTAAGTTAACCTTTTGCAACCTTTCCATTTCTTGGTGTTTTGTTACCCAATTCAGTCGTAAGTTTTATGTTAAATTGTATCTGCTGTACACTGCCTTGGGTGAATCTCTTCATAAAGACGGTTAATAAATCTCAGTAAATAAGATAAACTCATTGTACAATAAAGATTTGTACATGATCAACGTGCGACAGGAGGCCTTAAAGAATTCTTAGCCTTAAGGTCAGCAGTTTCAGGGAGAGCCTGAACAGTAAACCTCTGTGCATGCTAGCTCCTGGTTCCCAGCTCACTCCTAGGCTGGGCAAGAGCCTCCTAGAAGGAAAATACAGCACAACCTAGAAGAATTCCCTCTTTCTTCCTTCCATCCAGCACCTGGTAACTCTGAGTAATTAATGTCCTCTATACTGGGTTTCTGATAGGCTCAGACCCTTCTGGCAAGAAACTCCATCCATTTTTGTATTTTCTATTTTGTATGCTACCAGTCAGCTCATGTAAGCATGGTCACAGAAGCTGCTGTGAGGTCCTTGTGAATCTGTAATTTAAACTGCTTTAGCCTACCCATTAGGAAGAGACAAAATGGGAGAGCAAAATGTTTGCTTTCCACAGCCTTAGCTCAAGAACCAATTTCCTCTGATTGTGATTCTACATGTAGATGGGACTCATAGATCACCTCTTTGTGTACATATTGACTTGCTTGTGTCCCCTAGTCTTTGTACTTTTGGAATGAGTAAAAAACTGATTTACTTCTACTAGGTCTACAAAATCCTGAGTGGTGTAGAACGAGTAGAAGTAAATCGAGTTTTTACTCGTTCCAAAAGTACAAAGACTAGGGGACATTCAAGGAAGTTACACGGAAATACTTTCAAAACAAATAGGAGGAAATATTTTTTCACTCAATGAATAGTTAAGCTGTGGAACTCTTTGCCGGAGGAGGTGGTAACAGCGGTTAACGTATCTGGGTTAAAAAAAAGGTTTGGACAAATTCCTGGAGGAAAAGTCCATAGTCTGATATTGAGATAGATATGGAAAGCAACTGCTTGCCCTAGGATTTGTAGTATGGAATTGTTATGTCCAATAAAAAAGGTATCATCTTATTTTGTTTTATTGATGATATGAAGAAATCTCAAATCTCAAGTAAAAAATCTGCAGACAAGGACATAAAAATGAAACATCTATCACTGCAGTTTGCAAAAAAGCAATTGTCCTTGTCTGCAGATTTTTTACTTGAGATTTGAGATTTCTTCATATCATCAGTTTATGATCTTACTTTAATTTTTATCTTAGACATAAAACTCCTGATGTAGGCCACCAGGCCGAAACACAACGTTGTGTCGAGTCATTTTTAATGTAAAATTAATAAACATTTTTGTCTTAATATTCAATTGACTTTGGTTGGTTCCAGTTTTTTTTGGATAGCCTGGTTTATATTCCCACCTCTTTTTATTATAATTTGAGGACCGTGGGTCAGTTTTAGCAGACAATGGAAAAGGTACCAGTACTCAGTACCCGAAAGTACCACCTCAAAAAAAAGCCCTGGTAAAGACCATATACCACATCCATGCCATCTATCTACCTTCATTTCTCTCTGCTTCTATGTGTAAATATGTGCATGCACTCTACATGTGTACATGTATATTTTATGAAACATGTGGGTACATCATAATTTCACCTCCACTCCACCAAAACTACTCTCAGGAATGACTAAGGAGCCCTTTTACTAAGCTGCATAAGCGTCTACGTGCGCCCTGCCTGTGCCAAAATGGAGTTATCACCCAGCTACCGCGTGGCTCTTGTGGTAATTTCATTTTTGGCACGCGTCTGAAAATTTTCAGACACATGCCAAGTGGCATTTGACATGCATAGGTCATTATCGCCTGGTTACCACACGAGACTTTACCGCTAGGTCAATGGCCAGCAGTAAGGTCTCAGACCCAAAATGGACACTCGGCAATTTTCATTTTGTCGCACGTCCATTGTCAGCAAAAATTTTTAAAAGGCATTTTTTATAGGTGCACTGAAAAATGATTCTGTGCGCGCCCAAAACACGTATCTACACTACCACAGGCCATTTTTCAGCAAGCCTTTGCATAAGGGCCCCTTAGTGCTTAAAAGTAGACACACAAGTTCCATGAACATAATTTTTACACACTGTTCTTTAAAAGCCCTTTCCTATACATAGAACAGGCCTTACAGGTAGAAAAAGTACCCCAACATCTCTTAGAAGTTTTGAAAATATGGTACTTCTACTGGATGGAGAAGTATTGCTTCGGCGAGGCAAAGGTGGTTGAAAATACTGACCTGAAAAGACTCCTGTGATGACCTGGTGAGGGAAGTGCGCAGCTAGAAATATCCTGGACAAGCAGACACATATCTGTACCCCCCAGAATCCTGACCAGAGAGCCCCCCGCAGGCACCTGCAAAACAAGAAGAAGGTTTATTGGGGGCTGCAAAGGGCTATGTATACAATAACTTTATATACAGATCTCGACCCTGGATGTCCTCTTTCCATATATAAACATCGCCTCAACATCACACAAGGTGACACTGGGCTCCTGGGTTATGTTTATCTTGAACTTATGAGTAAAAGGTAACACTTCTTTGGTGAATAAGGGTTTCTTCAGGCTAGGAGAACTTTTTACTGTACAAATATAGGAACTATTCACATATTTTATTTATTTATTTATTAGAATTTATTTATTTATTTGCTGCATTTGTATCCCATGTTTTCCCACCTATTTGCAGGCTCAATGTGACTTACATTATGCCAAAATGACTGTATTTACCACCTTTTTGAAGGAATTCGCTCAAGGCGGTGTACAGAAAGAAATAGATCAAACATGAGCAATAGACAATTACTGCAGAAAAAATATTCAAATAACAATACAAAGTATGGCATAGTATATACTACTTACAATGTCAACACATGTTAAACATCCATAGTTATCCCAGTATGTTTTTGATACTGTATTGTAAAACTGGATTCTTACAACAAATTACTTTCTTATGCATTATTCTTATGTATCCTATACTGTTTATTGTAAGCCACATTGAACTGAAACTTGTTTGGGATAATGTGGGATATAAATGTCTCAAATAAAAAAAATAAATAAACACAGTACGAAATAGAACCATTTTAATTGACAGCAAATATGGAATTAATATCTGTGTAGAAATGTGAAACTCGTTCAGTGAAAAGTATCATAAGCTGCAAAAAAAAAAATCTACTTTCTCCAAGACCAACACAGCTACCAGGACTTTGCCCTCCCCCCGCCTTCCCGGTGATGAGCTTAAAGTTCTAGAGAACAATTTCTTGCCTCCTTCCCTGACATACTCAACCCTCCTCCAACATATTGTAAAGTATGAATGTGCTTTGACCTGTGTCTGCAAAAATATAGAACCGGGCTTTTCCTTAGCTTTGCTCACACCTTAAATTGTAAGATGTAGAGCAGGTTGCTGGAAGAACCCTTCTAAGCCATATTCCAGCTAATTTTCACATCTGTGGCCATGAGGAGGGGATTAGAAGAAGCCTGATTCCCTTTCCTTAGTAAACCAGAAACCAGCTGCATCCTTCACCACTGACTCATGCAAATGAAGAAGTAGCCTAATGGTTAGTGTGGTGGGCTGAAAACCTGGCAAACTGGGTTCAATTCCCACTACAGCTCCTTGTAAGTTACTTAACCCTTTGTTGATCCAGGTACAAAAGTTTAGATTGTGAGCCAAGCAGGGACAGAACTGCTTTGACTAGGCCACAGAAAAGCAGTATATCAAGCCTATGTGATCCCCCCAATAGCAACTCAAGTGACATTGTCACAACCTCAGCATCTCTTTGCTTACCAGTTCTTTAATGTGTGCTGGTTTTTCTTGAGTATTATGGTGAGAAGTGCCGACACCATCACATAATAGACTCCAGCTGCTCCCATAGCGTGGCCAGAGGGGCTTCCTGCGCAAGAGGCAATGAGAAAACAGTAGGAATGATGAGATCATGGCTAGCTTGGTTTTATTTTGCTGCAATACCAGGCAGGAATCGAGTCAAAAAGCTGTGCCTATATTTGGAAATATTCTTACATGTCTGGAAGTCACTATGTTAACACCAAGACTTCTTAGAGAAGAGGTTTATCCTAGTTCCTCCTGCTACTTTAAATCTCCAGCTTAGTCAGAATCAGGGAAGGGATCCAGTGTTCTGAACCTTCATTCACAACTACCTAGGAAATTGCCCTCTATATTGTATGTCCTTCCTTGGCATACCCAGGGACCCATTTACTAAGCCGCATAAGCGTCTACGCGCACGTCAGATATGCCAAAAATTAAATGACCGCAAGAGCCATGCAGTAATTGGGCAGTGTTTCTTATTTTCGGGCACACATAATGGACGTGCGCCAAGTGGCATTTGATGCGCGTAGGTCATTACCGCCCAGATTCTTTACCACTAGGTCAATGGCTGGTGGTAAGGTCTCAGACACAAAATGGACACGCACAATTTTGATTTTGCTGCATGTCCATTTTTGGCAAAAAAAAAGAGGCAAGCTATTTTTCAGCGTGCCTTAGAAAAAGGACCCCCTAGTTTGGTCAGTACAGGGACCATTCTTGACTGGAGGTCAAACACCATGGCTCCCTCAAGAACCCTGCAATCATGGACCTGAATCCAGTCTCTAGTGTTACTTTGGAGAAATGACCATCGCTCCCTCACCACATCATGCTCAGGGGCTGTGAATGCTATCTTCATAGCAATTCCATCCCCATCCTCAGCAACCCAGGGAATACAAGACCTGACAAGATCAAAACAGGGAATACAGCAGGAAATGTGGGCCAGCCTACCAGCTCAATTTAAAAGAAAAAAAATTGTAACTAAGATCTGTACTATTCTGTGGAGACCATATCTGCATACCTCCTGTTTTTAACAGTAAATCCTTTGAAGCTGGAGAGTTACCAGACTGTCATTTTTGTTACACCAGCTACAAATTTGCACAGATTGTTTTAGAGATACATGAGTCTTTTAACAACATCTGATTTCTAGATAAATCCAGGAGTTGAATTCTACAGTGTACAGCCGTCATTATGCCACAATGTTTCTTAAAATAATGGAGTTCTTACCTGGGCCAGTCTCACAGGTGACTGGGAATTGCTCTATGACAGGAGCAGATACGTTTCTGTAGTAATCTGTATCATGGACCCACCAGTATGGCCTCTGGCCAAAGAGGATCCTGGAATTAAAAGAAGCACCAGGTTTAGCTGACTATTTCATGAAGCAATTGGTAGACATGCAAAGAGAGAGAGAGAGGGAGAGGTATTTGCAGGTAAAGAGCATTTGCTCCACATTACATGGGGTCAGGTTTCTCCTCCAAACTCTAGGTTCCTTGTAGCCCAAAATTTCAACATGGGCCTTGTGGTGCTGCTGTTTCACCTATTGGTATGGGAAAAGAGCATTGACTGACTGCAGCTGGGTCTTTGTCTGCTTATGGTCTAATCAGTGAACAAGATCCTGAAGATGCACTTCAGGGGCTCCAGTATATGTTATAAGTATATAAGTGTTACCACACTGGGACAAACCAAAGGTCCATCAAGTCCACATCCTGTTTCCAACAGTGGCAAGATTCCAAAAAAGCTCCATACATTTTATGCTGCTTATCCCAGAAATAAGCAGTGGATTTTCCCCCAAGTCCATTTTAATAATGGTCTATGGACTTTTCCTTTTTTTAAACCCCATTAAGCTAACTGCCTTTACCACATTCTCTGGCAACGAATTCCAGAGTTTAATTACATGTTGAGGGAAGAAAAGTTTTCTGCGATTTGTTTTAAATTTACTACTTTACAGCTTCATTGAGTGCCCCCTAGTCCTATTATTTTTGATAAGAGTAATTTGAAAGCTCTTTGGAAGAAGAGGGTGGGGGGGGGGGGGGGGGGGGAGAGAGAAATAGAAGATGACTGTCTCTGAATGGAATACTTTGATTTAACCCCTTGGATGGAAAATAAAGAATATGGTAACACCTTTGGCCAACTAACTGTGTATCTTTTCTCTAGAGTGCTGTGACCCTGTGCCACTTATCCCTCCATTGTAAACTCTCTAGGAACAGGAAAATGCTTCATATACCTGAATGTAACTTGCCTTGAGTGGTAAGTGTAAAAGACAAGCACTAAATCCACAAACCCTTCCTTAGAGAGAAAGCTAAGTTAGTCATACTTTCTCATGCTGGACTAATACGTCAATAGAATGTATTTTCTTTCCCTCTTCCAGATCGTGAGTGTCTTTGAATGGCCTGTTTGGAGCAGACAGATGTTCAGATTGTGAACATAGGTGGTATGTTTGCTTGAATAGATTTTTGGTCAGATTTTAGTCTGCTGGCAATAATGGTGTTAAGTGATGTCATAAGGGAGACTTAAAATCAAAATATATTGCACATGATTATTTACATTACAGGTGAAACATGAAGAGTAGCCTAGTGGTTAGAGCACCAATCTTGCCACCCAGAGGTGGTGGGTTCAAATCCCACTGCTACTCCTTGTAATCTTGGGAAAGTCACTTAACCCCTCAGGTACAAAGTTCCCAATAGGGAAATACCCAGTGTACCTGAATGTAGCTCACCTTATTACTACTGCTACTACTTATCATTTCTATAGCGCTACTAGACGTACGCAGCGCTGTACACTTGAACATGAAGAGACAGTCCCTGCTCGGCAGAGCTTACAATCTAATTAGGACAAACATGAGATAAGGGAATATTAAAGTGAGGATGATAAAATAAGGGTTCTGAACAAGTTGAATAAGGGTTAGGAGTTAAAAGCAGCATCAAAAAGGTGGGCTTTTAGCTTAGATTTGAAGACTGGGTTCAGTTCTCCTTGTGACTCTGGCCAAGTCACTTAGCATTTCTTTTACAAAGCTTCACTAATGATTCTCACATGGCAAATGAGAAGAACTGAATGGGCTTCATCTCAGTTGCCATACCAGGAATCACCAATACGGTTTAGTAAAAGAGGCCCTTAACCCTCCATTGCCCCAAGTATAAAATAAGTACCTGTATATAGTATGTAAACTGTTTTGATTATAACCACAGAAAGACAGTATATCAAATCCCATCCCCTTTCTTCTTATGTTGTTAGAGCTCTTCAGCTTGAAAAAGAGACGACTGAGAGGGGATATGATTGAGGTCTATAAAATTCTGAGTGTTGTAGAACGGGTAGAAGTGAATCGATTTTTCACTCTTTCAAAAAGTACAAAGAGCAGGGGACAATCAATGAAATTACATGGAAATACTTTTAAAACAAATAGGAGGAAATATTTTTTCACTCAAAGAATAGTTAAGCTCTGGAACTCGCTGCCGGAGGATGTGGTAACAGTGGTTAGCGTATCTGGGTTTCAAAAAGATTTGGACAAGTTTCTGGAGGAAAAGTCCATAGTCTGCTATTGAGACAGACATGGGAAATCCACTGCTTGCCCCAGGATTGGTAGCATGGAATGTTGCTACTCTTTGGGATTCTGTCAAGTACTTATGACCTGGTTTGGCCACTGTTGGAAGCAGGATACTGGGCTAGATGGACCATTGGTCTGACCCAGTATGGCTATTCTTATGTTCTTATGTAATTTAATTTTAAAATGATGAGTCCTTCTGAAAGTTCAGTGATCTGAGGTTTTCAGATCTAAACACCAGTGGTTTGTAACAACTTACTTTCCCCTAAAAAGCTTTCTACAATATACATCCTGAAATCGGAGAACCTAGAAAGTATTTCATGATTCATATATAAGTAACAGAGAGACACCCTTTACATACACATGGCCAGTTGATGTGGAAAATGTATTAAATTTGTGTAGCTTTATAAATGGTTGTAATTTGCAGATTTTCTTTTTGCAAGATATCAGACTTTGTTTCATCTTAATTAATTTTAGTTACACTGTTATCAAAGGGCTCCTTTTACAAAGCAGCGCTTCTGATTAGCAGCGTGCTGAAGGTGACCAAGCCCATTTAAATTCCCACGGGCCCAAAATGTGTAGTTGCTCAATTCATTTAAAAAAAAAACGGCAACGCATTTAAGATTGTGCTAAGAAAATCCATCAAACTATATCACAAGATTTTGAGCTCATGAGGACAGCACCATATACTTAAGATTGTGAGCCCACCAGGGACAGTGCAAGTACCTGTTTAGTTATATGTAAACCGCCTCGATTTGTGCTTCAAGAGAGGCGGTATATCAAAAATTGAGAAACTTAAACGTAAACTTCCTTCTGTGTGGAATCAGGTGCACCAGACATAGCAGACAACACAATGGCAACTGAATTTAAAGAAGTGCTTTGGATGGCCACTCACCACTTGAAGACCAGGTTCAGCCAGTCCCCAATCACCGCCACCCAGACGAGCCTGATGCCCACCGTCTCGCAGAGGTGGAACCAGATGGGGAACAAGACAAAGAAGGTGTTTCTCAGGTCTGCAGCAAAAGAGACAAACATGAACCAGTCCTGGGAGCTGTTGTAGTGCGTCTGGAGGTAGTGCACCATCTGGACCCCTGAGTCGTGAAGCCCATCCATTGCTGTTGAGTATGAGTTGAGAGCAAGAAGCTGATTGTTGGTTCAGTTGCTCTCTGTCTCCTGAGACTGCTCCTGCCTCCCTTGCTTCATTTTATACTCTTTTGCCTTGTTGTTTGCTGCTGATAATGTGACCTCACCGACGATCTTTGGACCCAAGAAAACACCACTTTCGTCAAAACTCCCTCATGCAAAGGTACACAGCCAAGAGAAGGGGCACAAACATGATCAGAACTTGCATTAAAAAAAAAACTGACTGCTCTACCGAGTACTGACCCTATGCAATCATTAACTCTTTGTATCCTAATCATCACTCTTCCCCCAATGCTACACTCATTGCAAAAGCGGTTTGTTAAGAATCAAGCACAGCTTTCCAATGAATGTATTACTTTCTTTGTTCCTATCTCCAACTAATGTTTCCTTCCAGTTATATGTAACTATTAGTATTCAATTCATTATCCTTACATTCCTCCATTGCAGGGATTGAGAAAAAGAGTGATGGAGGGACACACATTGAAATGAAGAATTTCAGGGGACATTGTGAAAGCAGAGACGTCATTTCAAACATGTTTTACGAAATCCAAAATAGCTCGTGAAATATCTAGAACCTTCCAGAAACTTCTGTAGGCCTCACAGCACTGAAGACATGGAAGTCCAGGTGTCCACCCTAAACTTCCCTTCCATTAGACCATTTCCACCAGTGTCCCAGTTTCCCTGCTGATTCAGTCTTTGGTCTGTCTGCTGAGAAAACAACTCTAGAGATCAAAGCAAATTACTGTAAGCAGATTTATGGTCCTGGTCTACACATCACCTCTGTTCTTCATAGGTTTTTTTTTTCTTGCAACCTCTTAGTAATTAAATACCTGTTCTTAGGGGCAGGTAAAGATTTATTTATTTATTTGTTACATTTGTACCCCACATTTCCCCACCTATTTGCAGGCTCAATGTGGCTTACATAGTACCGTAATGGCGTTTGCCAATTCGGTTGATAACAAATACAGGTGATATTGTGGTCGAAAGAGGTAGCTGTGTATTAGGCACCATGAGGATTGGAGGGAGTGAAGATTGTATATTGTCCAGTACTGTCATTGGTTAGGATGTGTTGCTGGGGGGTGGGAATTTATGGTGGGTCGGTATTGACAGGTGAACTGACAGGTGAACTGCAAAGGCTCAACTTCAAATTATCCATTATTACGCAACAGGTCTAATAGAAGCCGGGCAGCTTCCAAGGAGGAATCCAGCTGAGTGCAGTTTAGTTCTTGTTTTTCATAAAGCGTTCATTGATATAAGGGGTATAAGGCACCTTTTCACTTGTACTGGATTCTTAAGGCAATGTTTCATTTTTTTAATTGACTAATTATATTGGCTAATGATTAGCTACATGTATTTGTAATGAGAGTAGACCTAGACTACGACAGAAAAACAGTGGGGATGGCATGGACAGAGATGTAAGCCAACTTTCTGAATGCTCATACATAACTCTAGATTAGACATTTGGAAGAACGGTCTTACTGTGAAGGCAGTCAAGCACTAGAATGCAGCAAAACCTCCGTCATCGGAGATTTGTAAGAGCAAATTAGGCATACGTTGATCTGGAGTGATTTTGGTTCATGGATTATTCCTGGAAGCTCAACCTCCTTCCTGAAGACCCTTCTGGCCCTAGCTTCTATGATTTGCTAGATACGTTTTAAAAATCTATTTTTAAGTATACGTGCAAATCACACATTTCTTGTCACATTTGTCAGTCAACAGCAGGCAGCACTAATAGCTGGTGAAATGTCATTTGCCATTAGTGATATTCACTATCAAAACTGATTTGGGATTTGTATTGCAAACCATACGAGAAACCTGACGACCTGAACATGCATACCTTGGAGGAAAGGAAAAACAGGGGTTACATCATACCAGGGGCGTATCTAGACTTCACCGATAGGAAGGTCCAGAGCCGAGGTGAGGTGGCACATTTTATCCCCCCCTCCCCCGGCGACCCCTCCTCCGGCGCCGCCAGAACCACCTCCAACAACTGTGGTCAGCCCGCCCGCCCGATGACCCTCTCGACCGCAGATGACCCTCTCGACCCCCCGCCCGCTGTCGCCTACCTTTGCTAGCGGGAGACCCTAACCCCCGCCAGCCGAGGTCGTCTTCCTTCGTTCGTTTGCGTTTCTTCTTTCTGAGTCTGAGTCTGACTCTGACGTCCTGACGTGCAGGACGTCAGAGTCAGACTCAGAAAGAAGAAACCCAAACGAACGAAGGAAGATGACCTCGGCTGGCGGGGGTTTGGGTCCCCCGCCAGCAAAGGACGTTGACGGCAGGTTGGCGGCAGGAGGGGGGGTTGCGAGGGTCGTCGGTATGGGGGCCCCTGCATGATACAGATGTTCAAATGTTTGAAAGGTATTAATCCGCAAACAAACCTTTTCCAGAGACGGGAAGGGGTTAGAACTAGAGGACATGAATTAAGGTTGAAGGGGGGCAGACTCAGGAGTAATGTCAGGAAGTATTTTTTCGCGGAAAGGATGGAATGCCTTCCAGCGAGAGGTGGTGGAGATGAAAACGGTAATAGAATTCAAACATGGATGGGATAAACACAAAGGAATCCTGTTTACAAGGAATGGATCTACGGAATCTTAGTGGAAATTGGGTGGCAACGCCAGTAATTGGGAAGTAAAACCAGTGCTGGGCAGACTTCTACGGTCTATATCCTGATTGTAACTGAATAGATAGGGATGGGCTGAAGTGTAAATTTTAAGGGGCTTTGATGTTAGCTTTAGAACTTTTAGTACAAGAACAGTGCTGGGCAGACTTCTACGGTCTGTGCCCTGAGAAAGGCAAGGACAAATCAAACTCGGGTATACATATAAAGTATCACATACCATGTAAAATGAGTTTATCATGTTGGGCAGACTGGATGGACCGTTCAGGTCTTTATCTGCTGTCATTTACTATGTTACAACTTACATTTGCAAAACAGTGTGACCTTTCATTCAGTTTAAAACCATTCTTATTACAAATACCCTGGTACCTGTATGCCTAAAGCAATGAAATTCCATTAATCACCTTTTTTTAAGACTGAAAATCATCACAGACCATGGTGCACATGAAGACACATGTGGTCTGTATTTAACATGCGGGAAATGCAGGTATCCTTGGCTGCTTATAAGAGTAGCCACATCAGGAACTGTTGATGTGGCCATGCTTTCAGCAGTGTAGATGATGACTACAGGAGACTCCATAGCCGGTTTACGTTGGCTGGAAGAAGATTTCAGTTCATTGACTTCAAAAGACCCACACGAAAGTGACCATCACTTTGTCGCAATCAAGAAAGCAAAGTATAAATCTGGACAATTTTACGACACAGTTTAAAATGTCCTTTCTCAATCCCCAATAAGCTGTTTGTAAGAAACCTTTATTTTATTAGCTTCTATGAATTAAAACAACTTACCTTGTTCTGTTATTCACTAATAATGCTATATTCTAACTGACCAAAACAACTTCCCCTCTCTTCCTTCCTTCTAATCTTGGTGCATGATCCATTTCTTCTTCCTTTCTGTTTCTTGAGGTGAGATCCGCCTAAACTTGTGAAGAGCGTTCTCTGGAAGAATTTAACTGTAGAACTTGGACAAATCATTCTTCTATGTGATTCTTAAAAATCTCTTCCAAACCAGAGGGAAAGAACGCGGGTCAGCAGTTCTCCGAACAGATTTCAGAGGATTAGCAGAATTTACAGGGTTGCAAGTCTAGTCTCCTGAATAGCTGAAACATCTCTCAGAAAGAGTCAGGCTCTAGAGGTGTTTTCCTTCCTTGCTTAGTGCACTGCAAACCTGTTTTGCATAAACCTCCAAGGACTCAGAAAATTAGTCACACACACACACGCAAAATGTCTAATATGTGACCCACATGATGATGAGATCTCTGTTGAGGTAGATAACAGCCTACCAGATGGCACCGTTCTGTTTAAGAGGTTCATAGCAGTAGATTCAAGAAAGGGTGCAAAAAAATTGAGTGCTAACTTCCAAATTTTATAAAAGTTGCTAGAATTTGCACGCACAATTTAATTGAACAGCAAGCTAATTATGCCGATTATTAGCTTAACAACAAATAATTGCCACTAACGTAATTTAATTTAAATTTATGCACATAATTTTATCATGAGTTGAAAAAGGGGGGGGGGGCGCGGAAATAGGAGGGTCATGGGTGGAACGGAGCGTTCCTAACATTTACCCACATTGTTATAGAATGCGAGGGATTTGTGCCCAATTTAGGTGTGTACGTTTGCGCCACATTTCAGTTGGTGCAAATGGACAGGCCTAAAGTTAGCCATGATTCCCGGGCACAAGCGCTATTCTATAAACCTAACTTGAAGCGTGGTTCGTTGAATAGCATGTTTCTTCTGCTGATTTTTTTGGCACCATATGTAGAATTCACCCCTAAGCAATTACTCAAAGTTAGGCACTGAAGTCATTATGGAAATAAGCATGAGTCGGTATTTGAGTGCACAAGTATTTACACCGTGTCAAAGACTGGAGGAAACGCTTGCGCCTAAATACTGTCAGTTGCGTGTATTTCTGACAGTATTCTATAACCTTAGTGTCTGATATTCAGCCAGCGATGGCGAGTGTTTTGCTCACTGCTGTTGGAGTTATTCCCAGCTATTCATAGCCAGGACCTGTCCGGGCTTCAACTTTGACTATCCATTTTTTAAAAAAGATGGCTAACACATAAGTGGCCATGGGTTGTTGCATAAAAATAGGACAGACTTTTATGTGGTCTACTTATGTGGTAAACCTGGCCACTTAAGGGCTGAAAATCAGAACTTAAGTGGCCAAGGGCTGACTCCGCCCCCAGAACACTTCCAGCCTAGCTAGATTTGGGTTGGGTGCTAAACGTAAATTTCAGCGGCACTAAAACTTACTGGTTAGCTTAATCAAGCGATTTAACCAGTTAGTGGCCAGAAAAATCGCTTTGAATATCGGCCCCTTAGTGTGTAAATGCCTGAACCACCCCTGACCCCCCTATGCCCCTCCCATGTTAACACCCTCTTTGCAGTTATACGCTATATGCTATGGGGTTGATATTCAAAACAACTGAACTGGCCACAAATGGCTCCTAGCTGGTTAAATTGTTGGTTTCGCACACCGCCTTGAGTGAATTCCTTCAAAAAGGTGGTAAATACGTGGAGGGGACTAATCGAACGGCGCCGGCGAAATACATGGCCGACGATGTATTTTGGCGGTGCCGCAAACAGCTGGCCAGACCCATATTTTCGAAAAAGATGGCCGGCCATCTTTTGTTTCGATAATACGGTTCCGGCCAGCCAAATGCCTTGGATTTGGCCGGGGTTTGAGATGGGCGGCTTCGTTTTTTAGCGATAATGGAAAGTTATGTCGGCCATCTCAAACCCCGGCCAAATCCAAGGCATTTGGCCGTGGGAGGAGCCAGCATTTTTAGTGCACTGGCCCCCCTGACATGCCAGGACACCAACCGGGCTCCCTAGGGGTCACTGCGGTGGACTTCAGAAATGTTCCCATGTGCATAGCTCCCTTACTTAGGGAGCTGAGCCCCCCAACCCCCCCCCCCCCCAAAACCCACTACCCACAAATGTACTGCACCCACTAAAACTGCTCCAGGGACCTGCATACAGCCTCTAGAACTTATTGCTGCTGTATAACTTTGGCACACCAGTTCACACCTGAAGACTAATCTCTCTGAAAAAGTCCTTTCTTGAAATAAGCACGTTTACTCACAGTTAACTGCAGATCAGAGGTTGTGCCCCACTGGCAAAGAGTCCCCTGGTACTAAGATTAGCAGTAGGTCAGAGCTGGCACAATGGTGTACAATGCCCTCTTTCAGCACCATTCAAGGTAATAACTAAGTTCTCTAACGTGGGTAACACAGGAAAGGGAACTAAAACTGGCTTACAAAAATGGCCACTACCACATGGACTACAACAGGAAACAAAACAGGGCACACTCTGACCCAGTTAGCAGGGGGGGAAAGCACCAGGGGAGTAGAGCCCAGTACCCTACACCCACCACAATGCATTGCTAATGTGACTCTGCAGTGCAAATAACAGAAAAGGTGTCACACTCACCCCAGAGTCACATCACAAGCAGGAAAAGGCTGTCGGAGGACAAAACACATTCTGCTGTCATGGAGGTGAGTACGGCATTTGAGGCTGGCATACAGGCTGGAAAAAAAGTGTTTAAAGTGGGGTTTTTTTGGTGGGAGGGGGTTAGTGACCACTGGGGGAGTACGGGGAGGTCATCTCTGCTACCTTCCGGTGGTCATGTGGTCAGTTTGGGCACCTTTTTGAGGCTTGGTCGTGAAAATAAAAGGACCAAGTAAACCGGGCGAAATACTGCTTAACGCCATATTTTTTTTTCCATTATCGGCGAAAGCCGGCTATCTGGTAGCCATGCCCATACCCGCCCATGTCCCGCCTTCGCTTCACCGCAAACACGCCCCTTTGAATTTTTGGCAGCGAGGCAACGGGAAAGCGGCGATGCTGTCAAAAAAGGCAGCTTTCGATTATACCGATTTCGCCGCTTTTTCCAGATCGCCGGCCATCTCCCGATTTGTGTCGGCAAATGGCCGGCGATCACTTTCGATTATAAGCTGGATAGTAACATAGTAGATGATGGCAGAGAAAGTCCCGCACGGTCCATCCAGTCTGCCCAACAAGATAAACTCATATGTGCTACTTTATGTGTATACCTGACCTTGATTTGTATCTGTCATTTTCAGGGCACAGACCGAAGAAGTCTGCACAGCACTAGTCCCGCCTCCCACCACTGGCTCTGCCACCCAATTTCCGCTAAGCTTCTGAGGATCCCTTCCTTCTGAACAGGATTCCTTTAGGTTTATCCCACGCATTTTTGAATTCCGTTACCGTTTTCATCTCCACCACCTCCAGCAGGAGGGCATTCCAAGTATCCACCACTCTCTCCGTGAAAAAATACTTCCTGACATTTTTCTTGAGTCTGCCCCCCTTCAATCTCATTTCATGTCCTCTAGTTCTACTGCCTTCCCATCTCCGGAAAAGGTTAGTTTGCGGATTAATGCCTTTCAAATATTTGAACGTCTGTATCATATCACCCTGTTTCTCCTTTCTTCCAGGGTATACATGTTCAGGTCAGCAAGTCTCTCCTCATACATCTTGTAATGCAAATCCCATACCATTCTTGTAGCTTTTCTTTACACCGCTTCAATTCTTTTTACATCCTTAACAAGATACGGCCTCCAAAACTGAACACAATACTCCAGGTGGGGCCTCACCAATGACTTATACAGGGGCATCAACACCTCCTTTCTTCTGCTGGTCATACCTCCCTTTATACAGCCTAGCAACCTTCTAGCTACGGTCACCGCCTTGTCACACTGTTTCGTCGCCTTCAGATCCTCAGATACTATCACCCCAAGATCCCTCTCCCCATCTGTACATATCAGACTCTCACCACCTAACACATACATCTCCCATGGATTTCTACTCCCTAAGTGCATCACTTTGCATTTCTTCACATTGAATTTTAATTGCCAGCATGCTTGAAATCCAGGACTTTGAGTTTTGAGTGGCCGTCCTCCACTTCAGCTGTCATATCAAACCAGACTGTTTGATGATCACTGCTGCCCAGGTGGGCACCCACTCAGACATTTGACACACTATTCCCATTTATAAGCACCAGATCCAGCGTCGCTCCCTCCCTCGTGGGTTCCGTCACCATTTGTCTGAGCAGAGCACTTTGAAAAGCATCAACGATCTCTCTACTTCTTTCCGATTCTGCAGATGGAACCTTCCAATCTACATCCGGCAGATTGAAATCTCCCAGCAACAGCACCTCTCTCTTCTTTCCCAACTTTTGAATATCCGCTATCAGATCTTTATCTAGTTCCTCTAATTGTGTCGGAGGTCTGTAGACAACACCCACGTGGACAGAGGTTCTATCATCTCTTTTTAAGGTGATCCATATAGCTTCTTCCTTTCCCCAGGTCCCTGTCATTTCAGTTGCTATGATATCATTTCTCACATACAGAGCTACTCCTCCACCTTTACGACCCTCTCTATCCTTCCTAAATAGATTATAGCCTGGTATGTTTGCATCCCATTCATTGGAACCATTGAGCCACGTCTCTGTGATTGCAACAACATCTAAGTCTGCCTCCAACATCAGGGTTTGAAGGTCATGAACTTTATTGCTTAGACTGCGAGCATTTGTGGTCATCGCTTTCCATCTAAATTTCAGTGGAATTTTTATCTTCTGTTTAGTTTCTTGTATAGTCTCACTTCTTGCTGTGTTGGTAAGAAGTGATTTGCTAAGATTGTTGTTTTCATTGCTTTCTTTTCTACTGACGCATCTTGTCTTTAGCTTTAGCTGGGGGTGACCACTTGAAGTGAACTGCCTTCATATACCACCCCCGCCTTCTAGTTTAAATGCCTAGAAATATATTGTCTGAATTTCTCCCCAAGGATTTTTTTCCTGCCACAGTGAGATGCAGCCCATCGTTACAGTATAGTCTTTTGTTCTTCCATGTATTGCCCCATCCTCCTATGTACCTAAATCCTTCTTGGTGACACCAGGCTTTGAGCCAGCTATTGAAATTCTCAGTATTTTGCAATCTTTTCTCTCCCTTTCCAAAGGTAAGTAGTACTTCAGAGAAAGCTATTGTTTGTATCAAAGGTTTTAACCCCTCTCCCAGCTCCTGAAAAGCTCTCTGTGTGGCAAGTGGGCTATTACTGGACAAGTCGTTTGTTTCCAGGTGGATAACATCAACAGTGTTTGACTCCTTAGTTTCTTCTCTGATTATAGAGATTATTTGCTTGGTACTCCTGGTAGCATGGCCCCTTGAACTGTTTCAAAGTTAATGCCTCTGATAATGGAATCCCCTAGTAGCAACAGTTTCCTGGTATGAGTTTCAACATTAGTGATTTGGAGGTGTCTTTTCTCTTTGGGTACCTTCATATCTTTTTGTTCCATCTTCATTGCTTCTTCTTCCGCCTCAGTTCTATTTTCAGGAACATCACAGTGCTGTAATGGAGCAAAGAATTCTGTAGGGGCAACACTTGTGAGGGTGGATGCTTCTGTGCCACATAATGTAGTCTGCCTGACCCTACCGTGAACCATCTACTCTTAGGTGGTTTTATCCTTTGAGGCAGTGGTGAGAAGTTGGTATGATTTTGTGCAGTCCTAGAAGCTGCTTTAAGTGCTACTACTACTACTACTATTTAGCATTTCTATAGCGCTACAAGGCGTACGCAGCGCTGCACAAACATAGAAGAAAGACAGTCCCTGCTCAAAGAGCTTACAATCTAATAGACAAAAAATAAATAAAGTAAGCAAATCAAATCAATTAATGTGAACAGGAAGGAAGAGAGGAGGGTAGGTGGAGGTGAGTGGTTACGAGTCAAAAGCAATGTTAAAGAGGTGGGCTTTCAGTCTAGATTTAAAGGTGGCTAAGGATGGGGCAAGACGTAGGGGCTCAGGAAGTTTATTCCAGGCGTAGGGTGCAGCGAGACGGCGCGAAGTCTGGAGTTGGCAGTAGTGGAGAAGGGAACAGATAAGAAGGATTTATCCATGGAGCAGAGTGCACGGGAAGGGGTGTAGGGAAGGACGAGTGTGGAGAAATACTGGGGAGCAGCAGAGTGAGTACATTTGTAGGTTAGTAGAAGAAGTTTGAACAGGATGCGAAAACGGATAGGGAGCCAGTGAAGGGTCTTGAGGAGAGGGGTAGTATGAGTAAAGCGACCCTGGCGGAAGACGAGACGGGCAGCAGAGTTTTGAACCGACTGGAGAGGGGAGAGGTGACTAAGTGGGAGGCCAGCAAGAAGCAGATTGCAGTAGTCTAAACGAGAGGTGACAAGGGTGTGGATGAGGGTTTTGGTAGAGTGCTCGGAAAGAAAGGGGCGGATTTTACGGATGTTGTAAAGAAAGAAACAACAGGTCTTGGCAATCTGCTGGATATGAGCAGAGAAGGAGAGAGAAGAGTCAAAGATGACCCCAAGATTTCAAGCTGAGGAGACAGGGAGAATGAGAGAGCCATCAACAGAAATAGAAAACGGGGGGAGCGGGGAGGTGGGTTTGGGGGGGGAAATGAGAAGCTCGGTTTTGGTCATATTTAATTTCAGGTGGCGTTGAGACATCCAGACAGCAATGTCAGACAAGCACACTGAAACTTTGGTTTGGATGCAAGGTGAGATATCAGGGGTAGAAAGGTAGATTTGGGAGTCATCAGCATAGAGATGGTAGGAAAAGCCATGGGATGAGATTAATGAACCAAGGGAAGAAGTGTAGATAGAAAAGAGGATGGGACCAAGAACAGAACCCTGAGGTACGCCGACAGGCAGAGGGATAGAAGTAGAAGAGGATTCACCAGAGTGAACACTAAAGGTGCGGAGGGAGAGGTAGGACTCTCCATATTCACCAGGAAAGGACAGAGCCCTGGAATCCAAGTGAGGACAGGGTATCGAGAAGTATGCTGTGATCGACAGTGTCAAAAGCAGCGGAAAGATCAAGTAGAATGAGGATGGAATATTGACCTCTGGATTTAGCCAGTAATAGGTCATTGGAGACTTTAGTAAGCGCAGTTTCGGTTGAGTGGAGAGGGCGAAAACCAGATTGTAGTGGGTCAAGAATAGCATGTAAGGAGAGAAAATCAAGGCAGCGGCGGTGAACAGCACGCTCAAGTAATTCCTGCTTTACTTTGTTTAGCTCCTGTTTTAAACTAGCAAGCTGAAGACAGATAGGACAAGCCTTAAGTCTCCAGATGATTGGCCTTGAAACTAAAGCACCACAATTATTACAGAGAACAAAAGCCATCCTGATTGGTTAAATCCTGATTGGTAAATAAATCCTAATAAATAATCAGTCATATTCAGCGGCACTTAACTGGATATTGCTGCTGAAATTGTCCAGTTAGCGCCCAATGTGAAACCGGCTATTTTGGGGGCATTCTGGGGCAAAATCAGAACTTGGCTAGTTGAGTGTCGATATTCAACAGTTAACCGACCAAAGTACCTGCGTAAGTAGGACCACTTAAAAGTCAGTCCTATCTTTATGCAGTAACCCACAGCCAATTAAGTGCTCAATATCGCACTTAACCCGCTACACTTTCGCCAGCTCCATATACCCAGAAATTCAGTCTGTCTTTTACAAAGCCACACTAGCATTTTTAGCTTACGGTAAAAGTCAGCTTGCAGTAAATGCTGAGACATCTATGGCCGTCTCAGCGTTTACTGCCAGCTGATTTTTACCGTGAGCTAAAAACGCTAGCACAACTTTGTAAAAGGCCTCCTCAATGTTGGAGCCTACACATGGCCTGGCACTGATAACAAGGACAGCGGTCAACAGAACATTGACGCCACCAGCTGAATATCGAGCCCTAACTTTCTAGAATAGCACCTAAGTGGATTTGCTCACACACTAGTGCAGCTTGGTGCCATTTAATTTCAGGTAAGGGTCATTATTGACAATTAAAACCAATTAACGCCTACTTAAACAATTAAGGGGTCCTTTTACTAAGCTGCGGGGGGGGGGGGGGGGGGGGAGAGGGCCTTGCAGTAGCAGCAGAGGCCATATTTCCTACGTGCCAGGGCCCTCTTTACCACAGCGGGTGAAAAGCCCCTAAAAAAATGGCCATGCAGTGAGAATACTCTTACCGCATGGCCATGAAGTGGGAGCACTTAACTGTCACCCACTGAGGTGGCAGTAAGGGCTCCTGTGGTAACCCGGTAGTAACCAGGCAGCGCGCCACAGTGCCTGCTTAACGCCGGGTTAGCACCATGCTATAAATGAAAATTATTTTCCGGTGCACTTGAGACAGAACTACCGCTGAGCCAGCGGTAGTTCTCGGTTAGTGTGTGGGTAGCCCGTGTTGGATTTACCGACGCTTTGTAAAATGGCCCCTAAGTTAGGTGTATTCTATAACGTGTGCTTGCATGCAATCTTTCAATCTAGTTGCATAATTGTGCCCCTGAGTTTATAGAATTAGGGGATAGTGTGTTGGTTAGTCTTTCTTCAGTTCCTGTTCTAATTAATCCTTTTGCAGAAGAGATGCTGCTCACTCCCTGTCTCAATGTTTTAAATTCCTGACACATCAAATTCTTATTCTTCTTGGTGCAGACATTCAGACCGTGAGAGGCAGCCCGACTAACTCCTGCAGTCAGCAGCGAGGCCAGATATTAAATTCTGGGCCATTTCCGGTGACCGGCATTGAACATCCAGTGCTGGCCGGTTAAGTTTATAGCGGCCAAAGATAGGCCTACAATTTTGGCGGCCCAATTTGGCCACCAAACTTAGCCAGCGATGCCCTGAATATTCACGGCTAGCTGGCTATATTGCGTGATGTAGCCAGTTAGCTGAACATTCACGGATAGCCAATTAAGTGCCGTTTAGCCAGCCAGGAGCCATACCTGGCCGGTTAAATAGAGCTGATTATTGCGGGGCTTGAGTGTGAAGGAACAAACTCACTGTGTAACAATCTAAAGAAGGAATCTATGCAGTTTGAAAAACCCATGAGCGCTATCATTTTTGGAGAATCTGTATGTTGGTTTGGTGAAAGGTATTAGAGGCTGCAGAGACTCCTGTTTTATCCAGGAGCAACATGGCTACCTACTAATTCTCTATTTGTGAATCACAGGTGGTGGAGGAGAGAGAATTATTGCAAAAACCCAAACCAAGCATTACTTGCTAGTTGGGAGATTAGCAGAACACAATCTAGGACGCACACATTTTGGCAAATAAAGAGGCCTTTTTACTAAGCTGAGGTAAAAGGGACCCTGCGCTGGCGGGTGTGGCAGTTCATGCTGTGCGCCAGGGCCCCTTTTACCGCGGCGGGTGAAAATAACCAAAAATGAAATGGCCATGTGGTACGTTTGCACTTTCCGTGACGGCTGAGGGGAGACATGATAGAGGTATATAAAATAATGAGTGGAGTGGAACAGGTGAATGTGAAGCGTCTGTTCACGCTTTCCAAAAATACTAGGACTAGGGGGCATGCAATGAAACTACAGTGTAGTAAATTTAAAACAAATAGGAGAAACATTTTCTTCACCCAACGCATAATTAAACTCTGGAATTCGTTGCCAGAGAACATGGTGAAGGCGGTTAGCTTAGCAGAGTTTAAAAAGGGGTTAGACGGTTTCCTAAAGGACAAGTTCATAAACCACTACTAAATGGACTTGGGAAAAATCCACAATTCCAGGAATAACATGTATAGAATGTTTGTACGTTTGGGAAGCTCGCCAGGTGCCCTTGGCCTGGATTGGCTGCTGTCGTGGACAGGATGCTGGGCTCGATGGACCATTGGTCTTTTCCCAGTGTGGCATTACTTATGTACTATTTCAGGGGGAAGCACTTACCGCCACTCAATGAGGTAGCGGTAACAGCTCACACGGTAACCCGGCAGTAACCGGGCAGAAATACTTTTCAATATTTCCGCTCGCGCCGGAATTGGTGCATGCTGGAGGTAGGACTACCGCTGGCACACGCAATGGGCCAGTGGTAGTTCCAGGTTGCTATGCGACAAACTTTTAATAAAAGGCCCCAAAATTAAAAAAAAATAAATAATTCACAAAACATTTTGTTAGCACATTGTAAACAAGTTCCAAAACTCAGCCTGTACACAGAAAACATGTTGATTCTCATGATGAGGTGAATGGGTGAAAAAAACAGCTAAGTAGATTAATGATTGGCAGCCTGGTGAAAAGATTGGGCCTTATCTATACTCACTGTGACAGAATTTCAGGCACAGGTCCTTGAACTGTTCTGCAGCCGGTAAAGAGCCCTTGTTCATCAGCTGGAAAGATATTTGTGCTCCAAGGTAAACCTTGAAACTCAGCACCACGTCATAGTAAATGACGGCAGAAAAAGACCTGCATGGTCCATCCAGTCTGCCCAACAAGACAAACTCATATGTGCTACTTTTTGTGTATACCCTACTTTGATTTATACCTGTCCTCTTCAGGGCACAGACCGTATAAGTCTGCCCAGCACTATCCCTGCCTCCCGCCACCAGCTCTGGCACCCAATCTCGGCTAAGCTCCTTAGGATCCATTCCTTCTGAACAGGATTCCTTTACGTTTATCCCACGCGTGTTTGAATTCTGTTACCGTTTTCATTTCCACCACCTCCCGCGGGAGGGCATTCCAAGCAACCACTACTCTCTCCGTGAAAAAATACTTCCTGACATTTTTCTTGAGTCTGCCTCCCTTCAATCTCATTTCATGTCCTCTCGTTCTACCGCCTTCGCATCTCCAGAAAAGGTTCGTTTACGGATTAATACTTTTCAAATATTTGAATATGATACAGACGTTCAAATATTTGAAAAGTATTAATCCGCAAACGAACCTTTTCCGGAGGTGCGTAGGCAGTAGAACGAGAGGACATTTAATGAGATTGAAGGGAGGCAGACTCAAGAAAAATGTCAGGAAGTATTTTTTCACGGAGAGAGTAGTGGATGCTTGGAATGCCCTCCCGCGGGAGGTGGTGTAAATGAAAACGGTAACAGAATTCAAACACGCGTGGGATAAACATAAAGGAATCCTGTTCAGAAGGAATGGATCCTAAGGAGCTTAGCAGAGATTGGGTGGCAGAGCCGGTGGCGGGAGGCGGGGATAGTGCTGGGCAGACTTATACGGTCTGTGCCAGAGCCGGTGGTGGGAGGCGGGGCTGGTGGTTGGGAGGTGGGGATAGTGCTGGGCAGACTTATACACATGGGGACGGCTGTTTACCTGGAATCCAATCAGAGAAATCTGTTTTTCTAAAAGAGTTACCCTGTGGTGGTTCCCAGATTCAACTTCTTTTCAGGGTCTACATGACATTCCCTGCCAAACAAACATCTGAATCCGCCCACGTGCTCAGTTAAACTGGACTGTCCCCTTGTTCTAATGCAGGTCAACGGTGAATATGGAGAGTCTCCAGTAGAACAAAATCCATTCCTCCATCCCAATCACTGCTTCCAAGGTCACATCATTGATATGCAACACATTCTGGGGCAATTTTATAAAATCCACCAAAATGAAGAATGCTGAGCACAATGTCTATAAAGGCATCTGGGTGGCTAAAATAAATTATAGAATACTAGTAGAAGTTGATATTTGCGCATCTACATTTAGGTGCCACCCACTTATAACAGGCCCATGCCCTGCCCATGTGCCTTCACCAGTGCACACCTCATTGCATTTATACACTGTGGGAGGGGGGAATCTATAAATGACATTCAAAAATTTTCTATTTTTGACCACAGGGGCATTCCTGGCGGTAATCGGCAGTTGGTGCGTGCTGGACGGTTACCGTACGGGTAACACATGAGCCCTTACCTCTAATGCCTTATGGCATTAAGGGCTCAGGCCATAAATAGACGCACGATAGTTTTAATTTCCTGCCCCCCCCAAAACCCCCTTTTTTCAGACACAGTGGAGAAATGGTCAAACGCGCATGTCCAATACACACTACTGCAGGCCACTTTTTGGCTAACCTTTGTAAAAGGGCCCCCAACTTTCTTATAACAGTTGATTATTATGCATAATTCTCAGGGTAAAGAATTAACAAGAAAAACAAGTCATCCCTCTAAACGCGTGCCAGTTCAGAGTTACTGCCCAGCTACCATGTGTCCCGCGCGATAATTTCATTTTTTATGTGCGTCCGCTACGCGCGCCAGAAAATATATTTTATATTCTGGTGCATGGTGAAAATCGGGTGGTTACTCCGACTTGACACGTGTAGGTGATTACCGCATAGTTAACGCAAGAGACCTTACCGCTACGTCAATGGCTGGCGGTAAGGTCTCAGACCCAAAATGGACGCGCGGCAATTTTTATTTTGATGCACGTCCATTTTCGGCAAAAATTTAAAAAGGCATTTTTTTTGCAGGTGCGCTGAAAATGGATCCATGCATGCCCAAAACCCATGCCTACACTACCGCAGGCCATTTTTCAGAGCACCTTAGTAAAAGGACCCCTGAGATATTTAGGTTTAGATCTTTTGCCTGACATAAAATCCACCATGGAGGCAAACTGAAAAAAATAATCTTGAACATTATTCAATGACTTCTCTCATGGAGTGCCCTACATCTCACCTGGTGGGGAGGCTACAATCTATAAAAATGATGGTCATGCCCACGATTAATTTTAAGTATGTTACCATAATTTTTTCCCATTGCATTTTATCACCAAATTGATACATTTGATTCAAAACCATATAAAGAGGAAAGGTCCCACTGAACTTTCTTTCTGAGAAGTTCCAAGAGAAGAGGACATTTCTCTGGTAAGTGAATGCTATTTTGCTTTGTGCTTTGGGAACTTAATGATTGGGGTTTAAAGGAGGAATTGTAGGTTAGTGTTAGGCAAAATAAAAATATAAAAAGCAAATTTTATCAACTAATCCCCATAGTCTTTTCCACTTAGTTTTAAAAACTATGTACCACAGCATTAACAGATAGAATCTAGCAGGCATTGCAGGATCTAGTTTAGTATTAAGGGGGAATAAAAAGAGAGAGAGAGAGAGAAAAGCAAGCATCATTAACTAGTTGCTGTGGAGGGGCATAATCGAATGGGGCGCCCAAGTTTTCCTGAGGACGTCCTCGCAGACAGTCCCGGTGAAGGGGAGGGGAAATTTGTATTATCGAAACAAGATGGGCGTCCATCTTTCGTTTCGATAATACTGTCGGGGATGCCCAAATTGAGAAATTTAGGTCGACTTTACAGATGGTTGTCCCCGATTTTCGGCGATAATGGAAACCAAGGACGCCCATCTCAGAAACGACCAAGTCCAAGCACTTTGGTCATGGGAGAAGCCAGCATTCATAGTGCACTGGTCCAACTGACATGCCAAGACACCAACCGGGCACCCTAGGGGGGCACTGCAGTGGACTTCAAAAATTGCTCCCAGTTCCATAGCTCCCTTACCTTGTGTGCTGAGCCCCCCAAAACCCACTCCCCACAACTGTACACCACTACCATAGCCCTTATGGGTGAAGGGGGCACCTACATATGGGTACAGGGGGTTTGTGGTGGGTTCTGAAGGGCTCACATTTACCACCATAAGTGTAACAGGTAGGGGGGATGGCCTGGGTCCACCTGCATGAAATGCACTGCACCCACTAAAACTGCTCCAGGGATCTGCATACTGCTGTCATGGAGCTGGGTATGATATTTGAGGCTGGCATAGAGGCTGGAAAAAATATTTTTTAAATTTTTTGAGTGTGGGAGGGGGTTAGTGACCACTGGGGGAGTAAGGGGAGGTCATCCCCGATTCCCTCCCGTGGTCATCTGGTCATTTAGGGCACATTTGTGTAGCTTGGTTGTAAGAAAAAAAGGACCAGGTAAAGTCATCCAAGTGTTTGTCAGGGATGCCCTTCTTTTTTCCATTATTGGTCGAGGACACCCATGTGTTAGGCACGCCCCAGTCCCGCCTTCTCTACGCCTCTGACATGCCTTCATAAACTTTGGTTGTCTCCGCAACGGAAAGCAGTTGAGGATGCCCAAAATCAGCTTTCGAATATGCCGATTTGGGCGACCCTATGAGAAGGACGCCCATCTTGCGATTTGTGTCATAAGATGGGCGCCCTTCTGTTTCGAAAATAAGCCTGATAATGTACAAACCCTTTTCCCATAGTTTTAAACTGAAATTTTCTCTAGAAATAGGCATTTTTCCCATAGTTTTAAAGTGAAACCTTTTCTAGAGGTAGAAACTAAACAGCCAAAAACTCTTGTCCTAAAAGGCAGTTATTTTCTGTTCCTTGGCTGCTGGAGAGGTAGCTCATCCAGCGACCTCAATTAAGTGTTAATTAAGGTGTGGGGAAGTAGAATACTTGCATCGGTTGCTGAGTCAGCTTCAAAGAGCCTGTTTAAAAAAGGCCCCTTAGATTCAAAACTATATAGAGAGGAAAATCCCACTGAACCTTCTTTCTGAGAAGTTCCGAGAGAAGAGGACATTTCTCTGGTAAGTGAACGCTATTTTGCTTTGTGCTTTGGGAACTTAAAGGAGGAATTGTAGGTTAGTGTTAGGCAAAATAAAAATATAAAAAGCAAATTTTATCAACTAATCTCCATAATCTTTTCCACTTAGTTTTAAAAACTTTGTACCACAGCATTAACAGATAGAATCTAGCAGGCACTGCAGGATCTAGTTTAGTCTTCCCGCCCACCCCTAGGACAACTCTTCATTTATAGTCAGTTATTGTAATTAGGATAACAAGCAAGGCGTGCTGTTACAGAGTTTTAAATACATTTCATTACCATCTAAGAAGGAAACACTAAATAAATCATACAATATACTATATAAACTTAAAAACACTTTTATATTAGGCTAATATCCTTAATACTGCAGCAAGTTTTAAATTATTGAAAAACTCAAAAACACTAAGATGCAGTCAGCAGTCCAGCACTGAGAAGGGTGCTATCCAGTTAGTCTTTTGCATTGAGTGTCACATGTATGATTATCTCCCAGTTGGTGAGATGTCATATGTGTGTGCCCGATGCAAAGAGCTCCTAGCTCTCAGAGAACATGTCCGTTTCTCTTGAGGCTAGAGTAGCAGACTTCGTGGAGCTGAGGGAGACAGAGAGGTACATAGAGGAGACCTACAGGGATGTTGTAGAGAAGTCCCACCTCCAGTCTGGTAGCCCCTGTGCTACCTTGGAGGAGGGAGGTCTCCTAGTAGAAAGTACTCCTGTAGCCAGGACCTGCTCACCAGGGGATGTACTATCCTCTCGCACCGAGGATATGTCTCCAAGTGCTGAACGGGAGGGAAAGGTTAGGACAACTGTTGAAGTTGGTGATTCGATCATTAGGCATATAGATAGCTGGGTGGCTGGTGGACTTGAGTCACCTGGTGACTTACCTGCCTGGTGCGAAGGTGGTGGACCTCACACATCACCTAGATAGGATTTTAGATAGTGCTGGGGAGGAGCCGGCTGACTTGGTACATGTGGGTACCAATGACATAGGAAAATGTGGGAGAGAGGTTCTGGAAACCAAATTTAGGTTCTTAGGTAGAATCTGATGCGGGAGGTAATGGTGCTGGGGCCGTTGATAACAGTGATCATAATATGATCGGATTTGATATTAGCTTTGAAGTAAGTATACATAGGAAATCAAATACGTTAGCGTTTAACTTTTAAAAAGGAGACTATGATAAAATGAGAAGAATGGTGGAAAAAAAACTTAGAGGAGCAACTGCGAGGGTCAAAAATTTGCATCAGGCATGGATGCTTTTCAAAAACACCATCCTGGAATCCCAGGCCAAATATATTCCACTTATTAAAAAAGGAGGTAGGAAGACCAAACGACAGCTGGCATGGTTAAAAAGTGAGGTGAAGGAAGCTATTAGAGCTAAAAGAAAATCCTTCAGAAAATGGAAGAAGGAACCGACTGAAAATAATAAGAAACAGCATAAGGAATGTCAAGTCAAATGCAAAGCACTGATAAGGAAGGCTAAGAGGGACTTCAAAAAAAAGATTGCGTCGGAGGCAAAAACACATAGTAAAAATTTTTTTTAGTTATATTAAAAGCAGGAAGCCAGCAAAAGAATCAGTTGGACCGCTAGATGACCGAGGAGTAAAAAGAGTGATCAGGAAAGACAAAGCTGTAGCGGAGAGATTAAATTAATTCTTTGCTTCGGTCTTCACCGAGGAAGATTTGGGTGGGATATTAGTGCCAGAAATGGTATTCGAAGCTGACGAGTCGGAGAAACTTAATGAATTCTCTGTAAACCTGGAGGATGTAATGGGGCAGTTCTACAAACTAAAGAGTAGCAAATCTCCTTGACCGGATGGTATTCATCCCAGAGTACTGATAGAACTTAAAAATGAGCTTGCGGAGCTATTGTTAGTAATATGTAATTTATCCTTAAAATCGAGTGTGGTACCAGAAGATTGGAGGGTGGCCAATGTAACACCGATTTTTAAAAAAGGTTCCATAGGAGATCCGGGAAATTATAGACCGGTGAGTCTAACGTTGGTGCCAGGCAAAATAGTAGAGACTATTATAAAGAACAAAATTACAGAGCATATTCAAAAGCATGGATTAATGAGACAAAGTCAACATGGATTTAGTGAAGGGAAATCTTGCCTCACCAAGCTACTACATTTTTTTGAAGGGGTGAACAAACATGTGGATAAAGGTCAGCCCGTTGATATTGTGACTGCAGGTAAGTGGGTTTTCAGCCACCTGACACTAGATATAAACTGTCAACATGCACAAATTTGACCTCATAAAAAAAGGTACATAGGGAAATATTCTGAGGATATATCAAAGATGTATCTTGGTATCTCACGTTTTCAAAAGGTATGTGGCATGTCTCGGTAACTAAGGACCTTAGTTAGGGGTCCTTTTATAAAACTGTGGTCAAACGTGGCCTGCGGTAGTGTGGGTGTGTCTTTTAGACGCATGATGACCCATTTTTTACCGCGGCTGGGAAAAGGCTATTTTTTAATGGCCTGGGAAATGGGCCTGCGCTAATATTAAAACTAGCACGCACCTATTTATGGCCTGAGCCCCTATCATCACCCATTGACCTAGCGGTAAGGAATTATGTGCCACCCATGCACTAACCATGCAGCGTGCGTCAATGTGGGTGCGCTGCCGGTTACCTCCATGGACACCCCCCCCCCCCCACACACACACACACAGTAGAAAATAGAAAATTATTTTCTACCTTGGGATTTTGCGCACGCCAAACTCGGAATTACTGCCAGGCGCACACGCTACCCCAGTAGTAGTGCCAATTGGGCACACGCTACCTGCACGTTGGCCCTCCCGCACCGTTGTAAAAGGGCCCCTTAAAATGGAAGGACTTGAATTTCAATCACCAAACTTTGACACCTCGGACACCTCCCCTAGTTGTTAGTGCTGAAATTGTGCAGATCTCCTGTGAAAGAAAAGTGGCTGACTTGAACACAGGCTTCGAAAAACACGACCTCAGGAATGACCTTGTTTGAATGAAAGGGTATCTGCAAAATAAAGCTTCCTGTTTGTTAGGAATCAGCAATGACGACAGTCAGCCAGCCTTGACCTACAAGGCACTGACACTCTCCGCTGAGGATGCTTTTTGATGATTTGCATGGATCAGTGGTTGTAAGTGAAAGGGTAAAAGGTTTTCATGAAATGATCTCCTTAGACATTTCAAACATCAGCATGGGTCAGAGCCAGCACCATGTGGGTTGTTTTGCAAATACAATGTCAATTAATATCGCTATGTGGATTTGTCTCATTGGAGGTTGCTTTATATATCATGTTCAGGTAAATCATTAAAGAATGTAATCTGCTTTTCTAGACTTTTGTTTGCCATTTTAAGAGTTATTATTTGACCAGTTGAACTGCTTAGACTCTAAAGCTGAATTTAACTTCTCCTATCTATAGAATTCTTGAACTAAAGGATCTGGTAGTTATTTTCAAAGCAGATGAACGTCTCAAAATGCTCAAAAAAACATCCATCTGCTAAAAATGTCCAACACATGATTTTTGAAAGGCAGAATTTGGACGTCCTACACTGTACTTTGTCCAAATAGCAAGGGGGCACATTGTGGGCCCAAATTTAGGATGTCCAACAGCGATAATCGAGCGGGAAGAAACGTCCAAGTCAAAAAAGAAGGGTGTCCTAAATTAGACCTGCTTCAGTCGTGTCCAGGGTATAAAAAGATTCCCTGACTGACTAGTTGACCACTGGAAGGATTCAGGCATGACCTCACCTTAATCCCCAAATGTCCCCCTCCCTCACCCCTGAAGGTGAAACCAGAAAGGGAAATTAGGCTACCTGATATCATGTACTGTGAGCATTCCTACCAGAGCACCAAGCAGGTCTGAAGAGTAACCTTGTGATCAGTGGACTGTAAACGAGGGAACCCAAGTTCAAATTCCACTTTTTTAAAAAACCTTTAAATTGTGAGCCCTCTACAACCAGAGATATACCTACCGTACCTAAATATTAAAGACACCTGCAAACCTAAGGGCTATTGAAGTGGTGCACATTCAGGGACAGTAGGTATTTCCCTGCCTCTGGAGGGCTCAGCATTTAAAATAACAGAGTTGCAGTGGAATATGAACCTTGGCAGATTAAAGTCCACTGCACGTACCACTAGGCTACCTCTCTTCTCTACAGGGACATCAGTGTGGCCATTTTTGTACAAATGCTGCCAGACAGACGTCCTTGTCTCTGGGTTTTTTTGGCTTTCATAATTTGGATGTTTTGTTTTGGAGGACATCTCAATTCTGACTTGGATGTTCTTTCGAAAACGACCTTCGCAATGACCTGAATTTGTTCTCAACCGTTGCCATCTCAAGAAGCAAGATCAGACCACACTGAACTTAGGCCTCCTCTGTAGCACTAAGCAGCACTACAATTGGGGTGTCAATGCTGGCCAATAGTTTTATTTCTTTTTGGTTTTGCCAATATTATAAAACATCAGGTCAGCCAGTCAGATTGTTCAACCTACTGAATATATAAGAATGTAACATAAGAACCATGCGTTGACTACTGTAACGGCTTGTTCTTAGGTATTAGAAGAAATCAACTTAGAGCTTTACAAGAGATCCAGAATGCTGTGGTGAGAGTTTTAGGAGAATGTAATCAATATGAGCACATTGCACCTGTGCTAAAGCAGCTACACTGATTGCCAGTGGAGTACAGAATAAAGTCTAAGATCTGGTATTTGATATTTAAGGTGCTGTTAATTAGGATAGTGGCTATTTTATTTTTATTACATTTGTACCCTGTGCTTTCCCACTCATGGCAGGCTCAATGTGGCTTACATTGGGCAATGGAGGGTTAAGTGACTTGCCCAGAGTCACAAGGAGCTGCCTGTGCCTGAAGTGGGAATTGAACTCAGTTCCTCAGGACCAAAGTCCACCACCCTAACCACTAGGCCACTCCTCTGGTTTACCAACCAGAGTGTTGCGATCTATAACCAAAGCATTATTGGAAGTCCCAACATGTCAAACTGTTAGATTGGAAGAATTTCATCGTTCCATCTTTTATAATGCTGGGCCACAGCTCTGTTGTAGCCGTAACTGAACCCTCTACACCAGAACTTGTAGAACATAGCCCCGGGTGTCAGCGCCCCTAGGAACGCCACTGCTCCAGCCCATCCCTATCTATTCAGTCACGATCAGGGTGTAGACCGTAGAAGTCTGCCCAGCTCCCGTTTTGTTTCCCAATTACCGGCGTCGCCACCCAATCTCCACTAAGATTCCGTGCATCCATTTCTTCTAAATAGGATTCCTTTGTGTTTATCCCACTCATGTTTGAATTCCATTACCTTTTTCATCTCCATCACCTCCCGCGGGAGGGCATTCCACATATCTACCACCCTCTCTGTGAAAAAATACATCCTGACATTACTTCTGAGTCTGCCCCTCTTCAACCTCAATTCATGTCCTCTAGTTCTACCACCTTCCCGTCTCCAAATATTCATGTTTCCTATCATCTTCAGGATTCTCCCAAGCATATAGCAAGGATGGGAATCCCCAGATTATTCTTCTGCAGAACTTAGCTCAGAAAAACAGGCGCATGTGCAGCAATAAGAACAACCTTAAGATACATTTTCTCACAGTCTTACAGAAATGATCAAAGACACTCACACTCATGTTGACAGAAACGTGGTACAATAGACATGATCTTGGTGCCATCTTACAGTTTATGGACATTCCTCAGAAAGCAACTTTGCCAGTACTTCAGATTTTTATATCTTTTTTAAAAATCATTTTCATATTTTTCAAACTTACCAATATATATAGATAGATATTTTTGGGATCGTGCCAGGTATTTGTGATCTGGATTGGCCACTATTGGAAACAGGATGCTGGGCTTGATGGACCTTTGGTCTTTCCCAGTATGGCACTACTTACTAGTAAAAAAGGCCCGTTTCTGAAAGAAATGAAACGGGTGCTAGCAAGGTTGTCCTCAAATGCAGTGGCGTTCCTAGGGTGGCTGACACCCGGGGCGGATCGTCAATGCGCCCCCCCCCCCCCCGAGTGCAGCGCTCCTCCCCCCAGCAAAAGGACACCTCCCCCCAGCAAAAGGACACCCCCCCAGGTGCATTTTTACCTGCTAGGGGGTGCCGCACGCCTGTCGGCTTCGCTCGTTCTATGCTCCCTCTGCCCCGGAACAGGAAGTAACCTGTTCCGGGGCTGAGGGAGCACGGAACGAGCGGAGCCGACAGGCGTGTGGCACCCCCCCCCCCCCCAGCGGCGTGCACCCGGGGCGGACCGCACCCACCGCCCCCCCAGGAACGCCACTGCTCTAATGGCAATCATGTATTTAAGGGACCTGTTAGGAGAGAGTATATGTGACAGAGAGTGAGTATGTGTGAGAGAGTGAATGAGTATGTGTCAGAGAGTAAGTAAGTGTGAGAGAGAAAGAGTGTGTGTCAGAGAGAGAGAGAGAGAGAGAGAGAGAGAGAGAGAGAGAGTGATTGAGAGACTGTGTGATTGAGAGAGAGGCAGAATGTGTGTGTGTGTGTCTGTCTGTGTGAGTGAGAGAGAGAGTGTAGTGAGTGCACCAATTATGCTCTGTCCCCTGCATTCATCCATATGCAGCAGGCGAGAATACATGGAGTGGAGGAGTGGCCTAGTGGTTAGGGTGGTGGACTTTGGTCCTGAGGAACTGAGTTCGATTCCCACTTCAGGCACAGGCAGCTCCTTGTGACTCTGGGCAAGTCACTTAACCCTCCATTGCCCCATTTGAGCCTGCCATGAGTGGGAAAGCGCAGGGTACAAATGTAACAAAAATAAAATAAGCTAAGAGATGCTGGAAAAACTCTGAGGAAAACAGAGGCAAATGTTAGAAAAAAATAGCTAATACAGTAAAATTGGGGGATAAGACATTTTTCAGATATGTAAGCGACAGGAGGAAATGCCAAAATAGCATTGTGAGGCTCAAAGCAGAAGGGGAGGAATATATGGAAGTTGATATGGATAAAGCTGAACTGCTTAACAATTATTTCTGTTCTGTGTTCATGGATGAAAGGCCCTGGCATCTCTCATTCCTTTCCCCTACCACCCCCCCCCCCCTCCCAGTAGTCAGCATCTCTCTCCTTCTCTCCCTCCCCCCCCCCCCTCCAATCAGTGGGTGCAGTATTTCTTGATTCCTCCACCCATCTCCCCTGCGGGATCTGGTACCAGTCTCTCCCTTCCTGCTTGTTTACTCTTTCCAAAAATGCTAGGACTAAGAGGCACACAATGAAGATACAAAGTAGTAAATTTAAAACAAATTGGAGAAAATATTTCTTCACTCAACATGTAATTAAACTCTGGAATTCACTGCAAGAGAATGTGGTAAAAGCAGTCAGCTTAGCGGGGTTTAAGAAAGGTTTTGATAACGTCCTAAAAGTCCATAAGCCGTTATTAAGATGGACTGGGGAAAATCTACTGCTTATTTCTAGGATAAGCAGCATAAAATATATTGTACTGACAGGATGCTGGACTTGATAGACCTTCGGTCTGTCCCAGTATGGCAATGCTTATGTTCTTATATGTTCTGGTCCACCGGCAGTGTCAGTGAGGTAATCACACTGCCTTCACTGACTCTGGAAGCTTTTCCTCTGCTATAGGATGTCCCGCCTATGTAGGGACAGGAAGTAGCAGAGGGAAAGATTTCAGGGTCGCCGAAGGCAGTGTGATTACCTCACTGATGCTTCTGGCTGCCCAGAAGATTGAAGGAGGCAGCAGTGCAGGGAGCGGGAAGGGGGAGACTGGTACTGGATCTCATGAGAAAGGTTGGAATGCCCAACAGGCAGCTTGTTTGAGTGGGGGCAACACCACCTTCAGCCTAAAAACTACACCCATGCCCCTGGCTCCTGCAGTGTTGGAGGAAGAAGCATACATCTTGGGTTGCCTGACAATGCCATTCCTCATCAGCTGTGTTCAAGAATTTGAGGGTATGCTCAGGAAGCAGCAGATTGCCAGGTTAGCTAGTGCAATAGACATTTCCTCTTCTTTCCCTCTGCAGATGAGGCCACAGAGTTGGATGGAGAGCCTGGAACCAGCAGACAACATCAGAAGATGGAAGGCAAATTAGTGGCAACTGAGGGATCACAGGAGGGCACCGTGGGAGAGGAAGAGCACTGAGAGGACACCAGCCAGGAGTCGACTCCAGGGGATGAACAGCAGGAGCAATTAGTGGTGCAACCAACCCCCTCTCCCCATTTGCAGATGGCCCAATAGAGGAGGCTGATGACGAGCCACAGCTGGCCCGTAGAGGAGTCTACCACCTTAGGCAGCAGGTGCTGTGGCTGGCCAATAAACTGCTGGCGCAGAACTTTTAGTTGAAGAACTACCGTCAGTAGAAACTACATCTGCATTGGGAGGGAGTCGAAATCCACAGAGAATGAGCACAGCTGCAGCAGGAGAGCTGGGAGGCAGCCCAGAATATCTAGTAGCAACTTCTGGGGATCCAGCGGGATCTCCAGGATTACGCAGCAGACTTGTCAAGCATTTGAGCCTCTACCTGGAACCAGTGAGGCCACCAGTCCTGTAGTAGCAACATCCTCCACACCGGCTGCAAGTGCCACCAGAGGCCACACAGATCAACAAGATTTTGCTGTACCCGCCTCAGCTGCCACGCCGCTACCACTCTTGAAACATCCAAGGATGGGATCTACAGAGCCCCAGGCCAGTGGGACAACTGAGAGGTCAGGTCCTTCGGGGCCAGCACATGTTCCTTTGCTGGGTGCTGGACTCAGCAGCAGATCAGCCGCCCAACAGGTGGCCTGATTTTTCACAGTGCAGCAGCGGAAGCAGGATGGAGTGATGACTGTGAGAGTGGGAGCCCCACAGCGGAGGATATCCAGACATTTTTTTAAAATTATTATTTATTTATTTATGAACATTTATACCCCACTTTTTTCCACTTGAAGCAGACTCAAAGTGGCTGACAATGCACAGATGAACCAATTACAATTACATTAGATAGGGGAGAAGGAATAGGGTAAGAAGGGAAAGGGAAGAGAGACTAACATGGGCCAGAGTGGCTCTAACAGTTCTCAGCAAGGCGATCATTGTCTATCACTGTACTGTCAGTCACTGTTTGATGTGTGTTCATTAACTAAAAGCCATTGATACATTTGCTACGATTAAATATTTCTTTAGCAAAGGTAGCAACCATTTTTATTTCTTGTATCAGCAAATATGGTAACCCCACCTACAATACAGCCATTTACCTGCCTTCTTGCTGCCTACAGCTTGGTGGCTTCTTACCCCCCAAAAGGCACTAGTAGGGTGCATGGAGAAACATATGTGGTATCCTTCTTTGGGAGCTGCTCATCTCTGTGCCTCTGGTCTCCTCTTGCCTTTCCCCTCCAAATCACTCCTCAGTTAGGGGCCCAGCACCTCTCGCAGTTTCTCATCTTTTACACCAGGGCTCGCTTTAGGGAGGTACAACTAGAGTAATTTCCTTGGTCCTTCACCCTGTGGGGGCCCTTAAACTGCCAGAAGCTGAAGGAGACATAACTTGCTGGTGGGCTTTACAGCAGTGGCATAGCCAGACTGACAATTTTGGGTGGGCCTGAACCCAAAGTGGGTGGGCACAAAATTTTCTCTCTACCTCCCAGCAAAATTTAGTCACACTAATCAGATGCATTTGTCACACAGGGGTAAAATGCTGCTTTTCAGTGCATCAGGCTTCAGAAAATAATTCATTTAATAGCCTAACACCCTTTTCAATGAGCTTTCAGAGGCCAAAACCTCCTGCCTCAGGTCAGTATAATGCTGTTATGGTATCCTGACCTAAGGAAATATTGGTCTCTGAAGCGTTATTAACACAGGTACCAAATTACTTGATCCTAAATTTAAAATAAAATTATTTTCTTTACCTTTGTTGTATGGCCATTTACTTTTTCTCATTGTGTTGCTCCCAGTCTCTAGATTCTGCTTTCCTTCATTTTCGCTTAACTCTTCTGCGCCATTTGTCATTTTTCTCTCCTTTTTCTTTCTTTCTTTCTTTCTTTCTTGCATTTGTATCCCACATTTTCCCACCTCTTTGCAGGCTCAATGTGCCTTACAATTATCATGAATAATGGAGATATATAAGAAATAGCTTTTAGTAATTACAGAAGGATCTTGGTAACATGGTAATGAAAAAGCATGGAATTAGAATAACAAGCAAATAATATAAGACAATTCTGGATCTATATAGAGGATTCACAATTGTTGGTCTGTGTGGTATGCTTTATTGAAGAGATGGGTCTTTAGTAGTTTGCGGAAGTTGGTTTACTTTCTTCAATATTTTCCAGCCTCTCTCTGTCCAGATTTAATTCATTCTTACTATCCATTCTTTAATTTCCTTCTTTTCCCTTCGTCTACCTATGGCTTTTCATCTTTTTTTCACCCTTGTTCTCCCCATGCCCCTTCCTCTTATTCTCCAGTCTTTCTGTGCTCCCCTTTTCCATCCAGCAGCTCTCCTCTTTCTCTCCCCATCCTTCCAATGTCTCCCCTCTTTCTTTCTGCATCCTTCCATCCAGCGTCTTCCCTCTTTCTCTCCCCATCCTTCCACCCATCTACCCTCTCTCCTGATCCTTCCATCTAATGTCTCTCTCCCCCTCCTTCTATCCAGTGTGTGTCTCTCTCTCTCTCCCCCCTTTTCTGTTCAGTGTCCCTTCTCTCTCCACATCCTTCCCAATCTCTCCCCTTTCTCTTTGCATCCATTCATCCATCTCCCCCTTTGTCTCTCCATCCTTCCATCGTGTCTTTCTCTCCTCATCCATCTGTTTTCTCTCTTTCTCTCCCCATCCTTCCATCCGTCTACCCCCCTCTCTCGATTCTTCCATCCAGTGTCTCTCTCTCTATCCTCTTCTTTCTATCCAGGCCCGCCCACCCAACACAGACCTGCCAAGTCTCCCATGAAACACGCGGCACCAGCTCCCATTTCCGGCCACTGCTGCTTCTCCTGTTGAGCAGCAGCGGCAGCTACAAAAACAAAAGAGGTAATTTAAACAAGCAAAAATGTTTTTAAAAAGCAAGCGCGGCACCGTAGGCAGCCATCAGGCATTGGCCGTCGGCTCTGCAGCCGCTCCTCTCGCCTCTCACATCACTGCCCCTGGAGTAAGACCCCGGAGGAGCGCAGCTATGCGAGAGGCGAGAGGAGCAGCTGCAGAGCTGACAGCCAATGTCTGATGGCTACCTGTGGTGCTGCGCTTGCTTTTTAAAAACATTTTTGCTTGTTTAAATTACCTCTTTTGTTTTTGTAGCAGTCGCTGCTGCTCAACAGGAGAAGCAGCAGTGGCCGGAAATGGGAGCTGGTTCCACGTGTTTCGTGGGAGACTTGGCAGGTCTGTGTTGGGTGGGCGGGCCTGGAGGGAAAGTGGCTGGGCCTGGGCCTGTCCAGGCCCGCCCATGGATACGCCCCTGCTTTACAGCCCACTCTGAAATTTCTGCCCTGGGTTGCAGTATGTCTAACTCCAGTCCTACCTTACACAACAATCCTCCTCTTACAGTACAGCATCCATTCCTCAGGAAGCAAAACACACCTTTCAATTACTCAGAATATTCAAGTCATTCCCCTCCACCTCCCCACCCCCATCTCTCAAATACAATGTTCTCATGGCCTGAGAGCTCACAGTGGTACTCAGTGTATCCTTACAGGACAGAAGCCATGGGAAATGGAGTCTCAGATGCCCTGCAAAATCTACACTACAAACACTCTGGAATGTACTTTTTTGAGCTGAAGGTCTAGACGAGACAAATGAAAGAAACCATTTCCGTACCAGCCCAGATGGCTTTTTCTTTACCTCAGCAGCAGAAGATGGTCCAAAAGTGCACAGATCCAACAGGCAAAACACAAAGCACAAAACGGCCTCCACGGTTGGAACAAAGCACAAACTTTAATGAAAGAGACCCATCACGGGCCGTGTTTCGGCGCTCCAGGCGTCTGCCTCAGGGTTCAAGAAAATGATGTCTTAGATACGAATGATCGTATGGACCACGTTCTGGGTAAAATCGCTGTAGCAACCATCACAAAAACTTTAGCATGTAGCAGCAGTTCACGGAATCAGTCAGGAGCACCAAGACACGGCCCATGTCGAGTTTCTTTCATTAAAGTTTGTGCTTTGTTCCAACCTTGGAGGCCGTTTTGTGCTAACCATGACTCTCTTACTCAGTACCCTCACTTATTGCCCTGTCCTTTATCCTCACCTCTTTATTCCCCTACCCTTAATTGTTCTGTCTGTCTCATGTCTTATCTAGATTGTAAGCTCTTTGAGCAGGGACTGTCTTTTTCATGTTGATTTGTACAGTGCTGTGTAAGTCTAGTAGCGCTATAGAAATGTTTAATAGTAGTAGTAGTAGTAGACTGTCTTTTTTTGTGTGTATGGTGTGCAGCACTGCGTATGCCTTGTAGCGCTATAGAAATGATAAGTAGTAGTAGTAGTAGTGCTTTGTGTTTTGCCTTTTTCTTTAGCTCAGCACTGCTTAGTGTTTTAAAATGGTGCATCAGCTCAGTAAGATGTTTAAATTCCAGATCATCTGGTTCTGTTTAGGCTGTTGTCCCCAGAACCTTTTGAATAGTTTTTGAATTTTGCAGCTCTGGGATAAGGCTGGAACAAAAATGTAGAAGAGTCTGAGAACACTAAGGCAGTGTTTGACGCAGGAAAGAGAAAAAAATAAAACATATGTTTTGGTTTGCATGAGAGACTGTGCTTTCCGGTAACATAGACTCAAGAATCAGTCCCCCCGGCCTTGTGCCATTAAGTCTGGAGTCCTCAAGCTTAAAATCAAACAACAACTCAACCATTACTGTGCATTGCCGTGCAGGGAATCTGTGATTGAGATGTGGGATATGCTGAGAATGGCTTGATGATACCTCTGTAAGCCTTTTTTTTTTTCCTGGATAGTTGGGGTAGGCTACTTTTTGTAAATTTTAAAGTTTGCAAGGAAGTCAGGGCCGGGACCAGCTCGAGGTGGGATACCGCTGGCACAATAACCCACCCACTCAGTACTCTCCATGCATTCAATAAGTCAGTCCAGGCTAGAATTTATGTTCTGAACCAAAGGATTTACTTAACGTAGATTCTTTGGGCACACAAATAGGATAATTTCCAGCATAAAGTATGTACAGGCAGAAGTAGAAAAACAGTTCTCAATACTTACAGCCTCTAGAAGGTTTCCTTAAGGACTTCTTCTGGATGGAGGTTGAGTGAAGCTCCTCTGTTAGTCTGTTGTTATGCAGGACTCTCAGCCTTTAGTTAAAAAATCCTTAGTAGGTCGGTCTTCCTCAATGAGAACTCAGCTACTGGGGTCCTTTATTGTTTGCAGCAGAATTGGCTCAAGGGATAGTGGCACACTGAGCCAACTTACTTTTGCAGCACCACCCCCCCCCCCCCCCCAACACATACAAATATTGCATCACTTCCAGTGCCCCCAGCCCCCCAGTCCAATCTCTCTCTCTTTCTCCCTGCAAGTCCGGCAAAACTCCCTCATCTCCCACACCACTACCCCCCACCCCCGCCATTCTGTTCATCAACAGCAGCAGCATGACAGGCTGTCTTCAGCCAGTCCATAGGTCTTCCTTCTACCGTGTCTTGCCCACAGGAAATTGCATCAGAAAAGGCAGGACACTGCAGAGGGAAGACCCAGGGGCTGGCTAAGGCAGCCTGTCATACTTCTGCTGCCAGTAACCAACATAAACTTTACAGAATAGCGGGGGAGATAGGTGAGGGAGCAGTCCTGGACCTGGGGGGGTGGGGGGTAGGTCAGAGCAGGTGAGATCAGAGGCTGGGTATTTTGCTACCTTTAAATCATCAGCACCCTGGGCCAGAGCCTCACCTCATCCAATGTGTAAGCCGGCCCTGCTTTTGCTGATCTTCAAAGTCTGGACCCCCTATTCCTTCAGGCTTAATCTTAAATATTTTCTCTCTTTTTCTCCTTGAAAGAATGACATGGTGGGCTGGTTCCCTAGTCCATCACCTATGGCAAGTGCAGCAGCTTTATAAGCTTTGTTACTGCTCACACTACTCCAGTACCTTAAGGTACTGGTGAATTGGCCAAGGAAGCAGGAGCCAAAGACCCTTCCCATGTGGTACGATGCCCAAGGAAACGGGAGCCAAAGACAAAGGATTAATCTGGGCTGGGTACTTATACAAGCAAAGCTTCCTTCCTAGAGGTATCACTTCCAACCATTGTCAGGAGAGCCAGCCCCTTGTTCCAGAAACTGTGGGGAGTATTTACACGTCAAACTTCATTTCATTAATAGAGTCACTAGAGGTTTCTGCAGTTCTTTTAGGGAGCAAGTCTCTAGACCTCTTTAACTTACCATAAAATAATTTAACATTTCCATCAATTCTTTAAAAAGGGGTGGTAAAGTCCTCTTCTCTCATTGGCTTCCTATATTGTTAGTTCAACATTTTCTTTCTGTTTGGCTCAGTCAAACTCAATAACAGAACAGAAAGCAAATGAACTTCCTGCTGCATCTGAAGTAGAGAGGCATGAAAAGATGGCAGCTATTTTTAGCTCATCATCAGGATTTCAAATGAGATTCCTAGCATGACTATAAACTGAAGAGAATACAAGGCCTGCAGTACTATGTTGTTCTAATGTGTACTATGCTGACACTGCATCTTAGTATTGCTATGATTTTAATTTGTCTATGTCCAAGCCTAATTGTCCACTATACTGTCACATTAATTGTAAATTGCTTATGTTCTGTCACACTTGCGTTAGATTAATTTCTTTATAAAGATGGGTAAAGTGATGTGGTAGCTGTGCTCATTTTCAAATGTAGTATATATCGTTGAACGTAAAAAGTGAAGATGGGTGCTATATTGGAGGAACAAGCCAGATGCTAAAGACGAGATTAAATCTACATAGACATGTTTAGGTTTATTTAAAACTCGATACACCGCCTTTACATAGCAATAGGTCAAAACAGTTGACAATAAAATATCAACCTAAAAGCGATCTATGAACTGACCAACTTCCAAAAACAACTGAAGGCCCATCTCTTTGACAAGATATACCACAGAGATCAACACATGTGAAACTCCCCACATATATCCAGAAATGTTTAATAATGCCTTCTGTTCTATTACTATCATGTATTCTATTACCATGCAACCCAAAATCCATCTGTAATACCAAATATCTATTCTCTTCTTACTTCCATTATCCATGATGTATTGTAAGCCACATTGAGCCTGCAAAGAGGTGGGAAAATGTAGGATACAAATGTAATAAATAAATAAATAATAAATCAACATAAAATCATGAAATGAAAGCCATTCCAATAGGAAAGAAAACAAATCATTCAAACACAAGTTAAAAGGAATAAAAATACACAACGGAAATCATAAAAACAGTTAAAAATCATCAGTCATGCTGTGTGCAATCCAAATCAGGAAATCTAATTATTCAGAATTAGTTTGAAAAGTTTTCTAAACTTTAGAAGGGAAAGTTTCAATCAGATATTCACTGGTAGGTTATTCCATAAATGTGGTACCAAAAAATAAAATGCAGAATTTATTTATTTATTACATTTGTACCTCGCGCTTTCCCACTCATCGCAGGCTCAATGCAGCTTACATAGTAACAAGAGAATACAATCTGTAGTATCAAAATCAGCAAAGGAGGTATGTGATAGGACAAATGAACAAGGAGTAAATGGGATAAAAGAGGTATGAGAGAAAGGATAGGGATAGGTAAGGAGGTGGAGCGATAAAGGAGAAGTTGAGGAAGAGCATGGAGGGTAAGAAGGTTGGTAGGAGATATTATGCCAAGTCAACTTATATCATGCTTGTTTAGGAGATGGAAGCAACAAACGATTAGCATCAAGCAAGCGGAGAGAACAAGATGGTTTATAGGGAATAATCAAACATGAAATATATGCAGGACTACCAGAATAGAGTGTCTTAGAGGTCAAAAGCAAAATCTTAACCAGATACGATACAAAACTGGTAACCAATGAATTCATGAAATAAAGGAGTAGCATGATCGTAACGTTGTGCTTTAAATAACAGACGAATTGTGGCATTTTGAAGGGTCTGGAGTCGACGTAGTTGGAACTGTGGAAGACCTGCATAAACAGAGTTGCGATAACAACAGCATGAAGTAAAGTGTGCATGGATTTTAAGTGTAATGTTGGATGGAACATAAAAGGACAGATTTCACAACATTAGAAATTTTCAAATAAGAGTTTTGAATCAATCTGAATCCCTAAATTATGGAAAGAGTCAACAGCAATAATATGATGTCCAAAAAATTCTAATTGAGTCAAAGGTGCGCTAAAGGAACCGGTAATCCAGCAGGCCACTGTTTTTGCTGGATTCAGTACATGTTTATGGGATGGTAACCACACAGACTCTGCAGAAAGTGCCTTATGAAGGGGCTTTAGATCCATCAAATATGGTGATGTAGGATATATCAAAAGTATATCATCAGCGTAAATGAAAAATCAAATATGTAATCTTGAAGTAGTGTTGCAAGAGGACTGAGGAAAATATTGAAAAGCGGTGGTGAAAGAATTGAGCCCTGTGGAACACCACAGGATAAATTATAACTGGGAGCTATATCATTTGTAGTAGATACAGAAAAGAATTGTTGTGTTAGGGAAAATTTGAACCATGCAAAGATTGTACCAGATAAACCTATAGACTGAAGACGATCCAAAAGCAATGATCCACTAAGTCAAACGCGGCTGATAAATCTGAAGAAATGAAGAAAGCAATTTCTCCCCTTTCTTGAATGATGTGAAGATCACTAACCAGTATAGTCATCGTATTTTCTGTACTATGAGTAGCCCTAAAACCTGTTTGTTGCAGGTGTAAAATATTAGATTGATCCACGTGAGAGAGCAACTGATCAAATACCACTTTTTCCTTAATCTTAGAAAGGACACTCAGATTGGGAATTGGGCAATAGTTTGCGGGATCCACAATATCAGAAGTAGAATTTTTTAGGACTGGCCATATTACAGTGTTTTTCCATAACTGAGGAACAGAACATGATGTTAAGCTTAAGGTGACCAAATCAAGGACTAATGGTAATAGTCCGTGCCTCAAAAGTTTCAGCCAACTTGAAGGAACAGGATCCCATTGAGAAGTTGTAAGGTGAATTTGAATAATTTTCAAGAGAATTAAAAGATGGAATATTGAAATCATTCCAATGGTCAGAATAGCTAGGGGAATTCAAAGGCATTGCACTTGGTAATAAACGAGAGTCAGTGCAGGATACTGAGGACTGTAGATTAGAGATTTTTGAAACAAAATAAGAAGCTAAAGAACAGCAGAAGGAAACATATGATCATTGGCAGATATATTGTAATGGGTAAGATCTGAAACTACTAGCATAAAAAGTTATTTTTAGCCATCTTAAGCTCAGAATTATAACGATAGGAAAGTTCTTTAAATGTTTGCCTCAATAATGAATTGCTGTGATCTTTCTGCCAAAGGCACTCTGCTCTTCATAACTGGCGTTTTAGTAGCAACAGGCCACTATGGAACCATGAAGATCTTTTAGAATAAAGGTGCAAATGTTTTAGTTATAATGTTTATTTGAGTTTTAAAAATCAAGTTTAATGTTGACTCCCAGCACGCAGTTGCCTCTTCTAATGGCATATCTAGGAAATTATTTGGAAAGAAAGAATGTAATGGTTGAATAACATTGGGATCCTGATAAAATCGAGAAGTATGAGAAGGATGATTTAGTTTAGGCATCAAAGAAAGATTATTCAACTGAATAGTAGAAAGTAACAAGAAGTGGTCAGTCCAAGGCGTCAATGACAAGCTAGGAATAGAATCAGAGGTCATCTCAAGAGAAGATGCAGCTTGTAGCAAAATAAGAGCTATCATGTGGCCTGCAACATGGGTTGGAATATTTACTAATTGAACAAGGTGAATATCTTCTAAAAAAAAAAAAAAGAAAGAAGATGATCTAGATGAAACGTGGCAATGCCAACCAGGATGTCACCTCTATGGGACAGCACTAAAAAAACTAGAACACTGCATCAATGATTTTATGGTGAGAATACCTAAAAGGACATTTTAAGACAATCCAGGAACGTAAGACCTTTGACTTCAAAATGCTAAAATATTTTAACACCCACTGGACGGAACTTAACAAAGATCTGGGTTTTCTATCCCATTATAAACCATAAAATTCTACTGCTTTGTCACTCTCTCATCAACCATTCATCTCTCCCTGTTTCTCACCCACCCAGCTCTCCCTCTCCCTGTGTCATTGCAATGTGTTTGTGTTTTGCTTATATATTCTGATATTTGTCAACAGTTGCTCATTTCTGATCTGAAGAAGGGTTACTTTCGAAAGCTGATCAAAAAATGTATTGTTAGTCCAATAAAAAAGGTATCATCTTATTTTCTTTTCTATATTTTATTTTATTTCTATTTATTACCTTTAAAAAGATGGTAAATAAATCTTAACTAAATAAGGAAATATGTTAAAAGAGAACCAACAAACTAGTTGGGTGCAAATCTATATCTGGCACTGAAAAAAAGCACAATTCTTTAAGCCAGGCTCAAAGTTAGAAGTAATATAGAAAATGACGACACAGTCCATTCAGTCTGTCCAACTAGGTGGCCAAAGCCGTACCCACCACTCTGTGCTGGCTCCGTCCACCCATTCTTAAACAGTGGTTATCACGTCTCCACAATCCCAACCATATAGGCAGACAAACAGGATGGAGTCTTGGTTATAACCACATATTATCCCCAAGTATTGCTGACAATATTCAACTTACCAGTCAAGATGTCCTCTCCCCCCCCCCCCTCCCCCCCCCCCCCCCCCCCCCCCCCCCCCGAGCTGCACAGCACCCTCGCTCTCAGCAAATGGCAATAAAATGATCTACAACGCTGGAGTTGCTGAAGATTCACCTGTCTTTTGCCATTTCTGGTACACAGACCATAGAGGTCTGTCCAGCATCAGCCTTAGTTCCCCCATACTGGATTTGGCTAACCTTCTATCAGTCTTTTGCTTGCGGGACACAAATCTTAGAATTACAGCCGTAAAAATATTCAAATAATAATACAAGGTATGGCATAGTATGTCAACACAATACGCAATAAAACATTTAAATAGACAGCATAGGGTTTAAGCAAAGATGGATCATAATAGATAAATAAGGCTGAGTAACAGGAATTAGAAAATAAGGGGGCTAATTTAAAGAAATGGGTGGTAAGTATTCTGTCTCAGCAAAACAAACAGAAGAACAGCAACCCTTGCAATCACACAAACCAGTCAAAGACAGCGAGGGTGACAAATGATTGTACAGCAGACGATGTCCAATATATTGTAGCTTTATTACAATCATCTGAGACTTGACACAAGTCGTGTTTCAGCCAAAAAAGGCCTTCTTCAGGAGTCTTCTATTGGATGGCATCCAGTAGAAGACTCCTGAAATATACTGTGTGAAAAAGGCTGGGCATGTCCCCAGCAATTAATGCAGAGTTACCATGCATTAAATTTTGCTACTAATGTGTGGTACTGCTCATTTTTACCACACTTTAGCGAAAGAGTTCCTTATAGTCTGTCATGTGCAAAAGTATATGGGCCCAATATTCAGCGCTATTTAACCAGCCAGGAATGGCTCCTGGCCGGTTAAGTAATGCTTAGCCAGCTAACCGCTAATATTCAGTGCGAGATAGTTGGCTATCTCTGCTGAATATTAGTGTTTAGGGCCCGATTCGGCAATGAGAGAAGCAGAGGGGAGCGAAGCAGGGGCGTATCTGTGTGGGGCCACAAGGGCCTGGGCCCCCGCAGATTTTGCCCTGGACCCCCCTACCATCGACCCTCTCCCCCTCCCTCCCGCCCGCCACCAACCCGTCGCCGATCTTTGCTGGCGGGGGACCCCAAGCCCCCGCCAGCCGAAGTCCTCTCTTCCATGCAGGATGCAAGTTGCAACGCTTCGCTTCCTGTTCTTCTGAGTCTGACGTCCTGCACGTACAACGTGCAGGACGTCAGACTCAGAATTCGGAACTCAGTCTGACGTCCTGCGTGTTGTACGTGCAGGACGTCAGACTCAGAAGAACAGGAAGCATTGCAACTTGCAGCCTGCATGGAAGAGAGGACCTCGGCTGGCAGGGGGTTGGGGTCCCCCGCCAGCAAAGGTAAGTGACAGCAGCGGGGGAGGGTTGGCGGTGGCGGGAGGGGGTGGAGAGTGTCATTGGTGGCGAGGGGGGGGTCTGGCAGTGGCGGGGGGGGGATCGGTGGCACCGAGGGAGGGGGGCTAAAATGTGCCCCCTCCCTCTGGCTCTGGCCCCCCCTACCGCCAGAGTCCAGATACGCCCCTGGAGCGAAGTAACCTAAATTTTCGGAAAGCACAAGACAGACCTGTTCAGAAGAGCATATCCCACTGACCCAACATAAAAATACCGGTCACTTGCGACACAATATAACCAAAGACTGCAAAGGACTCTTCTTCCCCCTTTCCCTCTCTAAGTTCCCCCCAACTGTTTCCTACCATACATATACCTCATTATACCACAATATCACTTTGTATTCATTCACACTGTGTATTTGTTCAAACCGTAATCGGCTAACACCGTTAACGGTTATATGTAAGCCACATTGAGCATGCAAAAGGTGGGAAAATGTGGGATACAAATGTAACAAATAAAATAAATAAATAAATATGGTGCTTAAAATTAACACACATTAGTCAATCATGCCTAGCGCTATAGAAGTGATTTATAGTAGTAAATACTTCGCATTAATCTATGTGCGGTATTTAGAATACGCTTGGGCAAAGTTAATGTGACTAAATCTACGTGCATCCATTTACGCCAACGAAAGCTGGTGTAGATTTATGTGCACTGGCCCATATTGTATAACAATGCTCGCAGATTTTGGAACGCCCATTTCCACGCCCCCAAGCATGCCCTTTTTTTGCTTGCAGGCGTTAGAATTTAGGCGCGGTGCATTACAGAATATGCTTAGCAATGTACACATGTAAATTCTAATTTTTGCCAATTAGTGCTCATTATTGCTTGTTAAGAGCTGTTAACCAATACTTAACAGCTTGTTAAAACAATTAATCTAAGCACATATTTATAGAATACGCCTGGATTTACACGCAGAACCGCACATAACTCTAGGGGCTCTATATAGAATCCGGAGGTTAGCGACTGCTATCAGTGAATATTCAAGAGCTGGCCTGCTAAGTTTAGCGGGCAAATCAGGTCACATAGATAGCACTCCTGTCCTTGCTCTGTCCACTATTAACTTAATTGGCCAGCGCTGAATAGTCACATAACCGGTTAAGTTAGTCAGCCAAAAATACCCCGGATATTCAATGCCAGTCACCAGAAATGGCCTGCATTAAATATCCGGGGTCAACGCTACGGCAGCAGCTAACTGCACTGCCTGCCGCCTGGCTGAATATCGGAGGGTATGTATTTAAATTCATAAATGCAGAAGTATGCAAAGTAGCTCAATTAATTATGAATGATGCATGCATGGGAATGTGAAAAAGGCTTTGCAGGCTTCTTTTCCCAAGAAAGCTCATCATACCTTAGCCATCCTGGAAGTCAAATTCTGCATGCAGTTTTTCTACTCAACCTGTTTTTTGGGAGGGGGCAGCAAAGTTGTGCATGGGAAATCTGCCAGGGGATAAGTCATTGGTCTTCTAAGTCATTCTTTTCCAAAATCTTCCTGCTTAAACCTGTCAAGTGATTAGTTTGATATGAGGAAGGGGAGCTGAGACATATAAGAAAATAAGAATTGTCACACTGGGACAGACTGAAGGTCCATCAAGCTGCAAGATCCCAAAACAGTACAATACATTTTATGCTGCTTGTCCTAGAAATAAGCAATGGATTTTTCCCAAGTCCATGTTAAATAATGGCTATTGAACTTTTCTTTTAGAATGCTAGCCAAACCTCTTCTAAACCCTGCTAAACTAACCACTTTTACTACATTCTGTGGCAAAGAATTCCAGAGTTTAATTAATTAATTAATTTATTTATTTATTGCATTTGTATCCCACATTTTCCCACCTCTTTGCAGGCTCAATGTGGCTTGCAATACATCATGAGTGGTGGAAATATATTAGAAAATAGACATTTAGTGTTACAGAAGGATCTTGGGTAACATGATAATGAAAAAGAAAAACATGATAGTAGTATAACAAGTAGATACTATAAGACAATTCTGAATACATGTGGAGGAGTTGTGTATATTCACATTGGATTATCTTTGTGGTATGCCTTGTTAAAGAGATAGGTCTTCAGTAGTTTGCAGAAGTTCGTTAGTTCGTAGATCTTTTTTAAGTTGCGCGGTAGTGCGTTCCATAACTGTGCACTCAAGTAGGTAAAGTCTGATGCATGTATTAATTTGTATTTTAGACCTTTGCAGTTAGGGAAGTGTAGATCTAGGAATGTGCTGGATGATCTTTTGGCATTCCTGGGTGGTAGGTATATCAGGTCTGACATGTAGGCTGGTGCATCTCCGTGAATGATTTTGTGAACTAGGGAGCAAATTTTGAACGTGAAGTGTTCTTTAATTGGGAGCCAGTGTAGTTTTTCTCGTAGGGGCTTAGCACTTTCATATTTTGTTTTGCCGAATATGAGTCTAGCTGCAGTGTTCTGGGCTGTTTGAAGTTTCTTGATTATCTGCTCTTTACAGCCGGCGTAGATTGCGTTGCAGTAATCTAGATGACTGAGCACCATTGATTGTACCAGGTTACGGAAAACAGTCCTTGGGAAGAAAGGTCTTATTCTTTTTCATTTCCACATTGAGTGGAACATCTTCTTGGTTGTGTTTTTCGTGTGGCTCTCGAGTGTAAGGTGTCGATCGATGGTAACTCCAAGAATTTTTAGGGTGTCCGAGATTGGAAGGTTTAGGTTTGGTGTGTTAATGGCTGTGAATTTGTTCTTGTTATGTTGAGAGGTGAGAATTAGGCATTGGGTTTTTTTCTGCATTAAGTTTCAGCCGAAATGCATCCGCCCATGAATGCATGATATGGAGACTTTGGTTGATTTCATTGGAAATTTCCTTTAGATCTTGTTTAATTGGGATTTAGATCATAACGTCGTCTGCGTAAATGTATTGGTTGAGGTTTTGGTTTGCTAATAGTTTGGCCAAGGGTATCATCATTAAGTTGAATAGAGTCGGCGAGAGGGGGGATCCCTGTGGGACTCTGCATTTAGGTGTCCATGAGGCTGAAGTAGTTGAGTTCGATGTCACTTGGTATGATCATGTGGTTAGGAATCCTTTGAACCAATTGAGAACGTTGCCTCCAATTCCAAAATACTCGAGGATATGTAGTAATATTCCATGATCAACCATGTCGAAAGCGCTTGATATGTCAAATTGTAGGAGTAGTATGTTCTTTCCATTACGCATTAAGTGATGTGGAGGGGCATCTCCGAGGACGGTGCGGCGAAGGGGCGGGGCCAACTGTATTTTCGAACGAGATGGGTGTCCATCTTTTGTTTTGAGAATATGGTTGGGGGCACCCAAATCTCAACATTTCGGTCAACATTAGATATGGGCGCCCTTGGTTTTCTCCAATAATTGAAACCAACGGCGCCCATCTCAAAAACGAACCAATCCAAGGCATTTGGTCGTGGGAGGGGCCAGGATTCGAAGTGCACTGGTCCCTCTCACATGCCAGGGCACCAACCGGGCACCCTAGGGGGCAGTACAGTGAACTTTGCAAATTGGTCCCAGGTGCATAGCTCCCTTACCTTGGGTGCTGAGCCCCCCCCAAACCCCCCCAAACCCACTCCCCACAACTATACACCACTACCATAGCCCTAAGGGGTGAAGGGGGACACCTACATGTGGGTACAGTGGGTTTCGGGTGGGTTTTGAAGGGCTCCCATTTTCCACCACAAGTGTAACAGGTAGGGGGGGATCAGCCTGGGCCCACCTGCCTGAAGTGCACTGCACCCACTAAAACTGCTCCAGGGACCTGTATACTGCTGCGATAGACCTGAGTATGACATTTGAGGGTGGCATACAGGTTGGCAAAAAACGTTTTAAAGTGGTTTTTTGAGGGTGGGAGGGGGTTAGTGACCACTGGGGGAGTCAGGGGAGGTGATCCCTGATTCCCTCCATTGGTCATCTGGTCAAAAAGTTTGGCCACTTTTTTGGGACTTGGACCTGAAAAAAAAGGGACCAAATAAAATGGACCAAATTCTTGCCAGAGACACCCTTCTTTTTTCTATTATCGGCCGAGGGCACCCATCTCTTAACCACGCCCCGGCACACCCCTGTCCCGCCTTCGCTACCCTTCCGACATGCCCCTGGGAACTTTCACCATCCCGGCAACGGAAAGCAGTTGAGGATGCCCAAAATCAGCTTTCAATTATGCCGATTTGGGCGCCTCTGAGAGAAGGACGCCCATCTCCCGATTTGTGTCGAAAGATGGGCGCCCTTCTCTTTAGAAAATGAGCTGGATGTTCTCTGATTCATTTTAAATTTACTACTTTGTAGCTTCACTGTGTGCCCCCTAGTCCTAGTATTTTTGGAAAGAGTAAACAAGCGATTCACGTCTACCCATTCCACTCCACTCATTATTTTATATACTTCTATCATATCTCCCCTCAGCCGTCTTTTCTTCAAGCTGAAGAGCCCTAGCCATTTCAGCCTTTCCTCATAAGGAAGTCACCCCATCCCTGTACCTTTTCTAATTCCACTATATCTTTTTTGAGATGCAGTGACCAGAATTGCACACAGTATTCAAGGTGTGGTTAAGTGTACAGCGCTGCGTACATCTAGTAGCGCTATAGAAATGATAAGTAGTAGTAGTAGTAGTAGTGTGGTCGCACCATGGAGAAATACAAAGGCATTATAACGTCCTCATTTTTATTTTCCATTCCTAATAATACCTAACATTCTATTAGCTTTCTTAGCCGACGGAGCACACTGAGCAGAGGGTTTCAACATATCATCAACGACGACACCTAGATCCCTTTCTTGGTCTGTGACTCCTAACGTGGAACCTTGCATTACTTAGCTATAGTTCGGGTTCTTCTTTCCCACATGCATCACTTTGCACTTGCTCACATTATATGTCATTTGCCATTTAGACGCCCAGTCTCCCAGTCTCGTAAGGTCCTCTTGTAATTTTTCACAATCCTCTTGCGATTTGAGAACTTTGAATAACTTTGTGTCGTCAGCAAATTTAATTACCTCTCTAGTTGCTCCCATCTGTAGATCATTTATAAATATGTTATCAATAGAAATCAAACAAAATAAAACAAACAAACAAAATTATTTCCGATCTGACGAAGAAGGGCAACCTTCGAAAGCTAATCAAGAAATTTATTGTTATGTCCAATAAAAAAGGTATCATCTTATTTTCTTTTCCATGTTTTATTTTGTTTGATTTCTATTGATAACCTTAAGAGTGGACTAACACGGCTACCACACTCCTCTACTTAGTGTATGCTAAAACAGCAAAAACACTGTAAATGGCTTTTTTTGTATCATTCAGGATGGGAAATAAAAATGTTGCTGCTGGTTTCAGGGTCTTTCCGAAAGAGAGCACACTCCCATATGTGATGAGTACCTCCCCATGGAAAAGAAAGGGAACAGGACTTGATATTTTTTTTTGTTACATTTGTACCCCACGCTTTCCCACTCATAGCAGGTTCAATGTGGCTTACATATTGTATACAGGTACTTATTTGTACCTGGGGCAATGGAGGGTTAAGTGACTTGCCCAGAGTCACAAGGAGCTGCCTGTGCCTGAAGTGGGAATTAAACAGTTCCTCAGTTCCCCAGGACCAAAGTCCACCACCCTAACCACTAGGCCACTCCTCCACTCCATTGAAACTACATTGAAAGTGGTTTACATAGTATATACAGATGCTTATTTTTACCAGGGGCAAGTACATAAGTACATAAGCACTGCCACACTGGGAAAAGACCAAAGGTCCATCAAGCCCAGCACTCTGTCTCCGACAGTGGCCAATCCAGGCCCCAAGAACCTGGCAAAAACCCAGAATTTAATAACGATCAATGGACTTTTCCTTCAGGAATCTGTCCAGACCCCCTTTAAACTCAGCAAGGCCAGCTGCCGTCACTACCTTCTCCGGCAATGAGTTCCAGAGTCTAACCACACGCTGAGTAAAGAAAAACTTTCTCCAATTTGTTTTAAACCTACCACATTCTAATTTCATCTTGTGTCCCCTAGTTCTATTATTGTTAGAAAGCGTAAACAAATGCTTCACATCTGTCCGCTCTACCCCACTCATTATTTTGTAGACCTCTATCTTATCACCCCTCAGCCGCCTTTTCTCCAGGCTAAAGAGTCCTAGCCGTCTTAACCTCTCCTCATAAGGTAGTCGTCCCATTTTATCATTTTCGTCGCCCTTCTCTGCACCTTCTCCAATTCCTTTATATCTTTTTTGAGATGAGGCGACCAGAACTGAACACAATACTCCAGGTGCAGTCGCACCATGGAGCGATATAACGGCATTATAACATCCTCATGCTTGTTTTCCATCCCTTTTCTAATAATACTGAGCAGAAGGTTTCAACGTTCTATCCATGATGACTCCCAGATCCCTTTCTCGGTCCGTAACTCCTAAAGCGGAACCTTGCATGACATAGCCTTAATTTGGGTTCCTCCTTCCCACGTGCATCACTTTGCACTTGTCAACGTTGAACTTCATCTGCCATTTGGACGACCAGTCCACCAGTCTCACGAGGTCCTCTTGTAATCTTTCACACTCCTCCCGTGACAAGACGACCCTGGATAACTTTGTGTCATCTGCGAATTTAATTACCTCACTAGTTACTCCCATCTCAAGGTCATTTATAAATATGTTAAAAAGCAGCGGTCCCAGCACAGACCCCTGAGGGACCCCACTAACTACCATTCTCCATCGAGAATACTGACCATTCAACCCTACTCTCTGCTTCCTGTCTTTTAACCAGCTCTTAATCCATAATAATACACTGCCTCCGATCCCATGACTCTCCAGTTTCCTTTGGAGTCTTTCATGAGGCACTTTGTCAAACGCCTTCTGAAAATCTAGATATACAATATCCACCGGCTCCCCTTTGTCCACATGCTTGTTCACCCCCTCGAAAAAATGCAGTAGATTTGTGAGGCAAGACTTCCTTTCACTAAATCCGTGCTGACTTTGTCTCAGCAACCCATGCTTTTGTACGTGCTCCATAATTTTATTCTTGATAATAGCCTCCACCATTTTTCCCGGCACCGACGTCAGACTCACCAGTCTATAATTTCCCGGATCTCCTCTGGAATCCTTTTTAAAAATCGGCGTTACATTGGCCACCCTCCAATCTTCCGGTACCACACCTGATTTTAGGGATAAATTGCATATTACTAACAGCAGCTCCACAAGTTCATTTTTCAGCTCTATTAATACTCTGGGATGAATACCATCCGGACCCAGCGATTTACTACTTTTTAGTTTGCAGAACTGCCCTATTACATCCTCCAAGTTTACAGAAAAATCATTTAGTCTTTCCGACTCGTCCACTTCAAATACCTTTTCCAGCACCGGTATCCCTCCCAAATCCTCTCGGTGAAGACCGAAGCAAAGAATTCATTTAATTTCTCCGCTACAGCTTTGTCTTTGCAAGAGTCACAAGGAGCTGCAGTGGGAATTGAACCCAATTCCCCAGAATCAAAGTCCACTGCACTAACCACTAGGTTACTTCTCCACTAGCAACATTCCATCTAGAATCTCAAAGAGTAGCAACATTCCATGTTCTACTGTACAAACCACTAGGCTACTCCATACTCACTGGGGTTTGGGAATCTTGATGTTCTTTGGGGTTCTACATTGAATGTTGTTACTTTTTGAGACTGTGCATGTAATCTTGTTAATGGGACTTAATATATTGCCTTTCTGTGGTTTTTGCAACTACATTCAAAGTGGATTATACGGTATATACAGTGTACCTGGGGCAATGGAGAGTTAAGTGACTTGCCCAGAGACCAAGAAGCTGTAGTGGGAATTGAACCTAGTTCCCCAGGGTCAAAGTCCATTGCACTAACCTCTAGGCTACCCCTGCACTCAGATAGTAGGAAAGGACTCCCAGCTGCAATATGCAGAGGCATCTACCCTGTAAGCAATGCCTTTCTCTGGGGTTTTTTTTCACATATGTGATTAACTTAAGGTGAACACCATAATAATAGTGGAGGAGTGGCCTAGTGGTTAGGGTGGTGGACTTTGATACTGAGGAACTGAGTTCGATTCCTGGCACAGGCAGCTCCTTGTGACTCTGGGCAAGTCACTTAACTCTCCATTGCCTGCCACATTGAGCCTGCCATGAGTGGGAAAGCGCGGGGTACAAATGTAAAAAAAATAATAAAGTCCAATCCACCATGCTTGAGATAAACACAAAAAGATCCAGAGCTACATGTTCACCATTTTTAACTATAAGGCTCTGGGTTTCTGCTTCCAGGGTTTAAAACACAGGAAAAAAAAGGGAGGAAGTGACATCACCAAACAGCATGGTCGCTCACTGAACAAGCTCCCGCTCCCCCACAGAAATAAATCGCAATAAAACCAAATGCAGCAAGAATTGCGAGCAGATGTTAGCAGGCTCAAAGCGGACCACAACGGCGAAAAGTGGAAAGACAAGCGCCCATAGATTTCTCTCGTTTTGCTTTCCTCGGAGGAGCGCTGCTGAGAGAAAACAAGATGGCGGAGGCCCGTAAGGCCAAAGAAACGGCAGAGATGGAACCCCAGGCGGCACCACAAATGCTAGAAGGATCCGAAGAGGAACTTCCCGCAAGCCTACAAACGTGGTTACAGCAGATAAGCTCAGATCTCAAGGCACTCCGAACCGAAGTGGCAACATTAGGTTCGGATTTACGAGGAGAAATTTGTGAGCTGGGAAATAAACTGGAAGAGATGGAAACGCATGTGGAAGAGCACAGTGAGACTTTGGAAATGCTGCAACACCAAGTCGAAGATATGCGTGATGACCATCAAAGCTTTCTCGATAAGATAGAGGACTTGGAGAATCGAGGTCGCCGCAATAACCTGTGATTTCAAGGTCTTCCAGAGATCCCAACATACCAAGATAGCGAGCAAGTGATACAAAAACTGGTCAGTGTCAACAAATGGAGACAACATACCAAGTGAGACTGTCCAGATAGAAAGGGCACATAGAGCGCTGGGCCCAGAACGAAACAATAAAGCTAAGGACATAATAGCTTGCTTTACTAGCTTTAAATTCAAAGAACGGATTCTGAGAGCAGCGCGCCAAAAACCTGGCTTCACATGGGACACATATGCAATTTAAATCTACCAGGATTTGGCTGCAGCGACCTTAAAGCGGAGGGGAGAGCTAAGAACTTTTACAAGACACTTGAGAGAGCTCAAAATCCAATACCACTGGCGACACCCTTTTGCCCTGGCTTTTTACAAAGAAGGGAAAATGTATCAAGTGAGATCTCTGGCAGAAGCAAGAGAGATATGCCCTGAAACCGACCTAGGACAAGAGCAAGTGGAAGCTGGACCAGGGAAGAAAAATGTACCACGAGCACCTCCACCAAAATGGCAATGAGTGGGAAAGGGCCCACGCAGGCTCCAAAGGCAGCAATCAGGAGCTCAGATCACATGAGAACTGTTAAGTGTGACAATCAGAGCAAGAAGTCTGGCAAGAAGTTAATTTATGGACATGGTTTTTCATGTTTGAAGAGTTATTTAGAAGCGTTGGAAACCAGATGTTTCTGTGGGGTGAGTTACAAGCGGGACACACGTTCCTTCCTCCATTACTAGGCACTCAATGGTTACACAAGGGGTGCCACATGTAGAAGGGGAGGGCGGGGGGAAGGGAGAGGGAAGAAAGATAGGGGTAAGGGTTGGGCAAGGGATGAGAAGACGTTATATTTAATATATACAAAACGGATGGGGGACCCAAAGTAAGATTTGGGAAAAGAAGATATCAACGAAAGAGTAAGGAGCTACAGGGCACAGATACTAGCTTAGGATGACAGATATAAACTGGTTAACTCTGAATGTGAGAGGGCTTAACATTCCCAGAAAGAGGCAGCTGCTGTTTCGGGAGCTACTTAGGCTCAGCATAGATATTGCATTAATACAAGAAACCCACCTACAACCAAAATATGAGAGACTATGTCAACATATAGGTTACCCCACTATATACTTTGCATCCAATACTGATAACACCAAAAATAAGGGAGTTTTAATAGCACTCAATGGCTCCAAGTCATGGGACACTAAGAAAGTTATATGGGACAAAAAAGGTAGATACCTACTCATAATTATAGCATTGGCAGGGAAACCCTATACAGTTTTGAACATTTATGGACCAAACACTAACCAGGGAGATTTTGTTCTGGAAATAGATCAATTACTTGCCAGAAACATCGAAGGCTCCCTGCTTATAGGAGGGGATTTTAACCTTACTATACATCCACAGTTAGATAACTCAACAGCTACTACATGGTACTCAAGACCAGATAGGCGCAAGTTGAATGACTTTATAAACCGCTGGCAGTTGATAGATCTTTGGCGGAGAGATAATCCCACCACACGCAGCTACACATATTATTCTTCAGTACATCAGACATCTTCTAGAATAGATCTCTGGTTGGGAGATCCTACATTCCTGGGCTCGGTAAAGTCCCACCAGATACTTCCCGTTGTCTGGTCAGACCACTATCCAGTAATATTACAGATACGAGGTCCATACACTAATGGGAGGGCCCGTCAGTGGCAACTAGATGACGCGTTGTTAGCCAACCCAGCCAATTTAATTAGCATGGAGCAGCACATCAAAGAATATATCCATTTCAATGATAATGGAGAAGTCTCCCCGATCACTCTATGGGAGGGTCTTAAGGCTGTGGTGAGAGGTCACTTTATCGCCCTTAGGTCACAAGTATGGAGGGTAAGGTGTGCTGAAGAAAAAGAGCTGCGCAAGCAATTAGCAGAAATTGAACAAAAGCAGCACCAGAAAGGCACTCTAACAGACTCAGACCTGCAGTTTCAATCCCAAGAACTGCGGGCTAAAATACAAGAGCTTGGGCAGACCTCTCAGAAAAGCTGGAAAAAGTGAATCAGGCCAACTTCGAGTTTGGTAATAAGACCAGTAAATTGCTGGCATATAAGCTAAAACAACAGATGGCAAGAAATGGGATAGGGGGAATACGAGCTGATAAAGGGGAACTACACTCTGACCCTCAATATATTGAAGCAGCTTTCAGGAAATACTAGTCAGTTCCTGGTCAGGAGGAAATAATATCATACTTAGAAGACATGGAGCTTCCTAAATTATCCAGGGCAGCTGAACAGGCATTATCGAGTCCTATAGAGCTAGAAGAGATAGAACAATCCATTAAAAGCCTAGCCTCTAATAAAGCTCCTGGCCCAGATGGATATACAAATAAATTCTATAAAATCTTTGGAAAATTGCTAGCACAACTTCTATTAAGAGTTTTCAATTCCCTAGAGGCAAGAACAGGGCTTCCACCGACGTGGAACTCTGCAACTATAACAGTTATACCCAAACAGGGAAAAGATCCACAACTCTGCAGTTCATACCGGCCCATTTCACTATTAGGTGTTGATTATAAAATATTCACGAAAATACTAGCTACTAGGCTACAGGATCACTTACATACACAAGTTCATGAGGACCAAGCTGGCTTTGTGAAAGACCGCCAGACTTTTGACAACATAAGGAGAGCATTACAAATAATCCAGTGTGCACAGTTAGCCAAATTCCCATTGTGTATATTATCTCTGGACGCTGAGAAAGCATTTGATCGAGTCAGCTGGCCATTTCTCTTCGCAGTGCTGGAGAGGGTGGGCATCAGAGGTAAATATGCGGAGTGGCTGAGGTTAATTTACAAAAGCCCAGAGGCCTCAGTGCGGGTTAATGGGTCAATGTCTAAAGCATTCCTACTACACAGAGGTACTAGGAAATAGATCAATTACTTGCCAGAAACATCGAAGGCTCCCTGCTTATAGGAGGGGATTTTAACCTTACTATACATTCACAGTTAGATAACTCAACAGCTACTACATGGTACTCAAGACCAGATAGGCGCAAGTTGAACGACTTTATAAACCGCTGGCAGTTGATAGATCTTTGGCGGAGAGATAATCCCACCATACGCAGCTACACATATTATTCTTCAGTACATCAGACATCTTCTAGAATAGATCTCTGGTTGGGAGATCCTACATTCCTGGGCTCGGTAAAGTCCCACCAGATACTTCCCCGTGTCTGGTCAGACCACTCTCCAGTAATGTTACAGATACGAGGTCCATACATTAATGGGAGGGCCTGTCAGTGGCAACTAGATGACACATTGTTAGCCAACCCAGCCAATTTAATTAGCATGGAGCAGCACATCAAAGAATATATCCATTTCAATGATAATGGAGAAGTCTCCCTGATCACTCTATGGGAGGGTCTTAAGGCTGTGGTGAGAGGTCACTTTATCGCCCTTTATGGAGGGTAAGGTGTGCTAGGCAGGGGTGTGCTTTGTCCCCGCTGCTATTTGCACTGGTGATGGAGCCCCTGGCAGTGAAGATCAGAACAGCACCAGAGATTCGAGGCCCCAGATGGGGGGGATGGGAGACGAAAATTCTCCTATTCGCAGATGATATCTTATTAACACTTAAAGACCCTTTGAAAGCCTTCCCCAAATTGGAAGAAACAATACGAGCATATGGTGCGGTATCTGGCTTCAAAATTAACTTTGGCAAATCAGAGATATTGGATATAAATATGCCCGAGGAACAACTTAACCAGCTAAAACTTCGGTTTCCATATAGATGGGCAACCAAGTATATTCGTTATCTGGGAGTTAATATTCCACGCATAATAGAAGATCTATTCCAAAGCAATTTCCCAAATAAAGTGCAAGATCTATTTTCGGAACTAGAGAGATGGGAGGGTCTGACGATGTCATGGATGGGATGTATAAGTGCTGTACAAATGATCATCCTTCCAAAAATACTATATCTTTTCATGGCACTACCAATCTTTTTTACCAGACTCCTTTCTTAAAGGCCTTCAGAGGAAAGTGTTTTCCTTTATCTGGAAAAAAAAACCTCCCCGAGTGAGAGCAGAAGTGATGTGTCAACCAAAAGAAAGAGGAGGCATGGGGGTCCCCTCCTTTCGCACCTATTACAAGCAGCACACCTAAGATTATTAGCAGTATGGATGCAGGATACAAAAAACCCCTGGGTTCAGCTGGAACAGGGATGGGTGGCACCAACCCCACTGAGAGCTATCCCTTGGCTTCCAAAGCAGAACCTGATAGAAATAACTAAAGATAGTCCAACTCTGCTCCAATGGCCTTTAACAGTTTGGACTGGGATTAGAGATAGATTCTTTCCTGAGCGTACATATTTCAAACACATGTTTTTACAATTTGCTCCCAAGTTTGGGCCTGGACCCTTGGACCCAGCGTATCAGGACTGGGAGGCCATGGGTCTAGCAGAACTTGGTCAGATGTGTGAAGAGGGAGAAGCAGCCTCTTTCTCGGAGCTATGCAGGGAACACGGGTTATCCCCAATACAAGCCTTCCAATACTTTCAAGTTAGAGATTTTATCCGAAGGCAAGCAGGAGAGGAGCTACAATTGACAGAGACACTCTTAGAGAAGGGAATTCATAGTGGAGGAGGTAAAGGAAGTATAACTAGAATATACAAAGCATTACTGTCAACACACAACCGCATAGAATACTACTTAAAGAAATGGGAGATAGCATTGGGGGCTCAACCTGAACCATCTCAATGGATACGGGCAATTAAGTCTTTGTTTAAGGTTTCAGTCTCCAGTGCAATGATGGAGAATGGACACAAAATTTTATATATCTGGTATTATACCCCAAGCCGTTTAGTAAAGATATATAAAAAGGGTTCGGCCCTTTGTTGGCGACAATGTGGTGAAGTAGGGGATATGATCCATATATGGTGGACTTGTAAACAAGCTCAAGAATATTGGATTGAAATCCTGGGATTTATACAGACTGTGACAGGGCGGTAGAACGAGAGGACATGAAATGAGATTGAAGGGGGGCAGACTCAGGAAAGATGTCAGGAAGTATTTCTTCACGGAGAGGGTGGTGAACGCTTGGAATGCCCTCCCGCGGGAGGTGGTGGAGATGAAAACAGTAACGGAATTCAAGCATGCGTGGGACAGGCATAAAGGAATCCTGTGCAGAAGGAATGGATCCACAGAAGCTTAGCTGAAATTGGGTGGCGGGGGGAAGAGGGGTTGGTGGTTGAGAGGCTAGGATGGGGGAGGGCAGACTTATACGGGGTCTGTGCTGGAGCCGGTGATGGGAGGCGGGACTGGTGGTTGGGAGGCGGGAAATACTGCTGCACAGACTTATACGGTCTATGCCCTGAAAAAGACAGGTACAAATCAAGGTAAGGTATACACATATGAGTTTATCGTGGGCAGACTAGATGGACCGTGCAGGTCTTTTTCTGCCGTCATCTACTATGTTACTATATATGTATGTTTGAGTATCCTAGAAGCATGGACTGCTGTCTCTTACATTTCCGACCGCCGCGAACGCAGTGGAATATCCATCAGTTTGCTACACAAGTGTTTGTGGCAGGTAAAATACTTTTAGCGGCAGCATGGAAAAAGCCATTGCTACCGGGACTGCGGACTGTCTTAGCAAAGCTTAAAACAATTCAGCTTATGTCAAAACTCACAGCTATAAGGAAAGGACAAATTGCCCAACATCAGAGAATATGGGACTTGTATGATAAATGGTTTTCTACCCAAACCACATAATTCCTTGTCAGAAGAAGAAGGGAGAGTCGAGAGGGAGGGGAATAAGGGATTTAGACTGCTAATGATACATAGGAGAAATACTGTTAGAATTATGTTGATATGATATTAGTTTTCTTCTTTGTTGTAAGAGACAATATTGATGTTATAACACACAATAATGCTGTATGAAGAATATACTGTGTTTTACTGATAAAATATAAATAAATACTTTAAAAAAAACACAGAAAAAGAGTCAGATCAGAAGTCATATGTAAATGAGCTTCCAAGCCAAACTTAATGGTGATTTTCAAACCAACCCTAAGCAGAAGCGTAGCCAGGTTGAGGGCATTGGTGGGGGGGGGGGGGGGGGGGGGGGGGGAGAGCGGAGAGTGGACTGCTGCCAGCGTGTATTTTAAAGATGTCACAGTGCATCAAAAGTAGGCTCCGTTACCGTCTGAAGTCCGTTTGGGGGCGCAGCTGCTCTCCTTGTGACCCACCTAGCTGCGCTTCTGACCCTAAGTGTAGTCTTTCCCAGCTGTAGTCCCTAGGAAGCTCACCTTTATGCAATTAAGGATAATTTCCCTTCTCCTAGGAACAGTTTATCTGAACATCCGTTCAGATTTCAGCAGTTCCTCAGTGTATGAGAAAAGACTGGATGGCTTCCAAATATTTGCAACCCAGCCTTTAACAGCCTCTCCCCTAGGATAGTAAAAAGCAGTAAACAATCTTGCTATCCTCCAACCCCATGGCAGTTTTATACTGGAAAAAAATTAAAACATTGAAGCTGCTTTTTGAGTTTCTTTGGCATTCGAACACGATCTGAATTTATTGATGCGGATGTATTTTTGGAAGGCTTGAAAGTTGTTTGAGGGTCAAAATATTTGGATTTTTCCTGACCTCTCCAGGTCTACCCAGGAGAGGCATAAATTATTTCTTGCTATGGGCCAACAGATTCTCTCTGTTGGAGCAGTTTTTCAGTTAAGGATTCGTAAACGTGTGATAAAAATATAATAAAGAGCAACTGAGATCCTTCCTTAAAGTGAAGGGTGGCTACAAAATTAGTAAGCGGCCTTGAACACAAAAAATATAGGGATAGGCTTATGAACCTCAACTTGTATACACTGGAAGAGAGGAGGGAGAGCGGAGATATGATAGCAGTGGCGTAGCCAAGGGTGGGCTTGGGTGGGCCCAGGCCACCCAGTAGCAGCATACCTATGATGTGGCTGGCAGGGATCCCCAAGCTGAAAACTCCCAACAAGTGTCCCTCCTGCATACCTTGTAAGTAGCAGATCTTCGCCTGCAGTGAGCAGTGGCATACATACTGCTCGCACCAGCCCCACAGCCCTCCCTCTGATGCATTTCTGCCTAGGCGGAAACAGGAAGCTGCATCAGAGAGAAGGATGTGGGGCCAACGTGAGCAGTGTGTATTAGTTGCTGCTCGCTGCTGGTGAAAATCTGCTATTTAAAAGGTATAAGGGAGAGGGGGCATGATTGAGAGACCATATGGCATGCAGGCGAGAGAAGGAGAGACCAAATCAGCTGTGGGATGGGGTGAGGTTCTTCTGCCCACCCATCTTCGGCCCAGGCCCACCCAAAATTGGGTGTCTGCCTACGCCCCTGTATAGAGACATTTAAATATCTCAAGGGCAATAATGTACAGGAAGTAAGCCTTTTTCAACTGACGGAGAGCTCTGGAACGAGGGGCCATACGATGAAGTTAATAGGCTTAGGAGTTATCTAAGAAAGTATTATTTCATGGAAAGGGTGGTGGAGGCGTGGAATGGCTTCCCGGTGGAGGTTGTGGAGTCAAGAACTGTGCCAGAATTTAAAAAGGCGTGGATAAGCATGTGGGATCGCTTAGGAAAAGGAAGGGTTTACAGAAGATGGGCAAACTGGTTGGATCTGCCGTCATGATTCTCTGTTTCTATGAATGTGCTGGTGGTGGGGGATTGGTGCCATGATCCAACAGGCAGGGCCGGTCTTAGCAAGTGCGGGGCCCTGTGCAGACCAGTTTGGTGGGGCCCCATCTTAGCCCCGTCCCTGCCCTAGCCCCACCCCAGCTCCACCCCATTGATAAGATTATTCAATTTTTAGAAAACTTTTTATTTATGAAATTTCAAATGAAGACAAATGAAGCTAAACTTGTACAGAAAAACTGATTGAAATAATAAGCACAATGCAATCATGAAACCCCCCTCCCCAGAAATTATTCAGTTCTCAAAACCCCGGGGGGGGGGGGGGGGGTCAGAGGTGCAGACACACAATCTCTCCACTGCAAAACACTATACACAAACTTGTGCAAAAACACACTCATAACCTTACCAAACCGTAACAGCACTAATTCCAAGGACAGGACGAGCTACAACCTTATGCGTGGAAAGGCAGAACTGTAATTACCCCAGGCTCTAAAACACCAATACACTACCTCGTGAAAAAAACAAAAAGGGCTGCAAATACTACACGCTAGCAGGATACTGCATCTTGATCAGACATGAAAAACACATGACATAACAGATATGAAGGCAAAATACTGAACTGGAAAGTTACCTCAAGAAGTCAGACTCAGCATGCAGCAATACTAGAAAAAATGAAACTTACATGCAAAATATCACAGATACACATTTCCAAAAGTTGACATATTCCAATTAATAAATTCTGAATAAAATACTTTTTTTCTACCTTTGTTGTCTGATCATTTAGTTTTTCTATTCGCTTTGGTCCCAGTGTCTTCTGTTTTATGCAGTGTCTCCTTTCCATTTGATATTTTTTCTCACCGTGTCCACCATCCTCCTGTGTCCTTATGTGTCCCGTCTACCATCTGTATCCCTGTCCCTATCCTTTCTCCAGTTTCAGCATCTGCCTTCAAAGTGTTGCGATCCAGCCCTTAAATTCAGCAATTTCCCCTACATCCATATCCAGCATTTCTCCTCACTCCCCTCCATCCATGTGCATCTACTTTCCTCCCCTCTCCTACATCCATGTCCAGCATTTCTCCTCTCTCCCTTCCCCTCCATCCATGTGCATCTCCTTCCTTTGTCTTTCCTTCCCTCCATTCCTGCCCAACATTTCTCCTCTCTCCCATGCCCTGCCCTCCATCCATGTCCATTGATACTCATCTCTCCCCTGCCCCCCTCCATCGATCCATATCCAGCAATTCTCTTCCCTTCCCTCCATGTCCAGCAATTAATCCTCTCTCCCTGGGCCCTGCCCTCCCATCCATGTCCATCCTTGTCAATGCTCCTCTCTTCCCATCCCTCCAGCTCCCATGTCCACCTGCCCGCCCTCTTCTCGCTTCTAGTTCAACTATTTAAATTTACCTCGCTTGGAGTCACGTGACGCTATGTACCGGAGCGGTCGATGCTAGACTAGCTCCAGGTACCTCCTTGTAATCCCCACCGAATTAACTCCTAAAAAAAACGGTGTGAACCAAAAATTGCTAGCGGAAAGCTGACGCATTAAGATTCTACTGCCGAAAGAGAAATTGACAACAACTATGACGACTAAATCGCTAAAAAAAGACAGAGACAAGAGCAAAGCGCTGGAGGACAAAATGGCGGCCCCAGCGAGCCCGCCAACCTCTGCAGTTGGGTCGGCGTGGGCGGCAGAGATTGTGGGAGAGGTGACGACCGCGATGGAGACGATCCTAGATAAAAAATTGGAAGGCTTAAATTCAAAGCTGGAGGGATTACAATACCATATGGCGCAACTGAGTCAAGACCTCGTAGCACACCAACAACGCACGGGGGCCCTGGAAGATCGTACAGGAGTCGTAGAAGAAAAATATGCTAAACTTCAAAAGCTGGTAGAAGACCAAGCTGAGAAACTCGAGGATCTAGAGAACAGATCCCGACGTAATAACTTGCACTTCGTTGGGCTCCCCGAAGAAATCAGCGATAAAGACCTACGTGCTTTTCTTGAAACCTGGCTGATGAAAGAACTGAAATTGTGCACAGAATTGGGCCCGTTGCAAATTGAAAGAGCGCAGTTCTGTATTCGGGCTCTGGATGGGGGGATGGTGAGCATGGATGAGAAGACTGGTGAAATGAGTGAACAAGGTGAGCAAATCAGGATATTCAATTAACCCGTGGAAAATTGGCAACTGTGTTCAGTTCTGGTCACTGCATCTCAAAAAAGATATAGTGGAATTAGAAAAGCTGCAGAGAAGGGCGATGAAAATGATAAAGGGGATGGGACGACTTCCCTATGAGGAAAGGCTAAAGCAACTGGGGCTCTTCAGCTTGGAGAAAAGATGGCTGAGGGGAGATATGATAGAGGTCTATAAAATAATGAGTGGAGTGGAATGGGTAGACATGAAGCGTCTGTGTACTCTTTCCAAAAATACTAGGACTAGGGGGCATGCGATGAAGCTACAAAATAGTAAATTTAAAACGAATCTGAGAAACGTTTTCTTTAATCAACGTGTAATTCAACTCTGGAATTCACTGCCAGAAAATGTGGTAAAGGCGGTTAGCTTAGCAGAGTTTTAAAAAGGTTTAGATGGCTTCCTAAAGGAAAAGTCCATAGACCATTATTAAATTGGACTTCGGGAAAATCCACTATTTCTGGAATAAGCAGCATAAAATTATTTGTACTGTTTTTGCGATCTTGCTATATGTATTGTGTACAGCGCTGCGTATGCCTTATAGCGCTTTAGAAATGGTAAGTAGTAGTAGTAGTAGTATTTGTAACCTGAATTGGCCACTGTTGGAAACAGGGTGCTGGGCTTGATGAACCTTTGGACTGTCCCAGTATGGCAATACTTATGCACTTAAGTAAATAACAAAAACTGGGGCTCCGATCTTCAAAGAATTTATATAAGGCAGTGGCTGTGGCCTGAAGAATGCTAGGCTGCATAGACAGGGGCACAACCAGCATAAGAAACATGTTGATGCCCCTGTACAAGTCGTTTTGGAAGCTCTGTCTTTTCATAGACATAAAAAGACATGAGGTGGTTCAGAGGAAGGCGACAAAAATAATACAAGGTTTGTGCCATAAGATAAGTACATAAGTATTGCCATACTGGGACAGACCAAAGGTCCATCAAGCCCAGCATCCTGTTTCCAACGGTGGCCAATCCAGGTCACAAATACCTGGCAAGATCCCAAAAAAGTACAAAACATTTTATGCTGTTTATCCGAGAAATAAGCAGTGGATTTTCCCCCATTTTAATAATGTTCTATGGCTTTTTCCTTTAGGAAGCCATCCAAGACTTTTTAAAACTCTGTTAAGCTAACCGCCTTTACCACCTTCTGTGGCAAGGAATTTCAGAGTTTAATTAAACATTGAGTGAAGAAACGTTTTCTCCAATTCGTTTTAAATTTTCTACTTTGTAGCTTCATTGCATACCCCCTACTCCTAGTATTTTTGGAAAGAGTAAACAGACGCTTCACTTCTACCCTTTCCACTCCACTCATTATTCTATAGACCTCTATCGTATCTCCCCTCAGCCATCTCTTCTACAAGCTGAAGAGCCCTAGCCGCTTTAGCCTTTCCTCATAGGGAAGTCGTCCCATCCCCTTTATCATTTTCGTTACCCTTCTCTGCACCTTTTCTAATTCCACTGTATGAGAAGAGACTGGAGGACTTGAATATGTATATTTTAGAAGAAAGGAGAGAGAGAGGTGATATGATTCAGACCTTTAAGTACTTGAAAGGTATTAATATGCAAACAGACTTCTTCCAGAGACATGGAGATGGTAGAATTAGAAGACATGAATGGAGGATGCAGGGAGGTAGACAGGAGCAACTTCAGTAAATTCTTTTTCACAGAGAGGGTGGTAGAGTCAAAAACGGTGAGTGAATTAAAAAATGTATGAGATAGAAACACAATATGGCTGCAGAGGTATTAAGTTGAGCAAGAGTAGAGGGAATTAAAGCTAAAGCCGGACAGACTTCTACGGTTTGTGTCCCACAAATGACAAAAGATTGAAGAAGATTCAGGATCTCCAGCTTAAGGAGAACTGAAGCTGATGCCGGACAGACTTATCTACTGCCAATGTTTGACGTATTCTTGTACACCGCCTTGAGTGAATTCCTTCAATAAGGTAGTAAATAAATCCTAACAAATAAATAACTAAATAAATTCTGAATGTGTGGCTGCATGGATGGGGTCAACGGGAGCACTTCGGTTTCCTAGACCATGGGATGATTTTCTAAGAGCTAGTGAGCAGAGACTGTGTCCATCTCAAAGAAGAGATGAAGTGTCTTCGGTAACAGACTGGCTAATGTACTAAAGAGGCTTTAAACTATGTAAGACATCAAATACTGGACCGTAACTTAACACTAGAGAGCCAAGTGAAATCCACATTCAAACGAGTGAAACCATTCTTCCCGAGGAAAATATTTCGCAACTTGATACAATCAATGGTACTAAGTCACGTGGAGGGGCATAATCGAATGAAAACGTCTATCTCCATGGGCGTTTATCTCCAAGAACGGGTCCGTGAAGGGGCGGACCGAACCATATTTTGGGAAAAAATAGACGTCCATGTTTTATTTGACAATTTGTGAGCTGGGAGTTTTTGTTTTTCAGCGATAATGGAAAATGAAAGCGCCCAGCTCAAAAACGAATAAATCCAAGGCATTTGTTCGTGGGAGGGGCCAGGAGTCGTAGTGCACTGGTCCCCCTCACATGCCAGGACACCAACCGGGCACCCTAGGGGGCACTGTTACAAAAAAAAAAAAAGGTAAAAGAGCTCCCAGGTGCATAGCACCCTTCCCTTGTGTGTTGAGCCCCCCAAATCCCCCTCAAAACCCACCACCCACAAGTCTACACCATTACTATAGCCCTAAGGGGTGAAGGGGGGCACCTACATGTGGGTACAGTGGGTTTGGGGGGGCGGTGTGGAGGGCTCCCATTTACCAGCACAAGTGTAACAGGTGGGGGGGATGGGCCTGGGTCTACCTGCCTGACGTCCACTGCACCCCCTAATAACTGCTCCAGTGACCTGCATACTGCTGCCAGGGAGGTGGGTATGACATTTGAGGGTGAACATAAAAAGTTGTGAAACGGCATATTTTTGTGGTGGGAGGGGGTTTGTGACCACTGGGGGAGTCAGGGGAGGTCATCCCCGACTCCCTCCAGTGGTCATCTGGTCGTTTAGGGCACTTTTTGGGGCCCTATTTGTGGAAAAACAGGGTCCAGGAAAAGTGCCCTAAATTCTCGCTAAAAACACATATTTTTTTTCCATTATCGGCGAAAGGCGCCTATCTCTGATCGGCCGATAACCACGCCCCAGTTCCGCCTTCACCACGCCTTTGACACGCCCTCATCAACTTTGTCCGCATCCGCAACGGAGTGCAGTTGAAAACGTCCAAATTCGGCTTTCGATTATACCGCTTTATTCGTTTTTGTAAGATAAACGTCTATCTCCCGATTTGGGTCGCAATATAGGCGTTTTTCTTTTTCAATTATAAGCTGGTTAGACTACTAAAATGGAATTTATGCGGGATGCAAAGAAGAAACCTTAAAGAAACTCCAGGTATGACTCCTAAACTTTCCCTCAGAAATATTTCCTCAATTATTACTTTAAAAGGAGTGAAACCTGTGAAAACTGGGATTAAAAATTGGGATTACTTTAATCAGTGGGATTTGAATTAGAGACTTAAGTATATGTATTGTTAAATAACTTCTGGTTTTTAAAAGAGAAAGAATGTAATCAGATGTATTATTTCTAACTAATATTGGACAATAAGTATGTTTTCAATGAAATGATTTGACTATACACCGTATTGGCCTTGAAGAAGCCAACCAGATGATCAATGTGGAATAATGAATTAGACGAGAAATATCTGGGGATAATCAGGTTAATACCACGTTTTCTTTTTCTGTTTACTGTTTAATTGATCTCCTTGTCTTGTTTCACTCTCCCTATTTAGTGGTCTAAGGAAGAGAATAGAATTACCTGATTGAAATAATTCCTATATATTACTCTCTCTGTATTTCCGGCAAGTTGTTTTATCGCTTGTAAAAATTTAAATGGTTATAAATAAAAAATTAAAAAGAAACTCCAGACCGCCCAAAACACAGCAGCCAGGCTTATATTTGGAGAAAAACAATTTGATAGCGCAAAACCCCTCCGTGAAAAACTACACTGGCTCCCAATCAAAAAATTGCTTTCAAGATCTGCACCCTGGTTCATAAAATCATTTTCGGCAAAGGCCCAGGATACATGACAGACCCCATAGACCTACCAACCAGAAATATATCCAAATCATCACGAACATATCTAAATCTCCACTGCCCAAGCTGAAAAGGACTTAAATACAAATCAACTTACGCATTCAGCTTCTCCTACATATGCACACAACTGTGGAATGCACTACCAAAAGCCTTGAAAACAACATACGGCCACCTAAACTTTCGGAAATCACTAAAAACTAACCTGTTTCAAAAGGCTTATCCCACCGACCCAACTTAAATGCCTGAACTATGCAGCACTGCAAAACTAAAATACGTAATGGACATACCTACGCTTTACGATTCCTTAATGTGACCGTTCCACATGAATCTTATTTTACCACATCGTCACTTTGTATTTGTTCACACCGGAGTCAGCGAACGCCTCTCCGGTATTATGTAAGCCACATTGAGCCTGCAAATAGGTGGGAAAATGTGGGATACAAATGTAACAAATAAAATAAATAAATACCTGTATAGAAATGGGGAAAAAAAGATAATATCTGGAGAGCTTTGCATACCAAAGCCCATAGTATAGGAAACAAATTTCTAGATCTTGAGGCTGTAATGGTAGAATCCAACTTGCATTCAGTGGCAGTCATGGAGACGTGGTTCATGGAGAACCATGACTAGGATATAGTTATACCTGGCTATAATCTATTCAGGAAGGACAGGGTAGGAAAAAACAGTGGAGGAGTGGTATAATATGTTAAGAATAATATTAAAGTGACAGAATTGCAGGACAAATGAGGTAAGAAGCATGATGGGTTAATCTGGAAAAAAGGAATAGAAATATATTTATATTGGAGTGATATACAGGCCTCCTTCACAGAAGAAATGGACAGAGATCCAATTTACAAGATAGCTATGAAAGGGGAAGTACTATTGATAGGTGATTTTAATATGCCAGACGTTGATTGGGGCATCCCTGCTGCAGGGTCATTTAGAAGCAAGGGGATCTTGGCTTTGCTACAGGAAGAACTGTTCCAGCAGTTGGAATGGAACCCATGAAGACGGAGCTATTCTGGATCTGGAGCTTACAAACGAGGAGAATGTTTCTGATGTTATGGTGGGTGATTATTTGGCATCTAGTGATCACCAAATGGTGTGGTTCAACATTATGACACAGTAGGACAGGGCTTATTGAAGACTGAAAGTCCTAGACTTCAAAAGAACTAACTTTGCCAACTCCACCTTCTCGTCCCACTGGAAAGCTGACTGCGGTGTGCCACAGGGCTCCCCATTATCACCTACCCTCTTCAATATGATGTTGATCCCCCTGGCAACGGCTCTCTCCAAACTGGGATTGAACCCGTTTATCTACACTGATGACATCACGATCTTCCTCCCTTTTGAGAAAGACCTCAATGAAATTACCAGTCGGATACGTCAAGGCTTTAACACCATGCTTGACTGGGCCAACTCTTTTAGATTCAAACTGAACGCCGAGAAAACACACTGCTTGATCCTCTCCTCTCCCTATAACAAACTCTGGCCCCCTAAATTGATTACTCCAGAGCTTGTCCTGCCTATCTCGACATCCCTAAAAATCTTGGGAGTTCTGCTTGACAGATCTTTGTCATTAGAGCAGCATGTGAACTCAACTGTCAAGCAAATGTTCTACTCTCTCTGGAGGCTTAAGCGTATCAAGCCATACTTCCCTCGAGATGTATTCAGCAGTCTTGTCCAGTCCCTGGTGATTAGCCGTCTTGATTACTGCAATAGCATCTATGGGGGTTGCACGAGTATGCTCCTAAAAAAATTGCAAACAGCTCAGAATACAGCAGCTCGACTTATCTTCGGCAAATCTAGAATTGACAGTTCGAGACTGTTACGTGAGCGGTTACATTGGCTTCCTGTGAAGGACGCATCTCCTTCAAAACCTGCACATTGGTGCACAAAATCATCTATGGTGATGCCCCTTCCTACATGGACACTCTCATTAACTTGCCGCCCAGGAACTCCCAAAGGTCGGCCCGCTCGTACCTCAACCTCCACTACCCTGCTCCTCATGGCCTCAAATATAAGACCATCTATGGTTCCTCTTTTCCTTATCTCAGCACTCAATTGTGGAACGGGTTGCCTCGAGAGGTCAAATTCACTTCAGATCATCCGACCTTCAAGAAGCGGCTCAAGACCTTCCTTTTTGGCAGTGCATACACTAAGAACCCAACAGGTGCCATAACCTTTTAGCCTGCAGCTCCCTCCGTGATAATTTGTCACCTCCCCTCTCTTCCTCTCCCTCCTTCGTTATTTCTCTCTCTCTCCTGTGACCTTGTCCACTGTACTTTGTACTATTGTTTGCTTATTAATTATTGTACACCACATTGAGTCTGCCCATGGGCAGGAATATTGTGGGATATAAATGTCATAAATAAATAAATTAATTAAAACATGAGGGAATATCTCAAGAAAGAATTAATTGGATGGGAACAGCTGTAGGAAGTAGAACAGCAATGGGCAAAACTGAAAAGAGCTATTAGAAAAGTACAAAAAAGAGGAGGAAGAGAAGAACACTTTGGTTTTCAAATGTAGTAGCTGAAAAGATAAGGGAAAAAAGGTTAGCCTTCATAAATTACAAGACATCACAGAAAAAGGAAGACAAGCAAAAATATCTGAAAAAGCTAAGAGAAGCTGAAAAGGCTGTCAGGAAAGCAAAGAAGCAAATTAAAGAAAAGACAGCCAATACAATAAAACTGGGGGACAACACATTTTTTAGATATGTAAGTGATAGGAGGAACTGCCAAAATAGTATTGTGAGGCTCAAAAAGGTGAAGGGGAGGAATACGTACAAACTGATAAGTATAAAGCTGAACTGCTTAACAATTATTTATGTTCTATGTTGATGGATAAAAGGCTGGGGGTAGGACACAGAAAATAAATGCTAATGGGAATGATTCTGTGGTAGACCACGACCAATTCTTAGAATACTGTGTTCATAAGGAACTAAGTAAACTAAAAACAGACAAAACGAGAGCTGATGGGATACATCTGAGATTACTCAAAGAAGTTCTGGCAGCTTCGTCGTCTGACCTTTTCAATAATTCTTTAGACTCTGGAGTGGTCCCAGAGGGTTGCCATATGGCTCCAGAAAAAAGGAGGCCAGATTGAGCCAGTCTGGGTTTTACTTCCTTTGCTTTCAATGGAAGCAAAACCTGGATTGGATCAATGTGTCCTCCTTTTTCTGGAGACATATGGTAACCCTAGCTGCGAAGAAAAGGATGTTATCAGTTGTGTGCCACAGGGATCTATCCTTGGGCCGGCTTTTTGTGACATTTTTGTCAGTGATATTGCGGAAAGACTTTCTGGTAAGATTTGTCTCTTTGCGAATAATACCAAACTCTGTAATAGGTTAGAGCCCCCAGAGGATGTAGATAACATGAGGCGGGATCTAGTGAAGCTTGAAGAATGGTCCAGAAATTGGTAACAAAAATGTAATGCTAAAAATTGCAGGGTCATGCACTTGGGCTGCAAAAATCCAAGGGAACAGTACAGTATAGGGGGTGAAGTACTTCTGTGTACAAAAGAAGAGCAAGACTTGGAGATGAGCCTATCTGATGGTCTTAAGCTGGCCAAACAGGTAGAAAAGGCAACGGTCAAAGCCAGAAGGATGTCCAGAAGAAAAAAAAGAGGAGATAGTGCCCTTATAAGTCTCTGGTGAGACCGCACCTAAAGAAAGATATAAACAGGATGGAGTCGGTTCAGAGGGCGGCTACACAATTGGTCAGTGGTCTCTGTCGTAAAGTGAATGGGGACAGACTTATAGACCACTAACCACACTCTCACCAAAAGACATTACACGATGTGATACCCGCAAGCGAACCTTCTCCAGAGTAGCCCCCACACTCTGGAATGCACTCCCTAAAATGCTCCGCTTAACACAAGACTACCTGTACTTCAGGTCTAAGTATTTTGAGAATGAGCCCCTATATGTCAGGTGGTGGTACCTTCCCTGCATTGTCTGGAGATCCTCTTCAGCTAGAGGGCTTGGAGATCCCCACCAGCCATAGCAGCAGACACCAATGCCGCAATATGAGGGGGCCAAAACCCCTAGTGAGGGGCCTGTATGACTTTATAAAATTCTAGTGAAAATGCACAGTTGATGTGGAATGTAGCTTGTAAAATATCTTGGGTATCGTCTGAAAAATGTAAGTGAATCCTCCATGAAGAACATAAGAATAGCCATACTGAGTCAGACCAATGGCCCATCTAGCCCAGCATCTTGTTTCTCCAACAGTGGCCAAGCCAAGTCACAAGTACCTGGCAGAAACCCAAATAGTGGCTACCAATCCCAGGGCAAGCAGTAGCTTTCCCAAGTCTGTCTCAATAGCAGACTATAAACTTTTCCTCCAGGAATCTGTTCAAACATTTTTTAAACCCAGATACGCTAACCGCTGTTACCACATCCTCCAGCAAAGAGTTCCAGAGCTTAACTATTTGTTGAATGAAAAAATATTTCCTCCTATTTGTTTTTAAAGTATTTCCATGTAACTTCTTTGAGTGTCCTCTAGTCTTTGTACTTTTGGAATGAGTGAAAAATCAATTCACTTATACTTGTTCTACACCACTCAGAATTTTCTAGACCTCAATCATATCTCCCTTAAGCCATCTTTTTTCCAAGCTGATGAACCCTAACATCTTTAGCCTTTCCTCATATGGGAGCAGTGCCATCCCCTTTATCATTTTGGTCATTCTTTGAACCATTTCTAATTCTGCTATATCTTTTTTGAGATACGGTGACCAGAACTGAACGCAATACTCGTGAGGTCGCACCATGGAGCAATACAGAGGCATTATAGTTTTTCAATTTCCTAAGGTCTTCCTGGCCATTTAACCCTACCCTCTGTTTTCTGTACAATAACTAATTCCAAATTCAAACTGGAACATTGCCTCCTATCCCATGACTATTTTTAACTAAATGCGGGATGATGAAGGGGTCAATATCCAGCATGTTATAAGCAATAGGAGAGCCCCTGCATACTTAAACCATGCTGAGCAAGCCATCCCAAGACTTTCAGCAGCTCTTAACCTCACAATTGCTGCTGAAACTCCTCACAATTGCCGCTGAAACTCTGGTATATAAGTACATAAGTATTGCCACACTAGGACAGACCAAAGATCCATCAAGCCCAGCATCCTGTTTCCAACAGTGGCCAGTCCAGTTCACAAATATCTGGCAAGATCCCTAAAAATTTCAATACACTTTATGCTGCTTATCCCAGAAATAAGCGGTGGATTTTCCACAAGTCCATTTAATAATGGTCTGTGGACTTTTCCTTTAGGAAGCTGTCCAGACCTTTTTTAGACCCCGCTAAGCTAACTGCATTTACCACATTCTCTGGCAATGAACTCCAGAGTTTAATTACACGTTGAGTGAAGAAAACTTTTCTCTGATACGTATTAAATTTACTACTTTGTAGCTTCATTGCATGCCTCCAGCAGTACTGTCCAGTTAGTGCTAGGTAGTCTGGGGACAGATTTGAGGCAGAGCCGGAAAATATCCATTGCCTGAATACCTAACTAGGCAGAAAGGGCCACCTAGAAAGCAGTTATATCTTTGCCTAGTTAGATGTGACAGTTGTGTAACTTTCAGGTCCACCAAAGACCCAACTATGCAATTTTGGTGCTCGTACACAGCCCGACATTAAACACATGATTCTAATTCAGCTGAGTTTCTTGGTATCTTCCGCCATATAAAAATTGCTGGATTATGACTTGTGGACCTTTTTGAATGCATTTCTTGTCAACGGATTACTAATCCTGCATTATGGAGTCATGAAGAGAAAGATAGAATTCTATATCTTTTAGATATATTAAGAGCAATACACTTCATGACACAGATTTGTTTTCTATCATTTAATGGACTGGAAAGCTTTTTTGTGTAATAAATACGTAGATATATTTGTATGGGTTTGGATTGCTTGGTGCTGGGCATTTTTTGTCAGTTGGACTTGTTTTTCACTACATTGAGTCACCAAACACCATATACCACAGCAGTATTCACAATGGAGAAGGGTAGTTAGTGGGGTTCCTCAGGGGTCTGTGCTAGGACCGCTGCTTTTTAATATATTTATAAATGATTTAGAGATGGGAGTAACCAGCGAGGTAATTAAATTTGCTGATGACACAAAGTTATTCAAAGTCGTTAACTCGCGAGAGGATTGTGAAAAATTACAAGAGGACCTTACGAGACTGGGAGACTGGGCGGCTAAATGGCAGATGACATTTAATGTGAGCAAGTGCAAGGTGATGCATGTGGGAAAAAAGAACTCGAATTATAGCTACGTCATGCAAGGTTCCACGTTAGGAGTTACGGACCAAGAAAGGGATCTGGATGTCGTTGTTGATAATACACTGAAACCTTCTGCTAAGTGTGCTGCTGCGGCTAGGAAAGCGAGTAGAATGTTGGGTATTATTAGGAAAGGTATGGAGAACAGGTGTGAGGATGTTATCATGCCGTTGTATCTTTCCATGGTGCGACCGCACCTTGAGTATTGTGTTCAATTCTGGTCGCCGCATCTCAAGAAAGATATAGTAGAACTGGAAAAGGTGCAGCAAAGGGCAATGAAAATGATAGCGGGCATGGGACAGGAGGCTAGGGCTTTTCAGCTTGGAGAAGAGACGGCTGAGGGGAGACGTGATAGAGGTATATAAAATAATGAGTGGAGTGGAACAGGTGGATGTGAAGCATCTGTTCACACTTTCCAAAAATACTAGGACTAGGGGGCATGCGATGAAACTACAGTGTTGTAAATTTAAAACAAATAGGAGAAAATGTTTCTTCACCCAACGCGTAATTAAACTCTGGAATTTGTTGCCGGAGAACGTAGTGAAGGCAGTTAGCTTGACAGAGTTTTAAAAGGGTTTGGACGGTTTTCTAAAGGACAAGTCCATAGACCGCTCCTAAATGTACTTGGGAAAATCCACAATTTCGGGAATAAGATGTATTAAATGTTTGAATGTTTGGGTAGCTTGCCAGGTGCCCTTGACCTGGATTGGCCGCTGTCGGGGACAGGATGCTGGGCTCGATGGACCTTTGGTCTTTTCCCAGTATGGCATTACTTATGTACTTATGAGATTTTTTTTCTGCCTTGTGTTTTTTTCTCCACTACTTTTTTGTTTTGATGGTTTGATTACCAGTGATTGTAATTGCTGTAGCCCCTGTGTTTGGACATTAGTTTTGTTTGGGATGTTTAGCACTGAGGCATTACCTTCCACTTTTATAGCTATTTGTGAGTGTTGTGGTTACTTGTTATCTAATGATAGTTACCGTGTTTCCCCGAAAATAAGACACTGTCTTATATTAATTTTTGACCCCCAAAATGCGCTAGGTCTTATTTTCAGGGGCTGTCTTATTTTTCGGGGAAACATCGGGGTTGGATCGGGGTTGGCCCGCCCGCCCTCCGTCACTCCCGGAACTAACCTTAAATGCCTCCTTTCACCTTTGCAGCAAGCAGCAGCAGGGCAGGCCACTCCTTCCTTCCGTGTCCCGCCCTCGCCTGATGTAACGTCCGCGAGGGCGGGGCACAGAAGGAAGGAGAGGTCTGCCCTGCTGCTGCTTGCTGCAAAGGTGAAAGGAGACGTTTAAGGTTAGTTCCGGGAGCGACGGAGGGTGGGTGGAGGGGGGCCCGGCGACCTCGGGTGGGGGGGGGGGCGGCCCGGGGGCAGCCTTGTCCGGCTCTTGGCGGCCCTGCTTTCAAACAAAATTTGCTAGGTCTTACTTTCGGGGGAGGCCTTACTTTCGGGGAAACAGGGTAGCAGGCGCTATATTGAGTTATTGCATGTATACCTGCTTACCTCTATTGTTTTGATATCTGCCAGATGGCTCTAGGTCAGTTCCCAACTGGACAGTTCCCACCCACCAATTCCCATCTGGACAATTTCCACCCATAACCCCAAAAAATACAAAACACACAAGGCGTGTAATCTCCCTCCCTTTTCTCTTCCAGATCGTTTGGGAGGGGGGCAGTATCTCCTCATCCCCCCCAACATTATCTTTTACACGTCCCTTTCCCCTTCCAGACATGTACATGTGTGTGTGGGGGGGCCCGGGCCCCCCCGTCACACTCCCAGACTAGGTTTCAACCTAATTCAGTCCCTCAAAATGACACACTGATTACGAATTATAACAAATTACTACTCTACCTATGAAAAGTTATTTTGTTATTATATGTCCTCTGTGTACATCTGTATGCTGCTCTTTTTCTGCCGTCATTTACTATGTTATGTTACTATGTTCCAAATGGCATTAAAAAAAACACCGCCAGGACTTATGGAACCCGATACAAGAAAGAGGCCGCGGTTGGTAGAAACAAACAAAAAAAAGGGCTAGGGAAGGTGGGAAATGACGGGGGTGGGGGGAGTCCTTGGTGGGAATTGGCCCCTTAAGTGGGATGGGAATTGTCTCAGGGGGAATTGATGGGTGGGAACTCACCTCATACTTTGTTATCCAAATTCATTACAAGTAACCAAGGAGTTTGTGGAGCTGGCTAAACCATAGCCAATTAAGGGGCCCTTTTACAAAGGCATATTGAAAATGGCTTGCGGTAGTGTAGACGCGTGTTTTGGGCACGCGCAGAATCATTTTTCAGTGCACCTATAAAAAATACCTTTTTAAAAAACTTTTTGCTGAAAATGGACATGCGTCAAAATGAAAATTGCCATGCATCCATTTTGGTTCTGAGACCTTACCGCCAGCCATTGACCGAGCAGTAAGGTCTCGGGCGGTAATGTCTACACCCGTAGAATGACAATTACTGCCCGCACGCCAGAAAATAAAAATATTTTCCTAGTGGATGCACGGCAAAAATGAAATTACCGCATGGGCCACACGGTAGCCAGGCGGTAACTCAAAATTGACGTGCGTTGGGCAAGCGTAGGCACCTACGTGGCTTAGTAAAAGGGCCCCTGACTTCCCCAGAGGACCTGTCGATAATCCAGCACTGGCGTCCCTAAGGAACAGTTTTGAAACAGGGATTCCTCATTCGGAACATTCAGTGTAATAGCGACCGATTTGAATCAAGATAAGTTCGCTCCTGTTTGCTCCTTTATATTCTGGCTCTTTTTGTATTGTGTATGATTATATATATTTTTGTAAATAAGCCTTTTTTAGAGAGGCTTTTTTGTCCAAGGATTAGGGAGTCCTCTTTCGTATATGGATGCCTATTGAATATTCTCATGTTTTTGTCTGAACTATTTTATACAGGAACATTAAGTAATAAATAAAATAAAAATCTGGATTGAATAAATAAAGAGGTTCGTTCTTAGAGAGTATCTATGATGTAGAGAGCTTTTAAGTGAGCCACTTGGCAGCCAGACTCACTGAAACTCAAGCTCAGCTGTAGGTTCAGCCTACACTGAACTCTCTTTTCTCCCCATTTTAAGTAAAGTATTAACATTAGTGGATCTTCTTTAGGCATCCAATATACTATTTTTCAGGGCTGCCAAGAGACTGAGCCAGGCCCGGGGCAAAGCCGCCCCCCCCCCCCAATCCCTACCACTGTCGCCTCCCTCTGCTGCTCTCAGGCCCCCGGTACTGCAGTCCCCTGTATCACCTGCCTGCCCTCGGCTCCATCGATAGCCCCCCTCCATCCGCCACCCTCACTGTGTCCCGCCCTCGTTCTTTCCTGTTTCTATAAGGGTGGGGCACAGTGAGGGAGGGCCCGGAGGCGATCTGCCGCTTTCACACGGAGGTGACTGAGGCGCTGCCGATTTGAATGCAGGGGGCCCGGTCACGGTGGCGGACGGAGGTGGGCTATCGACGGAGCTGAGGGCAGGCAGGTGAGACCAAGGACTGCAGCACCAGCGGCCTGGGAGCAGGAGAAGGAGAGAGACCCCGGTGCCGGGCCCGGGGAATTTTGTCCCCCCTGCCCCTCTCGGGGGCCCTGTTATTTTTCTGGGATTGACTGTTTTTTCTCTCCCTTGGGGTTTTGGACTTTTGCAAGTGATTTCTTTCCTCATCTGCTCCAGCAGCTCCAACTCCAACTCCAGACATCTGCAGGGCTGAGATCCTGAATTAACCTATATTACCAGTCCCTCAGTCTCTCTTCACTCCAAGCAATAACACCGGACAGAAAAATGTTGGCTTATGCGAGTTTCCAAGATCATGTGGGTCCCTTGTGTGCTTTGACTCTTGTCAAAGAATAACAGTTAATGTGCCTGTGAGTTCATTCCTGCAGCAATACCAACCCTGAATACATTCTAATGTTAATGAGGAAAACAGAGGTCATTAGAGTTGGACAATGCAGACAGAAACCAAAATTCAACAGTTCAGAGTTAAACAGTCCCCTCAACAACACAAAAGAGGAAAAGTTGAACCCAAAATTATATATCTCTGCTGCTGATAGATTTACATATATAGACATGCATAGATAAGTACACAGCATTTTTCACGAAATTCCATTTGATCTTAAAATTAAACATTCTGCCTGGCTCAAATAACTTGGCTTAGGCTTAAAGGCATAATGTAAACTTAATGCGTTTATTTTCTTGGAAACATCTGTTGCTCAAGGGATGTTTCTGTGAGAAAGTGAATATCCACACATGAGTGGGATAACCTCATTTGGGAAAGGGCCTGTTGCTCATGAATTCAATACTTGTGCTCAGCTTTAAAAAGCAGTGCTAGAAAAAAAGTCATAGCTACAGGTATGATGATCTGTTGAAGAGAAATTGGCTGTATTTTGGGGAGATACTTTAGAAGTATTGGGGTTCATAATTATGATACTTATCAGAGAAGGAGCTTATGTACATAAGTGTTGCCACACTGGGACAGGCAAAAGGTCCATCAAGCTCAGCACCCTGTTTCCAACAGTGGCCAATCCAGGTCACAAATACCTGGCAAGATCCCAAAAAAGCGTAATACATTTTATGCTGCTTATCCTAGAAATAAGCAGTGGATTTTCCCCAAGTCCATTTTAATAACGGTCTATGGATTTTTCATTTAGGAAGCCAGCCAAACCTTTTTTTTAACCCTGCCATGCTAACTGCCTTTACCACATTCTCTAGCAACGAATTACAGAGTTTAATTGCAAGTTGAGTGATGAACGTTTTTCTCCGATTCATTTTAAATTTATTACTTTGTAGCTTCATTGCATGCCCCCTAGTATTTTTGGAAGAGTAAACAAACGATTCACATCTACCCGTTTCACTCCACTCATTATTTCATAGATCTCTATCATATCTCCCCTCAGCCGTCTTTTCTCCAAGCTGAAGAGCCCTAGCTGCTTCAGCCTTTCTCATAGGGAAGTCGTCCTATCTCTTTTATCATTTCCGTCGCCCTTCTCTGTACCTTTTCTAATTCCACCATATCTTTTTTGAGATGTCGTGACCAGAATTGAACACAATATTCAAGGTGTGGTGGCACTATGGAGCGATACAAAGGCATTATAATCTTCTCATTTTTGTTTTCCATTCCTTTCCTAATAATATCTAACATTCTATTTGTTTTTTTAGCCACCGCAGCACACTGAGCAGAGGGTTTCAGAAAGCATGAGAAAGCAAATAGAATGTTAGATATTATTAGGTGCCCGAAATGACCAGATGACCACCGGAGAGAATCAGGGATGACCTCCCCATACTCCACCAGTGGTCACTAACCCCCTCCCACCCTCAAAAAATATCTTTCAAAATATTTTTTGCCAGCCTCAGATGTCATACTCAGGTCCGTGACAGCAGTATGCAGTTTTAGTGGGTGCAGTGCACTTCAGACAGGTGGACCCAGGCCCATCCCCCCCCCCTACCTGTTACACTTGTGGAGGAAACAGAGAGCCCTTCAAAACCCACCAGAAACCCACTGTACCCACATCTAGGTGCCTCCTTCACCCATAAGGGTTATGGTAGTGGTGTACAGTTGTGGGTAGTGGGGTTTGGGGGGGGGGGGTTTGGGGAGCTCAGCACACAAGGTAAGGGAGCTATGTACCTGAGAGCAATTGGGACGTTTTGCGTTGCGAGGACATCCTCAACAAAACTTGGACATCCCTTTTGATTATGCCCCTCCATGGAAACTAGTTAATAATGCTTGCTTCTCTTTTTTATTATTTTTTTCTCCCCAAGACTGAAAAGGGTATGGAGACTAGTTAATAAAGTTTGGGGTTATTTTGTAAATTCTAATTGTCTTTTAATAACCTACAATTCCTCTTTTAAACCCCAGTCTTTAAGCTACCAAAACACAGAGCAAAATAATGTTCTCACCCAGAGAAATGTCCTCTTCTCTCAGAAGCTCTCAGAAAGAAAGTTGTGATCTCCCCTTCCACCTTCCCCATGTCCAGCATCTTTCTGATCTCCCCTTTACTTCCCCCATGTTCAGTATCTTCCACTTCTCTCATGTCCAGTGTCTCCCCCAATCTCTACTTCCACCAAGAGCTGTGTTAGAGGTCCACTTCTTAAAGATTCCAGTGCTTGATCTCCTCTATTTTCTCTTCCCTGATAATTGCATTTCACTCATTGACTGATACAAGCATTATTAGAGATCAGACACTTAATTCCTTTTCTTCAAACCCTTCCAATCAGGTTCCTGTTATAGCCCATGCCAACCATCAATCTTGGTTTCATACCGTTTTAAGATTACTTAAACAACAACAACTGCGTAAGGCTGAGCAGGTTTGGTGTAAACTTTGCACATCTGAGGTCCACTTTGCTTTCAAAAAGATTTCTTGCTTTTATAACAGCCGCATTAAAGAGGCAAAAAGAAGTTTCTACTCCAGACAGATTTCTAATTCTTCTAATCCCGCTAAGAAACTTCCAGATTTTTCTCCCATTTAACTTCTGTTCACGGAAGAAAGTGTGTATCAACAACTTGAAAAGCTAAAGGTGGACAAAGCCATGGGACCGGACGGGATCCACCCCAGGATATTGAGGGAGCTCAGAGAGGTTTTGGCGGGTCCTCTTAAAGATTTGTTTAATATATCCTTGCAGACGGGAGAGGTTCCGAGGGATTGGAGAATGGCGGAGGTGGTCCCTCTTCACAAGAGTGGTGATAGGGAAGAAGCTGGACACTACAGGCTGGTAAGCCTCACTTCGATTATTGGAAAAATAATGGAAGCGATGCTGAAGGAAAGGATAGTGAATTTCCTGGAAGCCAATAAGTTGCAAGTTCCGAGATAACATGGTTTTACCAAAGGGAAATCGTGCCAAACGAATCTCATTGAGTTCTTTGATTGGGTGACAGGAGAATTGAATCAGGGACGAGCTATGGACGTAATCTACTTAGATTTCAGCAAAGCTTTTGACATGGTTCCCCACAGGAGGCTCTTAAATAAACTGGATGGGCTGAAGATAGGACCTGAAGTGGTGAACTGGATTAGGAACTGGTTGACGGACAGACGCCAGAGGGTGGTGGTGAATGGAGTTCGCTCGGAGGAGGGAAAGGTGAGTAGTGGAGTGCCTCAGGGATCGGTGCTGGGGCCGATTCTGTTCAATATATTTGTGAGTGACATTGCCGAAGGGTTAGAAGGTAAAGTTTGCCTATTTGCGGATAATACTAAGATCTGTAACAGAGTGGACACCCGGGAGGGAGTGGAAAACATGAAAAAGGATCTGAGGAAGCTAGAAGAATGGTCTAAGTTTTGGCAATTAAAATTCAATGCCAAGAAATGCAAAGTGATGCACTTAGGGAATAGAAATCCACGGGAGATGTATGTGTTAGGCGGGGAGAGTCTGATAGGTACGGGCGGAAAGAGGGATCTTGGGATGATAGTATCTGAGAATTTGAAGGCGACGAAACAGTGTGACAAGGCGGTGGCCGTAGCTAGAAGGTTTTTAGGCTGTATAGAGAGAGGTGTGACCAGCAGAAGAAAGGGGGTGTTGATGCCCCTGTATAAGTCATAGTAACATAGTAACATAGTAGATGACGGCAGAAAAAGACCTGCATGGTCCATCCAGTCTGCCCAAGACAAACTCATATGTGTATACCTTACCTTGAATTTGTACCTGTCCTTTTCAGGGCACAGACCATATAAGTCTGCCCAGCAGTATTTCCCGCCTCCCAACCACCAGTCCCGCCTCCCATCACCGGCTCTGGTACAGACCGTATAAGTCTACCCTCCCCTATCCTCGCCTTCCAACCACCACCCCCTCTTCCCCCCAACTGCTCTGCCACCAAATTTCAGCTAAGCTTCTGAGGATCCATTCCTTCTGCACAGGATTCCTCTATGCATATCCCACGCATGTTTGAACTCCGTTACCGTTTTCATCTCCACCACCCCCCGCGGGAGAGCATTCCAAGCGTCCACCACCCTTTCCGTGAAAAAATACTTCTTGATATCTTTCCTGAGTCTGCCCCCCTTCAATCTCATTTCATGTCCTCTCGTTCTACCGCCTTCCCATCTCCGGAAAAGATTCGTTTGCGGATTAATACCTTTCAAATATTTGAACGTCTGTATTATATCACCCCTGTTCCTCCTTTCCTCCAGGGTGTACATGTTCAGGTCAGCAAGCCTCTCTTCATACGTCTTGGAACGTAAATCCCATACCATCCTCGTAGCTTTTCTTTGCACCGCTTCCATTTTTTTAACATCCTTCGCAAGATACGGCCTCCAAAACTGAACACAGTACTCCAGGTGGGGCCTCACCAACGTCTTATACAGGGGCATTAAAACCTTCTTTCTTCTGCTGGTCACTCCTCTCTCTATACAGCCTAGCAATCTTCTAGCTACTGCCACCGCCTTGTCGCACTGTTTCGTCGCCTTCAGGTCCTCAGATACTATCACCCCAAGATCCCTCTCCCCGTCCGTGCCTATCAGACTCTCCCCGCCTAACACATACGTCTCCCTTGGATTTCTACTCCCTAAGTGCATCACTTTGCATTTCTTTGCATTGAATTTTAATTGCCAATCGTTAGACCATTCTTCTAGCTTCTTCAGATCTTTTTTCATGTTTTCCACACCCTCCGGGGTGTCCACTCTGTTGGAAATCTTGGTGTCATCCGCAAAAAGGCAAACTTTACCTTGTAACCCTTCGGCAATGTCACTCACAAATATATTGAACAGAATCGGCCCCAGCACCGATCCCTGAGGCACTCCACTACTCACCTTTTCCTCCTCCAAGCGAACTCCATTCACCACCACCCTCTGGCGTCTGTCCGTCAACCAGTTCCTAATCCAGTTCACCACTTCGGGTCCTATCTTCAGGCCGTCTAGTTTATTTAAGAGCCTCCTGTGGGGAACCGTGTCGAAAGCCTTGCTGAAATCTAAGTAGATGATGTCCATAGCACGTCCTTGATTTAATTCTCCTGTCACCCAGTCAAAGAATTCAATGAGATTCGTTTGGCACGATTGTGTTCAGTTTTGGAGGCCGTATCTTGTTAAGGATGTAAAAAGAATTGAAGCGGTGCAAAGAAAAGCTACGAGAATGGTATGGGATTTGCGTTACAAGGCATATGAGGAGAGACTTGCTGAACTAAACATGTATACTCTGGAGAAAAGGAGAAACAGGGGTGATATGATACAGACGTTCAAATATTTGAAAAGTATTAATCCGCAAACGAACCTTTTCCGGAGATGGGAAGGTGGTAGAACGAGAGTACATGAAATGAGATTGAAGGGGGGCAGACTCAAGAAAAATGTCAGGAAGTATTTTTTCATGGAGAGAGTAGTGGATGCTTGGAATGCCCTCCCGCGGGAGGTGGTGGAAATGAAAACGGTAACGGAATTCAAACATGCGTGGGATAAGCATCTTGTGCCGAAGGAATGGATCCTCAGGAGCTTAGTCAAGATCGGGAGGCGGGGCTGGTGGTTGGGAAGCGGGGATAGTGCTGGGCAGACTTATATGGTCTGTGCCAGAGCCGGTGGTGGGAAGCGGGACTGGTGGTTGGGAGGCGGGGATAGTGCTGGGCAGACTTATACGGTCTGTGCCAGAGCCGGTGGTTGGGAGGCGGGGATAGTGCTGGGCAGACTTATACGGTCTGTGCCCTGAAGAGCACAGGTACAAATCAAAGTAGGGTATACACAAAAAGTAGCACATATGAGTTATCTTGTTGGGCAGACTGGATGGACCGTGCAGGTCTTTTTCTGCCGTCATCTACTATGTTACTATCCAGCTTATAATTGAAAAAGAAAAACGCCTATATTGCGACCCAAATCGGGAGATAGACGTTTATCTCACAAAAGCGAATAAAGCGGTATAATCGAAAGCCGAATTTGGACGTTTTCAACTGCACTCCGTCGCGGATGCGGACAAAGTTGATGGGGGCGTGTAGAAGGCGTGGTGAAGGCGGAACTGGGGCGTGGTTATCTGCCGATCAGAGATGGGCGCCTTTCGCCGATAATGGAAAATAAATATGCGATTTTAGCGAGAATTTAGGGCACTTTTCCTGGACCCTGTTTTTCCACGAATAAGGCCCCAAAAAGTGCCCTAAATGACCAGATGACCACTGGAGGGAATCGGGGATGACCTCCCCTGACTCCCCCAGTGGTCACTAACCCCCTCCCACCACAAAATATGCCGTTTCACAACTTTTTATTTTCACCCTCAAATGTCATACCCACCTCCCTGGCAGCAGTATGCAGGTCACTGGAGCAGTTATTAGGGGGTGCAGTGGACTTCAGGCAGGTGGATCCAGGCCCATCCCCCCTCCACCTGTTACACTTGTGCTGGTAAATGGGAGCCCTCCAAACCGCCCCCCAAACCCACTGTACCCACATGTAGGTGCCCCCCTTCACCCCTTAGGGCTATAGTAATGGTGTAGACTTGTGGGCGGTGGGTTTTGAGGGGGATTTGGGGGGCTCAACACCCAAGGGAAGGGTGCTATGCACCTGGGAGCTCTTTTACCTTTTTTTTTGTTTTTGTAAAAGTGCCCCCTAGGGTGCCCGGTTGGTGTCCTGGCATGTGAGGGGGACCAGTGCACTATGACTCCTGGCCCCTCCCACGAACAAATGCCTTGGATTTATTCGTTTTTGAGCTGGGCGCTTTCATTTTCCATTATCACTGAAAAACAAAAACGCCCAGCTCACAAATTGTCGAATAAAACATGGACGTCTATTTTTTTCGAAAATACGGTTCGGTCCGCCCCTTCACGGACCCGTTCTCGGAGATAAACGCCCATGGAGATAGACGTTTTTGTTCAATTATGCCCCTCCACGTATTTCAGTTACATATCCATCTTCTGATGCCAATGGCATCTTTCTTCTCCACTAAAGTTAATAATCTTTATAATCATTTTCCTCAAATGCTTCTTCTTCATTCTCCCTCACTTCTTTAATATATTCCTCATGCCCTGATCTGTCTTCCACATGGTCAAATTTTACTTTACCTTCTCTAACCCAGTTGCTTCACTTGGTAAAAACTATGCATCGGACTATCCCCTCTCTTGACCCACTTTCACCAAGATGGCTGCTTTCTCCTAGGCTCGGCTTGTTATCCATGGTACTACAAATGATTTGCCAAAGCCTGACTCTAGGCTCAGTTCCTGCCATTTGGAAGCATGCTGTAGTGCGCCCAATTCCTAAGAAGGTATCTCTTGATCCCTCTTTGTCAGAATTACCATCTGGTTTCTACCCTCTGCTTTATTTTTAAGATCTTGGAGAAAGTTGCTTTAGACCAATCGTCATCACGGGTTGAACAACTTTCTGTGTTGAACCCCTGCCAAACTGGCTTCTGCTCTTCATCTTTCATTCATCAAACCTCAAATCTCTCAAGTTCTCAAGTGTTGTTTCCTTTCATTATGTCATTTATGCTCTATTCGTAATCATTTAGACTTTCAGTCCCTCCATTCTCTTATCTTTGTCATTTCCCAAATTGATTACTGTAATTCTATCTATGCAGGTATTCCACAGTTCCAATTACATCAACTCTAAACACTACAAAATACCTGTGCACATTTTCTTTATACAACAAAGAAGTCTGATTTATTTATTTATTGCACTTGTATCCCACATTTTCCCACCTCTTTGCAGGTGCAATGTGGCTTACAAAACATCATGGATAATGGAAATGAGAAGAGAATAGACATTTGGTGTTACAGAAGGATGTTGGATTGCATGGTAATGGAATGCATGATAGTAATATAATAGAAGGCATTATTAACATTTCTGGATATATGTATGAGTTTCACATGATTTGATCTTTGTGGTATATCTTGTCGAAGAGATGGGTCTTTAGTAGTTTACGGAAGTTGGTCAGTTCATAGGTCGCTTTCAGGTTGCGTGGCAGTGCGTTCCAGAATTGCGTGCTCATATAGGAAAAGGTCGATGCGTGTATTCATTTGTTTCTTCCCTCCTGATGCATCTTCACTGGTTACCAGTAGAATTTAATACCCATTTAAAGATTTTGTGTCCAGCCTATAAAGCTCTACACCTTGGCATCCCCTTCCTTACACTCAGCGAGGGCTCTATGTTCTTTTGATTCGAATCGTCTTTTATTACAGTCACCCAAATAGGCTCATTATGAAACAATCCGGAAATCTGCTTTCTTTTTTATAGTCCCTAAACTCTGAAATGACCTGCCATCTGAGGTTCATTCTGAGCTGTCCTTTGTTCAATTTATGGCTTTATTGAAGACCCACATTTTTCACTCTGCGTTTGGTGGTCCATTAGCTGCAGACCGAATTTGGCTCCTGCAATTTGTGATTATTACGTTGTTAAGATCGTTTATGAGTTGCTTGTTTGCATTGGTGTTCCTTTCTTGTTTTATTTGTTCTTTAATTGATTTATTGTAAACCACTATATTCCTTTTCTGGCAATTGTGGTATGTCAAGTATTTTAATAAATATAAAGAGCCCGTCCTGGCGTCTATGTTACAGGGAGCCCCAGTCTACGTTGGGCTTTTTCATGGAAAGGGAGAGCATGAAGTGTTTTTCATTGCAAATGATATTAAACTGTACTTCCCTTTTGCCAAGGGTAATGATTATGTTAATCTATCTATTTGTCATGGTGTTGCATTGGTGGAGAGTTGGGCAACCTTTTCCTCATCTCAAACTAAAGAGAGATAAAACAAAATTCTCAGTTGTAACAAACATTATACTGAGCTCTCTGAATTGAGTGGAGGAGTGGCCTAGTGGTTAGTGTGGTGGACGTTGGTCCTGGGGAACTGGGTTTGATTCCCAATGCAGGCACAGGCAGCTCCTTGTGACTCTGGGCAAGTCACTTAACCCTCCATTGCCCCAGGTACAAATAAGTACCTAAGCCGCATTGAGCCTGCCATGAGTGGGAAAGCACGGGGTACAAACAGTGGCGTAGCTAAGTGGGGCCTGAGGGGGCCAGGGCCCCCGCAGATTCAGCCCAGGACCCCCCCTCCCGGCGAACCCGCCGCCGCCTACCTTCACTTTTGCTGGCGGGGGATCCCACTCCCCGCCAGCCGACGTCTTCTCAGTCCTTCCTGCTCTTCAATTTGTTTGCTGACGTCCTGCACATTGTACGTGCAGGACATCAGACTCAGAGAACTTCTCTGAGTCTGACGTCCTGCACGTACAAAGTGCAGGACGTCAGCAAACAAATTGAAGAGCAGGAAGCGACTGAGAAGAAGACGTCGGCTGGCGGGGAATGGGATCCCCCACCAGCAAAAGTAAAGGTAGGCTGCAGCGGCGGCGGGTTCGCGGCGGGAGGGGGGGGCGGCAATGTCGGCGGTGGGGGGGGCGGCGCCGGGGGAGGGCTAAAATGTGCCCCCTCCCCCCGGGCTCTGGACCCCTCCCTCACGGAAGGCTGGCTACGCCCCTGGGTACAAATAAAAAAAATTTTAAATCTAAGGCTAGATGGTATCCCTTTGAGACCTGTGGGTCAGCACTTTACAAAACCAGATCACTGTACCAGTGACTTCATAGTAAGAATCCTGAAAGGTAACTTTAAAACAATACAGGAATGTAAGACCTTTGAAGTCAGAATGATTGAATATTTTGACACCCAACAGATAGGACTTAGCAAAGTGGTTTTCTAGCCCATTATAAACCATAAAGTTGTATTGCTCTGTTTATCACCCTCCTCTCACCTATCCACCCCCATCCTGTTAGACTATCTCTGAAATGCTTTGATGTTCCCATGCATACCTCCTACCCACCCCCACCCTGTTAGACTGTCAATGAAATGCTTGGATGTTTTATTTATATATACTGTCATCTACCACATTTGCTTATTTCCGATCTGACAAAGATGGACAACCTTCGAAAGCTAATCAAGAAATGTATTAGTTTATGTCCAATTAAAAAGGTATCATCTTATTTTCTTTTCCATGTTTTATTTTGTTTGATTTCTATTGATTACCTTTGAGAGCAGAAACAGAATTGAAAGTATTGGGTAATGTGATGGATAGGCCGCATTGAACCTGCCATGAGTGGGAAAGTGCGGGGTACAAATGTAACAAAAAAAATAAATCTGACCATGGAAAAGGCATTCAGAGCGTCTTTTACTAAGGCATGCTCACGTGTTTGGCGTGTGCTAAAATTCTGAGCACGCTAAATATTAGAGATGCCAATGCATTCCTATGGGCATCTCTAATGTTTAGCGCACGCTACAAACGTGAGCGCACCTTAGTAAAAGACGCCCTTAGTGTATTGAGGAAACTGAGACAAATTTGTCATTGTTTTAATAGAGATAATTTTAGATTGTTAGTACAATCTTTGGTTTTCTCACAAATAGGCTATTGTAATATTTTATACGTAGGTCGTACCAATATGGTTAGGAAAAAGCTACAAACCATACAATGGGAGTCCTTTAACTAGGGCCAGGTAAAATGCTCCCCACAAAATGGCCACACGGTAAGATAACCTTTACCATGTGGCCATGTAGTGGGGAGCACTTACCACCACCCACTGAGGTGGCAATAAGGGCTCCCGCGGTAACCCGGCAGTAACCGGGCAGTGCACAGTGGTGCCCGATTACTGCTGGGTTAGCGCCGCGCTACAGAAAAAAATATTCCGGAGCATCGGAAATGGTGCATGCTCCAGCCCGGAGCTACTGCTGGCGGCTGTGTTGGGCTGGTGGTAGTTCCAGATTAGCGAGTGGTAAGCCCGCGTTGGGCTTACCGCCACTTTGTAAAAGACCCCCAGAATGTTATCTGCTAGGCTGATCATCTCTAAAACAAAATATGAGTGACCCGGTCGTTTGTTGAATTACACTAGCTTCCAGTTGAGGCAAGGGGGATTTTCAAACTATGCACTTTTATTTATTTAATATTATATGGAGCTATAGCAAATTACTTGAATAGTTGGACTTTACTCCCCAGTTTTAGGAATTGAAGATCGGTGGGAAATTACATGGACTTGATATTCTCCTCTGCGAGAGGAGTTAGATATAAGATGTGACCTAATGCCTCTTTAACATATTTATCAGCAAAATGGTGGAATGCTATACCAATTTAAATAAGGTCTATTCCATGCTATAAGATGTTTCATAAGGCTTTTAAAACTTACCTGTTTGAAAAATATATTTTACCTGGAGGGCAGAGGGGAAGGGGCCATTTCAATGGAGCAGTAGTTTAGAAAGAATAATAAAACGAAACCAAATATAAGGGTCCTTTTACTAAGGAGCACTGAAAAATGGATTGCAGTAGTGTAGGCATGGGTTTGGGGCATGTGCTGATCCATATTTTAGTATGCCTGTAAAAAATGCCTTGTTTTCTTTGTCGAAAATGGACATGCAGCAAAATCAAAATTGCCACACATCCATTTTGGATCTGAGACTTTACCGCCAGCTATTGACCTAGCGGTAAAGAATCCGGGTAGTAATGACCTGCGCGTGTCCGTTACACGCGCCCGAAAATAAAAATATTTTTCAGATGCACATATCAGACGCATGCCAAAAATGAAATAACTGCAAGAGCGACGTGGTAGTTGGACGGTAACTCCATTTTGGCACGCGTTGGGAGCACGTAGATGCTTATGCGGCTTAGTAAAAGGACCCCATAATAACATAGTAACATAGTAGATGATGGCAGAAAAAGACCTGCACGGTCCATCTAGTCTGCCCAACAAGATAACTCATATGTGCTACTTTTTGTGTATACCTTACCTTGATTTGTATGTCTTTTTCAGGGCACAGACCGTAGAAGTCTGCCCAGCACTAGCCCCGTCTCCCAACCACCAGCCCCGCCTCCCTCCACTGGCTCTGCCATCCAGTCTCGGGGTACCCAAGCCTGAAGGAGTAAGCAAGGCAGCTGGGACAGCTGCGCTTACGCTTCAGCTCCCTTGCTGTGCGGCGGGGAGCTCTGTATATGATTGGTCAGTCTTGCTAATGGCGGCGGACTGGGTTGGCTAGTAAGCCGGAAACTATTATATGTCAAACTATTAGATGTCACTGTCAACAGATTTCAATGGATGGATTTTACAACTTACAGAGTGCCGTCATCCTATGGCCACAGGTATTAGTTGACAGTACACAGAGCAACCGTTAAGAAAGCTTTGCTACGGTTGCTACACCGGAATCACTAGCATGGCTTTGTAAAAGGAGCCCTTAACTGGTTATGGTTTAGCTGGCTCCGGAAACTCAGAAATTCAATGCCGAAACCCATTGTTGGAAGAAGTATTACAGAGATCTGATTCGGACCTCTACCCTGATAAAGTTATCGAAACCTGGCCACGTGTCAGGCCTGTGTCACGAAAAGTGAGCCCTTGGACCAAACAACGTCTGGCAGCCAGACAGTTCTGATCTTACCTGGAGAATCAGGCCAGAGACCTCCAAAGAAGGACCGGCTTAGGGCAGACAGAAGCAAAGTCCAGGTTCAACCAGAGGTTCAAAGGCAGGCGGCAGGTAATAGCAAAGTCCAGGTTCAATCAGAGGTTCAAAGGCAGGCGGCAGGCAATAGCAAAGTCCAGGTTCAATCAGAGGTTCAAAGGCAGGTGGTAGGCAAAAGCAAAGTCCAGGTTTAATCAGAGGTTCAAGGCAGGCGGCAGGTAGTAGCAACGTCCAGGTTCAATCAGAGGTTCAAAGGCAGGCGGCAGGCAATAGCAAGTCCAGGTTCAATCAGAGGTTCAAAGGCAGGCGGCAGGCAAAAGCAAAGTCCAGGTTCAATCAGAGGTTCAAAGGCAGGCGGCAGGCAAAAGCAAAGTCCAGGTTCAATCAGAGGTTCAAAGGCAGGCGGCAGGCAATAGCAAAGTCCAGGATCAATCAGAGGTTCAAAGGCAGGCGGCAGGCAAAAGCAAAGTCCAGGTTCAATCAGAGGTTCAAAGGCAGGCGGCAGGCAATAGCAAAGTCCAGGTTCAATCAGAAGTTCAAAGGCAGGCGGCAGGCAAAAGCAAAGTCCAGGTTCAATCAGAGGTTCAAAGGCAGGCGGCAGGCAAAAGCAAAGTCCAGGTTCAATCAGAGGTTCAATCAGGGATACAAGGCAAACGGAAGGCAATCCAAAATACAGAACTCAGGGATCCGCAAGTCGAAGCCGAAGCAACGAACACTGCCAGAGACTGCCTTTAAGTAGCCCCCTCCATCTGGAGAACACTCAACAGCTGACGAAAAGGAGGGGCCCACAACCAGCCCCAGGGCTCCGGATAGGCTGGTCCCAGAGAGAAGGCGAAGTCTAGCCGCGACCAGCCAATCCGGACCCTGAAGGGGCGTTTCTTCTGTTCCCAGGTCCCGCACCCGGAAGGGACTTGCAAGTAAGAGAGCGCCGGCCATTTTGGCAGCGCCGGCGCTCTCCGGCCGCCACCGCGCTGAAGCGGCGAACCGGCATAGCCCAGGAGGCGGGTACAACTTTCCGCCCACGCCGTCCATAGCCAGCGATACCCCGCTCTCCCCTGCTCGCGGAGAGGGGCATCCCAGCGGGCAAGGCGGCGCAGGTAAGGGGCGCGACACCACGTTGGCAGAGGCTCCGAGATTGACCTTTTGAAAGCTCAGTAGCGTATTATACATATAATTCTTTAAACATTGGATCAAATGTTGAAAAGGCAGCGTATGCAATTGGAAAAGTTACATGCATTCAGCTAGACAAGTTTCTAAGGATCCACAACAAAACATTTTAAAATGTGCTAAAGATATAAAGGAATTAGAGAAGGTGCAGAGAAGGGCGACAAAAATGATAAAGGGAATGGAACGACTTCCCTATGAGGAAAGGCTGAGAAGGTTAGGGCTCTTCAGCTTGGAGAAAAGGCGGCTGAGGGGTGATATGATAGAAGTCTACAAGATAATGAGCAGAGTAGAGCCGACAGATGTGAAGCCTTTGTTTACACTTTCAAACAACAACAGAACCAGGGGACACAAGATGAAGCTAGAATATGGTAGATTTAAAACGAATAGGAGAAACGTTTTCTTTACTCAGCGTGTAGTTAGACTCTGGAACTCGTTGCCGGAAAATGTAGTGACAGTAGCTGGCCTTATGGAATTTAAAGGGGGTTTGGACAGATTCCTGAGGGAAAAGTCCATTGAACATTATTAATTTTTTTTTTTTGGGGGGGGGGGGTTCTTGAAGCCTGGATTGGCCGCTGTCGGAGACAGGATGCTGGGCTTGATGGACCCTTGGTCTTTTCCCAGTATGGCGGTACTTATGTACTTATGATTTCCATAAGTTTTTGGGCATTGGTGACAATTGTTAAGTAGTATCTAGATGCTGGGATAGTGTTTCTAAACCTTATAGCATAGCACTCAGGGCCTCTTTTCCTAAGTGGCAGTAAGCCCAACACGGGCTTACCACTCGCTAAACAGGAAGTACTGCCGGGCTACCGCAGCAACTCAGCATTACTTCCCACCCCTAGCGCCCTGTCATATCCAAAGTGTACCCAGCAGTAATTGGGCAGTGCCACATGCTGCCCAGTTACCGCTGGGTTAGCGCGTGAACCCCTATCGCCACCTCAATGGGTGGCGGTAAGGGCCCTCCCCCCCCCCCAAAGCTCAGCCATTTCCTATAGAAAGGTGCAGAGAAGGGCGACAAAAATGATAAAGAGGATGGGACGACTTCCCTATGAGGAAATGCTAAAGCGGCTATGGCGCTTCTTGGAGAAAAGGCGGCTGAGGGGAGATATGATAGAGGTCTATAAAATAATGAGTGGAGTTGAACGGGTAGATGTGAAGCGTCTGTTTATGCTTTCCAAAAATACTAGGACTAAGGGGCATGCGATGAAGCTACAAACAAATTTAAAACAAATCAGAGAAAATTTTTCTTCACTCAACGTGTAATTAAACTCTGGAATTCGTTGCCGGAGAATGTGGTAAAGGCGGTTAGCTTAGTGGAGTTTAAAAAAGGTTTGGACGGCTTCCTAAAGGAAAAGTCCATAGGCCATTATTAAATGGGTTTGGGGAAAATCCACTATTTCTGGGATAAGCAGTATAAAATGTTTAGTACTTTTTTGGGATCTTGCCAGGTATTTGTGACCTGGATTGGCCACTGTTGAAAACAGGATGCTGGGCTTGATGGACCTTTGGTCTTTCCCAGTATGGCAATACTTATGTACTTATGTACTAAAACTAGCGCGGCCATAGCTTTGTAAAATGGCCCCTTAAATTTGTTATACCGCAAAATAGTTGAAAACATCTAAGATAATATTTAACCATCTCTCTCTGACCCCATATGCACCTTTCTTTAAATTAGTCACCTTATTTTCTAACTCTTCTTATTCTCTTACCTATCTATATGTTCCATCTTTGCTTATACCCTACACGGTCAATTAAAATGTTCTATTACATATTGTGCTGACATTGTAAGTAGTATACTATCCAGCTTATAATCGAAAGACAAAAACGCCTATATTGCGGCCTAAATCGGGAGATAGGCGTTTATCTCCCAAAAACGAATAACGCGGTATAATCGAAAGCTGAACTTGGACGTTTTCAACTGCACTCCATCGCGGAAGCGTACAAAGTTGACGGGGGCGTGTCGGAGGTGTGGTGAAGGCAGGACTGGGGCGTGGTTATCGGCCGAGGAGAGATGGGCGCCTTTCACAGGTAATGGAAAAAAAGTATGCGTTTGTAGCTAGAATTTAGGGCACTTTTCCTGGACCCTGTTTTTTCACGAATAAAGCCCCAAAAAGTGCCCTAAATGACCAGATTACTACCAGAGGGAATCGGGGATGACCTCCCCTGACTCCCCCAGTGGTCACTAACCCCCTCCCACCACAAAAATTGATGTTTCACAACTTTTTTTTTTCACCCTCAAATGTCATACCCACCTCCCTGGCAGCAGTATGCAGGTCCCTGGAGCAGTTGTTAGGGGGTGCAGTGGACTTCAGGCAGGTGGACCCAGGCCCATCCCCCCCCCCACCTGTTACAATTGTGCTGCTTAATGCTTAGTCGTCCAACCCCCCCAAACCTACTGTACCCACATGTAGGTGCCCCCCTTCACCCCTTAGGGCTATAGTAATGGTGTAGACTTGTGGGCAGTGGGTTTTGAGGGGGATTTGGGGGGCTCAACTCACAAGGGAAGGGTGCTATGCACCTGGGAGCTCTTTTACCTTTTTTTTTGTTTTTGTAAAAGTGCCCCCTAGGGTGCCCGGTTGGTGTCCTGGCATGTGAGGGGGACCAGTGCACTACGAATCCTGGCCCCTCTCATGAACAAATGCCTTGGATTTATTAGTTTTTGAGCTGGGCGCTTTCATTTTCCATTATCACTGAAAAACAAAAACGCCCAGCTCACAAATTGTCGAATAAAACATGGATGTCTATTTTTTTCGAAAATACGGTTCGGTCCGCCCCTTCACTGACCCGTTCTCGGAGATAAACGCCCATGGAGATAGACGTTTTCATTCAATTATGCCCCTCCACGCCATACTTTGTATTGTTATTTGAATGTTTTTCTTGCTATAATTGTCTATTGCTCATGTTTGATCTATTCTTACTGTACACCGCCTTGAGTGAATTCCTTCAAAAAGACGGTAAAGAAATCCTAATCTCTCTATATAAAACACACCTCCAACGTTCTAAATGCATGGTGGTGAAACCCGGAATTCACCCAAGAGTGTTGGCCCCGCCCCTGCATCAAACGTCATGACGTCGAGGTCAGACCAATGACACTCAACCAATCGCATCGCAAACGCGTTACTAAGCGACGGAACATGACATAAGACACATCGCAAAACAATGAAAACCAGCAGCACACAGTTGCTACGCGACGTCAACAGCAGCGCTAAAAGGACCATATAGATCTCTGCTCTCCACACAAACAACGGACACTGAGGGCATAGGAGGGAAGGAAAAAAACCAGCACATACACACACACTCTCACTCTTAACTGGCTATAATGAGCAACTGACCTGCCACTATCACAGGGACTGCTAGCACCTCTCTCTCTCTCTCTCTCTCTCACACACACACACACACATGGGACACAGAGGGGATGGAAGACAAGGAACAAATCGTTGGGTATGGAGGGGGCGGCAGGGGACATAAGGCAAGAACTGCCTCAAATGTTTGTGCTGTGCTATGTACAATTATAATGCTTTCTCTTCATTTTGACCCTACCCTTTCACACTCTCTTTCACACAGACACACACACACACACTTACACTGTCTCTATCTCACACACACACATATACACACTCACACAGACACACAAACACGCCTCAAATGGTTAAGCTGTCCTATGTAAAATTTCACTGCTGTCTCTTCATTTTCACCCTACCTGTGCACACTCTTTTTCACACACAGACACACACACACACACACTCAGAGCAGTAGCGAGGGGAGCTGACACCCGGGGCGAGTCGCCGCTGTGCACCCCACCCCCGGGTGCAGCACGGCGCACCCTCCTCCCACTGGAGCGCACCCCCCCCTCGGAGTGCATACCTGCGGCGAGGGATGGGCGGGAGGGCCGATCCGCCCCGACTGCACATTGTTGGGGTGTGTCAGCTCCGTGCTTGTTCACTGCTCTCTCTGTCCCGGAACAGAAAGTAACCTGTTCCGGGGCAGAGAGGGCATTGCACTAGCGCGGACCGCCCCCCCGCCCCCCCTTCCTACGCCACTGCACACACTTTCTCTGTGTCGCACACACAGACACACATACATATACACACTCTCACTCTCTCTATAGCCTTGCTAGAGTCCATTTCATTTGTTTACGAAACGGCCTTTTTTACTAGTAAATAAATAAATCTAAGTGGTTTACAATCTTTAGTAAATGAGTAAGAGGAAAAGGAAAGTTGGAAAATAAACATAAGAAAAGCTATGACACACATTGCACATGGCAGTAACCGGGCAGCACGCACCTGGCACTTAAAAATATATATATTTTCAGAGCACTGGAAATGGCATGTGGAACACACCAGAACTGCTGCCGGGCTCCTGCAGTAGCTCAGCGGTAGGGCCAATTTGCCGAACACCATTGCCACTGTAGGCCTACCACGGCTTTGTAAAAGGGCCCCTTAGAGCGTTTATTTATTTGTTCCATTTGTACCCCATATTTTCCCACCTATTTGCAGGCTCAATGTGGCTTACATAGTACCGTGAGGTGGTAGCCACCTCCGGTGATGAAACAAATACAGAGTGATGTTGTTACAGAACATTAGAGAATTAAGAGAAGGGTAATATATTGTTCATTGCAAATTTTGGTTTCTAAAACTTATATCTAAAAGGTCTCCAGCGGCATTTCAAGTGCATTATCAGCAGTAATATAGAGAGGAATGATTGAAAAGTTTTTATGACTCCTGAGATAGGCATTCCATGCCGGACCACGGCTCCGTGTCGAGTCTTTGGTTTATCTGGTGCTTCAATAAAGTTTGACATCTGATTTTATCTTTGGAGTATCCTCTTGAACTTTTTTGGAAGGACAGTTGTACGTCCCTACTCTGCTGTCCTCGTGCATTTCGTTTTCACTTCCATAGCGCAATTTGGATCCATCTGATAACCTCAGGCAGGTGCCAGGTTCTGGAGAAAGAGGGGCAGGAGCTAGGTGTTGGGGAAAGGGGGATAAAGGGAAGGCAGGAATCAGGTGCTGAGGAAGAGGGGATATAGGGGCCAGGGGCTAGGGAAGGAAGGCAGGAACCACAGGAGATTAGTAAAGAGGGTAGAAATGAGAGACTAAGGAGGGGGTGAAAGCTAGAGAAGGAGTGATACAGCTAGGAGATGAAAGCGAGTGGAATACTGATGAAACTGAAGCACGAGAGAGATGGAGAAAGAGGGCTGGAAGGCAGAAAAGGGAAAGGTCGATGTCAGATATAGGGACAAATCAAAAGAGAGCCTGGGAAAACAGGCAGAATAGGGAAAGGAGAGCTATTGTTATAAAATTTACTACCTCAATAGCAAACTTTATGTTCTCACACAGTCTCCTGGTTTAGAGGTAAAAAGACTTCAGATCCCCAGTGCACATTCGCTCTCTTTTGAACAGCACCGCTCCGCTCAACCGCTGGTTCTTACATATACCAGTGCGGTAACAGGCAGGAATCCTCATCAGTCAAAACTTCCTCTATTAGTTGCTACTATGCATTCAATATACGTTCTGATATGCAATTTTTAGCACTTATCTTTTCTTAAGGGCGTTTTTCTGGTAGGTTCGCTCTACAGCGAGCTCCTGTTTCGCTTCTGCTTCGTTAGGAGCCGAACCTCTATAAATCTTGCCCTGAAAACAAACAATTTTCCTTATTGTCTTGCTGTGTATATCAATCTCATGTACTGACTTCATCTTTTATCATTTTTGCCATACCTCTTGTGGCGTTCCACCTAATTGTTATAAAATTCAATAAAAAGATCAAAATTAAAAAAAAGAAAGAAAGAAAACACTATTCAGACAAAATAGATAGGAAAAGGCATTGTATTTTCAGTTTTTAGGTACTTGAATGTGTCTGCTTTTCACTCTGAATGTGCTGCACTGCATGTAGTCTGGCCCTTTTACCAAACTGGGGAAAAGTGGCCTTAGTGCATCCTTAACACAGGCCTTTGCTGTGCACCAGGGTCATTTTTACTGCTGGGTGAAATGGCCAAATTTCCTTATTTTTTACATTAATGGTCATGCCCTAATGTTGCCATTAGCATGCAGCCATTAAAACAGATTAGCACACTTGCCCCTAGGCGGTAAAGGCTCACACAGTAAACATGCGCTAATCGGTTGGTGTGCGGCAATGTAGCTACACTAACTGATTAGCACAGAACACGCCCATTCTCTGCCCCTCAGACATGCCCCTGCGCCAAAAAATACCTTTTTTTTAATCAGATGGGTAGCACATGCACATGGGAAAATTACCACAGGACGCCTCAGCTCACTCCACGGTATGTCATTTTTTGCTGTGGTAAGCACACGTTACTGCTTACCACAGTTTTGTAAAAGGGCCCCCTGCAGATGAAGGACCAGCATGATCCATGTACCTGGATCATATCTCCCCTGTCCCTCCTCTTCTCCAGGATATACATATCCAGATCTTCAAGTCTCACCTAATGCATCTTCCAGTACAGAACTCATACCATTTTGGTTACTTTCCGTCTTTTTACATCCTTGGCAAGATGCAGCCTCCAAAACTAAACAAAGTACTCTGGATGTGGTCTCATTGATGACTTGTACAGGGACATTATCACCTCTTCTTTCTGCTGGTTACGCCCAGTGGTGGCCTTACCATTAGGCCACCTGAGGCGGGGGACTCAGGAAGAACTCTTGTGAGGCGGCATCGCCCCCTGCCCTTCTCCCCACCCCCCTTCCCCAAAATTACCGTTTTCTTTTCTTTTCTTGTTTTTCAAAAGAAGGAAGTGGCAGCAATTTCCATAGGCTGCCCTGCCACCAGTCCCCGCCCCTTCTCTCTACTGCGGGAAGCCCGCCTCCGAGGAAACAGGAAATGATGTCAGACAGCCGGGTCACCTGCAGTAGAGAGAAGGGACCGGGACCAGCGGTGAGGCAGCCTATGGGAGTCGCTGCTGCCACCTTCTATTAGAAAACAAGAAAATAATACAAAAAAGTAATAACAGGGAAGGAGGTCGGGGAAGGAAGGGCGTGGAGGTGGAGGAGCCAGGGCGGCAGCTCATTTCTTGCCTCAGGACAGCAGATTGTCTCTGGCCACCCTTGGTTATGCCCTTCTCAGTGCAGCCCAGCATCCTTCCAGCCTTGGCCACCACCTTGTCACACTGTTTTGCCACCTTGAGATCCTCAGACTATTTCTGTGTCTGTTTTGTGATCCATTATTCTGCATTTGGTTTGTGCTCTCTTTGTGTGAGATGGAGCTGTGGTGTTTTAGTGTATAGTTTCTTTGTAGGGCTCTATCACACTCTAGTTTGTTCTGTTTTCATACTGGCATGTGCACTCATATGCTAGACCCTTTGCCAAGGCAGATATGATAGAGGTCTATAAAATAATGAGTGGAGTAGAATGGGTAGACGTGAAGCGTCTGTTTACTCTTTCCAAAAATACTAGGACTAGGGGGCACGCAATGAAGCTACAAAGTAGTACATTTAAAACGAATTGGAGAAAATGTTTCTTCACTCAACGTGTAATTAAACTCTGGAATTTGTTGACAGAGAATGTGGTAAAGGCGGTTAGCTTAGAGGGGTTTAAAAAAAAGGTTTGGACAGCTTGTGAAGTCATAAAACAGGAAGACAACCTCCGTACTTCTTAATGGCAATGCAATGATGTCGCTGGGGGGGGGATCTGTTCGATATGCCGGATGGTCAGATTAGGGAAGGTTGGATAATCGAGACCGTACTGTACCATGACAGGAGTAAACCTCATTCTTAAGTTGTCATTGTATAGTTTAATATATGTATCAGGTTTATTCCCTCAGTACCACTGAGCACAGAACTGCGCAAGTCCACTTGGATATCACTTACAACTTGGCTATTAATTCTTACTTCCTCAGTGCAACTGAAAATTTAAGCTTGCTAACATCAGTGTGATATAACTAGTTGTAGTTACCGGCATTCATATGTTTTGAGGGGTTTAAATCTACAAGGCGTCTCTTACATTTTGTAATTGTTTAAACATTTACTCTCGGCTTAGTAAACAGGGGGGTTAGTATGATCATTAAAAATGCATTAGTCCAACCATTCTTAGGAAACTCCCTTATCAAATGCTTTGTGTCGGATCCTTATTTTGCCACAAATGTTGAATCACAACTTTATCTTCTTTGTTAAATGCTATTTTGCTAAAATGGGATCTTAATGGTCACTTCCTGAGAGGTCCTTTTACTAAGGTGCGCTGAAAAATGGCCTGCGGTAGTGTAGATGCATGTTTTTGGTGTAAACAGAATTATTTTTCAGCTCACCTACAAAAAATTATTATTATTATTATTATTATTAGCATTTGTATAGCACTACCAGACGCATGCAGCGCTGAACACCTGATACAAAGAGACAGTCCCTGCTCAAAAGAGCTTACAATCTAAATAAAAAATGCCTTTTAAAACATTTTTGCCGAAAATTGCCGCGTGTCCATTTTGGGTCTGACACCTTACCGCAAGCCATTGACCTAGCGGTAAGGTCTCACACGGTAACCAGGTGGTAAGTTGCATTTGACGCGTGTAGCTGCCCCACGTCAGAAAATAAAAAATATTTTTCAGAAGTGCATAGCGGACGCACGCCAAAATTGAAATTACCGCAAGGGCCACGCGGTAACCGGGCGGTAGCTCCAATTTAGCACGCATTGGGCGCGCATAGGCGCCTACGCAGCTTAGTAAAAGGGCCTCTGAATGACACCATTTTGAAAACAGGAATCATCTAGTTTTGCAGCATCTTGCACTAACAGCAGTCAATAGCAGTCATAATTTTTTTTAATAATAGTACATTTGCTTTGGGGTTATTTGGAAATATGTTAGGGGTCCCGTTTTTTCCGAATGCAGTGGAGGCCCAACATGCTTCATGCCTAGGGAAGGACTCCATTAGAATCTGGGGATGAGGGGTTGGAGGGGGGAGGGAAGGGCAACAAAAGAGGTAGAGCCTGCCCTGGTGGATGGAATTATTTTGCCACCTCTCCAAGTAACCAGAGTGAGGTAAATCAGTGAATTTGTCCTGTGAAGAAAGCTAATCCCTGAACTCTGTACCTCTGTCTTCTAGAGTTTACTAGTGCGTGAATCCTTCTGCCTGTTTTTCGTATAAATATTTATGACACAGATTTTGTAACTAGCCAGAAATGTTTATAGGAGCAAGATAAAGGATCTGACTTTTGCAGGGGAAAGCAGCAGACTGAGTCAAGGCCAGGCTCTGTGCAAAGTCCAGGAGGGTCTGTAAACACTGTCTGCAGGGCTGACATGATTTCCAGGGTCCCATCTTCCCCTGCTCTAGATTTCTTTGCAGGAGAAAGAAATATTCGCCAGTGTTTTGCTCTCCTTGTGGACAGTTATGTACTCTGCATATGGAATTGTGATTAGTGACAAGGGTGATGACGGTGAACAGTGGCAAACTACCAAAGTGACTTTTCATTATCAGAAGTGCAGCAATCGCTCCAGTCTATAAATGCATACAAAAATGTTTTATAGGAAAAATATTTCAACAGTCCAGAATTTATTTCAACAATAATTCACAACTAAAAAAGTGTGTCATCCTGTTTCCCACCCCTAGTGCACCATCATATCCAGCGCTACAAAAATAAATATATTTTTGTAGCGCCGGTGTGTACCCGTGGCGGTTAAGGGCTCCCCCTCCCCCCCAAAATGGCCGCACGGCAAGTGCTTTACTTGCCACACAGCCATTTCATGCAGAAAAGCAAGACCTACCTTTTACCCAGTACAGTAAAAAGGGACCTCAGCACGTGTCAAAAACATGCGCCGATGCCAGCACAGGCCCCATTTTTCTGCACCTTGGTAAAAGGGGCCCTAAGACAGATATAAGACTAAAGACTTTGGAGACCTGAACTGAAAACTGGATCAAGGACCGTGTGAACTTGCGCTGTAAAGTTGAAAATTTGGAAAATGCTGTCAGACGTCAGAATCTTTGACTAATTAATTTTCCTCAAGCTTTTTCTATTTCTTCTCATAACATGTTTAAGAGATATTTATCTGAAGTGTTAAAGGTTCCGGAAGCTTCTATCCCCCAATCTCAAAAATGTTTTTAACTCCCTGCTGGGAAAAGGAAACCTATTCCTAACCAGCAAGGTCTGTCTATGGATAGTTTGGATCTAACTAATTTCCTTGAGTGGTCAGATACGGAGGTCCTGGCACCAGTAACAATATTGGTTCAGTTGTCATTGGACTCCGACAGGCATTGACCCTTGAAGCTATTCTTTAAATACAAAGATGTTTTGTTTATGAATTATAAAGTATATATGTGTCCTGATGTACTAAGAACTACCCAGATGAGAAGACAATTTTTACTTTTGAGACCGCAAGTGCTGCTGTTAGCATCAGCCTTTGCCCTCCATTATCCATGTAAATATGTGCTTACTTTTCACGCAGCACGATATGGTTTTTTTAATTCACTGCAGCTAACCACTTTTCTATCTGGTAAAGGTGGAGTTGCGGCCAGTCAGTCGTGTACCAAGAGTGGGGTGGTGGGGGCGGTCCGCCCCGTGTACAGGCAGCAAGAGGGTGCATGGTACAGTCACAAGGCAATCGGCTCCGCCGGTTCCCTGCCCCCTCTAACATTACTTCCTGTTCCAGGGCAGGGGACTGGCAGAGTTGACAACCTTGCGACTGCTCCATGCACCCCAAGGTAGTGAGGATGACGCACTTCAGAGGAGGGGGTAATCATGCACCGGGGGAAGGGGGTGATCATGCACCGGAGGGGCAAAGCGGCAGCCACTCTATGGGAAGGGGGTGATGCGCCAGGGGGAGGCATAGTGGCGACCCACCCCCAGTGGCAGCCACCTTATGTATACCACTGCATCCAGTACTTCTCACTGACTATCTTCCTTGACTCTGCAATATTATAAAATTTCTTAGGCCATCTTTGGGCATCATCTTTGTTTCCTATTGTCCTTCCTGCCTTTTTTCATGCTCCGCTCCCTAAGTTGTGTACTAATAGCAGTCTGTGAATATACATCTTTTCTTGTGATTTGCTTTTCTTTGATTGTAATAAATAGAAATAAACCAAAACATAGAAAATAAAATAAAATGGTACATTTTTTATTGTACTAACATAATACATCTTGATTGGCTTTCGAAGGTAACCTATCTTACTTTTCTTTGATTGAATTCCTTTCATAAACTGTTCATTTCCTTAGTGATATTTTGTTCTGCCTCCGGCAGCCTTGTTTTCTTGTTACTAATATTTTTACAAAGTGTTTAACGCTATTCTCACTTCTTACGATTTTATTGCTGCAGTTATTTCCTGTAACGGTATGTGAGCAATGCACTGTATGCAATGCAGTTTCATACATACTGCAACTACTTCATTCCTAGTGGTCTTTTCTTCCGAAAATACCTCCTTTATCTCTCAGCTGAGCTTGAGTCCTTTGTATACCTGATTACCTTTACTATCTTTGTTCTGAAGGGTCAGCCAGGGTATGACCTCCTCTGTGACCTGGTCTCAAGCTGTGTACCTACTGGTCCCTTTTCCCCATGTTCATTTTAATAATGGCTTATGGATTTTTCTTTTAGGAAGCTATCCAAACCTTTTTTAAACCCCTCTACGCTAACTGCTTTTACTACATTCTCTAACAACGAATTCTACAGTTTAATTACACTTTGAATGAAGAAATATTTTCTCTGATTTGTTTTAAATTTACTTCATTGCATGCCCCCTAGTCCTAGTATTTTTGGAAAGAGTGAACAAGCAATTCACATCTATTAGATTGTAAGCTCTTTGAGCAGGGACTGTCTTTCTTCTATGTTTGTGCAGCGCTGCGTATGCCTTGTAGCGCTATAGAAATGCTAAATAGTAGTAGTAGTAGTAGTACCCATTCCACTCCACTCATTATTTTATAGACCTCTATCATATCTACCTTCAGCCATCTTTTCGCCAAGCTTAAGAGCCCAACAGCTTTAGCCTTTACCTCAAAGGGAAGTCGTCCCATCCCCTTTATCATTTTCGTCACCCTTCTCTGTACCTTTTCTAATTCCACTATATCTCTCTTGACCAGAATTGCACACAATATTCGAGGTGCAGTCACACCATGGAGCGATACAAAGTCTGTCCCTCAGTTCCCATGATTATCTTTTTTTATTTGTTAATTTATTTTCAAATAATTATCCAGCTGTTTGGCTGCTCCTGAACCTTCAAGGTAGGGTGACCATATACAGTAGCACAAGAGAGAGGGTAACGCACAACTTCTTTCATGTCACTGTGTGGAATATCAGAACAAGATCTACATCATTCATGCTCTAGTATAACACCAGGACTGGGCAAACTGGTCATCCCTGCTTTGAGATCTTCTTTGAGGTCATTCCTTTCAACAGAGGTTTTACACCTTGGCATCTGTAACTGTGGATATATGATGTCCTCTGCTATCATATGAGAGATCGCACACATCCTGCCAGCTGTTGTATTCTGGTTAACAATGACACATTTTCTATGAATCCTGCTTTCCACATGCTTGCCCAGGTTTCCAAGGAATCACAATTAATTGACCAAAATGTTCTTCAAGGCGGGGGCAAACACACAGTCCAGATGAAACAACCCAACGCTCAAATAAAGCTGGGACAGTTATGGTGTGCGTGTGTTGGGAATGGACCAAACCCTGATGCAGCTAATGCGAAACATGCCGCATGTCGGTTTCTGGTCCTACACAAAGTGAATCAACATGCTGAAGCTAAGTAGCATTGATTCTATATTTTGATTGAAATGATAAGTTTGAAAAAATATAAATTAATAAATGTAAGGAAGTTCTAAACGTTGTAGACCCATGAAGAAGCAGGTGAGTCAAGGGTAGAGTGGCTCTTGTGAAACAAATCGCCGCCAAGGTCTCACATGAGCCTGCTAACTTCTAATATTTCTAAAAAGCTTTATTTGAGCTCTGAGTAGTTTCATCTAATTTCCAAGGAAGGCAGAAAATCGTGAGGAATTTTGTTTTTTTCCTTCTCTGCCTCCTCTTCTTGAGATCCAGGCCCAAGGCAAATAGATGTTTGAAGCAGCTTTCTTCTGTCGCCAGTGTCATAGCGAACAGAGTTAATGGACTGTTTTCATGCCACTACTGGCACAGCTGACTTCCTAGGACTTTGTTTCCTTGTTCCTTTGGCAGCTCAAGGCATATTGTTAATTTGTGATTACCCAAGTAGCCCTGTGCAGTTCAACAAGCCAGGCCAGGCCAGGCTAGAACAAAAGTATCAGAGAAGTAAGGAAATTGAACGCTGAAGTGAAGATATAAGGAAGCGTGTCAGCCGAGATAGGAATCAGCATGTAAAGGGAGGCAGTTCCAGTGGTTTCCTCATGAATGCCAAGTCCTTCCACTGGCCAAGCACTATAATAAGTACATAAGTATTGCCACACTTGGATAGACCAAAGTGTCCATCAAGCTCAGCATCCTGTTTCCAACAGTGGCCAATCCAGGTAAAAAGTTCAATACATTTTATGCTGCTTATCCCACAAATAAGCAGTGATTTTCCCCAAGTCGATTTAATAATGGTCTATGGACCTTTCCTTTAGGAAACCATCCAGACCTTTTTTAAACCCCACTAAGCTAACCACCTTTACCACATTATCTGGCAACAAATTCCAGAGTTTAATTACACGTTGAGTGAAGAAACTGAATAAAATTACATGTAGTTCTTTCCTTCTGCCATCAATCCCAGTCTTCATACTAGTGTTCAAGATAACCAAAACTATGCAAAGTATACACAGAGAAAATATACATGCATTTTTAATGTGTATATGCAGTTATAAAGGGGTCCTTTTACTAAGGTGCGCTGAAAAATGGCCTGTGCTGGTGCAGATGCATGTATTGGATGCACGCAGGTCCAATTTTCAGCGCACCTGCAAAAAAGGTGTTTTTTTTAAGCCAAATATGGACATGCAGCAAAATGAAAATTGGTGCGTGTCCATTTTGGGCCTGAGACCTTACTGCCACCCACTGACTTAGCAGTAAGGTTTCACATGTTAACTGGGTGGTAATCATCACCATGCATACAATGCCAATTACTGCTCGGTTAGCGCTGCGCACTGGAAAGTTTTCCGGCACGTGTAGCAGATTTGCGTAAAAAATGAAATTACCGCCCGGGCCGGGCAGTAGTTCAAAATTGAAGTGTGCCTACGGGGTTTCATAAAAGGGCCCCAAAATTTCCCAACTACTTACTGTGGTCAAACTAAGACAACCATAAGACAGTTTCTCTACAAATACCACCAACCGAAAAAGCTCTCTCAAGAGCAATATTTTTATATTTTTATGTGGACCATCAGATGGTGGATATATTATATTCTTTTATCAACACCTTCAATTGTCATTGGTCCTTTTTTATCAAAATAGTTTTCTTCACCAGTCCATTGATGCATCGCACAAAATCTCATATAAACATTTGTTTCTCAGACTGAAGCAACCGGTACATATCTTAACTCCATTTCCTTGACACCAAGTACTGGTTGCTTCTGTTTAAGAAAAGAAAGTTTATATGAGATTTTGTGAGATGCATCAATGGACTGAAGTAAAGAAAACTATTTTGATTAAAAAGGACCGATGACGACTGAAGGTGTTGATAAAATATATAATATATGTCTAACATCTGATGGCCACAAAAAAAATTATAAAAATATTGTTCTTGACAGAGCTTTTTTGGTTAGAGTTATATAATTTCCACCATTGTACTCTAAGCAAGAGAGGCTCCTGCCTGGTTTGGTAGTACTATATGAGTCGGAAGCAAATCTTCAATGGCATTCGGGTGGACAATGCCCCTTAGTATCTATTCTAACTACAGGGCCACTACCCAGCTAGCTCAGGGGCAATCCAGGAGCAGAGTTGAGGTGGAATCGGGAGTTATCTGATGGCTAGATATTGAACCATGTAAGCCACATTGAGCCTGCAAAGAGGTGGGATACAAATGCAATAAATAAATAAAATAGAAACAGCAGGATACATAAGAACATAAGTGTTGCCATACTGGGCCAGACCGAAGGTCCATCAAACCCAGTATCCTGTTTCCAACAGTGGCCAATCCAGGTCACAAGTACCTGGCAAGATCCCAAAACAGTACATTTTATGCTGCTTATCCTAGAAATAAACAGTGGATTTTCCCCAAGTCCATCTTAATAATTGCTTATGGACGTTTCTTTTAGGAAGTTATCCAAACCTTTTTAAACCCCGCTAACTGCTTTTACCACATTCTTTGGCAATGAATTCCAGAATTTAATTACACATTGAGTGAAGAAATATTTTCTCCAATTCATTTTAAATTTACTACTTTGTAGCTTCATTGTGTGTCCCCTAGTCCTTGTATTTTTGGAAAGAGTAAACAAGAGATTCACGTCTACCGGTTCCACTCCACTCGTTATTTTATACACCTCAATCAAATCTCTCTTCATCTGTATTTTCTCCAAGCTGAAGAGCCAGGGGCAGTCAGTATTTTTTCTTTTCTGGTGCTGGCTTTATGCCCAGTTATTCAGTGCTAAACCATGTCCAGGCTCCGGCATTGAATATTCGGACATATGCGGCCGATTAAAACAGCTAGTTAAGTGCGATCATCAGCTAAGAAGACCCGCATCAAGATAGGACTGTGTTATATACGGTTATCCTAGCCAGTTAAGTGCTGTATATTGGCACTGAATCGGCTAAGTGCCAATTCTACCCTTGGATCGCCCACAAAGTAGTCAGTTTCGGCTTAGGTGCCAACCGGGCATTGTCAATGGCGCTATCTGGTTAAGTGCTGCTGAATATGCCTGGTTAGCCCATACAAGAGATTTAAAGGGCCAGGAGCCTTTAAATGCCCCAGCAGTCCTAATTCGCCCGAATATTTATCCAACTGCCAGCACTGATTATATCGGCCAGACCTGAATAACTTCTGAGAACCACAAAAATCCTAGATATTCAGTGCCAGTACCCGGATAAGGCCTAGCACTGAATATCAGGGACCAATTCAGACCACAGTGGTCAGCGCTTTAAAAAATATTGACCAGTACTACCAGTGGCATACCAAGGGGGGGGGGGGCGGTGGGGGCGGTCCGCCCCAGGCGCACGCCTGCTGCGAGAGTTTGCTAACTTCTCTCGTTCGCTGCAGCTCCCTCTGCCCCGGAACAGGTTACTTCCTGTTCCGGTGTAACAGGCCAGAGTATACCCCCCGCCCAGACTATACCCGGGGTTAAAGTGGCCTAGGCCAGAGTATACCCCGGGTATATTCTAGCCTAGACCAGTTTAACCCCGGGGTATACTCTGGCCTAGGCCACTTTATACCCCCTCAGGCCAGATTATACCCCGGGAATATAAATTGGGGGCTAGGCCAATTCATACTCCCTCTAAAACAATATAATGCAATTGTAACATAATGTTCAACAAATTTGACTGTTCATAATATAAAAAAAGTAGCCTAGGCCAGAATATACCCCTCCAGGCCAGAATATACCATCTGTGCTGCTTCCGCTAACACTTTCTCAGCCTATCTCTGATTGGTTGAGAAGCTGCTTCCTCTGTTGTCACTTCCCTGGTTTTCTCACCCTGTCTCTAATTGGTTGAAAGGTGCAGATCTCTTTTTATCATCCTCATACACACAGCTGCTTCTTCTAACACCAAACTCTTTACTATACCATTGTTGACAACCATGGAAGACCAACTGTATAACCAACTTTTGACAATCTGCACTGCAGCACAACAAAAGTACCCCCTGTGGATCTACGATCTACCTCCAGAGAAACGTCTAAATGCCAAGACCCAGTTCAGACAAACAGCTAAGCCATATCAAGCAGACAGAGGGATTCTTTTCCATGGGGAAAAGGAGGTTCTAACTAAAAGACAACTGCCAAATATCCTTAAGGCCTGTCATGACAACCCAATTTCTGGTGGCCATTTTGGCAGAGATAAAACATTAGCCAAAATCTCTGTCCGTTATTACTGGAAGGGAATGAAGAACGACATTCACCAACATGTCAAAGCCTGTCAAAAATGTTTTGTTACAAATCCCAAAATTAGCAAGGAGGCTCCACCACTCAACAGTATACCAGTGCCTGGAAAAGTATGGAGCTTAGTCAGGATTGATATGATGGGTCCTCTTCAGGAAACATCGAATGGCAGCAAATATATCATTGCTGCCACTGATCATTTCTCAAAGTGGACTGAAGCTACAGCTGTTCCAGATAAGAGTGCCAAGTCAGTAGCAAATTTTTTGTACTCCGTTATTTGCTGCCTTGGCTGTATGGATACTGTCATAAGTGACCAGGGACGAAAGTTTGTGAACTCGATTATCGACAACCTGATGGAGCATTTTCAAACAGATCACCGCATTTCATCTGCCTACCACCCACAAACAAATGGCCAGCGGGAACGTGACAATCGAACACTCAAGGAATCCCTCAGTAAGCTTGTCAATGAACAAGGAAACAACTGGGACCAGTTCATCCCTGGTGTTTTGTTTGCCTATCACACATCTGTGCATGCCTCAACCAAGTGCACTTCATTTGAGGTCATGTATGGACGGAAGGCCAAGCTTCCTATGGACCTCAATCCCTCAGAATATGACACTATGGACACCATGCCCCTTTCAGATGATGCCAACCCTGATGTGCTAAATACACTGACAACCATTCATAAAAAGCTCTGCTCAACTGTCAGTACCAACATTCACTCTGCCCAGGAACACCAGAAGCGTGCCTTTGACCATCGACACAACAGCCAAAAAGAAATCACTGCTGGAACCATCGTTTACATCAAGAATAAGCAACGTATTCATCGCATGGATTCAAAGATGGAACCACGCTGGATTGGACCCTACTTTGTTGTGGAATCCTTGACCAAGGGACGAGTAAAACTTAAGAACAATAAGACTGGCAAGATACTGAAGAACACCTACCATGCCAGCAACCTTAAGATTTACCAGGATGAAGAGACTACTCCACCACCTCAGTCCTCTGATGATTGTCTCAGTGACTCTGCTGCACAGAAACATAAGCAAACCAAGACTTTCAACCCACTACCAAGTTCAGAAAGAAAGTATCTTAGCACAACTCTTGGCCTTACATTTGGTAAGGTTGTGTATTGTGGATGCACAAGGGACCTTGGACAACCACGGCGTACATATAAAACCAAAGGTGATGGCAACTGCTACTTCCGGGCCATCAGCTACTTTCTGACAGGAACAGAGGACAACCACTCCCTGCTCAGAAAGAAAGTCATCCACCACATGAAAAATGACTTCAGAAGAAAACTACAGGACTACTTGAACCAAAAGGTGAATGAATATGTGAATATCTCTGGCATCTCCCGTGATGGAGTATGGGCAACTGATGCAGAGATCATGGCCACAGCAAATCTGCTGAGTTGTGACATTGTCATCCACACAAAAGTTGGTGACTCCATGGATTGGTTGACCTATCCCGCAAGTTTCAATCTGCAGTCAACAACAGAACACGCACTTTATCTTGAAAACGAGCATGATCATTTTGATGTTGTTATCAGTGTTTAACTTTGAACGTTTATATTAAAGTGAGGAGCTCCTAGTCTTAAAAGATGAAGTTTCAGGACCTAGGGCAGGATATACCCCAAGGCAAAAATGGGTATATTCTTCCCTGGGGGGGGGGGGGTAATTTTGATGTTGTTATCAGTGTTTAACTTTGAACGTTTATATTAAAGTGAGGAGCTCCTAGTCTTAGAAGATGAAGTTTCAGGACCTAGGGCAGGATATACCCCAAGGCAAAAATGGGTATATTCTTCCCTGGGGGGTATATTCTGGCCTAGGCTACTTTATCCCCCTGGGCATAGAAAGTGTATTCTGCCCTGGAGGGGTATATTCTATTCTGCCCTGGAGGGGTATATTCTGGCCTAGGCCAGAGTAAACCCCGGGGGGGTATATTCTGGTGTATTCTGCCCTGGAGGGGTATATTCTATTCTGCCCTGGAGGGGTATATTCTGGCCTAGGCCAGAGTAAACCCCGGGGGGGTATATTCTAGTGTATTCTGCCCTGGAGGGGTATATTCTGGCCTAGGCCAGAGTAAACTCCGGGGTATATTGTGACCTAGGGGGATATAGTCTGGCCTTTAGGCCAGTTTATCCCCCGGGGTATACTCTGGCCTAGGCCACTTTAAACCCGGGTATAGTCTGGGCAGGGGGTTAATGTGGCCTGTTACACCGAGGCAGAGGGAGCTGCAGCGAACGAGCAACGTTAGTAAACTCGCAGCAGGCGCGCGCTGTGGCACCCCCCCCAGCGGCATGCACCCAGGGGGGGCTCTTTCACGGGGGGGTCTTTCGCTGGGGGGGGTCCGCGCTGTATCGGGGGGGAGGCGCTGCACCCGGGGGCGGGGCGCCGCCCCGGTTGTCCGCCCCCCTAGGAACGCCACTGAGTACTACTACTACTAATCATTTTTCTATAGCTCTACTAGTTTTATGCTGCACTGTACACATTAACTTTCTCCATCCCTAGAGGGCTTACAATCTAAGTGGGCCCTTTTACAAAGGTGTGGTAGGCTCTACGCGCGTGCAGTGCACGCCAAAATGAGACTACTGCCAGGCTAGCGGACCCTCCTGGCAGTAATTTCATATTTGGCACGCGCCCATACCTCCGGGACATATTATTTCCTACCATGTGGGGCGTTTTCAGCGTTAATCAGCAGTTGGCCATGCGGTCACCATGCGTGTAGCGCGTAAGCCCTTACCACTAGATCAATGGGTGGCATTAAAGGCTCAAGCCATAAATAGGCGCGAGCTGGTTTCAATTTTACCACAGACCCTTTTCCCGGCCCATTGAAAAAAAGAGCCCCTTTTCCCAGATGCGATAAAAACTGCTTACCCACTTTTTGCCATAACTTAGTAAAAGGACCCCTAAGGTTTTTTTTTGTACTTTAAGTGACTTGCCCAAGGTCACAAGGAGCTGCAGTGAGAATCAAAGGAAGGTTGCCAGGATCAAAGCCCGCTGCACTAACCACTAGGCTACTCCTCGCAATTCTGGAATCTTGCTATTCTCTGGGGTTCTGTATGGAATGTTGCTACTGTTTGAGATTGTGCATGGAATCTTGTTAAAGGGACTTGATATACTGCCTTTCTGTGGTTTTTGCAACTACATTCAAAGCAGTTTATAGTATATACAGGTACTTATTTGTACCTGGGGAAATGGAGGGTTAATGGTTAAGTCCACTGCACTAACCACTAGGCTATTTCTCCACTAGCAACATTCCATTTAGAATCTCTAATAGCAGCAACATTCCATGTAGAATCTCAAATAGGAAATGGGACTTGATATACCACCTTTCTGTGGTTTTTGCAACTACATTCAAAGCAGTTTACATAGTATATACAGTATATATTTGTACCTGGGGCAGTGGGAATCAAATCCAGTTCCACAGGATCAAAATCCACTGCACTAACCACTAGGCTACTTCTTTATTCCTTATAATTCAAGAATCTTGCTCTTCTTTGAGGTTCTACATAGAATGTTGCTACTCTTTGAGATTGTGCATGGAATCTTGTTACTGGGACTTGATATACCACCTTTCTGTGGTTTTTGCAACTACATTCAAAGTGGTTTACATAGTATATACTGGTCCTTATTTGTACCTGGGGCATGGAGGGTTAAGTGACTTCCCCAGGATCAAAGTCCACTGCACTAATCACTAGGCTACTCCTCCACTTGCAACAACATTCCATGTAGAATCTCAAGTAGGGAGAAGTCTTGGCCGCATATGAGGTGGAGGGGAGGGAGACATGCTGTATAGAGAGGGGATAGGTGGTGAGAGGGGGAGAAAGTTTGAACATAGGGGTGGAGAGGAGGGAGAAATGGTGGGCATAGGGGTGGAGGGAAGGGAGAAATGTTAGAAATGATGGTAGAGGGGAGGAAGGGAGAGATGCTGCATGGGAAGGGGAGAGAGATGTTGGACCAGAACACAAGGGAGAGGGAAAGAGAAATGTTGGACATGATGGTAGAGGGGAGGAAGGTAGAGATGCTGTATGGGAAGGGGAGAGAGATGTTGGACCCAGAACACAAAGGAGAGGGAGAGAGAGATGGTGGACAGTGGGAATGAGAGGGGGAGATAGACATGGGGGTGGATGAGAGGGAGGGAGAGGTACACAGTAGGTGGTGAGGGGGGGAAATGCTGGGCCATGGGGGAGAGGACAGGAATGAAGAGAAAAGGGGCAGGAAAATATAAGGCTACCAGGGTGGGGTGGGGAGGGGATCAGATGCTGGTTAGAAGGGTGGAGGGAGGAAGACAATGGGAATGGTGGAACCCTGTGGGAGAGGCCAAGAGGGGGAGGAGGGGGTACATAAGTAATGCCATACTGGGAAAAGACCAAAGGTCCATCGAGCCCAGCATCCTGTCCCCGACAGCGGCCAATCCAGGTCAAGGGCACCTGGCAAGCTAACCAAACATACAAACATTTTATACAAGTTATTCCCGAAATTGTGGATTTTTCCCAAGTCCATTTAGTAGCGGTCTATGGACTTGTCCTTTAGGAAACCGTCCAACCCTTTTTTAAACTCTGCCAAGCTAACTGTCTTCACTACGTTCTCCGGCAACGAATTCCAGAGTTTAATTATGCGTTGGGTGAAGAAAAGTTTTCTCCTATTTGTTTTAAATTTACTACACTGTAGTTTCATCGCATGCCCCCTAGTCCTAGTATTTTTGGAAAGCGTGAACAGATGCTTCACATCCACTCCACTCCACTCCGTTCCACTCCACTCATTATTTTATATACCTCTATCATGTCTCCCCTCAGCCGTCTCTTCCTCAAGCTGAAAAGCCCTAGCCTCCTTAGTCTTTCTTTATAGGGGTGGCAAGGAAATGAATGAGAGATCGTGATTACAGAGGGTAGAAATATGGTACTGGGAAGTAGATTAAAGATAAAAGAGAAAGTAGAGATGGGGAGGAGTAAGATGGGGAATGGGAGAGCTAGTGGGTGAAAGAAGAAGATGGACGTTTGATAGGTAGTTGAAAAGTAAAAAGGAGACGAAGAAGAGTGAGAGAGAGGCAGAAAAGAGCTACAAAGGAATGATCAATATGTCAGAGGCAGGAATAGTGAGGGAACAGACAGGAGAGAGAAGAAAAGACAAATGGACTGCAGCCGCTTGAAGAAGAATTAGCAGACAACAGAGAGGAAAGCAGAAAAGAGAAATTGAAACCAGCAAGATGGAAAAATAAAATGTCCAGACAACAAAGGTAGAAACAAAGCATTTTATTTTGAATGTTTTAAATGGAATATGTTAGCTTTTGGAAATGTGCATAGCAAATGTCTTTGTATTGTGTTGTGTAGAAAAGGAAATGCATCTCTTATGTCTCCAGTGTTGCAGTAATGCTATGTTTAACTTCTTGGGGTTCCCTTTCAATTTTTGTCTAAATATTTTTATTTCTAATTTGTGATCCCTTGTTCTGTATTTGGTGAGGGTCTGTTGGTGTGATAGTAATGGCAGGTGTAAAATTGGAGGGGAGGCAAAGAGGAGAGGGAATCGGGGAGGGGAGCCCTCCTTTATTTTATGACCGGGGCCCAAGCAGGTCTAACACCAGTCCTGACCCTTGCTGAATAGCTGGTGAGGATCCCCAGCTAAGGACCTCCTCCAAAGGCGGCCAGAACTCCCTTCTACCAAGCTCTGGCAACAGCATCCTTGAGCCATGGACAGCTAAGCATGTGTGGGGTGCTGGCATCAGTGGCTTAGGGTCATTGCTGCTGCCTGCCAAGCTTGGTAAAAGAGAGTTCTGGCACCTTCAGAGAAAGTCTTCAGCTGACTGAGCTTGAGGATGGTGGGCCCAGGAAGAACAGAGGGACGTCGGAGAAGGCAGCACTGATCGCTGATCAGCTGTTCTTGCCCGTGCAGCGCCTTCACACAGAGGTGAGAGGCACTGCGCGGGACGGTAAAGCAGAGGGAGGGTCTGGTAGAGGGGGGAGCGGCGGCGATGAGCTCAGGGGGGTGGGGCATGGGGGCGGAGGATGGCAGGAGGCGGAGCTGTGAGAGAAGGAGAAAAACAGAGAGAGGAAGGGAAGGGGATCGGGGCTGCTAAACTTTGGTTTTTTGTTTTTATTTTTTATTTAATACATGCAGAAGCGGGGAGCAGCGGCGACCTGGGGGGGGGGGGCAGGGGCAAGGCCGTCCATACAGGATGCTCCTGACGAGCGCCCTTGCCCCCTCCCGGTCCTTTTTTGATTTTGTTTTCATTTCATTTCTATTGTATGCAGAGGGAAGCGGGGAGCCACATGTTTGTGTTGTTTATTTTGTTTTTCAACATGCCAGCTTCAAATTTTAAGGTGCAGGGGGAAGCGGGAAGATGACAGCTCGGGCCTTAATGACAGCTCTGACCTGAGGTTAAATATTTCACAGTAAATGAATCGGTGCACTCGTCGGTATGGTTAATGCATTCCGAATCGCCCACATTTCAATGGTAGTTACTCGTTTGCATTCCGTTTTCGTTAGCTGCTAGGGTCGTCGGAAAATGGCCTTTAATGCATGCTGTGTTTCAAAATTCCCTCGTTAAAGGGTCGTTAAAGGGTCCTTAAAGTTTAATGCATCTTGCCTTTAATGCAGGGGCTGATGGCTGACTTTAGTTTTAAGAAATCTAACAGATAGTTTTAGAAATAGTTATGTGGTTAAAATAGAACTTTAACTCACGGATTGTAGGTATGAACTTTATAGTTTCTGGTTCTGATATCCTTGGATGGTCCAATTGAAGCAGGTTGCTGTAGGCTTTTCCTTTGTTGTCCAGGAGGAGGGTTAGATGTAAATATAGATCCAGTACCAGTCGCAGGGCATGAGGAGAGTTATTTGCAATATGAAGGGAAGATAATAGTTCTTTTCTCTAGCCAAAATAAAAGAAGGAAGTTCAAAGTAAAATTGAGGACTGGTGCCTCAATACAGACTGCGCAGAAGTCACTAAAAATTTGGGTTGTAAATAAGCAAAAACAAGCAAAAAGTGTTTTATTTGCAGAGCCTCATGTGAACCCAGTCAGACAGCAAAGCACCTAAGAGCTGTTCATAAAGGGTTACGGTTTATTACATTTAATAAACTGTCTTTCCTTACCAGATAGCAAGTCAAACTAGTTACCAGATTAAAATAGAAAAGGAATACCATTGTCAATAGTAACAGGATAGAAAGGAACTCAATCCACCCAATATTCAGTCCACGGTGATAAGTGGCATCTGAGCCACTCACAGCCCACGGGCTGAACTGACCTCAGATATTAAATGCTGGAGCATGCTCGGCTCCTGGCATAAATATTCGGGTCTTAGAGATCACCCGGAAGTTAACTGGGCATCTGTCGATATTCAGACCGGCGTCCTGTTAACTTCACTGCCCTTTTGCAGTCCTAACTTTACACAGTTAGGGGCCCTTTAACTAAGGTGCGCCTAAAAGTGGCCTGCGCTAGTGTAGGCACGTGTTTTGGACACGCGCTGGTCCATTTCCTCAGCGCGCCTGGAAAAAAGGCACTTTTTTCTGTGTCGGAAAATGGGCGTGCGGCAAAATTAAAACCAGCGCGCGTCCATTTTCGGCCTGAGACCTTAACCCTTTGACTTAGCAGTAAGGTCTCACACGCTAACTGGGCGGTAAGGATTCAACATGCATAAATTGCCGATTACCACCAGGTAAATATTTTCTACCGCGTGGTTTGGGCAAACACCAAAAATGGAATTACCGCCCGTGGCACGCGGTAGCCGGCTGGTAGTGCCAATTTGATGCATGTTGGGCACACGTAGGCACCTACATGCCTTAGTAAAAGGGCCTCGTAGCTGGTTAGCGGGCAGAAAATTGCTGCTAAGCAGCTAAGTTCACGGTCTGCTCATGCCCCGCCCCGGACTGCACTTAACCTCCATTAACCTCGAGTATTGTGTTCAGTTCTGGTCGCCACACCTCAAAAAAGACATAGTGGAATTGGAAAAGGTGCAAAGAAGGGCGACAAAGATGATACAGGGGATGGGATGACTTCCCTATCAGGATAGGCTGAAGAGGCTGGGGCTCTTCAGCTTGGAGAAAAGGCGGCTGAGGGGAGATATGATAGAGGTCTATAAGATAATGAGTGGAATGGAACGGGTCAATGTGGAGCGTCTGTTTACGTTTTCCAAAAATACTAGGACAAGGGGGCATGCGATGAAGCTGCAGTGTGGTAAATTTAAAACGAATCGGAGGAAATTTTTCTTCACTCAACGCGTAGTTAAACTCTGGAATTCGCTGCCGGAAAAGATGGTTAAGGCGGTTAACTTAGCGGACTTCAAAAAAGGGTTGGACCGCTTCCTGGAGGAAAAAGCCATAGAATGGTATTGAATGGATGAGGGAATAATACAGTACATAAGTACATAAGTAATGCCATACTGGGAAAAGACCAAGGGTCCATCGAGCCCAGCATCCTGTCCACGACAGCGGCCAATCCAGGCCAAGGGCAGCTGGCAAGCTTCCCAAACGTACAAACATTCTATATATGTTATTCTGGAATTGTGGATTTTTCCCAAGTCCATTTAGTAGCGGTTTATGGACTTGTCCTTTAGAAAACCGTCCAACCCCTTTTTAAACTCTGCTAAGCTAACCGCCTTCACCACTTTCTCCGGCAACGAATTCCAGAGTTTAATTATACGTTGGGTGAAGAAAAATTTTCTCCGATTTGTTTTAAATTTACTACACTGTAGTTTCATCGCATGCCCCCTAGTCCAAGTATTTTTGGAAAGTGTGAGCAGACGCTTCACATCCACCTGTTCCACTCCACTCATTATTTTATATACCTCTATCATGTCTCCCCTCAGCCTAGGATGGGTGGGCAAATTGCTTGTTCTTTTGGCCACTGTCGGTGACAGGGTGCTGGGCTCGATGGACCCTTGGTCTATCCCAGCTTGGCAATACTTATGTACTTATGTAACCTTGTGCCCTTCTATTACTACCATCCTTTTGGGACTAGCGGATCTCTTGCTGCATGTTTCCTGGGAACTTCAAAAACTGGGATAAGCCCAGCTCAAACAAGTAAGCTGATTTAAATCTTCAGAAAAATGATTCAGTTCTAAGAGTTGGTGGGAGGGACAGTGACGATCCTAGGTCGGCTGCCACCCGGGGCACCCCCCCCCCACCCCCGGGTGCAGTGGCGTCTGTCTCCCAAGGGTGCAGCACGACAACCCCCTCCTGGCGCAATGACACCCCCCCGGCACATCAACCCCTCCCCCCCACGGGTGCATTCTTAGCTGCTGTTCCAGGGCAGAGGGAGCAGGGAACCAGCGGAGCCGACAGCCACGCGGCTGCTCTCTGTACCCCTCCAGCAGGATGCACCCAGGGCGGACCGCCCCGCCCTCGGTACGCCACTGGGGAGGGAATTCCAGAGTAGTGGAAGGTATTTATTTATTTGTTGCATTTGTATCCCACATTTTCCCACCTCTTTGCAGGCTCAATGTGGCTTACTTTGTGCCGGAGTGGCGATCACCGCTTCCGGGTTCAGAAATACAAGGTGATATTGCATTATAGTTCATAAATGATAAGGTAAATTACAGAGTAATTTTGCCTTGAAAATCATAGTAATAAAGTAGATTATAGGGTAAGGTAGATGATCAAATATAGGAAGTTCATATCCTGCATGAGAAGTAGAGTGGTAGTGAGTAGTGCGTAGCGTTCATTAGTGGCTGCGTAAATAAAGCAGTCGAGTGTAAGAGAGTTCCATTTTGTCTAGTTTTGGTGAAGTTTCGTTTTCTAGTATTTAGGAAGGGTCATTGTGGTATGCTTTTTTGAACAGGTTGGCTTTCACTAGTTTTCGGAAGATAGTTAGGTCATGCGTTGTTTTTATTACATTTGGTAGTGCATTTTACTTTATATTGTGCAGAACGTCAGGATGACTGACACAGAAACAGAATCCTTACACATCAGCTGCAGCAGCAACGCGCTGACCCAGAGACCGGCGCTGAAGAGGACTTCGGCTGGCGGGGGTTGGGGACCCCTGCCAGCACAGGTACCTGATGGTGGCGGCAGAGGAGGGTTGGCGTCGGTGGGAAGAGGGGGTCGAAAGGGGAGGGGTGCCGGGGGGAGGGTCAAAAAAGTGGTGGTCGGCGGCGCCGGGGGGGGGTGAAAAGTGGCGGGGGTGGTCGGCGGCGCCGGGGGGGGGGGCTAAAATGTGCCCCCTCACCTCGGGCTCTGGACCCCCCCCCCTCCCGCCGAAGTCTGGCTACGCACCTGCTCATGAGAAACTTCATCAAAAGCTTTCTGAAAATCTAGATACACTACATCAACTGACTCACCTTTATTGACATGTTTATTCATGCCTTCAAAGAAATGACAAAATAACCTAGTTATTAGATATAAAAATTAAACGATTTAAGCAATTTCCAAAATAATAAATAATGCATCCGTTTCCAGAGCTTCAAAGTCAGCTGATTCCACCATTTGGCTACCATAAACTGAAATGTATTCATAAAGATGGTTTTATACTTAACATGTGCTGGGCTAGAATATGTAAGTTTTAAATAATGCCTGTCTGTACTCAATCTATTATGATTAGACAATAAAATTCAATTATTAATATAATCTGGAGCTTCACTGTGAATAATAGAAAAAATGACAGTACAGTGCTTAAAAATTGTTCTAGCCACCATTGGCAACCAACACAATCTTCTAAAGAGCGGAGTAACTCTTTCGAATTTGGATACAGACTCCCCCCTCCCCCAATAAATTAAAAAGCATTTAACCAGCCAGGATCGGCATCTGAGCAAGCCCGTGTTACCTGCACTGCATGAATGGAAGTGTTAAACCGGCTGTAAGCTTGTTCACTTTTCTGCTACAGGGCAGAAACTACCTCTTCCTATCCGTTTATCTAATGTTCTGATACAACAAACAGACTGTTCATATTTTGTGCATTCTCCTTGACTCAGATCTCTCTTAAACCTCAGATTGCCAAAGTTGTATGGGCTTCTTTTATAAGATTTGTCTAATACTTTCTATTTGCTCAGTCATCCTCCCATCAGCCCTTAATATTCTGGTACACTCTCTTGTTATTTCCCAGTTGGACTACTGCAACTCCCTCTATGATTAAGCGGATGAGACGACTTTCCTATGAGGAAAGGCTAAAGCGGCTGGGGCTCTTCAGCTTGGAGAAAAGGCGGCTGAGGGGTGATATGATAGAGGTAAATAAAATTATGAGTGGAGTGGAAAAGATAGATACGGAGCGTCCGTTTACGCTTTCAAAAAATACTAGGACAAGGGGGCATGTGATGAAGCTGGAGTGCAGTAAGTTTAAAACAAATAAGAGAAATTTTTTCTTTACTCAGCGCGTAGTTCAACTCTGGAATTCGTTGCCAGAGAATGTGGTTAAGGCGGTTAGCTTAGCAGAGTTTAAGAAAGGTTCAGACGGCTTCCTGAAGGAAAAGGCCATAGAATGTTATTAAAGGAACGTAGGGAAAAGTCCACTATTCCTGGGACAAGCAGTACAAAATGCTTTGCTCCGTGGACCTTGTCGGGTGATTGTGACAGGGTGCTGGGCTAGATGGACCTTTGGTCTGTCCCAGTGTGGCGATGCTTATGTCTTATGTATTATCAAGGACTTAGAACTAAAGAACTAAAACGTATTCAAATTATTCAAAACACTGCCATTCAACTGATAACAAATACTAGGAGATATGACCATAGTACATAAAGAGGCTCATTGGTTACTGATCATTCATCACCTACAAATTTCAGGAGAACCTCTCTCTCTCTTTCCTCACTTGTTGTACTGTATTGCCCCTCACCCCCCCCCCCCCCCCCCCCCCCCCCGGTCACTCAGATCTGCACAACACAATCAACTTGTCGTTCCCAGTTACCAAATCATTATGCATGAACATATTAGGCATTCAATTTTCTCTGTCCTCATCTATGGAATAATCTTCCGCCTTCTTTAAGACTGGAAACTTCTCTAACCAAATTCAAAACAAATGTGAAAATGCATTGATTTAAAGATGCATACGATTAACCCATTGATTCTTTTTTCCTTCTGGAGACCTCTGAATGGTTCGTCATCCTTTCTGTTTTGTTCTTTCCTCCCCGCTTTCCTATTACAATAGGATTTCCGCCCCTTCTTCCCTCTTCATAGTCCAGGCTCGTCATTGTTTATTTATTAGTGGCTGGTTCTATGTTATTTCTGTTTCTAGATTGTAAACCGCCCTGAAGACTCTAAGGGCGGCGTAGTAAATAATAATAAAACTTGGAAACTCTTTTAGAGGTCAATATTCGACTGGCGGTGGTATTATCCCTGGATATTCATTGCATAAACTAAACCACATGCAGCCCTATTTATGCGGTTAAGCACTGAACGTCATCACTTCACCACATAAGTGCCAACTCCGTCCTCGGACTGCCCACAAAATAGCTGGTTTCAGCTTAGACACTAACTGGGGTTATTAAGCAGCACTAGCCAGTTAAACACTGCTGTAGTTCGCCCCAGTCAAGTGATTTAAACAGCCATTTAAATTGCTTTGAGTATCCACTCCTTAGAAATGCTCAAACTCCCTTCTGCATAGATGTAGTGGGGATAGAATCTGTTTGCCCTTCTACTTTCCTACAGGTTGCGGCACCTGTGTGCCCTCAGAATTCTTGATCCCTACGCTCAGCAAAATAGCTCCAATAAAGACCAAACCTTGTTGGGATAAGCCCCGAGCGGGCGGTTCCTTTATTGTAAAGAGACAAGCCTGCCACTAAGTGCTGTGTAACTGCTATGGTTGTATATTAACTTGGCTATTTATTCCCGTTTTTTTGCTTGTTTCTTGTTTTCCCTGGTCTAAGTTCATAGAAAGCAGAAAAAGGCCAGGCCACAACCTGTTACAGATCAAAGGGTGAGGAAGGGAAGGAAAACAGGACTCTCCATTTATCACAGCGTGTTTGACTTGGGTGACCTTGAAGACCAGAAGTTCTAATCTCACAGCTGTTTGTTCTTTTTAAGAAGTTCAGAGTCTGCCATCCTCAGCGAGCAATTTATCAGAAGCATAATTCACATTCTACATATTTCTCTTTCAAACCTACAAGCTTGCATGCAGAGATCTCTTGCACAAGTGACTGTTGAAATAATGTCTCTTGTGTGCTTCCTGTGTCCGAAGCACTCTCCTGTTAAAATTTGCTAGCACCCATTTGAAACCATGTGTCTTTTGCCTAAGACTTGAATTTCATTAAGACAGAAAATCAAATGGACAAGGAGAAACTTGCCCTAAAAATATTGCAGGGCTTTCGTTTGAGGCTTAAATACAATCCTGGGAAAATGAAGGTTGAGGGGTGGGTAAGAATACCTGAGAAATCTTTGCCCCAACACAGAGAATTTTCACAAAATAAATGTTGCTCTCTGTCTCTGACTTTGGAAGCTCCAAGCAGAAGCCTTGCTGTTTATTGCTGCTCTAGCTCTTCCCCTTCAGGCAGCATGTAGAGACCAGAAGAAGCAGAATGGATAGAAAGGAGGCAAAGCAATTGTTCTGTGCACCACAGTGTCTGCTCCAGCCTCACCCCTCTCCCATCCAGTCCCCAAAAGAGAGGACACTCTCAGCAGATGAGAAGAAACAAGATGGAAGGGCTGGAGAAGGCCACAGAGAAAATGTTTTCTGCACTAATGTATTCATTCCAGCCTCAACCCTCTCCTCCTGTATTAACAAGAAGCAATTCCATTATATAGCTTCCCACTGTTCCAGAACTAGTGGAATAGTTGTGTCCATCAATCAATAGGTGGAGACAGAGAACTGAAAACTGAGCTGAGACATGTCTCTCTTAGCATTCAGTCTAGCTCCTCTGTATTTTCTATCTCCAGCAGGTGGTTCTGAATGCTTTGAGCTTTGCAGTTGGCTTGAGTCTGCAGAGTCATATCTGGAGAAATTCAGATCCCTCTTCCTGCGAATTTACTTCTTCCCTCCCTTCACCTCTCCCCTGTTTCCTATGGTGCTCTCCTTTTCCAGCACAGCCTTTAAAAAAAAAAGGAGAAGGAATTAGGTTTGATGGGGTTTGCTGGAGAGCATGAAGAGCATGGGTCAGATTTATCAGTCCTGAGCCTTTCTCATCTGTGGTAAGACTTTTGGAGACTGTAAGCTTGGGGGGAGCAGCCAGCAGTGGTAATTCCGACTAAAGTTTGACTCAGAACCTCTTGAAGGGCTTCAAGTTCTACTTGGTGCAGGGAAGGGATCCTGACTCACCACTTGGGACACATTGTACTGCGCTTGTGACAGTGGGGGTGAATGGCGACTCCCGTGGAGGCAGTTAAGCAGTGTTCCCGCTGTGGGACCTGCCGGCTGGCATCAGGCCGTTGCAGTGCATGCAAGCCAGGAATCTCGCAGAATGTGGAGGAAACGGTCTGCCGCAGAACAACTTCAGATTTGGCGCAGCATCTGAATATGCCAAGATCTTTGGGCTCTCCAGCAGGGCCACTGCACAGTTTGTTGCAGGAGAGCGCAGGAACGGGTGCCATTTTGTCATGGCCAACTGGCAATAAGGAGCAGCCTCTGTCTGATCACACACGGATCACAGCCAACATTTTCCAGCCTCAGGTCCCGACAGAGCATTCAGCTGCATCAGGACCTTTGTTTTCTCCGGAGTTTATATTGCTCTTACACCAGGTCTTGAACAGATTGCTACAAGGTGCTTCAGTTTCCCACCCCAATGCCCCTCTGGCTCCTAAGGGATCTTGTTTAGACCTCCAGGAGTGGGCAGATGAGGCTGTCTCAGCTTCTTCCTCCTTTTCTGATGTGGCCTTGGTCTAGTAGCACTATAGAAATAGTTAGTAGTAGTAGTAGTATTCAGAGAAGCCATCATTGAAGGAGCCATTAGAGGATGGAGAGCTCCCTCCAGAGGAGGGGGATGATCCAAAAGTACTGAGTTTGTTTCATAAAGAGGAGTGCAGTAGTCTTATTTCTGAGGCACTGACAGTGCTTTCCATTGAGGAGCCTTCTGCTTCAGCAGGATTTCCATCTTAGTCGATCATGAAGGGATTTAGAGGAGGGAACTAGAGGACCTTGAGGAAGATGGCAGCTTAGTCGGAGAGCTCCCTCCAGGAAAGGATCAACTTGAAAGAATAGTGTAGACTACAATTTGTTATAACCAAGAAATAAATATATCTTCAATCTTGGAACAATGTCGGCCTCAAAGTCACACAATAAAGAACCGAATTTGATTTATACCTCAGGCACAAAAAGATCTAAGAGCGATCCGCTGTCACCTGAAAAAATGGCGCCTAGCAAAAGCCTTATATCATCTTCAGACACTCTTCTAGGTGAAATCAAAGCTATACAGGAACTTAATATTAAACATTTTAGCACGACCTGCGAGTTAAAGGCAGACATAACCTCTCTCACCACTTCTCTTGCTGAGTTTTATTCTAAATTGGAAGATATTGAAACGAAGGTAGAACAAAATACTACAAACCTCACACTACACCGGGAACTCACAGTCAATAAGATCATACATTTGGAAAGACAGATTGAGGACCTTGCAAACGGGAGCCAAAGAAACAATATTAGAATCCTTGGTCTTATCGAGGGCACCGAAGGCTCTGATATTCTATAGTTCCTGAGTACGTGGATTCCCTCGATCTTATACCTCAAGCTTGATTCCCCAATTGAGTCTGAAAGAGCACATTGCACTCCGAGAAAAATAAATGCCCTCAAGCCCTCCCAATTTTAACTTCATCCATCATTTTTGAAGAGCGAAGAATTAATTCTGTTCTGGATTTATCGAAGAACACAGCTTTAAAAAGGAAGCCGTTTCTGCAGCGTCATCAGCACTTAAAAGATTTAGAAGCCTGTTATGGACTTCAATATCCTGCTAAAATGAAGGTCACCCTCAACAAGAGCACGAGGTCCTTTGATTCACCAGAGGATCTTCAAATCTTCCTTGATCAACGTACCTCGGATGGAATGGATGGTTGAGCTTTTCCTTTTATTTACCAGCATGAATTACAATCGACATACATGTCTGATATTTACTAAGTCAGACGCTCACTCTATAACATGAATGCTCACTTCATTTTCTTTAAAGTCTTGAGTATATGTGACAGTTTATTCTATCCAATATTTTATATCTGTTTCCCTGTCGATGAAAGTATGAATGCTTGTGATGAATCTAACTTTCTATAGATGAGTTATGTAAAGTCAGCATTGCATGTGTGTAAAAGAAATATTCTATATATCTCCTTATAATTGAAAATTGAAAAGTATTGCACGTTTAAAGGCTCTCACTATTCTCATAATTCATAGTTCAATAACTGTCTAATATATGCTTTTTTTATTATTATCCATCGGTTTTCGTCAATGTCATTATGAAGTCTCCCGCACTAGCCAAAGATATAAAATCCCTCCCTGGATATCACACTCTTCAAGTGGACAGATGGGAAAAACCTTTTCTACTTTTCCTTGCATGTCTTCTTGCCTGCATCATTGTTAAGACTTTGCTACCATCACCATTTGAATTTGATCTTAGTATATATGTTCCTCATGAAAGTCTGAATGCTGTCAATAAGGGGCCCTTTTACTATGCCACGTAAGCGTCTACGCACACCTAATGCATGCCAAAATGGAGTTAACCTCACAGCCTTGGATATAACAAAAGAGAGGGAACGAAGTACAAACTAAAGTCCAAACAAAAAAAACAGCACCACGGGCCTTTAAAAATGGAACACAGTTCTTTAATGAATGAGCCTTGACAAAAAGACCCGACACGGGCCGTGTTTCGGTGACTAGCACCTGCGTCAGGGGTCACAGTGATGACGTGGAAAACTTGGGGAATAACTCGAATATATTTCTCTACAATATATTATTCCTTACCCCACGTCTCATATAGTAAAAGCTACAAAGCACCAAGGCACTTTCACTTTCTGTATCCCACATTTCCCCACCTATTTGCAGGCTCAATGTGGCTTACATAGTACCTTGGTGGCGGACGCCACTTCCAGTATGAGAAATACAGAGTGGTAATTGATTCAAAGTGCATGAGTTATATAGTGAATTAAGTGGTTAAGAGGAGAATTTAAGTGTCCTGGTTTGGTAGCAAATTTCGTTGTGTTGCATGATTCGGATGTTTAGGTTGGATCGTTATGGTATGCCTTCTTGAATAAATTGGTCTTTAGTGATTTCCGAAAGATTGTTATGTCATGTATTGATTTCAAGACGTTTGGTAATGCATTCCATAGTTGTGTGCTTATATAGGAGAAGCCGGTTGCATATGTTGATTTATATTTTAGTCTTTTGCAGCTTGGGTAGTGGAGGTTTAGGTATGTGCGTGCTGAAGTTTTTGTGTTTCTGGTTGGTAGATCTACTAGTTCTGCCATGTAGGTCGGAGTCTCGCCGTGGATAATTTTGTGGACCAGGGTGCAGATTTTGAATGTAATCCGTTCTTTGATTGGGAGCCAGTGTAGTTTTTCACATAGGGGTTTAGCGCTTTCATATTTCGTTTTTCCAAATATGAGTCTGGCTGCGGTGTTTTGGGCTGTTTGAAGTTTCCTCTTAATTTGTTCTTTGCATCCGGCGTAGATTGCGTTGCACTAGTCTAGCAGGCTTATTTTCGAAAGAGAAAGACGCCCATATTTCGACTTAAATCGATCTGAGGAAGAAGGGCAATCGAAAGCTAATCAAGAAATGTATTAAGTTATGTCCAATAAAAAAGGTATCATCTTATTTTCTTTTCCATGTTTTATTTTGTTTGATTTCTATTGATGACCTAAATCATCATGGGCTTTTCTCTCATGGGCGCCCAAATCAGTATAATCGAAAGCCGATTTTGGGCACCTCCAACTGCAGTCTGTCACGGGAACGAACAAAGTTGATGGGGGCTTGTCGGAGGCGTGGTGAAGGCGGGACTGGGGCATGTTTATCGGCTGAGGAGAGCTGGGCGCCCTCGGCCGATAATGGAAAAAAGAAGGGCAGCAGTAGCGAGAATTTGGGCCACTTTTTTGGACCCTTTTTTTCTACGAACAGGTCCCCAAAAAGTGCCCCAACTGCCCAGATGACCACCGGAGGGAATCGGGGATGACCACCCCTGACTCCCCCAGTGGTCACTAATCCCCTCCCACCCAAAAAAAAACAACTTTAAAAACGTTTTTTTCCAGCCTGTATGCCAGCCTCAAATGTCATACCCAGCTCCCTGACAGCAGTATGCAGGTCCCTGGAGCAGTTGTTAGTGGGTGCAGTGGACTTCAGGCAGGTGGACCCAGGCCCATCCCCCCCCTACCTGTTACACTTGTTCTGGTAAATGGGAGCCCTCCAAACCACCCCCAAAACCCACTGTACCCACATCTAGGTGCCCCCCTTCATCCCTTAGGGCTAGTAATGGTGTAGAGTTGTGGGCAGTGGGTTTTGGGGGGGATTTGGGGGGCTCAGCATACAAGGGAAGGGAGCTATGGACTTGGGAGGTATTTTAATTTTTTTTTTTTACTTTTTACAAGTGCCCCCTAGGGTGCCTGGTTGGTGTCCTAGCATGCCTTGGATTTGTTCGTTTTTGAGCTGGGCAGCTTCGGTTTCCATTATCGCTGAAAACCAATACCGCCCAGCTCAAATCCACCCAAATCCAATGCATTTGCCCAGCATCAACCGTATTATCGAAACAAAAGATGGACGCCCATCTTTTTCAAAAATACGGTCTGTCCCGCCCCTTCGCGGACCCGTCCTTGGAGATAGTCACCCATGGAGATGGACGTCCGCGTTCGATTATGCCCCTCTAGGTGACTTAGCATCATTGATTGTACCAATTTTCGGAATATTTCCCTCAGGAAGAAAGGTTTTACTCGTTTAAGTTTCCACATTGAGTAGAACATTTTCTTTGTTGTATTTTTCGCCTGGTTTTCTAGTGTTAAGTTTCAGTCGATGGTGACTCAGAGGCCCAGATGCACTAAACCTTAATGACCCTCTAACAACCCTTTAACGAAGAAATTCCTAACCTTTGCATGCATTAAAGGCCTTTTTCCGATGAGGCAAGCAGCTAACAAAAACGGAATACAAACGATTAACTACCATTGTAATGTGGACGATTCAGGATGCACTAACAATACCGACATGGTTACTTACGTCAGAAGGGGGCGGGCCTAGGCCAGGGAAGGAGAGACGTCATGAAGACTCGGCGACGAACAGATCTTCTTCCTGCCCGTGCAGCGCCTTCAGACAGAGGTGAGAGGCACTGCGCGGGCCCGGTAATGCGGAGGGGGGTTCCAGTGGAGGGGGGAGCGGCGGTGACGACCTCAGGGGGGGTGGCAGGGGCGGGGCACGGGGGCGGAGGATGATGGGAGGCGGAGCTTTGGCAGAGAAGAGAGAAAGGAACAGGAAGGGAGGGGGACTGGGGCTGCTAAACTAAAATGAAGATTTTTCGTGCAGGGGAAGTGGTGGGAAGCGGGGAGCAGCGCGGGGGGGGGGGGGCAAGGCCATCCATACAGGACGCTCTGGATGAGTGCCTTGCCCCCTCCCGATCTATTTCAATTTTTGTTTTATTTTCTTCTAGTGCAAAAGCAGCATAAACCAGCGTTTTCTATGTGACGCCAAATACTCGATGAGCAGTCTGCTATCAAAGGCCATAAACGCTGGTTTATGCTGCTTTTTTATAAAGGAAATTCCTTTTATCCTTACCCTGATATATGATTTACTACCACTCTCATTTAATGAAGACACAGATTAGCCCCTGACGTAGCCCTATTGTTGGGCGAAACACGGCCTGTGTTGGGTATTTAATATGGTATCTTCAATAAAGTGGTTTGGATATTATATTGATCTACTAGTGTGGTTTTTGCAAGTACATTCAAAGTGGTTTACATAGTATGTACAGATACTTATCTGTACCTGAGGCAATGGAGAGTTAAGTGACTTGTCCAGAGTCACAAGCTGCTGCAGTGGGAATTGAACCCAGTTCCCCAGGATCAAAGTCCACTGCACTAACCACTAGGCTACTCCTCCATACTCCATAGAGCCATGGAGACAACTCCACCCTACTGAAAGAGATTACACTTTTTTTCAGCCTCACACCAAAGTCACTCTGGAATTGATTATTTTTTAGTCTCAAACAATCTTCTAGACAATATTACATACACCAACATTGATTCTATCACAATCTCAGATCACGATGCAATAAGTATCAACATTCAACTCATCTCTCAAAATCCCATTAAGAAACTCATCTGGCACTAAAACTCTCAATTACTTTCTAATGAAGATGTTAATAGAATTCAAAATTTCATCAATAACTTTTTTGATTGGAATAAACCTCCAGATTCTAATCCCATTTTTATTTGGGAAGCCTTCAAATCTAGTCTGAGAGGAAAATTTATTTCAATAGCGGCCCACCAAAATAGAGAAAGAAACAAGCAATTTTTCAATGGTGTGTAAGGGCCTATGCACATCCAGCTTGCGCCAAATTGGCATTACCGCCCGGCTACCATGTGCCCCGGGTGGTAATTGTGAATTTGGCACGTGCCAAAAACACGCAGTAGAAAATAATTTCTATTTTCTACCATGTGGTGCAGCAGTGGGCGCATGCTGCATGCCTGCCGCACGGGGAGGGGATGGGGGTTAGTAGGGGGAGAGAAGAGGAAGAAAGTAAATTGATATGTATTCCCCCTGCCAATCAATAGCAGTCTTAGAGTAGCCACAACTCAAATGTACCCAGATATGGCATGATACAGGAGTAACATCTTGTTGCTATTGGTACAAGAATTTACTTTGCTTGATATTTCGTGAGGATTCTTCACCCTTCCTGAAGATGTAGGGAATGAAATTTGAGGGCAAAAGTGGCACACTTTTAGACTGTGCAAGGAAATTAACATTGCAAGCTTTGGCCCACAGCTTAAATTTGATCCTACATGCTGAGACAGAACCATCAACATAAGGGAACAAGATGAATTTCCCTCTATTGGTCATAGTCTGTGAAAGGCAACACAAGCAACTGGGAGAGCTGCTATTGATGTAAGGATAAGGCTCATGGATTTGATATATTGCCTTTCTGTGATACAACCAAAGCAGTTTAAATATATTATATTATATTCAGGCACTTTTTCTGTCCCTAGTGGGCTCACAATCTAAGATTTTTTACCTGGGGCAATGGAGGGTGAAGTGACTTGCCCAGGGTCACAAGGAGCTGCACCTGGTTCCCCAGGATCTCAGCCCACAGCACTAGCCATTAAGCTACTCTTCCACTCAGATTGGGAGAGCTCTTCCTTTGATCAAAGGATACAAAAGGGAGCACGGGCAGCTGGGGCAGCTCTGCTATTGGCCAGATGATGTGGGAGGGAACACAGCTGGTAAGGCATGGATGTGTTTGCTGCAACATTAGCCACAGTAAAACAAGAGCCAAATGTTGTTTTGGCTTTAGCTAAACCTGAACATTGTTGGGTCAATATACAAATTGATTTAGCCACCCATAAACAGCCTGACCAGTTAAATCCACTTCTATCCCACTATCAGTTGGTGTAGCTCAGGGATCTGTCCTGGAACCTCTTCTTTTCTCCATCTATACTTCTTCCCTTGCTGGTCTGATCTCATCCCATGGTTTTCAGTATCACCTGTACACTGATGACTCCCAGATCTACCTCTCTACACCAGAAATCTCAACAGGAAGTCAGGCCAAAGTATCAGTCTGCCTGTCTGACATTGCTGCCTGGATGTCTCACCGCCATCTGAAACTAAACATGACCAAGACTGAGCTTCTTATCTTTTCTCCCTAAACCAACTTCTCCTCTTCCCCCATTCTCTATTTCTGTGGATAACATTCTCATCCTCCCTGTCTCATCAGCTAGTAACCTTGGGGTCATCTTCAACTCCTCTCTCTCCTTCTCTGCACGTATTCAACAGACTGCTAAGACCTGTCGTTTCTTTGTCTATAATATCACCAAAATTCATCCTTTCCTTTCAGAGCACACTACCAGAACCCTTATCCACACTCTTTATCACCTCTCACTTAGACTATTCCACTAAGCCATCTCTCTCCCCTTCAATCTGTTCAAAATTCTGCTGCACAACTTATATTCCTCCAGTGTCACTATGCTCATATTAGCCCTCTCCTCAAGTCACTTCATTGGCTCCCTATCCGTTTCCACATACAGTTCAAACTCCTCTTATTGACTTACAAGTGCATTCACTCTGCAGCTCCTCAGTACCTCTCCACTTTTATCTCTTCCTACACTCCTCCCCGGGAACTCCATTCATTGGGTAAATCTCTCTTATCTGCACCTTTCTCCTCCACTGCTAACTCCAGACTCCATTCCTTTTATCTTACTGCACCATATACCATATCTTCCTGAGCCGCTACATCAAGCTCCATCTCTGGCCATCTTCAAATCTAGGCTTAAAGCCCACCTTTTCAGTGCTGCTTTTAACTCCTAACACCTATTCATTTGTTCAGTACATCATGTTTAACATTCCTACCTTAATAATTCCCTTATTTCTTATTTGTCCTGTTTGTCCTAATTAGATTATAAGCTCTGTCAAACAGGGACTGTCTCTTCATATCCAGTGTACAGCACTGCATACGTCTAGTAGCACTATAAAAATGATAAGTAGTAGTAGTAGTAGTAGTCGTCTTTGGGATTCTGCACAGAACCTTGTTACTCTTTGGGATTCAGGAATCTTGCTACTCTTTGGGTTTTTGGAATCTTGTTACTCTTTAGGATTCCGGAATCTTGCTACTCTTTGGGATTCTGGAATCTTGCTACTCTTTGGGATTCCAGAATCTTTCTATTCTTTGTCCTTATCTCTTCTCTGTCCTAATTAGATTGTAAGCTCTGTCGAGCAGGGACTGTCTCTTTATGTCCAGTGTACAGCACTGCGTACGTCTAGTAGCGCTACAGAAATAATAAGTAGTAGAAGTAGTAGTTAAATCGCTTGTTCGGTGCTAGCCAGTCATTTACAGCAGCTCTTAACTGGTTAATGCCGCTGAAAATGTCTGGTTAGTGCCTATCTCAAAACCAGCTATTTTGGGGGCCTCTAGGGGGTGGAGTCAGCACTTAACTGGCCACATAAAAGTTTGTCCTTTCTTTATGCGGTGCTCCATAGCCAGTTAAGTTCTGAATATTGCTGTTAAATTACTATAAGCTGTAGCCGCTCCAAAACCCTGGAAATTCAATGCCAAAGCTCGACATGACTCAGCTCTGAATATCTGTTCAAAACGTCAGCAGTAGTCAGCAAAACGCTGAGTGCCACTGACTGACTATCGACTCCTGTATATCTGTAGAGAGCTCTAAATTCAATATAATTTTCCCTTTCTCCGTGTGGCCATGATCTAACTTTAAAAGTTGCTTTCAGGAACAGGTGTGTTATGAAACAGGTGAATACTCTCTAAGATAATCTGATGCCACCTGCTGTCTTGTGTTTGCCATGACATCCTCATAGGAAGCCAAGTCCACTCAAGATGTGGTAGGACAGTACAAAAGGCTTCAACCAGACAATATTGGGGAAATTTGCAAACGTCCCACTATGTGGGGTCATTTTAAAAGCATTTAATATGCATCAACAGAGGTTTATGCATTGAAATGACTTGTTATAAAATTGAACACTTTTATCTCTGATGAGCAGAGGCGTTCTTGGAGGTGGAGTTAGGATGTGGTGTGGATTTATGGGAAGTACAGACATAAGCATTGACATACTCGGACAGACCGAAGGTCCATCAAGCCCAGCATCCTGTTTCCAACAGTGGCCAATTCAGGTCACAAGTACCTGGCAAGATTCCAAAAGAGTAAAACAGATTTTATACTGCTTATCCTAGAAATAAGCTGTGGATTTTCCCAAGTCTATCTTAATAATGACTTGTGAACTTTTCTGTTAGGAAATTATCCATACCTTATTTAAACCCTGCTAAGTTAACTGCTTTTACCACATTCTCTGGTAACAAATTCCAGAATTGAATTATTTATTTATTTAACACATTTATACCCCACATTTTCCCACTAGTCGCAGGCTCAATGTGGCTTACACAATACCGTAGGGCAGACTACAGTTCAGTAAAATACAGTTAAACAATGTAATAGTAAGATAGTAATCGTATAGGTATCGTATAAAACAACAAAGATAATAAAAGATCAATAAGGTCCATGAATTTTGCTGTGACAAAGAAGAGGTAACAAGTTGAGTCTGGAAGATAAGCCTTCAGTAATTTCCTGAATTACGTGTTGAGTGAGGACATTTTTTCTACGGTTTGTTTTAAATTTACTACTTTGTAGCTTCATTGCGTGCCCCCTAGTCCTAGTATTTTTGGAAAGAGTAAGCAAACGATTCACATCCACCCATTCCATTCCACTCATTATTTTATAGACCACTGTCAAATCTTCCCTCAGCAGGCTTTAGCCTTTGCTTATAGGGAAGTCGTCTCATCCCCTTTATCATTTTTATCGCCCTTCTCTGTACCTTTTCTAATCCTGCTATATCTTTTTTTGAGATGCAGTGACCAGAATTGCACACAATATTTGAGGTGCGGTCGCACCATGGAGCATTACAAAGGCATTATAACATTCTCATTTTTATTTTCCATTCCTTTCCTAATAATTCCTAGCATTTTATTTGCTTTCTTAGCCGCTGCTGCATACTGAGCAGAGGGTTTCAACGTATCATCAATGATGACACCTAGATCCTTTTCCTGGTCGGTGACTCTTAATGTGGAACCTTGCATCATGTAACTATAGTTGGGGTTCCTCTCTCCCACATTCATCACTTTGCACTTACTCCTATTAAACATCATCTGCCATTTGGATGCCCAGTCTCATAAGGTCCTCTTGCAATTTTTCACAATCCTCTTGTGACTTAAAATCTTCAAATAACTTTGAGTAACTGTACAAGTCAGTCTCCACATGTAAAGCATGTTTGATTTGTGGAAATAGCTACTACAAAAAAAAATTGGGGGGGGGGGGGGGTACACACGTTTGTTGATGAGCACCCAGGCTTTCACACAGTCTGTGCATTGCTGTTCCCAGTTTGGGTAGAGGAGGGGCAGACTTGCAATGTAAACACATATTTTATTAAATACACTGGTGCATGTAGTGTTCACCTGCGAGCGCTTAAGTGTATTCTCTAAAGCAGGGGTCCTCGAGGTCCACAACCCAGCCTGGTTTTCAGGATTTCCCCAATGAATATGCATGAGATCTATTTGAAAGCTTTACCTCCATTGTATGGACATAGATCTTATGCATATTCATTGGGGAAATCTTGAAAACCCAACTGGGCGAGGGCCAAGGTTGGACACCCACTGAAGGCTCAGGGCCTATTGTTTTGCTTTGATTACAGTTGCTCATTGCCTCTTCCCCTTCCCCCTAGTCATCCTCATGGTTAAGCCGGCCCTGGGGTCCTTTTGACAACTCGGTATTTAGAGGACACTAATCAAAGGCTTTTCCATAGGTAAAATGTAGAAATGGCTGAGCGATTATTGCCCACCTCTTAAGCAGGTTAGAACATGTGTGTATCACAGAATGCAGACTTTTACCCTGTAGTTTCAATGCAAGGATCCTCGAGTTTCACAACCCAGCCTGGTTTTCAGGATGTCCACAATTAATATCTATGCGATCTATTTGCATGCGATGGAAGCAGTGAAGCCAAATAGATCTCATGCATATTAACATAGTAAGTGACGGCAGATAAAGAGCTGAACGGTCCATCCAGTCTGCCCAACAGTCACATTCATTATCAATTCAAGATTAAATCAACAATGAACATTAAATTATATACTTGATCTTGGTCTTTCTTTGGTGTTTCTGGGACATAGACCATAGGAGTCCGCCTGGCTCTGTCCTTATGTTCCAACTACTGGAGTTGCCGTCAAAGCCCACTCCAGCCTATTAGTTTATTTTCAGGATTTCCACATATTCATTGTGGAAATCCTGAAAAGCAGGCTGGGTTGTGGACCTCGAGGAATGGATTTGAAGACCCTGCTTGAAGGGCATGACTAAGTTCCATAGCATGTAAAGGCAAAGGGGGTGTTCACATGGGTGTGGCATAGGCGTGTCTTTCACTTACATGCATAACTTACAGAATACTGTCATTATACCGGCTCTATTGCTGGTATAAATATGGCACCTAATTAAAAGGTGCACTGATGCCAGGTTACACTGGTGTCCAGATGCCATTACAGAATAAGCTCTCACCACGTGGCATCAGGGCACGTCAGTGGGGGGCAGCCAGTTACAGACTTGCCTGCATGGAGTATTCGTACTGCTGTGGATATTGTTCACACAGCTCTTGAGAAACACGAAAAAAAAAAACCAGCAAAAAAGCCACCAACCGTTATTCGCCAGTGTGCATGCCGCGCTACCACTACACTACTGTCATCATAGCCCCTGACGCAGCCCTTCGGGGCGAAACACGGCCTGTGTCAGGCATCATTGGTATTTGGTACTACTAATAAAGTTTTGATTTCTCTCACTGATCTGCTGTTGTGTTTTCCACGTTGGAGCTTGCAGATCACCTGCATGGAGTACATGCACATATCAGAACAGACTGACAGTGGTGGGGGCCCCCAGGCTGTAAGGGTCATTGGGGCCCCCCAGCTACTGTCGCCCCCCTCCCACACACCCTGAGCCAAAGTGGGCCCTCCCTAGTCCTACCTTAAAGGATAGAGCTATGGCTACTGTGCCCGGTGCCACTGTGTTTTCAAAATGGCTGTTGACACTTACCGTGATAGTCTCGCAAGTCTTGGCAGACATTTTTAAAATATGGCGGTGCTGCCAGGCAAAGTAGCAGCAGCAGGCAGGAAAAAGTAGGATTCTTTCCTGCTCCGCAGAGGCCACTAGACCACCATGGTCCTTCAAGGAAGGACCTGGAATGGCTGTATTGTGTGGTGGCAGCAGGTAACTGGGCAGAGCCTCTGGGCCCTTGGGCACTGCCCAGTTGCCTAAATGGTCAGTCCACCCCTGGCATTACCCATATTAATAATGAGCAAGAGTTTATAGGAACACAGCTGCTGCCACCCGTGTTTTCAAGGATAACTGCAATGAAGCATAAGAGAAGCTGGAGAAATGAGGCCACTGAGAACAAGGACGTGAATGAAACCTAAAGTCAGGAGGTCCATGAAGGACAAGAACCCAGCGAAAGAGAGAGAGGGAAAGAGAATGGAGGCCAGATAGAAATACGTGGAGGTTTGAGACTGCAAGGAGGGGAAGATATAGAATCGAGAGGTTGCTGACATGCCCAGTACAAGGGAAAACATGGAACTGCTGGGGCCCTTTATGAGTGAGATGCTTACAAGCAGCTCTTGTCAGATTGTATATAATTGTGCTGTTTCATTTCATGTCATCTTGTCAACCACAAAATAAAACATCTGTCTCTTTTGGAAGTCACTATCATTATTAGGGCACTGGAGGTGAAAGAATGACTAAGTACATGTTATGGCCATACTGGGACAGATTGAAAGTCCATTAAGCCCAGCATCCTGTTTCCAACAGTGGCCAATCAAGGTCAAAAGTACCTGGCAAGATCCCAAAACAGTACAATACATTTTATGCTGTTTATTCTAGAAATAAGCAGTGGATTTTCCCCAAGTCCATCTTAATAATGGTCTATGGACTTTTCCTTTAGGAAGCCAGCCAAACCTTTTTTAAACCCCGCTAAGCTAACTGCTTTTCTACATTCTCTGGCAACAAATTCCAGAGTTTAATTACATGTTGAGTGAAGAAATATTTTCTCCGATTTGTTTTAAATGTACTACTTTCTAGCTTCATTGTGTGCCCCCTAGTCCTAGTATTTTTGGAAAGAGTAAACAAGCGATTCATGTCTACCCTTTCCACTCCAATCATTATTTTATAGACCTCTATCATATAGACTTACCTTCGGATCTGTGCTGTATTCAGGAAACAGAACCATGGCATTTGAATGACTGCTTGGCGTTCTTGTGAAAACAACTGCCACTTTTCACCTTAGTTGGCCACCTTGTTATCTTCCGTGAAGAAAGCGTATGCATGAAACGCAGGAGTCATTGGAACCCATGAAGAGTTTCAAAGGTAAAGTATGTGCATTCCCTACAACTGAAAAAAGACGTGAGCTACATCCAGAACTTCTTCCCCTTTCCCTGAGAACTGTGTCCCAGTGCAGAGCTGGTGCGAAGGTAGTGGGTGACTGATAGTGATTTGGGCCCCCAGGCATTAAGGGTCATGGGCCCCTAACTACCAATCAAAAATGATTTAACTAGATGGAACCTAGAGGACAATGGGCCTCCCTACTGTCGTGGGCCCCCAAGTAATGCATTTTGTCCTATTTGAGATTCTACATGGAATGTTGCTAGTGGAGGAGTAGCCTAGTGGTTAGTGCAGTGGCATTTGATTCTGTGGAACTGGGTTTGATTCCCACTGTAGCTCCTTGTGACTCTGGGCAAATCACTTATACCACAACTACATTCAAAAAGGTTTACATACTTCGTTGTATGAGGTTAATCAAGTCCCATTTTCCCTTTCCCTATTTGAGAATCTGCATGGAATGTTCCTAGGCGAAGTCACTTAACCTTCCATTGCCCCAGGTACAAAGAAGTACCTGTATTTACTATGAAGTTAAGAGCTCAACTGTAATACGCCTCAGGCATATTAAAGTTGAGCTCTTAACTTCTGAATTTGTGGGAAGTCCATTACTACATTACCAGATTTTCTCTTGGTTTTTAATCAAGTTACAACCAAAAAAGATTTGTCGTCTGGCAGCCCGGTACCGACTCTAGAACCCAAACGGATTCTGGCACTGACTCCTGCACCGGCCCCACAGCCTTTCCCGATGGAAGCTATCGATGAACGTCTCCGTGCCCTTCTTCCAGATCTTCTGGATGCATGGCTCCGTCGTTCTGCTTCGGTGCCTGAGGTGCTTGCGCCTCCTGCGCCTACTGCTGAGATGCTGCCTGGCCCATCCCCTGTGAGGAGGTACCCGCCCTCATTACCGCTTGCGGCACCAGAGCAGGCTACCACCCAGGTAGAGGAAGCTTCGCCAGAGTTCAGGCAGGGGTCGACTTCTCGACATCCCCCACAAGGACGTTGATCCTCCAAGTCGAGACAGGATCGGGTTCGGGCTGCTCTTCGTGAGCTTATTTCCGACACCGAGGAGGAGCGTTCATGGGGAGAAGAGGAAGACCCCAGGTATTTTTCGGAGGAAGATTCCCAGGGGCTTCCTTCTGATCCTACTCCGCCTATTGAAGTCAGACAATCTCCACCTGAGAGTCTTACTTTTTCATCCTTTGTATGGGAAATGTCTAGGGACATTCCATTTCCCATGGAGGCTGTGGATGAGCCCAGGGCTGAGATGTTCGAGGTCCTGGACTATCCTTCACCACCTAAGGAGTCGTCCACTGTTCCCCTTCATAATGTCCTGAAGCAGACATTGATAGCGAACTGGATGAAACCGTTAAGTAACCCCCACATTCCCAAAAAGGTTGAGTCCCAGTATCGAGTCCATGGGGACCCGGAGTTGATGAGGACTCAGTTGCCTCATGATTCTGGAGTTGTGGACTTGGCTCTCAAGAAAGCCAAGAGTAGTAGAGATTACACCTCGGCACCCCCGGGCTGTGAATCTAAGACTCTAGACTCTTTTGGGAGGAAGGCCTACCTGGAGTATTGTGTTCAGTTCTGGAGGCCGTACCTTGCTAAGGATGTAAAAAAAATGGAAGTGGTGCAAAGAAAAGCTACGAGAATGGTATGGGATTTGCGTTACAAGATGTATGAGGAGAGACTTGCGGACCTGAACATGTATACCCTGGAGGAAAGGAGAAACAGGGGTGATATGATACAGACGTTCAAATATTTGAAAGGTATTAATCCGCAAACGAACCTTTTCTGGAGATGGGAGGGCGGTAGAACGAGAGGACATGATATGAGAGTGAAGGGGGGCAGACTCAAGAAAAATGTCAGGAAGTATTTTTTCACGGCGAGAGTGGTGGATAATTGGAATGCCCACCCGCGGGAGGTGGTGGAGATGAAAACGGTAGCGGAATTCAAGCATGCGTGGGATAAACATGAAGGAGTCCTGTGCAGAAGGAATGGATCCTCAGAAGCTTAGCCGAGATTGGGAGGCGGAGCTGGTGTTTGGGTGGTGGGGCTAGTTCTGGGCAAGACTTCTACGGTCTGTGTCCTGAAAATGGGGCTAGTTCTGGGCAAGACTTCTACAGTCTGTGTCCTGAAAATGGCAGATACAAATCAAGGTAAGGTATACACAACAAGTAGCACATATGAGTTTATCTTGTTGGCCAGACTAGATGGACCGTGCAGGTCTTTTTCTGCCGTCATCTACTATGTTACTATGTTTGACCCCCTGATGCAGGCTTAGATGCCGAAACACGGCCGTGTCGGGTCATTTTATATTCATCAATAAAGTTCTTTGGATTTCCTCCACATTTGTCCTCACTTTTTTTTGTTTTCATTGTTTTTATCTGCGTGAGGATTTTCCTCTCCGCTTTTTGTTTGCTGGCTATTCCACTAGCAACATTCCATGTAAAACCTGCTCTTGCAGATCAGCAACGCGGCCGTGCAGGCTTCTGTTTCTGTGAGTCTGACGTCCTGCACATACGTGCAGGACGTCAGACTCACAGAAACAGAAGCCTGCGCGGTTGATCTGCAAGGGCAGGCTTCTACATGGAATGTTGCTAGTGGAGGAGTAGCCTAATGGTTAGTGCAGCAGACTTTGATCCTGGGGAACTAGGTTCAATTCCCACTGCAGCTCCTTGTGACTCTGGGCAAGTCACTTAACCCTCCATTGTCCCAGGTACAAATAAGTACCTGTATATACTATGTAAACCGCTTTGAATGTAGTTACAAAAACCACAGAAAGGCAGTATATCAAGAGGTTCTACATGGAATGTTTCCTACTGAAGAAGTAGCCCTACTGGTTAGTACAGAGGACTTTGATCCTGGGGAACTGGGTTTGATTCCCACTGCAGTTCCTTGTTTCACTTAACCCTCCATTGCCCCAGGAAGAAATAAGTACCCGTATAAACTATGTAAACTCCTTTGAATGTAGTTGCAAAAGCAACAGAAAGGCAGTAGTAATCAGGTCCCATTCCCTTTCCCTTTTTTTTTTTTTATTTGTCATTTAAATTTTTTACATGCGAAACATGCAATATGAAATACATTGTACAACTTGATCAAAAACAAAAATAATTACGACATTAAGCTTACAATACTTTCAATAAAAGGAAAGAGCAAGTTATACAATTAATTAGACCACAACTCTACCTTGAGGGGGAAGTGATTTAGATAATAGGAGATCTTAAACAAGAAAAGAAAATGCATATATGGCCTGGCCTATCTACCCCTATTACTTTAATACTTAAATGATATCAGTTACTCTACAGGTTTATTAGCTAGTTTTTTCATCTCCAGGAATGCTTTAAGATGTTCCGGTTCAAAAAAAGTATATTTTACACCCAAATATTTAACCAGACATTTACATGGGTAAGCCAATAGATATGTTGCCCCCAAGGCTCGGGTCTCTTCTCTATACAATAAAAATTTCTTTCTCCTGTCTTGAGTTGTTTTACAAACATCCGGGTATATCCACACTCTTTGACCCCAAAAAATTTTCAAAGCATTTTTAAAATATAACTTCAATACAGCATTCAAATCCTGTTCAAAGACAAACGATATTAAAAGGGTTCTACGTTGTTCAATATCAGATATAGATGTCTCCAAGATTAATGAAATGTCCAACTGTGCTTGAGAGTTCAAGGGTTTATTCACATTATTTTTCTTACCACTATCTCCTGGTTCAGCTAATGGAGGACTCGGTAAATAATATACTCTATTTAAAGGAGGAATAGCTGAGTCCGGGTATAGCAGAATTTCTTTTAAGTACTTCTTAAAGACCTCAATAGGGCTCAACTCCTTAATATTCTAAGGTTGAGCCTTCTATTAACATTTTCAAATTGTTCAATTTTCCTATGTATCACCATTTTATCCGTTACTAAGGATTCAGTCACTGATTTTAAAAATTTTACTTCCTGCTGAAGTACCTCAGTTTGTAACGTCGCTTCTTGTTTAGTTTTTTCTAAAGAGTTGGTCAGAAAGTCAATTTTACTTACTAGTTGAGAAGTATCACGAGCAGATGTTGTTATTGTCTGGTTTAGAGCCTGCAGCATTCTCCATATTGCCTGTAGGTTTATCTCCACCGGAGGATTCCCCTCCAAAGTTGTTGCCTCAGCATTCAGGGGAGGGTTAGCGCCAACCGAGGTTTGGTCTGAAACGACTTCCGTAGCAGGCTCTTCCTCCGCTCCCTGCCCCGTAATCGCTGGATGCGGAGGACGATTATCTGGCGGCGAAAGTGATATTTCTAAGTCCAAGGGGGCCGGAGCTCCTCCAACGGCTCCCAAATCGGCATCGCTCGCCTTCACGACAGGGAAGGGCGCTGTGAACCGGTCCAGTGTTTGTTGAAATAGGGAGGAAGTTCGAGCCGTTGGCGTCTGGCTCTTTACTATCCCCTTCCTTTTGGTATGGGGCATTTTCGACGAAAAGGTAAGGAAAAAGGAAAAACAAGGCTTTCAGCAAGTTCACCGTGCACAGTCCTCAAACGCTTAGGCCGCCATCTTGTCACGCCCCCCCCCCTTTCCCTTTAAAGAAGCATGGTAATGGGAATTCATGTCTTTCCGCTGAAGCACTAGCTCAGTAATTTTGGGAGAAGATCTTGAAAATTAGATCAACTATTCCTCCCAATGAGAAGAACTAGTGTGCTCTTCTGCAGGTTGTATTGCTGAGACTTGCCCAGCAGCTAGACATTGGGGTTCATTCCCACTTCTCACTGTTATTAAGATTAAAATCTTACTGAAAAGTTTGTCTAAATCGTCTTGTATATTCGATAGTGCCTAATTGCCAGTACTTAAGTGCAAGCATTTATAAATGCAAAAATGCATAAGTACATAAGTATTGCCATACTGGGAAAGACCAAAGGTCCATCGAGCTCAGCATCCTGTTTCCAACAGTGGCCAATCCAGGTCACAAATACCCGGCAAGGTCCCAAAAATGTACAAAACATTTTAAACTGCTTATCCCAGAAATAGTGGATTTTCCCCAAGGCCATTTAATAACGATCTATGGACTTTTCCTTTAGGAAGCCGTCCAAAACTTTTTAAAACTCCGCTAAGCTAACCGCCTTTACCACATTCTCTGGCAACGAATTCCTGAGTTTAATTATACGTTGAGGGAAGAAAACTTTTCTCCGATTCGTTTTAAATTTACTACATTGTAGCTTCATCGCATGCCCCCTAGTCCTAGTATTTTTGGAAAGCGTAAACAGACGCTTCACATCTACCTGTTCAACTCCACTCATTATTTTATAGACCTTTATCATATCTCCCCTCAGCCGCCTTTTCTCCAAGCTGAAGAGCCCTAGCCGCTTTAGCCTTTCCTCATAGGGAAGTCGTCCCATCCCCTTTATCATTTTCATCGCCCTTCTCTGCACCTTTTCTAATTCCACTATATCTTTTTTGAGATGCGGCGACCAGAATTGAACACAATATTCGAGGTGCGGTCACACCATGGAGCGATACAAAGGCATTATAACATCTTATGCTAGTATTTTATAACAGGAGTTCCGCACCAAACTGTTGTCATGGAGTTTGCACTTGTTGCACCTCATATTGGCACATAGAATTACCCCCTATGCCACTTACGAGCCCCAGTGGCCTAGCCAGACCTATCATTTTGGGTAGGCCCACAGTTAGGATGAGTGTGCCTTCAAAAACTCCCCCTCCCCCTTTCCCTTGGTCCTGTAGCCTCCCCTCTGACCCTAGATCCAGCGGTAGCCCAATCTCTCTGATTGACCCCCCACCCCCACCCAGGCTACCTCAGTATCTTTGCTGAAGCAGCAGCGAAGCACCTCTGTTCCCTGCACTGGCCTCTCAGACTTCCCTCTGCCACATCCAGGAAACAGGAAATGACATCAGCGAGGTGGGAAGCGGCAGAGGAAAGCCTGTGGGGCCGACACAGGCAGCAAAGGTTTGTCACTGCTGCGCCAGCAAAGATGCTTAGGTAGATCAGATGGAGGGGATTTGCTGGGCCACAGGGAGGGAATGCCGAATCTAGGGGTGGGAGAGACTGCAGGGGCGTAGCTACGGGTGGGCCTGGGTGGGCCCAGGCCCACCCAATTTCAGCTCTGGCCCGCCCACTCCCATTGCTCCCATTGCCGGCCATTGCTGCTTTTCCTGTTGAGCAGCAGGGCCGGCGCTACAAAAAGAAGAAGCGCTCAGCTGACTGAGCTGAGCGCCGCCGCCAAAGTTAACAACGAGAAAAAATGTAAAAAAAAAAAAAAAAGCGCGGCACAGTAGGCAGTCTCGAAGCATTGGCTGCTGGCTCTGCAGGCTCCTCCCATCTCTTACGTCACTGCCCCTGGAGCGAAGCAGGGGCAGTGACGTAAGAGACGGGAGGAGCCTGCAGAGCCAGCAGCCAATGCTTCGAGGCTGCCTGGGGTGCCGCGCTTTTTTTAAAAAACATTTTTTCTCATCTTTAGCGTTGGTGGCGGCGCTCAGCTCAATCAGCTGAGCGCTTCTTCTTTTTGTAGCTGGGGCTGGCGGGCCTGAATCGGGTGGGCCTGAATCGGGAGAGGGAAAACGGATGGCAGGATGGGGACTGGGGAGAAAGAGGGAAAACGGAAGGATGGGAAGAGAAAGAGGGAAAACGGATGGCAGGATGGGGACTGGGGAGAAAGAAGGAAAACGGAAGGATGGGGAGAGAAAGAGGGAAAACGGATGGCAGGATGGGGACTGGGGAGAAAGAGGGAAAACAGAAGGATGGGGAGAGAAAGAGGGAAAACGGATGGCAGGATGGGGACTGGGGAGAAAGAGGGAAAACAGAAGGATAGGGAGAGAAAGAGGGAAAACGGATGGCAGGATGGGGACTGGGGAGAAAGAGGGAAAACAGAAGGATGGGGAGAGAAAGAGGGAAAATGGATGGCAGGATGGGGACGGGGGAGAAAGAGGGAACAGAAGGATGGGGAGAGAAAGAGGGAAAACAGATAGGAGGATGGCAGAGAAAGAGGGAAAACGGATGGATAGGGAGAGAGAGACACTGGATGGAAGGATGGGGAGAGAAAGAGGGGAGATGGATGAAAGGATGCAGAGAGAAAGGGGAGAGACTGGAAGGATGTGGAGAGAGAAGGGACACTGAACAGAAAAGGGTAGAGAGATAGACACTGGTTAGAAGGAGGGATAGAGAGACATTAGATGGAAGGATCAGGAGAGAGGGTAGATGGGTGGAAGGATGGGGAGAGAAAGAGGTGACACTGGATGGAAGGATGCAGAAAGAAAGAGGGGAGACTACTGGAAGGATGGGGAGAGAGAGGGGAGACAGTGGAAGGATGGGGGAGAGAAAGGAGAGCTGCTGGATGGAAAAGAAGAGTTGTGAAAGACTGGAGAATAAGAGGAAGGGGCTTGGGGAGAACAAGGGTGAGAAAAAGATGAAAAGCCATAAGTAGATGAAGGAAATTAAAGAATGGATAGTAAGAATGAATTAAATCTGGACAGAGAGAGAGAGAGAGGCAGAAAAATATTGAAAAAAGCAAAGAAAAATGAGAGAAAAATGACAAATGGCCAGGAAACCCTGGCAGAAGAGTTAAGCGAAAACGAAGGAAAGCAGAATCTAGAGACTGGGAGCAACACAATGAGAAAAAGTAAATGGCCATACACCAAAGGTAAAGAAAATAATTTTATTTTTAATGTAGGATAAAGTAATATGGTGTAAAGAAAATAATTTTATTTTTAATGTAGGATAAAGTAATGTGGTGTTAATAAAGTTTCAGAGACCAATACTTCCTATTTTAGGTCAAGAGAGGATACCGTAACAGCATTATACTGACCTGAGGCAGGAGGTTTTAGCCTCTGAAAGCTCACTGAAAAGGATGTTAGGCTATTAAATAAATTGTCTGAAATCCGATGCACTGAAAAGCAGCACTTTAGCCTGTGTGACAAATGTATCTGAGTGTGACTACATTTTGCTGGGGGAGGGGGGTAGAGAGAAAATTTTGTGCCCACCCACTTTGGGTTCAGGCCCACACAAAATTGGCAGTCTGGCTACGCCACTGGGAGAGAGGAGAGCAAAGTGGCTGCTACTGAACTATTTTGATGGGCCTTTCAGCCAAGAATGGGTGGGCTGTAGGGGATTATATATATGTTTTTGTAAGAGGCCAATTTCCTACCTATGTACTCGCTTATGTCTAGGGGACGTGGCCTCTGCCCAACATTAGCTGCATGGAAAATAACGGACAGACCAATGGAATATATTAGTTTATTTATACAGCGTTATATACAAAAATATAGAAAACTCTTATCAGCTTATAGCATCAGCAATTCCTGATTGCACACACAATGATACCCAAAAATATAGAGAATAACTATGATTATCCTATGGCTAAAATCTGTAATGACAGATAAACACAATACCAAGATCCTAATGATTACCACACAAATCTTATACTAGGCTAACAGCAACTAGAGATCATAAATCCTGACGTCACACATCTGATGGGTCCGAGCACAGACTAATTATCTAACCCAGCCTGAAGGAAGTAAACTATGATCTCACCGTCCCGGTTTCCAGATCAGATTCCTTCCAATGCCTCAGCCGAAGGTCTCAGCGAGGTCACACAAGCTCAGGTGATGCACTTGTCTTGATCAGCCACATATGATACAGACTCAGTATAGATCCTGTAGACAGCTGTAACCTGGGGAGAAGCTTTGCCAGGTATTATCAGTAAGTCTCTTAGGAAAATCAGGTGCTTGCAGAAATGCAAGTGTTATCTTCTTCTTTGCTTCTGTTCTTCTTCTTAGTTCTTCAGCAACTCTCAGCAACTAGTTTCTTTCTGTTCCCGCTTCTCAGATCCATCAGTTTTCAGGGAGCCAATCAGAAATAATCCCATCATGTACTCCCAACATCTGTATGAAGCCTCCTTTGTCCGTCTTATCTCGTACTCTCTCTCCCTCTCTCCCAAGGACATGCATTTTCTCCAGATACAGAGTGACCTTGGAGGTGGTGCAGGCTTCAGTAAATCTATTACACGCTGGAATGCTGACTTCTGCACAGTTGGTAGTCAGACATATAGGTGAAAGGTTGCAACGTCCATTTTGGCTGTAAAGGTGCTCTCATGTGCACACAGGGTGGGTGAGATCACAGCAAATACTCCTACAGATTCCCCCCCTTGGAGATGGAAATTACTACAAAGGAGTAAAGGCCTTCTCCAACCTAACTACAAAAATAAGCCAGACAGTTCAGTCAGGATTCAGGTACAAACTTCATGGTCAAAACTACAAAAAGTTTCAAAGTAAATCTCAACTAATGCAAACTAACACTCTTCAAACAGTTCAATTAAGCAAAATAATGTTCACAAGGAAATTAAAAATGCTAATACAGCAAAATACTGAATAATAGAACCTGCATGTGCAGTTAGTTAAAAAGTCTTAACACATGAAATTAATCAAACAAATCATGAACCATAATCACATAGATCATGAAAATCACATCATGCAAAGCAAAGCATAATAGTACAGAAAAGTGAAACGGAATAAATTGTTGGCAAAACTCTGGTTAAAGGTAACTACATAAAGTCTTGCAATCTCATTGCCGTAGGTGACAAAGTGTTTACGCGATAGCGTAAATGACGAAGGTCTCTCCAAAACACTACAGCACACAGGAGCATGATGACCCACGAGATGGTCCAAAGTGGGATGACAACGTGAGTGGACATGTGGAACTGGGTGACATCAGATGAACGACGTTTGTAATCTGCAACCTCGAGAGTCTCATGGTCAACAGATAATTCAACAGTGTGAGAGTCTTTGGACTGTAAAAATGGTATAAGGTCCATAGCAAAGTCAATAGGATGTCCACGAAATACATCAAGCACTTCCAATTCAGAAACAACTGGGTCTGTGTCAAGATAAAACAGGGAAACTCCTCCTACATGGGCAACAGCATACTTGGGTACAGCGATCACACAAACATTGCAAGGAAGAGTGTAACGGTTGATTACATCATGCTTCTGAAAGGTGACAGTAAGTTCAGTACTAGGTGTGCTAACTAACCATACCGTATCCAGTACAGCTACAGTGGTATCAGAAAAATCGTCATATTTTGATACGGTAACCTTACACTTCTCTTGGACATTCTCTGTGGACAATCCACAAAGAGCTTCTGTTGTGTCTTTCAGGAAAGGTTTACCAGGGCATAGCCAATTAACATCTTTAGTTTTGTGGCAAAGGTCTAAGTTAGGGACCAAATAATGTTGCGGAGCATCCTGTTGGTAAGCAACATACTTAGGTGTATCAACCTTAAGGTACAAATTCTCATGCCAGGTACCTACATTTACAACTTGTTTAAGCTGGTATACATTCTCAGGCATAATAAATGGCAAATTAAGGATGAAGGCAATTTCCATACGCTCCATATCCAAATAAAGGGGAAGGGCAGTACCTAAATGAAATGCAATTTGAATTTGAACCGGTTCAATAGACAAACGGGTAACTTTGGCAAAGGCATCTTTAACAACCTCAGATGGTATTAGGTACGTAGGTATCTGTCCCTGCATTAGCTTACTAACACTAGTATCTACTTCCCTAAATAAATCCTGAATAAGGTCCTTAACAGGTTGTATAAACACACGGTCTTCATTCATGGTACCTTTAATTGTCAACAAATCAGCTGTGTTAGCACTAATTTTATGTGTATGTAAATTCACAAGAGTGACCGTATCAGCAATAGTTTTACCCTGGGCAACAAGTTGGCTCTGTTGGACTACCAACTTGGTCTCAATGGCTTTCAAGTCTGCTTGGATGGCATGTATATTGGCCTGCAGCTTTTGGACAGAAACTACGTTGGCAACAGACATGGAAATACCAAAAAGTGAACCAATGGCCGAAAAAATCAAACCACCGGCAAGACCCAGAAAACGCTTAGATCTGGACCTGGAATTATAAGGTTGCATAGGTTGTACCATGACTTTGTCCAGTTGATGCAAAATGTTCTTCACTTGTGCACGGGCATTTTGCATATAATTGAAAAACCAGGCATGGGTAACAGCAGGCAGAGATAAGTTACTCATATTGAAATGTTTCAGTAGTACATGCATTGGGTCAAGGGACACAACTACTTTCTGTGGAACAATCTGGGACTGGGTAATCAGGAAGCCAGGGGTATCTTGCAGAACAACTCCAGACATGGGACCAGGTTCGATCATCTTGGACCACGATCCCAGCAGCACGGAGATCAAGAACACGATCATCAGGGTTCTTTTCTGCATCTGCAAGGTACAAAGAAAACAGACTATGCTGTTGGGGTGTTAGTACAGTTCGTTTCATCAACACATACGTCTGGAACCAAATGACTGGGATGACGTGGTCTCAACTGATTGATGTGGACCCATTTAAGGGTGTCTTCACCCTTAGTATTTTTCTTGAGGCAAATTTGGTAAGCCACAGGGGAAGCTTTTTCCACTATTGGGAATGGACCACGCCAACTAGGCAGAAACTTCCTTTCTTTAACCTTGTTTCTGGCAAAATTGAAGTAGAATACCTTGTCGCCAATTTGGTATTCTTTAGAGGTAGTCCCTTGATCATAATAGGCTTTTCTACCTCTAGCGCTACTTTCCAAATTTTTCTGAGCAAAGGCAAAGGCACTTTGCAAATGATTACGCAAATGGGTGACATATTCATGAGTGGAGGTAGCACTGGACAAGTTCACATCATTAGTCCTGTACAACAAATGAATTGGTAATGTCATTTCCCTACCTGTCATCATCTCTGTGTGAGTAGTACAAGCATCAGCCTGTTCCACTTGCTCTTTCACCATAGCATCAAACTCGGAGAAAGGTTGGTTGGATGCAATTTCCACCTGTTCTTCAATGTCCTCCTGCAAGGTTGAGGTTTCCACAGAATTCACCCTTCGAGGCTTCTGAGGTACAGACATTTCCCTGGACAGAAACAAGAAGTCATCTTCCACCTGTACCTGAGCACACGTCGCATCATAGGGCCAAACAAACTCGAGAGATATGAGGCCCCTGGGAGAGGTAAACCAACTGTCAGTCTCCCCCCCCTGGCAGGTGTCCCAAGAAGAAGGCAGCCTGCCAAGGATAGGCAAACTTACCTCGACATCATGGAAGGACTGGCCAACCAGAAAGCCAAAAGAATCTCCAGCCGATAGCTCAACTTCAGCAGACTGTGGATTGGTGACCAACAGGTATAAGGTGGTACCGGTGATCTCCAAACATGGCAGAACACCAATTGCCAATCCAAGGTCTCGAAAGTGGGCATGTGGGTTAAAGAACACTACATCATCCAGCAGACGTTGTCCTTGAGCGAGGCGAAGCTTGAGGGAAAAATCCCGAACTCTTCCTGGAATGGTTACATCCTTGTCACAGACTACCTCACAGACCTGGGGAATGGTCTGTCCAGACTTCAAACAAACAGCCGTAGGTTCAAGTTCCACTGGGTTGTTCTGCATTCTACTCCACAGGACAAGATTCACCAGGTCCACATAAACTCCCAGTCGTGCAAGGCAATCTGACCCCAAACATAAGGGTTCCCTCAAGCCCCGGACAATAGAGAAGTGGTGAGTGAATATCTTCTTTCCCACAGTCAAGGGAAGGCCACATATTCCGTCGAGCGGCTTGGAGCCTTGTCCCGGTACCTGTACCGAAGTAGAGGAACATCTGCTGAAGGGAAGTTGTACAGACTTACGAATTTGGCTGTACAAAGAGTCACTGATGTAGGAGAGATCACTAGTGAACAGTAAAGTAGCTTGAAGCAATTGGGTGTTAGCCACTTGAACTGGTATGGTGAATTCATCGCCTTTCTGGGTGATGACAGTCACCTTGCAAGGATGAGCAAAATCAGGAGCAGAGATAGGAGATGAGATTTCAAGTGATGCTGAGTCCTGTGAAACAATCTCTAGTTGGTCCGCTTGTTGCACCAGCTCTTCATGCTTCTGACCCCCTTTTGGTGCATCTGTCAAAGGAGGCTCCCGCATGGGCGGATCCGCGGAACACCGGAGATCAGTCCGCAGGGGAGTGTCATGTAGCTCCACAGAGTTGGCATCACTGACTGTACGCCAGTATCTCCCTCGCACATATTTAAGGGGTCGAGTGACTTTAGACCAGATCGTTTCCTCGTCATAATCCAAAACAGGCCGAAATCTCTTCAAAAGGTCATTTCCAATCAGAAATTCTTCACCCTCACTGGTAGTGATGATGGCTGGGTGCCTGACGGTCATCTGTCCAAGCTGTAAAGATAGCCAAACCTGTCCCACAGTTCCAATACTTTGATTGCCATAGGCCACCAGTGACAAGTCGCACGGTGTGACATGCAGCACATCCTGACCCCCCCCTAGAGATGCCTCTAGTTTCTGAAACAGGCCCTGGGTGACCAAAGTCACCTCTGAGGCTGTATCCAGGAGACCTTCACAGGAAAGTACTTGTTGAATTAACAACTCCACGGTATATCTGTAACCTTTAGATATAAGCTTACCTAGAAAATACCTGACTTCCTGGGATGAGTCTTTTGAAAGAGGCCCTTCCGGGTTCGAGGGCTGAGACGCAGCATGGTTCACGGGGGACTCCTCACTGATGGGCGACAACGCATCCACGTGGACAGTGGGGACGCTTGCGGTAACAGGTTTTGTGGCCACGTCTAGTCATGCTTGTTCTTCCTCCGAAGAGGATGGCTGTTCCACCTCAACAGATTTAACACTCAGCCCCGGAGGGGTCGGCGGTCTAGAAGACTGGTCCTTCTGCTTCTGGAATTTGACCTTTTTATGAGATGGAGGTGTCTTAGGTACATTGCTAGACTCCGCGATTGAACATCTTGCCATCAATTGGTCCAGCTGAGCTTGCATAGCGCGGATCTTCTCTGCATTCCACTTCTTCTGATTAAACCGCTTCTTTTTAGGTTGTTGCTGTCCCTCCTGTGCAATAGGGGGCGCTGCATCCCGCGGCAGGGCCTGAGAGCCCGGCGGCGTAGTTGGTCTCGGCGCTTTGTTTTCCAGAGAAAGCGTGGAAGTGACCGCACAAACGGCGGGTGGTATCACCCTGTTGCGACTCTTGGACGCCGGTTTCAGAGTCTCTGCGATGGGCTTGGCGCGGCAGATTTCAAAAATTCCTTCAGCCTGCTTGAGAAGGCTGGAATAGGGTTCTGCGTTTTTTCCTGCCAAGGGAATCTTTATCGGATCAGGCAGACCCTGTATAAAAAGTTCCCTGAAATCACCAAATTCAAGATCTTTAGAATCGGGCGGGACCCCCCCTTGGTAAAATGCACGCTTCAAGCGATGGGCCCACTCCCGCGGACTCTCCTCCGGCTTACAACTAATAGTATACGCTGCACGCTTAGCTTCCAGAGAGTTGGCAAAGAGACCGTAGCGCTTCGCTAAGGCTTGCTCCACTGACCGTAAATCAGGGTTATCGGACATGATCAAATCTAGAACTTCATGGCACTCGGTACTAAAGGTCCATTTGAGGAGGGCTCTGATATCATTCTCAGAAGAGACGTGCATGGTTTGCAGGAGTTCATGCACTGCCTTAAGATGGGTTTCTATGGATACCAAGGCAGACTCTTTAAAAGGCGCTATTACGGTGCGTAGCATCTTTATAACATATGCCTGCCTCTCCATAGACATTCCTTTCTTGGGTTCCGGCTTGACATGCCGCTGATCACTACCAGGTGTAGAGAACCTCGGGGCAGGTGCGTTGCTAAAACTGGGTGTATCTGCCGAAGGCTGAGGCCCTGAGCTAGGCACCTGACCAAGTGAGCTGATGATTTCAGCAGGCAGTCCCTGGGCCCGTGCCTCCAATGGGTGTGGCACTGTCTCGGGTCTGCTGCTTCGGTCACCAGCCACTATGGGGCTGAATTGTACAGAGGGGCGGGAAAGAGCCGGAGCCATGCCCCCAGTGGGTGTGTTTAACTCGGGTCCCTCCCGGCTCACGTAACGGTTCATTTCGGGAGCTGGGCTTGGGTGACCCACAGCAAAACTGTCGGGGAATTCTAAGGTATACGGCACTTCTTCCTGCGCCATGTGCGTAAGCTCTTGCTGCATTGTGGAAATCTTTACAGTGCACTCATCTAATGCTTTAGACAATGAATCTCTGTCCTTCACTGCACATTCTAATTGTAGTGAGACTGTCTCCTGCTTTTCTTTTACCTCCGCTAACTCTAGCTTGGCTGCGTGCCAATCTTGAAACACAGACACAGATTGTTCTTGAGTGGCCACTAGCTCCCTGCGCAACTCACTCTGAACACCTTCTGAGACCTGTTTTAGCTCCCGATTTAATGTCTGCAACTTATCTGTTTCCCTAATCTGGTTGTGTAATGCATCAGTCAAACGAGAAAATTTCTCCTGCAGCGAATCAAAAGACTCGAGGTACTGGGCAATTTCTTGCTTTAATGTGGAATTAAGTGCTTCACAATCAGTTAGGTCACACTGCAAAGTTTTACACTTATCGTACAGTGTCTGGCACTCCGTACAAATCTCTTCAGAGGAGTCAGGTGGGGCGGGGCTTACATTGGTCCCTGCTAAAGCAGATCTGGCAGTGTCTAAATCAACTCGTAATGCAGCTAACTCACTGTCTCGCTCCTGGACAGTTTCCCTAGTCTGGGACAAATCTAACTGCAACTCTGCTATGCGATCTGTTAGAGGTACAGATATCTGTCTTATCTCATTCATCAAAGAGTCCTTGACTGCCAAAAGAGACACGCCCAGTTCACAAAGCATCCATTGTGACAAATGCTGTTTCTCTTTTATAATTGTATTTAAAACCGTAGCATATGCTTCTGAGCTATTCGGTGACCTGCTACCAAATAAAGCACGTACAGACTCTATTGTAGGAGGAGCTGGTTTCGCCTTACTATGAGAGAGCGGCAGTAATATCTTAAGCACGCCCCTCTCCTGTTCACTCAGAAGAATTTCAGGCAATGTGCCAACAGTGCCGGTCGCCATGTTAAAGACTAAACACACCCTGTTCCTTCCTTACAGAGTTAGAGAAACCGTTCTTCTCTTTTTGGAGCTCAGAGTAATAAATCTGTCAACCAATTGCAGCAATAAAACACAGCTGTATAAACAAAAGTCTGCCGTCAGCTAGGGCGGAACTGCAGTTCGTGCAGAGAGAAACAGAAAGTCAAACCAGCTTTCTGAAAACACTCAGAAAAAGTTTTAAATTCTGCTGGTCCTGCACTACCGTCCCGGACGAGAGCCCCAATTTGTAGGGGATTATATATATGTTTTTGTAAGAGGCCAATTTCCTACCTATGTACTCGCTTATGTCTAGGGGACGTGGCCTCTGCCCAACATTAGCTGCATGGAAAATAACGGACAGACCAATGGAATATATTAGTTTATTTATACAGCGTTATATACAAAAATATAGAAAACTCTTATCAGCTTATAGCATCAGCAATTCCTGATTGCACACACAATGATACCCAAAAATATAGAGAATAACTATGATTATCCTATGGCTAAAATCTGTAATGACAGATAAACACAATACCAAGATCCTAATGATTACCACACAAATCTTATACTAGGCTAACAGCAACTAGAGATCATAAATCCTGACGTCACACATCTGATGGGTCCGAGCACAGACTAATTATCTAACCCAGCCTGAAGGAAGTAAACTATGATCTCACCGTCCCGGTTTCCAGATCAGATTCCTTCCAATGCCTCAGCCGAAGGTCTCAGCGAGGTCACACAAGCTCAGGTGATGCACTTGTCTTGATCAGCCACATATGATACAGACTCAGTATAGATCCTGTAGACAGCTGTAACCTGGGGAGAAGCTTTGCCAGGTATTATCAGTAAGTCTCTTAGGAAAATCAGGTGCTTGCAGAAATGCAAGTGTTATCTTCTTCTTTGCTTCTGTTCTTCTTCTTAGTTCTTCAGCAACTCTCAGCAACTAGTTTCTTTCTGTTCCCGCTTCTCAGATCCATCAGTTTTCAGGGAGCCAATCAGAAATAATCCCATCATGTACTCCCAACATCTGTATGAAGCCTCCTTTGTCCGTCTTATCTCGTACTCTCTCTCCCTCTCTCCCAAGGACATGCATTTTCTCCAGATACAGAGTGACCTTGGAGGTGGTGCAGGCTTCAGTAAATCTATTACACGCTGGAATGCTGACTTCTGCACAGTTGGTAGTCAGACATATAGGTGAAAGGTTGCAACGTCCATTTTGGCTGTAAAGGTGCTCTCATGTGCACACAGGGTGGGTGAGATCACAGCAAATACTCCTACAGGCCTGTGCCCACCCAGGCCCACCCCTTATCGACACCACTGACATACATACACCCTTACAGAATAGCAGTCAAAAACTGGGCCCTTTATAGAATAGCATTTAGCACCGATTCCTGCATCCTAACTTTGGGTGCCAGACTTATGCCTGCTGAAACCTGATGTAAATGCTGCTGCCTAATTTGGGCACATTGACCCAGTATTCCATAACTACTAGCATAATTTTTGGAACACCCCTGACATGCCCATGCCCCTCCCATGCCCCTTTTTGAGTTACGTACTATTAGCACCATGCCGTGTAGAGCCAGATGCACATGCAAATTATAATGGGTGTCAATTTTTTTTTTTTTTACATTTGTACCCCGCGCTTTCCCACTCGTGGCAGGCTCAATGCGGCTTACATATTATATACAGGTACTTATTTGTACCTGGGGCAATGGAGGGTTAAGTGACTTGCCCAGAGTCACAAGGAGCTGCCTGTGCCTGAAGTGGGAATCAAACTCAGTTCCCCAGGAGAGTCCACCACCCTAACCACTAGGCCACTAATTACTACTACTACTACTACTTGACATTTCTAAAGTACTACTAGGGTTACGCAGCGCTGTACAATTTAACATAGAAGGACAGTCCCTGCTCAAAGGAGCTTACAATCTAAAGGACAAATGTACTAATTGGTTGTAAGTACCTAATTATTGATGGTTGAGAGCTCGTTATTCAATTAATTTGCACATACATCTCGGGCACATGCCATATATGCGGGGGTAAATGTACATTGACCTGCAGAAGTCCTGGTGTTCTATACCTTTACATATGCAATTGGTACCCAAATGCTGGTGCCCAATTATACAACTGCCCTTTATGTAAATAGTTTTATTATCATACTAAGAAAACCACAGAAGAATCACACTCCACCACCAATCAACAAGAAAACATCACAGTGGAGGCGACGAACAGGACAAAAGTGACTTTATTCCAAAATTTTGAGTGTTTCAAAATGTGTGATATTCTATTTTTATTGATTTAATTTTCACATTTATTTTTTTTTATTTATTTATTTGGATTTTACTCACACCTTTATCAGTAGTAGCTCAAGGTGAGTTACATTCAGGTACACTGGATATTTATATATGTGTTTTAGAGTGTATGCATAGACTTCTGATTCAGGCCCTATAGCCGAAACATGGTCCATGTTGAGTCATTCGAAGTTTTGGAATAAAGTCACTTTTGACCTCTTCTTCTTCTCCACTGTGTTTTATCATACTAAGCAACAAAAAGCGGAGAGGAAAATCCTCATGCAAATCAAAGACAATGAAAACAAAAAAGTGAGGACAGATGTTGGGGAAATCCAAACAACTTTATTAATAATCAGATGACGACCTGACACGGCCGTGTTTCGGCATCAAAGCCTGCATCAGGGGTCAAACAAATCTTTTTCAGTTGTTGTTCAATTATAGACCAACAGAAAATATGGTAATGGGACTTCCTTCGAACTCAGAAACTGAGCGGTCAACTATGGAGTGCCTCAATGGCAATACACAGAAATGACGTTATTTCTGTGTATTGCCGTTGAGGCACTCCATAGCTGACCGCCCAGTTTCTGAGTTCGAAGGAAGTCCCATTACCATATTTTCTGTTGGTCTATAATTGAACGACAACTGAAAAAGATTTGTTTGACCCCTGATGCAAGCTTTGATGCCGAAACACGGCCGTGTCGGGTCGTCATCTGATTATTAATAAAGTTGTTTGGATTTCCTCAACATCTGTCCTCACTTTTTTGTTTTCATTGTTTTATCATACTAAACCATATGCACTAGCTGAAAAGCTACAAACTGCTCCCTGTTAAGTCCTACTTTGTTTGAAAGGAAAATAAACACATTCTAAACTTTCAAGCACAGTTTTTTTTTGCTACCCAATGAATATGTATATGAGAAGATATCATAAAAATCAGAGAGCTTATGTAAATATGTGTAATGAATATAGAAACTGTGTAATCACAAAATTCTGACCTCATTAGGAAGAGTGAAAATGTGCCAAACCCATCTTACCTAGCTGGCACAGCATTCTCTATAGTGAACTGAATTAGTGCAATTCAGAGCCCTGGGCTTTGCAGGTCCTATAGATTTATAACATTCTGAAATCCATCGTAAGTGAACAGAGGGAGATTCGGGGAACAGGATGACATTTTTGATAAACATGCCATTTGGTTGACTGAACAAGTTGTGTAGTCCTGATCGCTTCTGAAGTAGACACCATCGGAAGAGTAGATAGAGGGATCCTCGTTGAAATAGTTGTAAGGTCTCAAGTAGAAACCAACTGCATTTCCTGCCGTCACTGTGTTGGGAACGTCTTCAGCGTGTGGAATATGGAGGAAGCCAACAGTTATCCAGGCCACCAAATCCTGGGAGGAAAGACAGTAAAATCCAAAGTGTGGTCAAACAATATGCCTAAATTAAATGAATAGTCACTGGCAGCAGTCATCACTTACACCACTTAAACATGTGAAGAACAATTCTATACCTCGGTGCCCAAAAGTATGTGCGTAAATCAGGCCATAGCCAGATATCCAATTTTGGGTGGGCCTGGGCCCAAGATGGGTGGGCAGAAGAACCCCGCCCCCATCCCACAAGTGATTTGGTCTCTCCCTCTCACCTGCATGCCATATGGTCTTTCAAATATCCCCCCTCCCCGCATACCCTTCAAATAGCATATTTTCACCAGCAACGAGCAGCAACTAATAAACACTGCTCATGTTGGCCAAACACTCTTCCCTCTGATGCAACTTCCTGTTTACGCATAGGCGGGAATACATCAGAGGGAAGGCTCTCGAGCTGCTGTGAGCAGTATGTATCAGTCACTGCTCACTGTAGACAAAGATCTGCTATATACAAGGTATGCAGGAGGGACTGTTGTTGGGAGTTTTCGTCTGGTGGGGCTTGGGGATCTCTGCCAGCCACATCATAAGTGTGGTGCTGCTAGGTGGGCCTGGGCCCACTCTTGGCTATGCCACTAGCGTAAATGTATAGAATGTGAGCACTTTCGCAATTAAGTGTGCACTTTCCCCCGGATTCTATATACAGCGTTCAAAATTATGTGTGCAAATTTGGACACTCACCCAATTTAATTGAGTAACAAGCCAATTTAGTGCCAATAATTGGGTACTAACAATTATTGACATTAATTGGTCATTTGAATTTATGTGCGCAACTTAAATCAAGCTGTATTCTATAAAGATGCCTGTGCAAATATTTAACACAACTGAAAAGGGGGTGTGGCCATGGGAGGGGCAAGGGCCGATCAGGGGCTTTCACAAAAGATACGCACAGTATTATAAAAATTAGGGGGATCTGCGCCTAATTTACAACATGATCCAGCATCTTTCCCTCCAACTAGGATTCAACATCCCCCCCCCCCCCCCCCCGCTGTCAACCTACCTTAAAAATGGTCTTCTGTTGGTCACCATTAGGGGCCAGAGCCGCCAAGAGACTAGGCCAGGCCCGGGGCAAGGGCGCCCCGCCCCCTCACCGTTGCCACCCCCTGTTGCTCCCCCCCGCCGTTGCCACCCTCTGTCACTCTCCCCACCGCTGCCCCCCTCTGTCGCTTCCCCCGCCGCTGCAGTCCCCGGTCTCACCTGCCTGCCTCCACGGCTCCGGGTTCCCTGCATTCGAAGCGGCAGTCGCAGATCTCCTCTCTTCTGGCCTTCCCTCCCTGTGTCCCGCCCTCGTCTGATGTAACTTCCAGTTTCCGCGAGGGCGGGACATCCACAGGGGAGGTGGGTAGAATGTACTGCCACCAGGAAACCCCTAATTCCCACTGACTGCTCTGAAGCACTAACCTGGTTCTTGATGTCTTCATTATTCAGGAATGTGTTGAAATTCACGGTTGGTGTCCACGGATCATTCTGATTGAATATGGAGCTGCTCTGAAATTCCTCGTCCTTATGTTTCGTGACTGCCAGTTTGTATCTAAAATCATAGGACGCAACATGTTTGCTACTCATCAGTGATGATGGCACATACATTTCCTTACTGGAACAGACTGAAGGCCCAGCATCCTGTTTCCAACAGTGCCCAATCTAGGTCACAAAACAGTACAATACATTTTATGCTGCTTATTCTAGAAATAAGCAGTGGATTTTCCCCATGTCCATTTTAATAATGATCTATAGACTTTTTCTTTAGGAAGCCATCCAAACCTTTTTTTAAACCCCGCTAAGCTAACTGCTTTTACTACATTCTCTGGCAATGAATTCCAGAGTTTAATTACACGTTGAGTAAAGAAATATTTTATCTGATTCACTTTAAATTTACTAGTCGGTAGCTTCATTGCATGCCCCCTAGTCCTAGTATTTTTGGAAACAGCAAACAAGCGATTCACGTCTACCTGTTCCACTCCACTCATTATTTTATAGACCTCTATCATATCTCATCTTAACCATCTTTTCTCCAAGCTGGAGCCCAAGCTGTTTCAGCCTTTCCTCATAGGGAAGTCATCCCATCCCCTTTATCAATTTTGTCGCCCTTCTCTGTACCTTTTCTAATTCCACTATATCTTTTTTGAGATGCGGTGACCAGAATTGCACACAATATTCGAGGTGTGGTCGCACCATGGAGCGATACAAAGGCATTATAACGGCCTCATCTTTGTTTTCCATTCCTTTCCTAATAATACCTAACATTCTATTTGCTTTCTTAGCCACCAGCACACACTGAGCAGAGGTGATGATGTCCCCGTATAAGACTCTGGTGAGACCTCGTTTAGCTGCATACCACAGGGAAGGTGTGGATGTGTGTTGGGGTACTAAAGGGAGGAATTGATGCTTGGGTAATGATTTGGGGGGGGAGGGAAGGGGGGCATGACCAGCTACAGGGTTTAACTGTGCTGTTTCACAATGCTTTTCTTTTGCCATTCATGCATTCCTGGGAGGAAAGGTACTTTTTTCTCTGTTGTGGATCCCTGGGGAGGCTGGGCTCCAAGGATCCGTGTGCTACGTATGGTATCTGATTTGCTTAAAACAGATTTTGTCCTGCTCCTGTGTTGCTGGGGGTGAAGCTTGTTTTCTGGAATGTGGGTGGCATCACTTTCCCAGTTAAGCGGTCTAAAATATTATCCCATTTGAACCGCTTGAAGGTGGATGTGGCCTGCTTACAGGAGACAAGGCTCATGGAGGCTGAACATCTTAAACTTAGGCGGTTTTGGATGGGAGAACTGTTTAGCTCCTTCTCTGGTGGGCGTCATGGCAGGGTGGCCATGCTGTTCTGTAAATATCTCCAGTACTTGGCCTCATGGCTGAGAAGGGATGAAGAGGGGCGTTATTACTCAAGCTGACCCTTCAGGGCAGAGAATTCATCTTATTGGTGTTGTATGCTCCAAATCCAGTTTGATGCTCCATTTTTTTCTAGCCTGTCCCACCATTGTGCCCCTTTTTTTGGGCCGTTTAATGGCAGCAGTGGTTGACCCCTTTTTAGAGAGATCAACTCTGTTGCAGGCCCTCTCAGGGGAGCCGGGTAGGGGGGTGTCTGCTTTTTGTCAATCTTTGGTAGATCCATGGCGCTTACTACACCCAGAAACTTATCCCGCGCATATGGTTACTTTTCCCGCTTTGGCCACTGCTGCCAACAGGGAACTATATTTATCCACCCAGGTCACGCTGAATTTCCTCATTCATTCTGGAACCCAGAAGGGGATGTTCAGTTATAAATATTGTTATCATTGATATGGCAATAAGCCGGGTAAGCTCTTGGCCTTCCTCCACAAAACATATCAGTGTCAACCCCCGATGTTTACTCTCAGATGACCGGATAGGTCTAGGACCTCCTAGATTGAGGACATAGCACAACTCATGCTCAACCATATACCTTGGAAGAAAGGAGAAACAGGGGTCACATGATACAGACGTTCAAATATTGAAAGGTATTAATCCGCAAACAAACCTTTTCCGGAGATGGGAAGGCGGTAGAACTAGAGGACATGAATTGAGATTGAAGGCGGACAGACTCAGGAATAATGTCAGTAAGTATTTTTTCACGGAAAGGGTGGTAGATATGTGGAATGCCCTCTGCGGGAGGTGGAGATGAAAATGGTAATGGAATTCAAACATGCATGGGATAAACACAAAGGAATCCTGTTTAGAAGGAATGGTTCCGTGGAATCTTAGCGGAGATTGGGTGGCGACACCAGTAATTGGAAACAAAACGGGAGCTGGACAGACATCTCTGGTCTGCGCCCTGATCATGACTGGATAGGGATGGGCTGGAGTGTAAATTTTAAGGGGCTTCGATGTTAGCTTCAGAACTTAGTACAAGAACAGTACTGGGCAGACTTCTACGGTCTGTGCCCTGAGAATGGCAAGGACAAATCAAACTTGGGTATACATATAAAGTATCACATACCATGTAAAATGAGTTTATCTTGTTGGGCAGACTGGATGGACCATACAGGTCTTTATCTGCCGTCATTTACTATGTATCAAGGCTGATGTGGTTTTTCTTCAGGAAACTCATTTATCTGAAAAGGAGCATGCTAAATTGGCTCGCTGGTGCGTGAGTGATTGTGTGTCGTCACCAGCTGACGGCCCTGATAACCCGACAACCAATTATGCTGGGCAGTATTTATGCCCCAAACCAATGGGATAGTGCCTTTTATAAACGCCTTACAAATACACTTTTGGAACTTTCCTCTATACCCATGATATTGGGGGGTGACTTTAATATGGCCTGGGACCCTGAATTGGACAAATCTCACCCGTCTCCAAACCCAAAGACTTGGTCAACCAGGGGGTTGCCTGGATTGTGTGAGCTGCTGGATCTTTTAGACATTTGGCGTGTTTTGCATCCGCTTGATAAAGATTACACACACCTATCTCGAGCACATGGTACACAATCACAAATCGATTATTTGCTGATCTCCCGTTGCCTTTTGAATTCTGTTAAAGACTCGCAGATAGGGCCATGTGTTATTTCGGATCATGCGATTGTCTGGTTGGAGTGGCTGCCTGTTGGGACTGAACAGCCGGCCCGATCCTGGACCTTTCCGGCAACAAATGGTCTTACTACAAAACCAAAATAGGACCGGATTACAAAGACATGAAGAAACTTTACCAACTCGTAAATAAACTACTGAACACCATCTCAGTCACCTCATCCAACACAGACATCCCATCCATAGACAAACTTGCTAATTACTTCAAGGAAAAAATAACAAACCTATGTAATACACTTCCCCAGAGCAACACCGACATCGAAAACTTCATCGACGGCTTGGACCCAACCGGTGGAGAATACCCTGCAGACCGCACCTGGTCAAACTTTGCTCTCCTCACCGCCAATGCAGTTACCCATGCGACTCATAGGTTCTCCAACACCCACTGCAAATTGGATACGTGTCCCAGCTACCTACTCAAATCTGCCCCCGAACGCTTCATAGTAGACCTCACATCCCACCTAAACTACATGCTCCAACAAGGCCTCTTCCCTAAAGACCATGACAACCATCCTACTCACCCCTATACCAAAAGACGCCAAAAAAAAAGCAATCCAACCGCCAACTACCGCCCAGTTGCATCTATCCCCCTAGCAGTCAAACTGATGGAAAGCATGGTAACCAAACAACTCACAGACTACATAAACAAATTCTCAATATTACACGAATCTCAATCAGGATTTCGTACCCTCCATAGCACTGAAATTGTGCTAGTCACTCTTCTGGCCAAACTCAAGCAGGAAATAGCTACAGATAAAAGCGTACTTCTCCTCCAATTCGACATGTCGAGTGCATTCGACATGGTAAACCACAATATACTACTAAGACTCCTCGACTACTTCGGGATTGGAGGAAATATACTTAGCTGGATCAAGGGCTTTCTGTCTACCAGATCATACCAAGTGAAAGCAAATTCAAACATCTCACCACCGTGGAATGCAGACTGCAGAGTACTTTTATTTATTTTTTATTTGTTGCATTTGTATCCCACATTTTCCCACCTTTTTGCAGGCTCAATGTGGCTTACATATTACCGTTATAAGCGTTAGCCGATTTTGGTCTGAACAAATACATGGTTTGAATGAATACAAAGTGAGTTGTGGTAGAATGAGGTACATGTAAGTTATGTACAATTAGGGGAACTTAGAGAGGGAGAAGGAAGGAAGAGTCAAGTAATGTCCATTACGGTCCTTGGTTACATTGTGTCGCAAGTGTCCGGTATTTTATGTTGGGTCGGTGGGGTATGCTCTTCTGAACAGCTCTGTCTTTAGTGCTTTCCGGAAATTAAGGTGGTCGAGCGTAGTTTTTACTGCTTTTGGCACTGCGTTCCACAGTTGTGCACTTAAGTAGGAAAAGCTGGATGCATAGGTGGATTTGTATTTGAGTCCTTGGTTGCTTGGGTAGTGGAGATTTAGGTATGATCCTTCAGATTTTGTGGTGTTTCTGGTTGGCAGGTCTATAAGGTATAAGGTCTGTCATGTATCCCAGTGCCTCGCCGTAAATAATTTTATGAACAGTTGTGCAGATTTTGAAAGTGATACGTTCTTTAATTGGTAGCCAATGTAGTTTTTCTCGGAGTGATTTGGCGCTGTCAAAACGCGTTTTTCCAAATATAAGCCTGGCTGCTGTGTTTTGGGCGGTCTGAAGTTTCTTTATGATTTTTATCTTTGCATCCCGCATAGATTCCATTACAGTAGTCTGCGTGGCTTAATACCATTGACTGTATCAGGTTACGAAATATTTCCCTCGGGAAGAATGGTTTCAGGCGTTTAAGTTTCCACATTGAGAAAAACATTTTCTTTATGGTGGATTTCACTTGGGTCTCTAGTGATAGGTTACGATCGATTGTTACTCCAAGAATTTTCAAGTTGTCTGAGATAGGGAGGGTATTTCCTGGGGTGTTTATACTTGTGGGTTTGTAAGTATTGTATTGCGATGAGATAATGAGACAGTGCGTTTTTTCTGTATTGAGTTTTAGTTGGAATGCATTTGCCCATGAGTTCATAATGTTTAAGCTGAGCTTGATTTCATTGGTGATTTCTGCCAGATCACGTTTGTAGGGGATGTATAATGTAACGTCGTCAGCGTAGATAAATGGGTTAAGGCCTTGGGTGGATAAGGTCTTGGCTAGTGGAGTCATCATGAGGTTGAAAATGATTGGTGATAGTGGTTATCCTTGCGGTACTCCGCAGCCTGGTTTCCACGGTGGCGATGTATTTATTTTTGATTTCACATGACAAGTTCTTGTGGTTACAAAACCCTTGATCCAATTGAGAGTGCCACCACTGATTCTGAAGTAGTCTAGGAGTCTTAGCAGTATGTTATGGTTAACCATAACATGACATGTCAAATTGTAGGAGGAGAATGCTCTTACCTAGTGCTATTTCCTGCTTGAATTTGGTTAGGAGAGTGAGTAGTACTGTTTCCGTACTGTGTCGGGGTCGAAATCCTGATTGTGACTCATATAATATATTGAATTTATTTATGTAGTCATTGAGTTGTTTGATCACCAGTCCTTCCATAAGTTTGACTACTAGTGGGATAGATGCTACTGGGCGATAATTGGTAATGTCGTTTGTTTTTTTTTCTTGGTGTCTTTAGGTATTGGGGTGAGCAGGATGTTGCCTTTTTCTTTAAGGTAGATACCCTGCTGAAGCATGAAGTTTAAGTGGGATGTAAGGTCTGTTATGAAGTGGTGGGGGGGTAGATGGCAAGTGTCCAGTTGACAGTGGTTGTTGGAGTATTTTTTTAATTGCCTGAGTAACTGTGTCAGTGCTGAGAAGAGCGAAATTTGACCATATTCGGTCAGCAGGGTATTCACCAGGGGTCGGGTCTAGACCATTAATGAAGTTTTCTATGTCTATATTATTCTGAGGTAGAGTTTTGCGTAGGTTTACGATTTTTTCATTGAAATATTTAGCGAGGTTGTCTGCAGATGGGACGACAGTGTCGATTGTGGTGACTGACGTTGTGTCTTCGTGTTTTTGTAGTCTGGCCCAATTTTAGTTTTGTAGTATGACCTTTTTGTCTGTCTTATTGTATATTTGTATTTCCTTTGTAGTTGTTTCCATGCGTTGAGTGTGTTTTCGTCTTTTTTTTTTTTCCATGCGTGTTCCAGTTTCCTAGATTGTGTTTTTAGTTTTTTCAATTCTTCATTGAACCACGGTATTGAGTTGTGTCTACGTGAAGTTCTTGTTTGTAAGGGTGCTATTTTGTCTAATATGTGTCTGCATCTTTTGTCCCATTCTGAGAGGTAGTATGTGGATTCCGTTTGTGCTGTCCAATCGTTGTTGTATATCTGTTGCCAGAAAATGTCCGGGTTTATTTGGCCTCTCGTGGTGTGGGTTGTGTGTTCTCTTGTGTGGAGAGAGCCCCTTTTTCGCCATTTTAGGGATAGATTTAGTTTGTAATGGTCGGTCCATGGTGTTTCTGTCCATCTAGTTTGTGTTATGGTTAGGTTCTGGTCAGTGGACAGTTTGTATGAGATGAGGTCGAGTGTATGACCCTTCGCGTGAATTGTATGCATGTGTGGCCATGTAAGATCACATAGATGAAGGAAGTCCTTGCATTCTCGTGTGTTAGTTGATTTTGGGTCTTCAAGGTGAAGGTTAATATCTCCTAATACTAGTGTATTGGAGTTGGATACACATATATTTGAAACAAAGTCCATAAAGTCCGCCTGGCTTTCGTTCCAGTTTCATGGTGGTCTGTAGAATAGGACGCAATTTAGATGATCGAGCAGGATGTTATGGTGAATTCTAATTAACGCTATTTCAAGGTGGGCTGTTATAGATTCCATGGTGGTTTCGATCATGAGACGATATCAGTATATAAACGCTATGCCCCCTCCTCTTTTTTCCTTTCCTGGTGCAGTGGGTGATTTTATATCCTGGAGGACATAGGTTTAAGACGATGGGGTTCTTCTGATCATGGATCCAGGTTCCAGTGATAAAGAGTAGGTCAAGTTTCTCTGACGTGATCCAGTCTGTTATTATTGTTGTTTTGTTTACTACAGATCTCGCATTGACGTAGCCTATTTGAATTGTTTGGTATGGATCTTCTGCATTCGGTGTTATGTGGACTTTTGTTAGTTGTCGTTTTTTTGGTTTGTGTGGATTTTTTATGACCTTTCTTTTCATTTTGTTGAGGTTTTAAGCTAGTTGGTTCTCTTCCTTTGTTTTGTTTAATGTCAGTTTGGTATGATGTGGTGTGTCTGGTCAGTATTCGGTTATTGGATAGCATGGGTATGTTATTGATTTCTGCGAATGGGGTGGTCATTGTTAGGTGGATCACGGATATTGAGTAGATTGCTAGTATCAGTTTGGCGGTGTTCTTTATGGTATCAATTCAATAGTTTTAAAGACGGCTGTTGTTGTGTTCATCATTGAAGATTATACTCCTGAACCCTCATATTTGCATAACAATCTTGTCCTCCTTGAAAGTTGTGAGGTCCCTGTCGTGTAACGGTAACATTTTGTCACGGGGTGTGACTTAGCGGGATCTAGTGTTCTTGGGATGATAAGAATTTAGTGACAGAGCGTGCACTTCTTTGTTTTGACGGCCAGGGCTATTTACAATATGCAGTGATCACCAGTCATAGTCCAACACTGCGATTCTCTATTCTCCTCCCTCCTGGCGATTTTTGGAGGAGGTCTAATAGGCTGTCTAGTTCATTGTGAGCAGGGAAGCCATTTGGTTAATCTCTGTTTCCAGTGCCCCGCGCCGTCATTGGCGTTCACTCAGCAAGTGAATCTATGAGCTGGCGATTCTTGAGGAGGTTTGCTAGACTGGAGTGGCAGTGATCCTATCTAGTCCACTGTAGGCAAGGAAGCCATTTGATTAATCTCTATTTCCACTGCCCCCCCCCCCCCCCCCCCCGCAGCCATCTTTGGCGTTCACTCAAAGCACACCAAGTGAACCCATGAGCTGCTGCCTCCACGTTTTCGCTCCATACCGTTTATCTGCATTGAGTTCAATACTGTTCATGTTGGACAGGCAGTGCCTAGTATATAATACGCATATGGTGTCTCCTCACGTTTGCTGTCTGTCCGATCGGAGCTCCCAGGAGTGAAGTCCAGGGCAGCGGGCACCAGTCGTACACTTCCCACGTGACGCTTTGCTGGCTATCTCCGCACGGTCCCTGCTGTGTTGTCCGAGTTCGCCCGGCCGCGAGCCGCCAGAGAGACAAGCAGCAGGAGCAGCGGGGCACTGTGTGGCAGACACATGCTGATGCTGGGATGGGGAGTGTGCGGGCGCCGAGCTGCACCTTCAGGAGCACCCAGCCGGTACCCAGCCTCAAGGTTCACCACTATCACCAATACTGTTCAACCTAATGATGATCCCACTAGCCAAGTCCCTAGCAAATCACGGCCTCAATCCATTCATCTATGCAGACAACGTCACAATATACATCCCCTTTAGACATGACCTGTCAGAAATTATCAGCGAAATTAAGCTCGGTCTGAACACCGTGAACTCATGGGCAAATGCATTTCAACTCAAACTAACTGAAAAAAATCCACTGCCTCATCCTCTCATTTCAACACAATAAGAACAAACCCTCAACTTTAAACGCCTCAGACTACACCCTCCCTATCTCAGACAGCCTGAAAATACTCGGCGTTACAATCAACCGGAACCTTACACTTGAGAGCCAAGTGAACTCCACAGTTAAGAAAATGTTCCACTCAATGTGGAAACTTAAACGTGTGAAACCATTCATCCCGAGGAAAATATTTTGTAACTTAATACAATCAATGGTATTAAGCCATGCAGACTATTGCAATGGAATTTATGCAGGATGCAAAGAACAACTCAAAAAGAAACTCCAGACCGCTCAAAACACTGCAGCTAGGCTGATATTTGGTAAGACTCAGTTCGAAAGCACTAAACCCCTCCGAGAAAAACTGCATTGGCTCCCAATCAAAGAACGTATAGCCTTCAAAATTTGCACCCTGGTCCATAAAATTATCTATGGCGAAGCCCCAAGATATATGACAGACCTCATAGAGCTACCAACTAGAAACACATCTGGATCATCACGAACCTATCTAAACCTTCACTACCGAAATTGCAAAGGACTCAAATACAAATCAACTTATGCATCCAGCTTCTCCTACATAAGCATACAACTGTGGAACGCACTCCCAAAAGCTATGAAAACAACCTACGACCATCTAAACTTCAGGAAATCACTAAAAAAACACCCTGTTCAAAAAGGCATACCTACCGACCCAACATAAATCCCTGAACTCTGCAATGCAGCAAAACCAAAGCTCGTTATGGATATTACCTAACCCCTCCTCTCTTCGATCCCAATCGTGACTGAAACGTACGAACCTTACTCGACCACAACATCACATTGTACCTGCTTCTCAACCAGTCTTGGCGAACGCTACCGGTACTATGTAAGCCACATTGAGCCTGCAAATAGGTGGGAAAATGTGGGGTACAAATGCAATAAATAAATAAATAATGCCTTTCTATTGTTCCATGGTGCGACCTCACCTTGAGTATTGCTTTCAGTTCTGGTTGCTGTATCTCAACAAAGATAGAGCGGAATTAGAAAAGGTTCAAAGAAGAGTGACCAAAATGATAAAGGGGATGGAACTCCTCTCGTATGAAGAAAAGCTAATGAGGTTAGGGCTCTTCAGTTTGTAAAAGAGATGGATGAGGGGAGATATGATTAAGGTCTGCAAAATCCTGAGTGGTGAAGAATCTCCATAGTCTTTTCCACTTAGTTTTAAAAGCTTTGGACCACAGCATTAACAGATTGAGAATTTAACAGCCACTGCAGGATCTAATTTAGTATCCCCCCCCCCCCCCACCCTCCCCAACACTCGCCCACCCCTAGGACAACTCCTCATTTATAGTCAGTTATTGTAATTAGGGTAACAAGCAAGGAGTGCTCTTACAGAGTTTTAAATACATTTCATTACCATCTAAGAAGGAAATACTAAATAAATCATACAATAAAGTAAAAGACACTTTTATATTAGGCTAATATCCTTAATACTGTAGCAAGTTTTAAATTATTGAAAAACTCAAAAAACACTAAGATGGAGTCAGCAGTCCAGCAGCGAGAGGGGTGCTATCCAGTCTTTTGCATTGAGTGTCACATGTATGCTTATCTCCCAGTTGGTGAGATGTCATATGTTTGCGCCCGATGCAAAGAGCTCCTAGCCCTTAGAGAACGTGTCAATTCTCTTAAGGCTAGAGTAACAGACTTGGTGGAGCTGAGGGAGACAGAGAGGTACATAGAGGAGACCTACAGGGATGTTGTAGAGAAGTCCCACCTCCAGTCTAGTAGCCCTTGTGCTACCTTGGAGGAGGGAGGTCTCCTAGAAGTAGAGCATCACCCTGGTGAAGTAGGAAGTACTCCTGCAGCCAGGACCTGCCCACCAGGGGATGTACTATCCTCTCGCACCGAGGATATGTCTCCAAGTGCTGCCCGGCAGGGAAAGGTTAGGACAGCTGTTGTAGTTGGTGATTCGATCATTAGGCATATAGATAGCTGGGTGGCTGGTGGACGTGAGGATTGCCTGGTGACTTGCCTGCCTGGTGCGAAGGTGGCGGACCTCACGCATCACCTAGATAGGATTCTAGATAGTGCTGGGGAGGAGTCCGCTGTCTTGGTACATGTGGGTACCAATGACATAGGAAAATGTGGGAGAGAGGTTCTGGAAGCCAAATTTAGGCTCTTAGGTAGAAAGATCAAATCCAGATCCTCTAGGGTAGCATTTTCTGAAATGCTACCTGTTCCACGCACAGGGCCCAAAAGACAGGCAAAGCTCCGGAGTCTCAATGCTTGGATGAGACGATGGTGCAGGGAGGAGGGTTTTAGATTTGTTAGGAACTGGGCAACATTCTGGGGAAGGGGGAGCCTATTCCGAAAGGATGGGCTCCACCTTAACCAGGGTGGGACCAGGCTGCTGGCGTCGGCATTTAAAAAGGAGATAGAGCAGCTTTTAAACTAGAAATGGGGGGAAGGCCGACAGTCGCTCAAAAGCGCATGGTTTGAGAAAAGATATCTTGCAAAGATACCTCACAAACAGGGAAGATAGGGTTTCGGGATAGTGAGGTTGCACAACAGACCGTGGTAGGCCAGGTGCCCTTAAATACAACTAAAGATCAGACAAAAGATGGCAAATCAATAGTGTCAGGTACTAAGCATCAAGCAAATAGGAACAACAAACATACTCTGAAATGTCTATATGCAAATGCTAGGAGTCTAAGAAATAAGATGGGAGAGTTGGAATATATTGCACTAAATGAAAAATTGGATATAATAGGCATTACTGAGAACTGGTGGAAGGAGGATAACCAGTGGGACACTGTCATACCAGGGTACAAAGTATATCGTAGTGATAGGGTTGACCAGACTGGTGGAGGGGTAGCATTGTATATTAACGAGAGCCTTGACTCAGATAGACTACAAATTCAGCAGGACACAAGTCACACCTTTGAATCATTGTGGGTTGAAATTCCATTTATAAAAGGGAAAAAACGGTGATAGGAGTGTACTACCATCCGCCTTGCCAGGACGAGCAGGTAGACGCAGAAATGATAAAAGAAATCAGAGACGCGAACAAAATGGGCAATGTGATAATAATGGGTGACTTCAATTATCCAAATATAGACTGAGTAAATGTAATATCGGGACACGCTACAGAGGTACAATTCCTTGATGAAATCAAGGACAGCTTTATGGAGCAGCTGGTGCAGGAGCCGACGAGAGAAGGAAAAATTCTAGACTTGGTCCTTAGTGGAGCGCATGATCTGGTGAGGGACGTTATGGTACTGGGGCCGCTTGATAACAGTGATCATAATATGATCAGTTTTGATATCGACCTTGAAGTAACTGTACACAGAAAGTCAAATACGTTAGCGTTTAACTTTAAAAAAGGAGACTATGATAAAATTTATTTATTTTATTTATTACTTATATCCCACATTTTCCCACTCATGCAGGCGCAATGTGGCTTACAGAGAATTAAATAAGAGTACAAACTTAAAAGCCTAGGCAAGCATAAAAGAAGCAAATAGGAGGGGAGAAACTAACAGCGTGAACTAGGCAGGGTAAGGGACAAGGGATGCATCAATCAACATGGTAAGTTGAGGGGTAAGTCTTAGCAAAGAGGAATGTCTTTAACAACTTCTTAAAAAGGGCATGGTCCACTTGAGCTTTAAGGTGACGAGGTAACGTGTTCCAGTGTTTGGGACTCCAATAACGGAAGGACAAGGCGAAGATTTTCTTGTACTTGACACCCTTACAATTCGGAAAATGGAGGTGGAGATAGGACCGAGCAGCAGGGTTGGCATTTCTAGGCGGAAGGTCGATCAAGGGGAGCATGTAATCCGGGGCAGCCCCATGGATGATTTTATGTGTTAGGGAGCAGATCTTAAAAGCAATGCACTCCTGTACAGGCAGCCAATGAAGTTTAAAGCGCAGGGGTTCGGCGTGTGCAAAACGCCTTTCTCTAAGGATGAGCCTCGCTGCAGTGTTCTGAGCCGTTTGGAACGTTTTCAAAAATGAGAAGAACGGTAAAAAAAAAACTTAGGGGGGGGCAACTGAGAGAGTAAAAACTGTACAACAGGCGTGGACGCTGTTCAAAAATACCATCCTGGAGGCCCAGGCCATACATATTCCGCGAATTAGAAAAGAAAGACGGAAGTCCAAAAGACAGCCGGCCTGGTTGAAAAGTGAGGTGAAGGAAGCTATTAGGGCTAAAAGAAACGCCTTCAGAAAATGGAAGAAGGAACCATCTGAAAATAACAAGAAGCAGCATAAGGAGTGTCAATGCAAATGCAATGCGCAGATAAAGAAGGCCAAGAGGGATTACGAAAAATAGAAAGCATTAGAGGCAAAAAAACATAGTAAAAAAAATTTTCGGTATATTAAAAGCAGGAAGCCGGCAAAAGAATCGGTTGGGCCGCTGGATGACCGAGGGGTAAAAGGGGCGATCAAGGAAGACAAAGACGTAGCGGAGAGACTGAATGAATTCTTTGCTTCGGTCTTCACCGAGGAAGATTTGGGTGGGATACCGGTGTCGGAAATGGTATTTTAAGCGGACGAGTCGGAGAAACTTACTGACTTCACGGTAAACCTGGAGGACGTAATGGGGCAGTTCGGCAAACTGAAGAGTAGCAAATCTCCTGGACCGGATGGTATTCATCCTAGAGTACTGATAGAACTGAAAAATGAGCTTGCGGAGCTACTGCTAGTGATATGCAACTTATCCTTAAAATCGAGCGTGGTACCGGAAGATTGGAGGGTGGCCAATGTAACACCGATTTTTAAACAAGGCTCCAAGGGAGATCCGGGAAATTATAGACCGGTGAGTCTGACGTCAGTGCCGATGAAAATGGTAGAGGCTATTATTAAAAACAAAATTACAGAGCACATCCGAGGACATGGATTACTGAGACCGAGTCAGCACGGCTTTTGAGTGGGGAAATCTTGCCTGACCAATTTACTTCAATTCTTTGAAGGAGGAACCGGTTGATATTGTGTATCTGGATTTCCAAAAGTCATTTGACAAGGTACCTCATGAAAGGCTACAGAGGAAATTGGAGGGTCATGGGATAGGAGGAAATGTCCTATTGTGGATTAAAAACTGGTTGAAGGATAGAAAACAGAGAGTGGGGTTAAATGGGCAGTATTCACAATGGAGAAGGGTAGTTAGTGGGGTTCCTCAGGGGTCTGTGCTAGGACCGCTGCTTTTTAACATATTTATAAATGATTTAGAGATGGGAGTAACTAGCGAGGTAATTAAATTTGCTGATGACACAAAGTTATTCAAAGTTGTTAAATCGCGACAGGATTGTGAAAACTTACAAGAGGACCTTACGAGACTGGGAGACTGGGCGGCTAAATGGCAGATGACGTTTAATGTGAGCAAGTGCAAGGTGATGCATGTGGGAAAAAAGAACCTGAATTATAGCTACATCATGCAAGGTTCCACGTTAGGAGTTATGGACCAAGAAAGGGATCTGGGTGTCGTCGTCGATAATACACTGAAACCTCAGTGTGCTGCTGCGGCTAGGAAAGCGAATAGAATGCTGGGTATTATTAGGAAAGGTATGGAAAACAGGTGTGAGGATGTTATAATGCCGTTGTACCGCACCTTGAGTATTGTGTTCAATTCTGGTCACTGCATCTCAAGAAAGATATAGTAGAATTGGAAAAGGTGCAGAGAAGGGCGACTAAAATGATAGCGGGGATGGGACGACTTCCCTATGAAGAAAGACTAAGGAGGCTAGGGCTATTCAGTTTGGAGAAGAGACGGCTGAGGGGAGACATGATAGAGGTATATAAAATAATGAGTGGAGTGGAACAGGTGGATGTGAAGCGTCTGTTCACGCTTTCCAAAAATACTAGGACTAGGGGGCATGCGATGAAACTACAGTGTAGTAAATTACATGGAAATACTTTTAAAACAAATAGGAGGAAATAATTTTTTTACTCAATGAATAGTTAAGCTCTGGAACTCTTTGCCGGAGGATGTGGTAACAGCGGTTAGCGTGTCTAGGTTTAAAAAAGGTTTGGACAAATTCCTGGAGGAAAAGTCCATAGTCTGTTATTGAGACAGACATGGGAAGCAACTGCTTGCTCTGGGATTTGTAGTATGGAATGTTGCTACTCTGAGATTCTGCATGGAATCTTGTCACTCTTTAGGATTCCAGAATCTTGCAATTCTTTGGGGCTGTAATGGAATGTTGATACTCTGAGATTCATCTCAAAATGACGATTCAACAAATAACAGACCGGTAGTTCACCGTGAAAATGTATAAATGTATAAATGTATATATGGAAAGATGGGGGAAAAAAGTCTCATCTATCACCAGGTTATCACCCTACTACTCGTTCTGGTGTGGCCCATTCAGAATGAAACCTTTTGGTAATTGTTGCAATCATTGACAAAAAAACCCTTCATCCATATAATATATAACTGCAAAAGTAATTGCTGTTGAAATAATAATTAATCAATCTAAGCAACTGACGTTATGCTGAGTGACTGTCGAAACTCATGCAAACAACACAACCAAAAAGATGTTCTACTGCATGTGGAAACTGAAAAGAATAAGACCATTCTTCCCAAGATCCGTCTTTCGCAGCCTAGTGCAATCCCTCGTACTCAGCCATCTGGACTACTGCAACTCACTATACGCAGGTTGCAAAGAGCATATACTGAGGAAACTTCAAACAGCCCAGAATACAGCAGCCAGACTCATCTTCGGAAAACCAAAATATGAAAGTGCAAAACCCTTACGAGAGAAGCTACACTGGCTCCCACTCAAGGAACGCATCACTTTTAAAGTATGTACACTAGTCCACAAAATCATTCACGGCGAAGCCCCAGCCTACATGTCTGATTTAATAGACTTACCACCCAGAAACGCTAAAAGATCATCCCGAACTTTCCTCAATCTCCACTTCCCTAATTGCAAGGGCTTAAAATACAAGGGGCTGCACGCATCAACCTTTTCTTACATGAGCACACAGTTCTGGAACACACTACCACGCAACCTGAAAACGATCTACGAACAAACCACCTTCCGCAAACTATTGAAGACCCATCTTTTTGAGAAAATTTACGGAAAGAACCAATACACATAAAGCCCACACTCATTGTTCAGTTATGCATCAATACAGCCACTCCTGAATTCTCATCCCCCGGAATCTTACCACACTCATACCTTTACTCACAGAAAATGTATACCAAGTGTTTTCCTGTTATCATATATTGCTCCTTTTTGTCTCCCTTGTTTCCTTCCAATGTTTCAGTGCTTTTTCCATGACTATACTCCTTATCGATACTTTAACTTTGACTCAAAAAATTCATCACAATGTAATCCATAACCAAGTTGTAACAAATTGTATTTCATGACTCATAATGTATTGTAAGCCACACTGAGCCCGCAAAGAGGTGGGAAAATGTGGGATACAAATGCAATAAAATAAATAAATAAATCTTTTGGCTCACTGAGTACCGACGGACATCCATTTCACTGTCGTTTTATCAAGGGACTGGCGCCTCAACAATTTTTTAAAATGCTAACCTCTGTAGGCTGAATGTTACGCCTATCCAGTCTGCTCATCCATAACATCTACTTGTTCTATATATCAACTACCCTTTCCCTAAAGAAGTATTTCCTTAGATTACTCCTGAGTCTATCCCCATTTAACTTCATCCTATGCCGGGGGCGTAGCCAGTCCTCAACGGGAGGATGGGCCAGAGCCCAAGGTGGGAGGGCACATTTTGGCCCGCCCTTCTGCCGCCACTTCCGCCCCCGTGGCCGCTGCCTTCCTGCCACCGCTTCCACCCCCTGCCCCCACTGCCACTGCGAAGGTACCTTGGCTGGCAGGGGTCCCCAACCCCCACCAGCTAAAGCATTTATCCAGCGCTGGTCTCACATTGCCTGGTGCCCTGTCCTGTTTTCAGTCGCTGTACACACTCATTTTAATGAAACTGAGCAAGCACAAGCATGCGTGCACAGCGACTGAAAACAGGACAGGGCGCCAGGCAATGTGACACTAGGACGGGACAAACGCTTTAGCTAGCGGGGATTGGGGACCCCCACCAGCCATACCAGGGGTTCCAGAGCCAATTTGGGGGGCCCAGGCCCCCGTAGCCCCTTGTAGCTATGCCACTATCCTACTATACCCCTCATTCCAGATCTCTCTTTCAATTGAAAGAAATTTGCCTCCTGTGCACTTATGCATTTAGCCTCTCCTGCCTTTTAGCCATATCAGGCCTGGGTAGAACCGAATTCTCCAAAGACAGTAATACCACATATTGAACCAATGCAGAATAATGTAAAAATGCATCACAGTATGGATAAGCATGAGGAACTTGTCCCAGTCTCCTTACCAAAGCCTCTTACCTGGCCCAGTTCATTGCGTTCTCAACCGAACTTGCTTCTGGTAAATAGTCTCCGGCAAAACTGCTGATCTGGATTCGGTATGAACGCTGGTGGCCCCATTTATTTGTCTGGTTGCTCGCAAAATGGACATATCTGGGCATGGCAGAGTTGAGCTGGAAGCTGGCCTGGTTTTCAGTCCCTAGGACCTGTCGTGTGAGCTTGGGTCTCTGGATCTGAACTGTTGACTCCCAGGGAACGTTCACGCTGTTGAAGGTCATGTCCTGCGTCACAAAAGAATTTCTTGTCCCTGCAAAACAAAAGCGTCTGGCTTAGAGCATCATTCCCCTTAATTAAATCAATGCAGTCTCTGGAAAGAATAACTCTTCTTAAAAACAACTCATCTTCCAAAATATTGGAATTTTCAGAATATTCTTCTGAAGCCGAGTTCTACCTGCTTCCTTCTTCATGGGATTCTGCTAGCGAGAATGTGCAAAACTTACAGGGGATATTCAGTCGGCAGTACTCAGGGGTCCTTTTATTAAAGTGCGCTGAAAAATGGACTGCGCTGGTGTAGACGCGTGTATTGGACGCGCGCAGGTCTGTTTTTCAGCACACCTGCACAAAAGGCCCTTTTTATGGCTGAAAATGGACGTGCGGCAAAATAAAAATTGGCCCGCATCCATTTTGGGTCTGAGACCTTACTGCCACCCATTGACTTAGCGGTAAGGTCTCACACGTTAACCATGCAGTAATCGCCTATGCGCATCAATTTGGATTTACCACCTGATTTTCATCACGTTCCAGAAAATAAAATATTTTCTGGCACACATAGCGGACATGCGTCAAAAATGAAATTACTGCAAGGGCCACGCGGTAGCCAGGCGGTAACTCCAAACTGACACTCATTTGGCGCGTGTAGGTCCTTACGCGGCTTAATAAAAGGGTCCTTTAGTGTTTTGCCTACCACCGCTGGCGGTATAGACAGAAACTCAATGCCGGGCCAAATCCAGACTTCAGTGTTGAATTTCTGGGTTTCGGAGCCAGCTACAACGTAGCTGGTTAAGCGCAATATTCAGCACATAACCGGTTATGGGGGCACCACATAAAGATAGGACTGACTTTTATGCGGGGCTATTTCTATGGTTGCCATGGCTTACTAAGTGCTGTCTCTGCCCCCAGAAGGCCACTAAAATAGTCAGTTTTGCGTTAGATGTTAATCAGTGGCATAGCTACAGGGGCCCTTGGGGGCCCCCAAAGTCTGATGGTTTGGCTGGCGGAAGTCCCCAAGCCCCACCAGCAGAAGCTTTCCTGCACCCATATTCACCGCTGGGCTGCCTGCCCTGCTTCCCTCTCCCCTGTGCGCATGCTGGTTTTTAATGAAATTGAGCATGCGCGCGAAGCAGGAAATCAGGGCACGCAGCACGGCTCCAAAATATCACCCCCACCAGCCCAGGTATGTGGGGTCATGGCGGGGAAGCAGGGTAAAATCCACACACACACACACACACCTCACAATCGAGGTCTGGCTATGCCTCTGGTGCTAACAGGACATTTTCAGCGGCAATCCCCAATTAAGTTCCACTGAAAATGACCAGTTAGCCCTGAACAGACAATTTAAATGTCCAGGAGTAGTTAAATCGCTTTGAGTAACGACCCAGCAGATATTAGGTTCCCAGGAATTTATGCAGGGAAATCGACATGTCTTGGAAATTTGCTTTAAATCAGGGTTAACAAAGTGCAATTACCTTTTCAGTTTGGCAAAACTAACAAACCAACCTCCGTCCCTGACCCCTAAGCTCCTAGCTGCTGATGTTATATGGGGCAAACAATGTAGTTGGGTCATAGCCTTGGTGGACCACTGCATTCCAGTGCCTGTGCTTTAAATTATACAATGGGGAGGAGAGGGACATGGAATGTGAAGGACTCAGCTGTGGAATTGTGCTGAATGTCACATTCCACAGCATTGTAAGGTAAATATGCCAGCAACACCATTTCACAACCTGAGGCATTGGAGGAAATGTTTTCAGGGGATGAGGGGAGGTTTGAAGGAATTCATGAAAAGTCTGCAGAAGCCAAACTGTTTTGCCTCCCATCTTTACCTGTAAGAACATAAGTACTGCCATATTGAGACAGACTGAAGATCCATCAAGCCCAGCATCCTGTTTCCAACAGTGGCCAATCCAGGTCACAAATACCTGGCAAGATCCCAAAACAGTACAATACATTTTATGCTGCTTATCATATGTGCAGCCTAATGTGACTGTATGAGACTTCCCTGACATCCATAAAAATATATTTGGGTGCACTTTTTTCTACTTTAAGTATTTTTTGTTGTGTTTATTTAGACTTTGAAAGTAGAAAGCCCACTATTATTTTGACAGTATCCTAGAAATAAGCAGTAGATTTTCTCAACGTTCATTTTAATAATGCCTTGTGGACTTTTTGTTTAGGAAGTTATCAAAACATTTTTAAACCCTGCTAAGTTAACTGCTTTTACCACATTATTTGGCAACAAATTCCATAGTTTAATTACACTTGAGTGAAGAAATATTTTCTCCTATTCATTTTAAATTTACTACTTGTCCATGCTCAATTCTGTTTCACAGTACCTTAAATCAATTTGGTCCATGATCTGGATATATACATACAATGATCTGATCACAGGGAGATCTTTTTCTATGAACTTTCCTGGTAACAGTAGTCCGAAGCTCCCCTGCTGCTCCTCACCTGCCAGCTCTTATCACCATGCCACCTCTACCCAGCTACCTGGCACCACAGCCATGGAATACCCTCACAGATGAAGCCCATTCTAAACCATCTTTTAAGAAGTTTAAATCTCTGCATAAGACCTGGTTATTCCATCAGTCACTTAAATTAAGAGGTGTATTTTCAAAGCACTTAGACTTACAAAATTACGTGGAGGGGCATTTTCAATATGACGTCTAAGTCCAACTTTGGACGTTTTGCAAAAAAAACGTCCAAAATCTTGAATCGTAAAGAAGACCATTTTCAAAAAATAAAAATGTCTTTTTTTTTGTTCTGTCCTATTATTATTGTAATTTCTTTTCACATTTTATTATTTCTTGAATTTTATTTTGTAAACCATCTACGTATTTAGGCGGTTTATCAAGCACACTAAAATAAATAAATAAATATTAATTAATTAAAGGCTAATGAGCCCCTCTCTAGCAAGGGGTACAGACAGGAGATTGTAAGGATCAAGGGGACCAGGCCCTGGTACCTTTTGACTTCAAACTGACTGGACAAAGAGCATTCCCCGCCCGGGCCCCCACCATGAAGCTGCTCACATGAGGTATGCAATCTGGCTGCAGAGAGACCACCCCTCCCCCTTTCCCAGTAACAGGGATCTAAGGGGCCCACCTCCCACCATTCAGCGGTGCTTGTCTGAAAGGCCTGTGAATATGGAGACCCACATAGAGGGGGGCAAGAGTCCTCTTCTCTAGAAAACTCACACAAATAATAAACCAAAATATTAAATGCTTTTAACGGCACAGGACAACCCTCTACCGTCTTCTAAAAAATGGTGCCAGCTACACACTAATGTCTATTTATTTATTGGGATTTATTAACCACCTTTATGAAGAGATACTTGATGCCAAACTTGGATTGTACAGAAGAAGGAGGGCAGGAAAGTGTCTATCCCTGTTCCCCGGGGGGGGGGGGGGGGGGGGGGGGGGTTGCTGGCTACCAAGGAGGCTGGGTTTATGGGCTCCACCTGTTAACCTTTGAAATACCTAGTGACGATTCTGTAAAACATAACCATTTCACAAACAGTTGTGAGAAAACTTAGAAAATATATTAATCGTGAACTGTTTCATCTAGCAGTTCAGTCTTTAATTCTGAGTAAACTAGATTACTGCAATATAGTTTATTTGGAGGTGGCTAAGAATCTTCTAAAACGGTTGCAAACTATACAAGATACTGCAGTCCATTTGGAGGGCATAATCGAACGCGAACGCCTATCTCCATGGGCGTCTATGTCCGAAAACGGGTACGTGAAGAGGCGGGACAGACCGTATTTTCGAAAAAAATGGACGTTTTTCAGCTGGGTGTTTGTTTTTTTTAGCGATAATGGAAACTAAAAACGCCCAGCTCAAAAACGTCCTAATCCAAGCCATTTGGTCGTGGGAGGGGCCACGATTCGTAGTACACTGGCCCCCCTGATATGCCAGGACACCAACTGGGCACCCTAGGTCAGTGCAGTGGACTTCAGAAAAAGCTCCCACATGCATAGCTCCCTTACCACGGGTGCTGAGCTCCCAACCCCCCTCCCCTAAAACCCACTACCCACAAATGTACAACACTATCATAGCTCTTAGGGGTGAAGGGGGCACCTACATGTGGGTACAGTGGGTTTTGGAGGCCTCCCATTTACCAGCACAAGTGTTACAGGTGGGGGGGGGGGGCTGGGTCCACCTGACTGAAGTGCACTGCGGTACCCACTAAAAGTGCTCCAGGGACCTGCATACACGCAGGCCTCTAGGACTGGTTGCTGCTATATAACATTGGCACACCAGTTGACACCTGAAGACTAATCTCTCCGAAAACTTCCTTTATTGGAATAACAGCCTTTACTCACAGTTAACTGCAGATCAGAGGTTGTGCCCCACTAGCAACGAGTCTCCCTGGTACTGAGATGAGCAGTATGTCAGAGCTGGCAGAATGGTGTACAATGCCCTCTTTCAGCCACATTCAAGGTAAGAACTAAGTTCTGTAACGTGGCTAACACGTGAAAGGGATCTAAAACTGGCTAAAAAAAATGGCCACTACCTCATGGACTACCGGAAACAAAACAGGGCACACCCTGACCCAGTAAGCAGGGGGAAAAGCACCATGGGAGTAGAGCCTACCAACTACCAACATGGTGAGCATTTGCCACAAGCTAGTGGAATCACGGAGCCCAATACCCTACACCCACCACAATGCATTGCTGATGTGACTGCAGTGCGCATAACAGAAAAAGTGTCACACTCACCCGAGAGCCACATCAGAACCAGGGAAAGGCTGTCACAGGATAGAACACATTCTGCTGTCATGGAGGTGGATACGGCATTTGAGGCTGGCATAGAGGCTGGAAAAAAAGTTTTTAAAGTGAGGTTTTTTTGGTGGGAGGGGGTTAGTGACCACTGGGGGAGTCCGGGGAGGTCATCCCCGATTCCCTCCAGTGGTCATCTGGTCAGTTGGGGCACTTTTTTGGGACCTGTTCGTGAAAAAAAAGGGTCCAAAAAAAGTGACCCAAAATCGCGGTAAAAATGCCTTTTTTTTCGATTATCAGCTAAAGATGCCCATCTCTCCTCGGCCGATAACCACGCCCCAGTTCCGCCTTCACCACGCCTCCGACATGCCCCCGTCAACTTTACCCGTTTCCGCAACGGATTGCAGTTGGAAACGCCCAAAATCGGCTTTCAATTATACCGATTTGGGCGCCCACGGGAGAAAGACGCCCATCTCCCGATTTAGGTCGCAATATAGGCGTTTTTCTTTTTCGATTATAAGCAGGTTGATCTTCTCACTAAAAGTTTCTTCACATATTACTCCATTTTATGTAATGACTCATTGGCTTCCAGTTGAGAGCCGGATTATGTTTAACATAGAGGGGCATAATCGAAAGGGGCCGGCCATCTCCAGGGGCGGCCATCCCCGGGACCGGCTCCGTAAAGGGGCGGAGCCAACCGTATTATCGAAAAAGATGGCCGGTCATCTTTTCTTTCGATAATACGGTTAGGGACGCCCAAATCTCAACATTTAGGTCAAATGTTCAGATCGCCGGATTTAGATATCGCCGGATTTAGAGATGGTCGGCTTCGGTTTTCAGCCATAATGGAAACCGGGCCCGGCCATCTCAAACCTGGCCAAATGCAAGCCCTTTGGTCGTGGGAGGAGCCAGCATTTGTAGTGCACTGGTCCCCCTCACATGCCAGGACACCAGCCAGGCACCCTAGGGGGCACTGCAGTAGACTTCAAAAATTGCTCCCAGGTGCATAGCTCCCTTACCTTGTGTGCTGAGCCCCCCAAATCCCCCCCCAAAACCCACTACCCACAACTCTACATCACTACCATAGCCCTTAGGGATGAAGGGGGGCACCTACATGTGGGTACAGTGGGTTTTGGTGAGGGTTGGAGGGCTCAACATTTACCACCACAAGTGTAACAGGTATGGGGAGGATGGGCCTGGTCCACCTGCCTGAAGTGCACTGCACTCCAGGGACCTTAATACTGCTGTCAGGGAGCCAGGTATGAAATTTGAGGCTGGCATAGAGGCTGGCAAAAAATATTTTTTTTTGGATGGGAGGGGGTTGGTGACCACTGGGGGAGTAAGGGGAGGTGATCTCCGATTCCCTCCAGTGGTCATCTTGTCAGTTGGGGCACCTTTTTGAAGCTTGGTCCTGAAAAAAAAGGGACCAAGTGAAGCCGGCGAAATGCTCGTCAGGGCCGGCTTTGTTTTATCCATTATCGGGCGAAGCCAGCCATCTCATAATCACGCCCCCGTCCCGCCTTCTGTACCTTGCCGACACGCCCCCTTGAAGTTTGGCCGGCTCTGCGACGGAAAGCAATTAAACCCGGGCAAAATCGGCTTTCGATTATACCGATTTGGCCGGATTTAGGAGATAGCCGGCCATCTCCCGATTTGTGTTATAAGATGGCCGGCCATCTCCTTCGAAAATAAGCAGGATAGTAACATAGTAGATGACGGAAGAGAAAGACCTGCACGGTCCATCCAGTCTGCCCAACAAGATAAACTCATATGTGCTACTTTATGTGTATACCAGAACACGGCAGCCAGATTAATATTCGGCAAATCAAAATATGAAAGCGCGACACCCCTACGAGAAAAACTACACTGGCTCCCACTTAAAGAATGCATCATGTTCAAACTTTGCACCCTAGTCCATAAAATCATCCATGGAGACGCCCCAGCCTACATGTCAGACCTAATTGAACTACCACCCAGGAACACAATAAAATCTTCTCGCACATTCCTCAACCTTCATCTTCCCAACTGTAAAGGTCTGAAATACAAATTAATGCACGCATCTACCTTTTCCTATATGAGCTCGCAGCTATGGAACGCACTACCACGTAACCTGAAAATGGTCCATGAACTGACCAACTTCCGTAAACTACTGAAAACTTATCTCTTCGACAAGATATATCACAAAGATCAACACGTGTAACTGTACAATCTTTCATATATATATAGGAATGTCTTATAATGTCTTTTACTTCAGTACAACCATGTATTTCACCACCATGTAACCCAAAACCCTCTGTAAAACCAAATGTATATTCTCTTCTATTTCCAGTATCCACGACGAATTGTAAGCCACATTGAGCCTGCAAAGAGGTGGGATAATGTGGGATACAAATGCAATAAATAAATAAAATAAATAAAATACCTGACCTTGATTTGTATCTGCCATTTTCAAGACACAGACCGTAGAAATCTGCCCAGCACTAGCTCTGCCACCCAATCTCCGCTAAGCTTCTGAGGATCCATTCCTTCTGAACAGGATTCCTTTATGTTTATCCCAAGCATTTTTGAATTCCGTTACCGTTTTCATCTCCACCACCTCCCACGGGAGGGCATTCCAAGTATTCACCACTCCGTGAAAAAATACTTCCTGACATTTTTCTTGAGTCTGCCCCCCTTCAATCTCATCTCATGTCCTCTAGTTCTACCACCTTCCCATAGAGGGATAGAGGACGACAATATATTCTTTTGGTTTTACAGGTGGGAACAGAGGTGTTGTCTCTTCCAAATCTCTATGCCCCCAGTGAACATCAAGGAGCCTTTTTTGATGAGCTATCAGTGGTCCTCTCCAGGCATGTAGAGGGTACTTTGTTGGCGAGAGGTGATTTTAATCTGACCCTGCAGCCATACCTGGATAACTCCATAGCAGTAGTATCATATTCTCGCTCGGACCGAACCAAATTACATAGCTTTATGAGCAAATGGCAACTGCTAGATATATGGCATTGTTTACACCCCCACACACGTAGTTACACGTACTACTCAACGGTCTATGATTCATATTCCAATTCGATCTTTGGTTGGGGCCCCCTAACTTGCTACTAATTATATGTGATATACAAATTCACCCCAGAACATGGTCTGATTATACTCCCCTTACTTTGGAGATAGAGCTTAGTGTGCTATCCCCCCCACCCCCAGTACCATAGTGGTGATTCGACAATAGGCTTTTAGCAGACCCTTTGGTTGTCTCGCGCTTGGAAGCTGATCTTAAAGAATATATTAGTCTCAATGATAATGGAGAGGTCAATTCTGTGATATTGTGGGAAGGCCTCAAAGCAGTAATCCATGGGAAGGTCATAGCGTTGCGGACACATATAAGATGGCAGGCAAGAGACCAATCCCCAAAATTACACACTGAACTCCCCGTTCTTACCACTCAAGCTCAGCAGCAGTCTAACGCTCCTCAAATCAGAAATCATATTCATGCTATACAATTGGAGCTCCATGAGCTCCAGTTGGCTGAGATAGCAGAACATTTGCAACGGGTTAAGCAAACCCATTTTGAGTTTGGAAATAAGCCGTCTCAACTGTTGGCATATAAGTTAAAAAAGCGCCACATTAGCAAATATATCTACACGATCTTGGACAATACTGAGAAGCGATGCACACAGTTAGAAGAGATCCGGTTAGCCTTTCTAGATTTTTATACAACATTATATCATCCTGACATAGCACCTATGGTTCTAGAGATTCGAGAATACTTAGACAATATAGGTCTACCAAAAATATCTAACTTGCAGGGGGAGGCCCTGTCAACCCCTATTAGTTTAGATGAAATTAGGTAGTCTAGTTTTCAAAATATTGTACAGAGCTATATCGGGTAATATGGTGACATTAATGTGCGGCCGGTACACACAAGAATTCATCTTATACGACATTCTAATTTTTTAACATTTCCCAGCCCTAAAGGTGTTCATTCCTGGAAATTATTTCAGACAATTTTTATGTATCAAGCAGCAGCCTTTTGGTCACACCTTCCAAATGGGATTAAAGCCTTGTCTAGTTTTGCTAGTTTTAAGAAGGTGCATAAAATCTATCTTTTTAGGAAATATGTTTTAGATATAGTGAATTAGTTATAACTTTGTTGTTAATTCAATACACGCTCCTAAATGTCTGGTCTAGTTCTCTTCTTGTTCTCTGCTGTAAGACACCTGAGCAGGAATAGGGTGTGGCCAGTGAAATAATACGGCCAGACAGGAGGTACAAACTCAAAATTAAAGCACTTATTTTACTTAGTCTCCAACGTAAAGACTGAGCTTTCACCATAAAACCAGGGCCAGTCTTAGTAATTGCGGGGCCTTGTGCAAACCATAGCCCCTCCCTTACTTAGTTCTGCCTTTGTTAACAAGGTTTTAAAAATTTATTTTAAAAATTAAAATCCCTGTCTTAACATGCATCCTCTATGTTTCAGCAAAGAGCGGTAGCGATTTTTATATCCCTTCGGCCGTTGAACCCAGAGCCTCATTGCTGCTGCGTCCTGCCCTTACAGAAGCAGGAAGTGACATCAAAAGGGGGCAATGATCATAATATGGTCAGATTTGATATTAGCTTTGGAGTAAGTATACGCAGGAAATCCAATACGTTTAACTTTCAAAAAGGAGACTATGATAAAATGAGAAGAACGATGAAAAAAAAAAAACTTAGAGGAGCGGCTGCGAGGGTCAAAAATTTACATTAGGCGTGGATGCTGTTCAAAAACACCATCCTGGAAGCCGAGGTCAAATATACTCCGCGTGTTAAAAAAGGAGGTAGGAAGACCAAACGACAGCCGGCATGGTTAAAAAGTGAGGTGAAGGAAGCTATTGAGACCGAGAGCACATGGATGGACATCTCAAAAAGGTGGGCAAAATAATTTCATATTAAAGGCTCCTTTTGAATAGGACATCAAGGAAGGAATTGAGATTTCCAGGTCACAACTTGTATAATCCCCCATATGTTTTATAGAGCACTGCACCCTTGCTTAAATACAAAGAAGGATGTGCAGGAGTCCACATCAATTTCCCTGCATGTCCAGCAATAGCACTGATTTGGAAAAAAATCAATGCAAAATAAGTGTATCCCATGCTCTGTCATTTGTGTTGCTGCAGTCAGGAACATCACAAGTTCCTGGTTGTAACAAGGAAATAGAAGGGTCACTGGTGAGGACCAAGTCCACCTTCCACTCCCCTATCCACCCAAGCCCTTTCCACTCTCTGGACACCTCCTATAACACAGTCCAAGCCTCCCTCCACTCAGAAACCCCTTTAACACAATCCCTGTTCCCCCAATTCATTATGACCTCTCCCCTCCCTACCCCAGACCTTATCAGGGTTTCCCTAGTGATCTACAGGGAAGATGTGAAATCCCCAGTGACTCCTGCTCCATCAAGCACTGGGGTCAAAATGGCACCTCTGACCCCTAGACTACGGCTAGGGAATAGAGGTGCCATTTTGAACCCAGGCACTGACGGAGCAAGAGCAGCTGGGGTCACTCCTGCTCACTGCTAGACCACAAGGGAAATGTATTTCTTTATTTTGATAGTAAGACAGTGGGAAGAGAGGGTTCCATTGGCCTTTGCACCAGTTCCTTCAAGCTGGTACTTGCACATGCCTCAGAACAGGTGTAAAACCCAACATAAATAATTTTTAATAGAAACATGGCTTCCTTTTGTAATATGGGAAAGCCACATCTCATTTTTTTGCCCCTGCCATTCCCCAGCCATACCCCCTTCAATCTCTACATCAAGTGGGTAATACACGCACAAGTAGCAGCTTTATAAAATTGCTTTTTGCATGTGTATGTGATCTGCATGTGTAAGTGGTGCTTCTACGTGTGTTGATCACATACACACGTGTAAATGCTTCTACATTTCAAAGCTATCCACTGATGAGGCTTATTTTTAGTAATAGTTCACAAAACGAGCCATAATCGAACGGGGCCGGCTATCTATAAGAGCGGCTATCTCTAACGCTGGCCCCGTCAAGCGGCGTACCCGACTGTATAATCAAAACAAGATGGCCAGCCATCTTTTGTTTCGATAATACGGTCGGGGCCGGCCAAATCTCTTAAAGATCTCCGGCATTACAGATGGCCGCTGATAATGGAAACTAATGGCGGCCATCTCAAACCCAGCCAAATCCAAGGCATTTGGTCATGGGAGGAGCCAGCATTTGTAGTGCACTGGTCCCCCTCACATGCCAGGACACCAACCGGGCACCCTAGGGAGCACTGCAGTGGACTTCATAAATTGCTCCCAGGTACATAGTTCCCTTACCTTGTGTGCTGAGCCTCCCAAACCCCCCTAACCACAACTGTACACCACTACCATAGCCCTTACGGGTGAAGAGGGGCACCTATATGTGGGTACAGTGGGTTTATGGTGGGTTTTGGAGGGCTTCCATTTACCACCACAAGTGTTACAGGTGGGGGGGATGGGCCTGGGTCTGCCTGCCTGAAGTGCACTGCAGTACCCACTAAAAACTGCTCCAGGGACCTGTATACTGCTGTCACGGAGCTGGGTATGACATTTGAGGCTGGCATAGAGGCGGCAAAAAAATGTTTTTTATTTTTTAGGGTGGGAGGGGGGTTGGTGACCATTGGAGAAGTAAGGGGAGGTGATTCCCCATTCCCTCCAGTGGTCATCTGGTCAGTTGGGGCACCTTTTTGAGGCTTGGTCGTGAACAAAAAGGGACCAAGTAAAGTTGGCCAAATGCTCGTCAGGGCCGGCTTTCTTTTTTCCATTATCGGCCGAAGCCAGCCATCTCTGTCCCGCCTTCAGTACACTGCTGACACGCCCCCTTGCACTTTCGCCGGCTCCGCGACGGAAAGCAGTTGAAGCTGGCCAAAATCGGCTTTCGATTATACCGATTTGGCCAGCTTTAGGAGAAGGCCGGCCATCTCCCGATTTGTGTCGGAAGATGGCCGGCCTTCTCGTTCGAAAATAAGCAGGATAATCATCTACGGCGAGGCACCGGGATACATGACAGACCTCATCGACCTGCCACTCAGAAACACCACAAAATCAGCACGATCATACCTAAACCTCCACTACCCAAGCAGCAAAGGACTCAAATACAAATCCACTTATGCATCCAGCTTTTCCTACCTGAGCGCACAACTGTGGAACGCACTACCAAAAGCACTAAAAACAGAACTGTTCAGAAGGGCATACCCCACTGACCCAACATAAAAAACCTGGACATTTGCGACACAACGTAACCAAAGATTGTAACGGACATATCCTAACTCTTCCTTTCCCTCACTAAGTTCTCCCCAATTGTCTTTACCATACATGTATCTCACTCTACCATAATATCACCTTGATATTACTCACACCTTGTATTTGTTCACACCGGAATCGGTTAACACCGTTTACGGTACTATGTAAGCCACATTGAGCCTGCAAAGAGGTGGGAAAATGTGGGATACAAATGCAACAAATAAATAAGTAAATAGTCACGGTTCTTTTTTTTAGCAGAGCCATTTTCTTCCTCATTAAGTAACAAAAGGTCTTAGGACATACCTGTAGTAAAAACTGGAACCCTGTAAGATCAAGGGGGCAGAGGAGTAGCCTAATGACTAGAACAGCAGGCTGGCAACTAGAAGGGCCCAGGTTCCAATCCCACAGCAGCTCCTTTTGGCCCTGGGCAAGCCACAAACCCCTCCATTGCCTTTGGGTGGCCAGGGGCAATGCTAGCAACCTCACCCTACCTAGGGTCTGCCATGACCAACAACCACACACATGGGACCTCCATGAGCCATTCACAGCTCACTACTCCTGGGCAGCAGTACCTGATGATGGTCAGGAAGAAACAGGGTCACCTTCATGGTCTTTCACTGGAAAGGAATGAGGATGAACCTACCTCCAACGTCTAAATCCACTTTATAGTTTATAAAATGTGTGTGCATTGTCCCCAAAGTATGTTCCCCAACTTTGGAGCCATAGTCTAGCCCATCCGCAAAGAAAAAGGAGGAACTTATGTATCCAGTGGCATGCACTTTGGTTTCAATTGCTCCATTTTGGTAAAATATAAAATCCCACACATAGTCATAGTTTATGAGGGTGGAAATGGCCCTAATGACAAGGACAGTGCTTGCTAGCCCTCCGTAGTACATCGAATGCAAATTGGAATAATGACGCCTCAGAGGGACTCCAGAGTTCTATTCAAAGATGCAGATTGAGTTTTTAATTGTTTCCTGAGAACCAGATTCAATTAAATGGTGGGTATCCACATAGGTAGCTAAGTAAGGGCAGTCCACACCCCTGACCAGCTCATATGAAAATCTCCCGATGCCAAAACTCCCATCAATGTATCTTGTAATCATTCCACCAGGACTATTTGAGCCATAGATCGCAATGGCTTCCTGGAGGCTCAGTTCATAGAGAATCCTCTCGCCTTTAAATCGAACATCAAACAGACGCAATCCTGAGTTGACGTTTTTCCCAAAGGCGAAACTCCAGGACTGAAAAAGAACTTGGTTGTTTTTGACAATGTAGCGTGGTCCATTTGGTTCGTTTTGGATGGGAATGTCTGCTGAGAGGACAGCTTTGGGTTTCATTGAAGCGATATCCTCATCGGGGTGGATTTTGCTCAGTTTTAGGACTTCCACTTTGCCTGCCTTATACTGCTCTTCTAGATGTGCCATATTTGTATAATACACACCATTGTAAAACACCTGGCTCACATTCCACTTGGAGACATCTAAGCTCTTGTGGTTCACCAAGACTTCCAGGCCCACTGGGTGCAAATAGAAGCCACTTCCAGTCACATTTTGGAACAGGACAAACCAGGTGCTGCGGTCTCCAGACCAGAATCCTCTAGGGGCTGTTGTAAGTGCAGCAAAATTAGTCCCATCATATCCAAATATGTTTTTAAGAAAAGTTGGTGCTTTTGCAAACTCCTTTTTGTAAATCAGAGAGTACATTTCCACATATTCATTACCAATCACTGGTCTACGGTAATAAGGGAGTTTACTTTTGTACTTTAGCAAAGTGATGTCCTTATGGTACGTTGGTTTAGGGAGAGGACCGATGACAAATTCTGTGATGTTTGGATCTGGTTGGTTGCCAAAGAAAACAACAGCTAATGCTTCCCTTTTGGGCTCAGGTTTTCCTCTGTCTAAGTAGTCCAGAACCTCTTGCTTCTTGGGAAATTGTACATCAATGTAATAGATGCAGTTGTCTGAAGGGTTTGCAACATCGGCATCAACGAAGTCCACCTTGAGTTCCTCTTTGAGGTAGTCCACCACCTGAGAGAACTCTTCTGGCATCAGGTCGGAGAAGACCAAGCTCTTGTCATTGTAGTGACTCTGCTTTTCTTGCTGGCCACTGCGTCCCGAAGACCTACAGTGGTTTGATTTGGCTGCTCCAAACAGCAGAACGCAGACTAGGACTAAAATAGTGGCCAACGCTAAAGCTAGAAGTACGAGAACTGTTTTCAAATTCATCTCTCATTCCACTGCAGAAGCAAAATCAGAATCATAGAATGAAAAGAACTGAAACAGCCCTGCTCCTGCTCTGGATTTCAAAAGAAAGTTTTTAGATTCATGTGCAGCCCATAACATAAGTGGTTACAGTCCTACAGGAAATGAAAAGGGAGGAGGAAAAGAAGTGGCGAAAGGGGATTTGGGCAGCAAAGACACATCCGCATTGTGCTGTAACCCGAGGGAGGATTTCTGCTTCTTAGAAACTTTTAAGTTGCTGGAGAGCATCTCTTGGAGAAATTGTTTCTACGAATTTGTTAGACAAGTTGCAGACCATAGCAAGGAGCACCCCCCCCCCCCCCCCCTTGCCCATACAGCCTAAGCTCCTGCAGCCGCTTGTGAGTTATTCAAGAGTCCATCCAGCATTTTGTTGGGAACTTACAGAGGCTTGGAAGGACTGTGAAATAACTCAGATGAAATAAACATGGCTAATGGACAGAGTATTTGCCAAGTTCTGTAATCTGATCTATCCCCTGATGAGAACAGAATAGCTTCTATGACTCCTAGTTTATTTTCCTTTGTCATGGTAGCATCGTATGATTCCTTGAATCTGTTTTGAATAAAGTAGTGTGGTTACCTTGTTACTCCATTTGATGCATTGAAGTCAAACCCCCCTATTTACTAAGCCGCAAAAGTGGCTGCTGCACGGCAATGCCGACACAGCCCATTCAAAGTGAATAGGCTATGTCGGCATTAGCTCACCACCAGCTGCTAGCGCAGCTTAGTAAACAGGGGGAAGTTGATAAATAAAAACAAACAAATATAAAATGATACATTTTTAAATTGAAATGTCAAGATTTTTATAAAAATTACAATAACAGAAGTAACTCCGCCAATCACAAAAGGTAATATACTCATTGAGAAGGTTACTAAAGAAAATTTTCTTGGAGGAAGGAAACCATTTTTCTGTATTAGTAAAGATTTGGGTTTGGGGGGGGGTTAGTTCTTAATTAGATGGATACTCCTTGGATAGTTAAAGAGGTAGGTAAGGACAGGTAAGGAGTGGAGGCGTAGCCTGGTGCTCAGTGCAGTGGGCTAAGAACCTGGAGAACTGGGTTCAAGTCCCACTGCAGCTCCTTGTGACTCCAGGCAACTCACTTAACCCTCCATTGCCCCAGATACAAAAACATAGATTGGGAGCCCACTAGGGACAGAGAAAGTACCTGCATATAATAATTGTAAACTGCTTTAACTGTACCACCAAAACTTTATGCTTAGTAACGGAATCTTCCCTGAAGCCTCTGGAAATATTCTACTCAACCCTATCCCTAAAGACGCCAATAAAAGTAGCAAGGAACTTACAAACTATCGGCCAATTGCATCGATCCCGCTGCTTGTGAAATTAATGGAGAGCATGGTGAACAAGCAACTCAATGAGTACCTGGAAAAGTTCCACATTTTCCATGAATCGCAGCGGATTTCGCACCCTCCATAGTACAGAAACGGTGCTCGTCACGCTCCTCTCAAACTTCAGGCGGGCGATAGCAGTAGGGAAAAGCATTCTATTGTTGCAATTTGACATGTCAAGTTCCCTCGACATGGTGAACCACACTATTCTACTACAGCTCCTTGATTATTTCGGAGCCAGTGGCAATGTACTAAATTGGTTGAAAGGCTTTCTGACCTCCAGATCCTACCGAGTCAACTCCAGAGGAAGTTCATCACCTTCTTGGCCAGCTGACTGTGGTGTACCACAGGGTTCGCCACTTTCTCCAACTTTATTTAACTTAATGCTAACTCCTCTAGCCGCAGCTCTTTCAAAACTTGGTCTCAATCCGTTCATTTATGCGGATGACATCACAATCTACGTTCCTTTCACAAATGACTTAGCTGAAATAGCTGCCAACATCAGTCTTGGATTACAAACTGTACGTGCATGGGTGAACTCCTTTAAATTAAAGCTCAACACAGAGAAAACTTATTGCCTTCTATTCAAGTCAGCTTACACCAAATACAATCCTACCACCTTAACTGCACCTGGGCTTGACCTACCAATCTCTGTGTCTCTGAAAATTCTAGGAGTAATACTTAATAGAAATCTAACTCTGGTAGAACACACTAATGCAACCATCAAAAAGGTATTCTTCTCTTTTTGGAAATTGAAGCGTATAAAACCTTTTTTCCCTAGAGAAGTATTCTGCAATTTAGTGCGGTCTCTTGTTTTGAGTCATCTTGATTACTGTAATGGTATCTATGCAGGTTGCACGGAACTGCTTCTTTAAAAAATTACAAACTGCCCAAAACACCGCTGCAAGATTGATCTATCGAAGTTCGTCAGCTCCAGACCATTACGAGAAAAACTGCATTGGCTGCCTGTCAAGGATCGTGTAACATTTAAAATTTGCGCCTTGGTGCATAAAATCCTCAACAGCGAGGCTCCAGCTTATATGGACAAACTCATCATCTTACCACCCAGGAATTCGTGCAAATCTTCTCGAACTTGCTTGCATCTCCACTACCCCTCGTGTAGTGGCCTCAAGTATAAAACCAGCCATGCATCTACCTTTCCCTATATCAGCGCACGTTTGTGGAATGGTTTACCCAACTCAGTTAAAGCTACCTCCGAACAACAGGCTTTGAATGTAGTTGCAAAAACCACAGAAAGGTGGTATATCAAATCCCATTTCCCTTTCCCAATTTGAGATTCTACATGGAATGTTGCTAGCGTTTGAGATTCTATATGGAATGTTGCTAGTAGAACAGTAGACTAGTGGTTAGTGCAGCAGACTTTGATCCTGGGGAAATGGGTTCAATTCCACAGAAAGGTGGTATATCAAGTCCCAATCCCCAAAGCAATAGAGTACAAGGTGACTTGCCCAGGGTCATATGGAACTACAGTGGGAAATGAACTCAGATCTCCTGGTATGTAGTCCACTTCTCTAACCATTAGGCTACTGCTCTACTCTTTCCTTTCTGTTCTTTTCCCTTCCCTGATTGAAGTCCAGTGTTTCCATTTCTCTTCATCACCTCCCCCATAGTCAAGCATGCTCTCTTTCTTACTCCCCATGTCCAGCATCTCTGTCCTTCCCTTCCCCACCCATTCAGTCCAGCATCTTCCCTCCCATACCTTCCCCCCTTCCAAGTATCCAGCATCTCCCCTTTCCTTCCCTTTCTTTTCACATGTCCAGCAAGCATCTCCCTTTCTCTTCTTCACCTCCCAGGTATTCAGCATCTCATCTTCCCTCCCCTCCCCCCCAAACCATGTCCAGCATCTCTTCCCACTGCCCTTCCCTTTGCCAAGCCTACATGCATCCTCTTTTCATGCACTGAGTTGCTGCCGCCACCACCCCCTCTGATGCAAACTTCCTGTCAGAGGGGCAGAGTACAAAAGGTAGTGTTAAGTACAACCACTTTTCTTTCTTTGGGAATCCCCCTTGCATATTGGGAATCCCTGTTCTTCATGAACACCTTGTGCACCTGAACTCTGGACTCAGATGTGATCAGACACTGCACCGCTGAATATTTTTTCCCTTCTTGTCCCAAGGTCCTCTGCTGTGTCCTCTTCTCTTACAGGATCAATGGCACCCCTTTCCTTCTTAGTATTCGGAGTTATTTTCTTTTCCTCAAACTCCTTTTAGCTGTGATGTTCTGGCTTCATTGACCAGAGGACAGATCTTGGGAGGTTCTGAGGCCTAAACAACCCCTTTCAGCTCTGAAAACCAGCTGTTCTTTATGGTACAGTGGCTTAATTGGCAAAAGGGGGAAAAAATGACCTTTGGGCTAATTATGTATAAGAATTTATTTACCTGCTACTGAGATACACATGGAGGAAGCCACTTCTTGTACCTGGGATTGGTAGCATGAATCTTGCTACTATTTGGGATTTTGCCAGGTAGTTGTGACCTGGATTGGCCACTGTTGGAAACAGGATACTGGGCTAGATGGACCAATGGTTTGACCCAGTATGGTTATTCTTATGTTCTTATGATGTGTGGCAGGTTGTGAACATACGCCTGAGTTCAAAGCCCCGCAGTTAAGGACTCTGTTCTGCCAAGTTGCCACCCTAGGTGGAGGTCCAGTTTACCTAGCAGTAGGGACAGCCCTGGGTGTGAGTTAGTATATCAGCCCCCAGGACTGCCAAAATATCTCCCTCCTGCAATTGGGTAACTTGGTATCTCTGTGAAAGCATGCTACCAGTACCTTATCGCAGAGATCTCACCAGCTGTGCTATACTCAGGACACTCTTTAGGTATCCCAAAATAATTTAGCAAGGGGCACCCCCTTACCAGCACAACATCATTGCTCTCAGGAAATAAAAGCACATGAAAACAGATTTGCATATCTCAGTTGCCTTCAATGGGCAACATACAGCAATGGTAAGATCATCACACATCTGTTTTAATTAAACTAGTCCTCAAATATTTCTTTTGGAATGGTATCAAAAGTGCTCTACAAACTATAAATGAATTATGCATCCTCTCGTATACTTACCTAGCAGTTTCATAACAAAGTGTTAGGAATCACTGCCATGCTGCCATTCGTGACCTCTGGCCTTGATTTTCCACATTACTGGGCCATTTCTCCTTTTCCAGAGGGTGCGCAAGGGTGCAGAACATGTCAGGGTTTCGGTGGATCATGCCATCTGAGCAGTGAAATGTTAGGATGACCTTTTGCTCTGTAGCTCTTGCCTCCAGCGCAGGAAATGCTCCAGCTGATCAAATGTTTCCCCCAGAGGCACAGAATGAGAAAAAAAAAACTGTGCTAAATATGGCCCAGATGTTCTAGGCATGATGGATTCGTGTTTACAAGCCAAGGAAACATAGGCCGTTCCCAATGTATTCAAGGCAAACTTGAAATAAAGGATTGAGCTCCGGAGGACTCATCTTCCTAGAGGGTCTCCAGATGCATAGGAGTCATCATCTCCAGATGCTGCATGTTGTTCCCCTCCATATTTCCTCAAATCCTGGAACAGCACCTGCCCAAAATAATCCCAGCAGCTCCTTTCTTCTTTTCTTTAAAAGTCGATGGTCTGCTTGCCAAATTAGGGGCGTCTTTTACTAAAGCACGCTCACGTTTTTAGCGTCTGGGTGCGCTAAACGTTACCAGCGCCCATAGGACTGCCTTGGTGTCTCTAACGTTTAGCGCACCCACAATTTTAGTGAGTAATAAAACCTCCCTTACCTGTCTTTTGGTCTCTGACTGACTTTATTCTTCCTGAGAATAGCTCTAAACGCAGCATTACAAGCACGCGCCAAAAACATGAGCATGCCTTAGTAAAAAACCCTCTAGATGCTAAAATGGCTGGTTAATTGCGTGACCTCTCCCTCCCCCCTACTCTCCCCCCTCCCCCACTCCCAGGAAGATGCATCTCACAGTGCTGGTTGCTCTCCCCATCTTTTTCTGTGAACACTGGCAGTTTTCCAGAGAGCATGGGTCACTAATTTAGACTCTAGTTTTCCCCTGAGGGTAATTTCAGAGTTGCTGCTACAGAGATGTCAAGGGGTGACCATTCCAAACAGGGAGATTTACAACCACAAAAAGGGAGATTGAAAGCCAAATAGAGAAATTTTTTAGGTGGTGTGTAAGGGCTATAAATTTTAAAGATTAAAGTGTCATATTACTTGAAAGTAACAACACAAAATTATATTTGCCTTTCTTTGGTTTCTCTGAAAGGATACAGAATTCTCCAGGCTGAAAATGTCTAAAGGAATGTGCATTTTTGCTGCAGGGGAAAAGGATGGTATGGGGGGAAATGGGTTGATGGAGGCAAATGCATCTGTAGATCTGATTCTGAAATCCTTTCTTGTACCAGGGGCATAGCCAGACCTCGAGGTGGGGGGGCACATTTTGGTCTGCTGCCCCGCCGCCACCCCCTCGCCACCCTGCTGCTCCCTACCTACTGCCGCCGCTATACATCTTGGCTGGCGGGGGTCCCCAACCCCTGACAGGTGAAGCCTTCATCCAGTGCCGGTCTCCGGCTCCGCCACCGCTCAATTTCACTAAAAGGAGCATGCAGGATGTGAGGGGAAGAGAGAGCAGGGCAGGCAATGTGGTGGCGCTGGACGAAAGCTTCAGCTGGTGGGGGTTGGGGACCCCCGCCAGCCAAACCAGGTGTCCAGAGCAAATTGGGAGCACAGGTCCTCATGGCCCCACGTAGCTACGCCACTGTCTTATACTATGTTGGCATCCTCTGTATCTGTAGCATACACGTATAGACAGAGGGAGAGAGATGCACAGATGCAGAAAGACGTAGGCAAACATACATGTAGATGGAAAGACACACAAATAGAGACGCACAGAGACTGACACATATATGAAACCCATTTGGGGAAGATGAAGGATTACTTTGCTGAAATAAACCGTTTTGGGGAGATAAGGAAAAGGATTATTTATTACCTGAAACCTGGAATAAACTGCTAGCACAGGAGAGCAGGAGATGTGAGCTAGGTAATTGTTACACCCAGATTAAAGGGGACATCAGGGGCAGGACATGCAAATGGACAACTTCCACTGCTGGGAGAAGCAGCACCTTCCACTATTATTTACACAAAAATAATAATGATAATCTTCAAAGCTGAAGGTAAGAATTGTATGTCTTGACATATCGATGTTGTAAGGGGATGGCAGGAATGTGTTCAATGGGGAGGCAAACTCATCATCACAACCAGAAAGGTCGGCTTCGCAGATGTTCAGAAGAAAGGAGGAAATTTGTGGGTGAAATCTTATATTAATATCTTTAACTAGTTCTTGTCCTTTTGGCTGAGAGAAGAGGGCTTTCTCCAGGCTGAACTGTAGTCTGTAGACTTTGTGAGTTAGAGTCTCATAAAACAGACAGTAAGCCATGGACATAGCACGGTTACCATCAATGCCAATAGAAAGCCTTCTTGAACAGAAAAGGCCTGTCAAATTTTGAGAAGGAGTGATGGTACCCAGCAACATAGTAAATGATGGCAGATAAAGACCTGAATGGTCCATCCAGTCTGCCCAACAAGATAAACCAGGGCTTTTTTTGAAGGGGTACTGAGTACCAGCACCTTTTCCATTGTCTGCTAAAATTGATCCATGGTCCCCAAGTTTTAATAAAAGAGCTCAGGCTCTACGCACGAATTCTGGCTTGTCATAGATTCTGTGACTGGTTTCAGGGGGCTTGGGTATTGTGGGATGGGTCCCTCAGTGATCACCCCCACTCCTAAAGGGTGGCCTGACATTTGAGTACCAGCACCTTTTTTGCTAGAAAAAATGCAATGAGATAAACTCATTTTACATGGTATCTGATACTTTATATGTATACCCGAGTTTGATTTGTCCTTGCCTTTCTCAGGGTACAGACTGTAGAAGTCAGCCCAGCACTGTTCTTGTACTAAAAGTTCTGACGTTAACGTCGAAACCCCTTAAAAGTTACACTCCAGCCCATCCATATCTATTCATTTACAATCAGGGAGTAGACTGTAGAAGTCTGCCCAGCACTGGTTTTGCTTCCCAATTACTGGCGTTGCCACCCAATCTCTGCTAAGATTCCGTAGATCCATTCTTTCTAAACAGGATTGCTTTGTGTTTATCCCATGCATGTTTGAATTCCATTACCTTTTTCATCTCCACCACCTCCCACGGGAGAGCATTCCACCCTTTCCATGAAAAAATACTTCCTGACATTACTCCTGAGTCTGCCCCTCTTCAACCTCAATTCATGTCCTCTAGTTCTACCACCTTCCCATCTCCGGAAAAAGTTTGCGGATTAATACCTTTCAAATATTCGAACATCTGTATCATGTCACCCCTGTTTCTCTTTTCTTCCAAGGTATACATGTTCACATCGACAAGTCTCTCCTCGTTCACAGCTTGGAGGTAGGGCCAATGCCAGAGGTGGTGAGGAACTGCCCCTCCAGGCAGGAGAGGCACACAGTGGGCAGCCCCAGGTGGCTGCCACACACCAGGAGAGGCAGAGTTTTAAGAGGTGGTTCAAACAGAAAAACAGACCAGGCAAGGCATCACAGAATCTTCTGGAACTTCCATCAGCCTCCTGGTCCAGTTGTACTAAAGCCTATGGGTGAGATTTGGGACATGGTGTGAAAGGAGAATGGGGAAGACAACTAGCAATGGGATATTGGACTATGATATCACTTGTCCTTATTTATTTGGTAATACTGTGCTGTGATAGTTACCACAAGTTGTCTTTAGTGTCCAATGTTCCCATCAATCTGTTCCCATATGGCTTATTACGGGAACATTGGACACTAAAGGGTTAATTGATATCTTTCAGGAACATATATAGTGGTGAACTGGATTATGAACTGGTTGACGGACAGAAGCCAGAGGGTGGTGGTGAATGGAATTCGCTTGGAGGAGGGGAAGGTGAGTAGTGGAGTGCCTCAAGGATCGGTGCTGGAACCGATTCTGTTCAATATATTTGTGAGTGACATTGCCGAAGGGTTAGAAGGTAAAGTTTGCCTATTTGCGGATGACACTAAGATCTGTAACAGAGTGGACACCCGGGAGGGAGTGGAAAACATGAAAAAGGATCTGCGGAAGCTAGAAGAATGGTCTAAGGTTTGGCAATTAAAATTCAATGCGAAGAAATGCAAAGTGATGCACTTAGGGAATAGAAATCCTCAGGAGACGTATGTGTTAGGCGGGGAGAATCTGATAGGTATGGACGGGGAGAGGGATCTTGGGGTGATAGTATCTGAGGATCTGAAGGCGACAAAACAGTATGACAAGGCGGTGGCCGTAGCTAGAAGGTTGTTAGGCTGTATAGAGAGAGGTGTGACCAGCAGAAGAAAGGGGGTGTTGAGGCCCCACCTAGAGTATTGTGTTCAGTTTTGGAGGCCGTACCTTGCGAAGGATGTAAAAAGAATTGAAGCGGTGCAAAGAAAAGCTACGAGAATGGTAAGGGATTTGCGTTACAAGACGTATGAGAAGAGACTTGATGACCTGAACATGTATACTCTGGAAGAAAGGAGAAACAGGGGTGATATGATACAGACGTTCAAATATTTGAAAAGTATTAATCCACAAACGAACCTTTTCCGGAGATGCGAAGGAGGTAGAACGAGAGGACATGAAATGAGATTGAATGGGAGCAGACTCAAGAAAAATGTCAGGAAGTATTTTTTCACAGAGAGAGTAGTGGATGCTTGGAATGCCCTCCCGCGGGAGGTGGTGAAAATGAAAACGGTAACGGAATTCAAACACGCGTGGGACAAACATAAAGGAATCCTGTTCAGAAAGAATGGATCCTAAGGAGCTTAACCAAGATTGGATGGCAGAGCCAGTGGCAGGAGGCGGGGATAGTTGTAATCCGTTGGGTTGGTCGTGAGCCCTTGGGCCCTGGCCGAGGCCAGCAGGGCGCCGACCCAGGCCAAGGGGAGACCAACCCACCACCGCACACCCCAGCTACACAATACCCCTTAAGCTACCCCTCCTCACAGTCCCTCAGGAAGAAGGGAAATAGGCATACAGGCGGGCCTCGCGGCCGAACCGGAACCCACGCACACAGAGCCACTCGTGCGAGCCTCACGGCTGAACTGGAACCCAATCACACACAGGGAGGGGTGAAAGAACCCAGAGGGCCCCAAGATGCCAGACACGCGCTGAACACCAGCAATAGGGCAGAGGGGGAAACAAAGGACCAGAGCGGGCCACGCCCACCCAGGGGACTAGTGCAGGACAGGGGAACTAACACAGCAACCCCCCCCCCCACCAGGGTAGGAGCCCCAGGCAGAAGCCAGAGGAACCAGACACAAAAGGAAGGCAGAAAGTCTTTGCCTCAAACCTGTTGCAGGAATTGGGATAGGAATTTGTGATGCTTCAGGAGTCAGACAGCACACACCAGAATGAGAGAGAAATCTTCTTTATTTGCCAGCAAACAAAGCAGGACATCAGTTCTAGCTCTCTTCTCCTCTCTTAGCTCTTTGTGTCTTTCTCTCAGCTCTCTGTGTCTTTGTCTCAGCTGCTTCTCTTCTTATGCTGTCTCTCCTGTTGTCTTCCAGCTTTCTTCCTTTCTTCTGAGCTCCTTCTGACGTAAACTGCTTCTGCTCCTACTTAAATAGGGTCCTAAGCCCTCCTCCTAGCCTAGCCCCCTTTACTCCCAATTGGTTTAAGGAATAGATTGGTCACCTTGCCTCAACCAATCATTACTTTTGAAATATCAGTTACATAGGTTTGGTATTCCTCAAACTGACCCAGTCCTACACTTAGCTTATAATTAATCAAGGAGACGAGAGCTAACTAGCCCTGACCTCGTTCACCTATCAGCTTATATATTAAACCAGCCAGAACTGCAGATAAGTCTAACCACATGTTGATCTCCTCAACTGCAGTCTTAAACAGCAGACAAAGAGTAATACAGAATTTAACAGACATTCTACATTTAACTACACAGAGTAAACATATTCTAAATATCAAAAACTTGTAAATACTAATCTATTGCCTCTCTCTAAACAGTATTTCTTCTAAGCATTTTAAACTAATCCTAAACAAACAGCCTGCTATATACCGGCTCATAATAGAATACATGTGTTTGCTTAGCAATCCATCCCTCACAAGGTTGAAAGAAATTCCTGTGTCTGACCTTTCTAACCCAGCCCAGCAAATGTAAATAACTTAAACCAGATAACATTCCTTCACTTGCTAGCAGAACTGAGAATTTAAAATAATATCTGAGCACCTTTAAACAAAATTAACCCTTCATATGATTTCTCAGAATTATTCAATTTCTTTTGCTCACTGCCTCATTCCCCCCTTTGAGACTAAAATCAGCTTATGCAGAGATAAGTCTCACAACTCAGACTCTGGAGATTATAGTGGTCCTAACTAGGAATAGACTTATGAACCACCATTACCCTACTTGTTAAGGTCCGACGGCATACTGCCGAAGCACATGAGGCCAGGAAACAAAACAAAAACCCTGCTAAAACTAAAACTATTAGGGAAATGAACAAGGGACGTATCCAGGAGGTCAATGACCACCACCAGGAGGTAAGGTCTAATCCTCCTCGGTAATCCTCCACATTAAGGCTGGCCAACTGTAGGACTTTATCCATGGCATGCCTAACTACATGCGTCCTATTTATGACAATAGTACAGCACTCTGAAGAATTTAGCACTGTGCAGAGGCCACCCTGGGCTGCAAAGAGATAGTCAAGGCCCATACGATTATATCTAGAAACTATACTTAATTCATTAATTTGATCCTGCAATGCATTGACTACCACGTTCAGCTCATGAACTAAAACATGGAGTAGGGACTGAAGTCTCCGAGTAGCCATACCTAGTTCAGTAATACCCGCTACCGGGCCTCCAATTGGAATCCAGGCCGTGGCAGAAAGGGCTACAAGTCTCTTTTTAGTCAGAGGATAAGTAGAATTAATATACTGGAGGGCTAATTCAATCGCCTCATCCTCTGTGGCAACGGAGGAAGGTAAGGACAAAGCCTCTCGCTTAGAGCGGTGCGGGGATAATGGCTTAAGAGGAATAACTTTAGGAAAATAATTCAAGGTTACCAATACACAAAAATCATATGTGGAAGGAAGAATCATGTGGAGGACATTATCACAGAGCCAGTAATGACCAAGGAGAGGGCGACGAAAGTTCCCAATAAATGTAGGCACAGGATGGAGATTAGGATGCCCATAATGCGAGCCCCTATCCCAGGGGGAACGAAGAAGAAATGGAGACTTTGTACACCATAGGTGCCAATCCCCAATTGTAACAGACCGCTCATATGATGCAACCCCTTCATACCCCGGGGACTTATGAAAGTAGAAAATAGGATGGGACACTATAGTCTTCTCAGTAGTATAGTTAGGAGCCAGATAATCACCTGGGTCATAATCTACAGGTATGGTAGTAGGGCACATAGGAGTACCTGGAGAAACTACCCACACAGGTTCCTCCTTCTCTGGGAGAACATTAGTATAGTTACAGGGAATGGGAAGAACAGTTGAGATGCTTCTTGTTAAACAAAACACTCCAGAGGCTGGATAGGGAGACGTAAAAATTGGCCTTAGAGAAGATTCAGAGGGGGAAGTAGCATTATAAAAGGACCACCAAGTATAATCCTGGCTCCAAGGACCTGAACTCGAAAAGTAGGGAGGTATAAGAGCTGGGAGTTGCACAGGGACAGGAACAGCTGGAACATCTGTGGTATAAGGAGAAAATCGGGAACACACAATACAAGGGGAAGTAATCTTTGCCTGGCTAATTAGTTCCTGGACAGAGTGTAACCAAAGGTTGGAGCGAGTTGGGGTATTAGGAACAAGGAGGCAAGGAGTAGAAAACAACAAAAGCATCCAAACTACTAACATTTTCTTTCTTCCTAATCTAAAACAAATACAGCAAACTAATTAAGCAGTAATATTTCAACAGTCTGTGCTAATCACAGATTACTCTCATATAATGTTCTCAGTCTTTGAGTTCTTATACCAGTTGGGATAGACCCTCAACTGACAAGGATCAAGCTTTCAAATTCCAAGAAAGCCAGAATCAGGCAAGAAAGAGTCTCAGTATGAAGCCGAAGTTCAGCCGCTCCTGCAGTATGCAGTTGACCCTTCTTTTCAGCTAGTAGATTCTTTGATTCGGGTCAGGCGCAACTTCAATGGCTCCGCTGGATCTCTTTCTGCTCTCCACTGTTTAGGCTCCGTCTGATCCGTGCTGGGCTCAGTCTGGTCAGCAGACTTAATTCGAGACCAATGGACCCATGGAGTTATCCCTGCGACCTTCACAGCTGTAGGGGTAGAAAGCAAAACAGTAAAAGGTCCTTTCCATCGGGGCCCCAAAGGCTGGAGCCTCCAGTCTTTCACCCAAACTCTATCCCCTGGCAGGAAGGAATGTACCTGAGCCTGGAAGGGGACAGGGTTTATTTCTCTCACATAAGACTGAAGCTCAGAAATTATCTTACCCAGGAGGGCTACCTGCTCCTGCACCTGGGCAGACCCTAAAATCCCTATGTCTCCCTTAATTCCCTGTAAAATGGCTGGGGGCTTCCCATACACAATTTCAAAGGGAGAGAGGGCTGTTCCTTTAGTTGGAGTGCATCGGAGACGGAAAAGGGCTAGTGGCAGTGCCTGTGGCCATTTCAATTGGGTTTCCTGACAAATCTTTGCTAGGCTATTTTTCAAGGTTCTGTTTGCCCGCTCAACCTGCCCTGAACTCTGGGGACGATAGGCACAATGCAATTTCCAGGTAATGCGCAAAGCGCGGGACAGGGCCTGAAGTGTAGCTTCAACAAAGGCGGGACCATTATCTGAACCTATGGCAAGAGGCAGTCCATACCTGGGGATGACATCCCTAAGGAGGGCTCGAGCTACTTCTGTGGCTTTCTCAGTGACTGTAGGATATGCTTCCACCCACCCAGAAAAGGTACAGACCATGACTAAGAGGTATCGGAACCTACCACTCCTGGGCATTTCTGTGAAGTCTATAACTAGGGACTCAAAGGGTGTTAGTCCTCTAAACTGAACTCCTGGTGGAATACGGGGTCCCTGACGAGCATTATTCTGGGCACAGAGAGTACATCGGGCAGAGGCAGTGGCAACCAGACTATCCAATCCTTCCAGCACCACTACTCGATTGAGTAGGCGGGCTAGTGCTGTTTTCCCTAAGTGTGATAGGTCATGAGCTTGAGACACTACAGGCCAAGCTAGGTGGCGTGGCACCAGAACTCTGGTATCAGGGAGATGTAACCAGCCATCAGGTCTCCTTACTGCACCTTCTTCTTGAGCCCATTTCTCTTCCATTTGGGTATACATAGGTGTCCATTCTTGCAATCGAATTTGGAACAGGGGGGTCACAGTACTTGCTGGGGGTCCTCGAGCAGCTTCCTTGGCCACTCGATCAGCATGACGGTTCCCTCGGGCCACTGGAGTATCTATTCTTTGGTGTCCCCTGCAATGAATGACAGCTACCTTCTTAGGGGCCCACACAGCCTCTAGCAACTGAAGTATTTCAGGTCCATACTTAACAGGTTGGCCTGCAGCATTTATGAGTCCCTTTTCCTTATACAAAGCTCCATGAGCATGTAGAGTTGTGAAGGCATATTTGGAATCAGTATAAATGTTGGTTACCAGTCCTGCTGCTAACTCCAGAGCTCGTATGAGGGCCACAAGTTCTGCTTTCTGAGCTGAAGTTCCTTGGGGCAGGGCTCTTGCTTCTATCACCTTGTCTTCTGTCACCACAGCATAGCCTGCCAGTCGCTTGGAGTTCTCCACATAACTGCTTCCATCTGTGAAATAAATTACATCTGGGTCCCTCCATGGAACATCTTTAAGATCTGGTCGACTGGAATACACTTCATCCATGGTTTGGATACAGTCATGATCCGGTGGTCCCTCAGATGCTGGCAAAAGAGTGGCGGGATTGAATGTAGCCACTGTTTCCAGGTGTATCCGTGGATTCTCACACAAACTAGCTTGGTACTTAACCATGCAGTTATTTGTAAACCAGTGGTTGCCCTTATACTCCATGAGGGTGAGAACTGCATGGGGGACTTTAACAACCAGTTCTTGCCCCAAGGTCAACTTATCAGCTTCCTGGACCAGTAAGGCTGTTGCTGCAATGGCCCTCATGCAGGCTGGCCATCCTTTAGCCACTCCATCCAGCTGTTTAGACAGGTATGCAACAGGCCTCTGCCAGGATCCCATCATCTGGGTCAGCACACCCAGAGCAACCCCCTGTCTCTCATGGACATACAATGAGAAAGGTTTCTCCACATCAGGAAGGCCTAACGCAGGGGCTTGGAGTAGGGCTTTCTTTATGGCAATGAAGGATTGTTGAGCAGTAGATCCCCATTCAAATGGTTCCTTTTCACCCCCCTTTGTGGCTTGGTATAGGGGTTTCGCCATCAATGCAAAATTTGGAATCCAAATTCTGCAGAATCCGGCTGCTCCCAGAAATTCCCTAACTTCCCTTCTGGACTTGGGTTGGGGAATTGCAGCTACTGCTTGCTTCCTACTAGCATCCAATCTCCGACTTCCCTGGGAAATGCAAAAGCCCAGATACTTCACTTCTGACTGACAAAGTTGGGCCTTTGAGCGTGAGACCTTATAGCCTGCATCCAAGAGTAGCTCCAGCAATTCTCTGGTAGCCTCAAAACACTCTTCCTGAGTCACTGCTGCAATCAGGAGATCATCTACATACTGAAGTAAAACTCGCCTGGAAGGCTCAGATTTAAAAGTCTTAAGGTCTTGTCCTAGGGCTGTCCCAAAAATAGTGGGGGAATTCTTGAACCCCTGTGGCAGGCGGGTCCATGTATACTGAAGCTTCCTTCCTGTTACTGGGTTTTCCCATTGAAAGGCAAAAAGCAATTGACTGGCGGGGGCCACCCGAATACAAAAGAAGGCATCTTTTAAATCTAGTGTTGTGAAATGGGTAGCTCCAGAAGGTATCAATCCTAGCAGGACATATGGATTAGGCACTACAGGGTGTAATGAAATAGTGGATTTGTTAACCACTCGTAAGTCTTGGACTGGCCGGTAATCCTCAGTCCCTGGCTTCTGAACTGGCAATAGTGGCGTATTCCATGGAGACTGGCAAGGTCGAATAATTCCATGGGATAACAGACGATTCAAATGTGCTTGAATCCCTTCCAGAGCCTTTCTGGGAATTGGGTATTGGCGAAGATGGATTGGCCGGGCACTTGGAAGTAAGTCTACATGTACAGGAGGAATATTTCGGGCCAACCCTGGGGAATTATCTTCTGCCCATACCCCACTGACCTGAAAGCTGTCTGCCAGGGGTAGGTCAACTTGGCCCTGCGACTGATGCAGCCGCCATTCTTCTTCAAGAGGGCAACAGAAACTCAGTATACCCTTAGGGCTGGATGTTGGGGGCCGAAAGGAGACTGAAGTCTGGCCATCAGAGTCAAAGGAAATTTGGGCCCTAAGCTTGGACAGCAGGTCTCGACCTAACAAAGGGATTGGACAGTCTGGCATATACAGGAATTCATGAGTGACTATGTGTGAGCCCAATTGGCATCTACGGGTTGTCAGGAAGGGCCTCCGGTTCTGCACCCCCGTGGCACCCACCACTCGGACAGTTTTTCCAGACACAGGCGCTAATCGCTCCGTCACAACAGAATGTTCCGCTCCTGTATCAATCATGAATGGAATTGAGCGGCTCCCTATAGTTAACTTGACCATAGGTTCCTGGGAGCCCAGTTTGTAGGAACCCGGTCTGTCCTATTCGTCCCATTCTGCCATCTCGGCTATCCCGATGATGTCAGATTCAGGAGGCTCATATCTTCCCTCTCGAACTCGGCCTCGGCTTCCTCGATCTCCTGGTCCCCTTCTCAGTCCCTGGCGCCTCTGGGGGCATTCATCTTTCCAGTGCCCTCTTTCCTTACAATAGGCACACTGATCCCTCTCCAATCTTGGTCTGGGATTCTCCCCCCTTGGCCGGGATTGATTGAAGGAATCTCGGAGCCTGGCTGGTGGTCCGGGGTCCCACTTTGGCTTCCCATTAGCTAGAGGTCGACCTCGATTAAGAGTGGAATTAGTAATGGCTGCCGCTAAAAGGTCGGCCTTCTTCTGCATCTTCCGGTCAGCCTCTCGGCGCACCTCCTGATCTCTATTAATGAAAACCTTGGTTGCGATCTCAATTAGCTGGGTGGTATTCATCCCTGCGAATCCCTCCTGACGCTGCAACTTCTTCCGGATATCTGGCATACTCTGGGCCACCAATGCGCTATTCACCATTCTCTGGTTTTCTTGGGCTTCAGGGTCAAATGGGGTGTATGTTCTGTAGGCTTCAATTAGTCGCTCTAGAAAGGCCCCAGGGGATTCAGTTGCCCCTTGGAGAATTTCAGAGACCTTTGCCAGATTAATGGGCCTCTTTATGCCTTTCCTCATACCTTCCAGTAAGTCCCGGCAATAGCCAGACAACAGTTCATAGTGCTGCCCATCATTTGGATCCCAATCTGGAGCTGCGCGAGGAAACCGAGCTCTAACCCATCCCTCTGGGTCCTGTATCCCCCCGGGGACACGCTCTCGCGTGATGGCCTCAGCATTTTGCAAAATCTTCCGCCTCTCCTCAGTTGTGAAGAGGGTCAGGAGAAGTTGTTGACAATCAGTCCAGGTTGGGTTATGGGTGGCCATAATGCTAGTCACTAGGTCCACCACCGCCTGAGGCTTTTCAGTATAAGAGGGATAATGCGTCTTCCAATTCAGGAGATCGGTGGTTGTGAAGGGTACATACTGATAGGCCTGTGCCTGTATAACCTGACCCTGATTATTAGGATCCGGTCGAGTGGTAGTTACCTGACGAAGTGGCAGAACTCTCGAGGAGGTGGGAATGGAACCTGAGGTAGAGCTAGGAGCTACCCTCCTATCATGCTCAAAGGTAATTGCAGCAGGTCTAACCCATTCAGTGGAGGTGTGTTGAACCCCTGAGGGATGGGGAGGGGTACTCATAGACTGAGAGGTGGTCACAGGTGAATCAGTCCATTGAAAGGGATGCCGGGCCCCTGATGAGTGGGTAGGGGTATTAGAAGGAGAGGCTGGGCTGTCGGGAGTTGAGGAGTCAGGGAGTGGAACCCAAAACGGGTCTTCAGAGGTTAACAGGAGAGGATTTGGCACAGAAGGGTAGAGGCCAGGTGAAAAGTCCAACCTAGGGTGTGGCAGGTTTGGCACAGGAGGGGAAGAACTATCCGGAGAAGCCTGTGCTGGAGAGGCTTGGGCTGGGTGGCGTGGATCTCTGGGGGCGGCACGGAACCCCAACAATGGGCCATAAGGTGGCGGCTCAAGGTCTGAGGGGTCATCAGAGAGTATGGGTTTCTCAGACAGGGTAGGGGCGGAGGCCACCGATTGGGTGGTAGGCTTCCTAGGGCTCTTTCCCTCTTCTAGTTTAGATTTTCTAATCTTTCTTTGAACACGGCCTAACATGAATTTTACTGGGGATCCCATATAAGTTTTCAACCAAGAGGGAGGGTCAGTCACAAGGCTGTCCCAGGAATCTATATAAGGGAGTTGTTCAGAATATTCTGGTCCTCCTACTACTATGCTGTAGACCTTCCGGATTACTTCAATATCTAAGCTGCCACTAGGGGGCCACCCCACTCCCATAGATGGCCACTCAACTTCACACAAGGTTCTTAAAGTACCTGAGCTTAAAGTCTGTCCATAGTCATTAATTAAAAATCCTTTTTTGAAATTTCTAAGCATACAATCTAGGGGGGTAGCAATTGTTCTAGATGATGTCCCACCCATAATGCTTACAGTTACAACACACAAAGAGGGAAGGAGTTTTTGAGAATGCAGTAAGAGGTCTGCACTCTTCTAACATTCAAGCATCACACATCCCATACAGAAAATCCCACCCAACAATTTCAAATTTCTCAGATACAGATAAGCTCAAGCGTTTTCGCTTCTAGTCCCCGCGACTAGAAGGTACTAGGGCCTTTGCTGAGAATTGATCAGATTCTCCTTCCCTCTTTCTTGAGGGGCTGGTTTACAACTTCCTAGCTAGGATTACAATACAAAATACAGAATACATACCCGGCAAATGTTCTCCAGTCAGTTGGGTGCTGGGATTAATGCAGGATTTATCCCACCGCTGCCACCAAGAATTGTTGCAGGAATTGGGATAGGAATTTGTGATGCTTCAGGAGTCAGACAGCACACACCAGAATGAGAGAGAAATCTTCTTTATTTGCCAGCAAACAAAGCAGGACATCAGTTCTAGCTCTCTTCTCCTCTCTTAGCTCTTTGTGTCTTTCTCTCAGCTCTCTGTGTCTTTGTCTCAGCTGCTTCTCTTCTTATGCTGTCTCTCCTGTTGTCTTCCAGCTTTCTTCCTTTCTTCTGAGCTCCTTCTGACGTAAACTGCTTCTGCTCCTACTTAAATAGGGTCCTAAGCCCTCCTCCTAGCCTAGCCCCCTTTACTCCCAATTGGTTTAAGGAATAGATTGGTCACCTTGCCTCAACCAATCATTACTTTTGAAATATCAGTTACATAGGTTTGGTATTCCTCAAACTGACCCAGTCCTACACTTAGCTTATAATTAATCAAGGAGACGAGAGCTAACTAGCCCTGACCTCGTTCACCTATCAGCTTATATATTAAACCAGCCAGAACTGCAGATAAGTCTAACCACATGTTGATCTCCTCAACTGCAGTCTTAAACAGCAGACAAAGAGTAATACAGAATTTAACAGACATTCTACATTTAACTACACAGAGTAAACATATTCTAAATATCAAAAACTTGTAAATACTAATCTATTGCCTCTCTCTAAACAGTATTTCTTCTAAGCATTTTAAACTAATCCTAAACAAACAGCCTGCTATATACCGGCTCATAATAGAATACATGTGTTTGCTTAGCAATCCATCCCTCACAAGGTTGAAAGAAATTCCTGTGTCTGACCTTTCTAACCCAGCCCAGCAAATGTAAATAACTTAAACCAGATAACATTCCTTCACTTGCTAGCAGAACTGAGAATTTAAAATAATATCTGAGCACCTTTAAACAAAATTAACCCTTCATATGATTTCTCAGAATTATTCAATTTCTTTTGCTCACTGCCTCAAACCCACTGTAGACAGAGGCACACAGAACACAAAGGGTTAAGCTTGTAGAGCCAGCAGAGAGAGAGTGCCATAAATCAACAAACAATCAGAGAGAATGCTTCCCCTCCCAAGAGGGAGCGGGGCCCATCCAACAAACACACTGGCAGAGGCAGGAATACAATACACACAGTACACAAAGGGTTAAACTCACTGAGCCAGCAGGCCGGGACACTGGGAAGAGAAATCCTTAAACAAACAAACAAAGGAGAAGGCTCTCACTCAGCCCAGAGCCCCGGAGGCTGAGCAATACCCAGCCCCCACTAAACAAACGAGCAGCTGACCCTGATTACAGAGCTACCCACACACACACAGCAGCAGCTAACCCAGAGGGAAGGAAAAGAATACTCTAATACAACACAGATCCCTGTCAGAACCTAGAGCACGTTCTGAGAGAAAGCTATCAGGCTTTTCTGTTACCACCAAGTAAGTAACGCAAAAGCAGAGAAACTCTTCAGCTGCAAGTACTATCCCCTGACGTCAGCACAACCCCTGGCAGCCAATCAGAAGAGACGTTCCCCCCCCCCCCCCCCCTCAGCCAAACCGGCAGAATCATAACAATAGTGCTGGGCAGACTTATACGATCTGTGCCAGAGCTGGTGGTAGGAGGAGGGGTTGGTGGTTGGGAGGCGGGGATAGTGCTGGGCAGACTTACACAGTCTGTGCCCTGAAAAGGACAGGTACAAATCAAGGTAAGGTATACACAAAAAGTAGCACATATGAGTTTATCTTGTTGGGCAGACTGGATGGACCATGCAGGTCTTTTTCAGCCGTCATCTACTATGTATAAGTTACTATGTATATGCTTGTTGTTCTTTTAATTGGTTATATTGCATAGGGTTTAATATTTCCACTGTTTTATGTTTCAATGATTTTTATTGAAAACAATACATAAATGCTGAATGCATCAGCGCTTCCATGCAAACACAGACCAAACTTGTATTCATTAATGCCTAATTGTAGTAAGCTGTTTTCAAGTTTTGACATTTTATATCCCTGAACCCCCCCCCCCACCCCCCTTTCTGTTCATGTTAAACATTTAGACATAAAGCTTACAAAAACCATCCCACCAAATTTACTTTGATAATTAAACTACGATTTAGAATGAGTCTCTCTCTATTTGGTACTTCCTTATTTGTACTCACCTCCCAACATAACACAAAAAACTTCTCTACCATAATCACACCATACTGCTCTCTTCCAGTCTCACAAAACCTGAAAATTCTTGGAGTTACTATTGATCGAAACCTCACTCTTGATACCCACGTGAAGAACACGACGAAAAAGGTGTTCCACATCATGTGGAAACTCAAAAGAGTAAAACCATTCTTCCCGAGATATGTCTTCCGCACCCTTGTACAGTCAATGGTAATAAGCCATCTGGATTACTGCAACGCACTATATGCGGGCTGCAAAGAACAGATTATCAAAAAACTCCAAACAGCCCAGAATACTGCCGCCAGACATATTTGGAAAACCTAAATATGAAAGTGCAAAACCCCTTAGAGAGAAACTGCACTGGCTCCCACTTAAAGAACGCATTGCGTTCAAGATATGTACGATCGTACACAAAATTATCCATGCAGCGCCCCGATCTACACGCTGAACCTAGTGGACCTACCTCCCAGAAACGCCACAAGAACATCCCGCAAATTTCTCAATTTGAACTTCCCCAGCTGCAAAGGACTAAAATACAAGCTGATGCATGCCACTACCTTCTCCTACACGAGCACGCAAATATGGAATGCTCTACCCACAGACCTGAAATCAATTATCGAATCAAATAACTTTCGCAATCTCTGAAGACATACTTCTTCAACAAGGCCTACAACAAGAACCAACAGCTCCACTAATTCACTCTCCCAACCCAACCAGTTAGGAAAATCCACTTCTACTCTCACCCGCCCAATCACTTCCTATTTCTTCCCTACTTATCTGATATTCTGGAATGACAATGTCATAACAAAACTATGTAAGCCACATTGAGCCTGCAAATAGGTGGGATAATGTGGGATACAAATGCAATAAATAAATAATAAATAAATTAAAACTAATTGGTGCTAATTTCGTTAGTAATGGTTCATGAGAACTGGCCAGTAACATTTCCAACTGTCGGCAATTTGCAAGCAGGAACAGCTTACTAGCTCTAAAGTCGTATTCTCATCATCAACTTATTGAACTTAACTCCTCATACAATTCTTCCCTCCCCCTACCACCCACCCTCTTCCCTACCTGACTCCTGGAACTCTCACCTCCCCTCCCCTCCCCCCTAGTTCCTGTGTGCATCCACCAATCACCATCCTTCTATACCTTACTTAACTCCCCAAGGAAGACCATTCAGAACTTGACTGCGTGACACTGGAGAGATCTTGTTCAAATATGCCCCCCATATGGCCAGAAATCTCTGCTGCCTCTTGGGAGATTGACGTGCCCCACGGGATTTATTTCCACTGTTTAATTGCACCATAACCCTAGACTTTTCCATTTGGATACAGAAAGTGAAAGTGCCTTATTGCTTTGTAGCTTTTACTATATGAGACGTGGGGTAAGGAATAATATATTGTAGAGGAATATATTCGAGTTATTCCCCAAGTTTTCCACGTCATCACTGTGACCCCTGATGCAGGTGCTAATCACCGAAACACGGCCCGTGTCGGGTCTTTTTGTCAAGGCTCATTCATTAAAGAACTGTGTTCCATTTTTAAAGGCCCGTGGTGCTGTTTTTTTGCTTGCACTGTTTAATTGCACCATAACCCTAGACTTTACAAAAATTTGATAATTCGCCTCACCAAATAAGCTTGAGGTGGGTAATAGAACTCATAAGTATAAAACATTCAGTTTACTGGTCACTTCAACAATCTAAAACATAAAAATTCCTCATAAGTTACTGATACTAGATTTAAAAATAATTTAAAAGCGTGGTTTTATGATCTGGCTTTTAAGTATTGAAATTTGCACAAAAGTAATGGATAGAGTTTCATAATTTAGGCCCCATCACTACGAAGGTACACATAGTAGTGGTTGCAATTTGACACCACTTGGATTACAAGGAAAACCTCTTTGGCAAGAATGAAGCTCCCTCTTCAGTTCATAAAACGTTTAAAAAATTATTTAGATAAATCCGATCATCCAACTACAGAACCTTAAATACTAAACAAATTGGATTCAAAATGCTACTAGTATCCAATGTAGTTCCAGCAACAAGTCAAAAGGTTTTTTATTTAATAAGAGTCACATTGCTGTATTGCTGGTATTTCGGAAGACTACATTACAACACAGTACAATAATCTAGTCTCTATAGAAGAAATGCATGCAACAAGAGTCAGGAAGGTCTAAATTTGGTGACATAGACTTAAAAATAACAATGGAGGGAGAGATGCCACAAAGAAAATTAATTGCAACCGGAAACAATGTGCTGCTCCTACAATTTGACATGTCCAGCGCGTTCGACATGGTCAGCCACCAAATACTCTCGAACATCCTAGACTACTTCGGGATTGGAGGAAACGTACTAAGATGGTTTAAAGGCTTCTTAACAGCAAGAACTTATCAAGTGATTTCAAAATCAAAAACGTCAATACCATGGAAACCCGAATGTGGAGTACCACAAGGATCACTGCTCTCACCAACCCTCTTTAACTTAATGATGACACCTTTAGCCAAATCGCTATCCAACCAAGGACTCAACCCGTACATCTATGCAGACGATGTCACGATATACATCCCGTTCAAACACGATCTAACCGAAATCACATATGAAATCAAACACAGCCTCCAAATAATGAATTCATGGGCGGACGCATTCCAACTAAAGCTAAATGCAGAAAAAACACAATGTCTCATCCTATCTTCACAATACAACACAAATAGACACAACACCATAAACACCCCAGATTACACCCTTCCGGTCTCTGACAGTCTGAAAATTCTGGGAGTCACAATTGATCGAAATCTCACACTCGAAAACCAGGCGAAAAATACAGCAAAGAAAATGTTCTACTCAATGTGGAAACTTAAAAGGATCACACCTTTCTTCCCTAGAGAAATATTCCGCAGCCTGGTACAATCAATGGTGCTAAGCCACCTAGACTACTGTAATGCCATTTATACCGGATGCAAAGAACAAATCATTAAAAAGCTTCAAACCACTCAAAACACGGCAGCCAGACTCATATTTGGGAAAGCGAAATACGAAAGCGCCAAACCCCTAAGAGAAAACCTACACTGGCTTCCATTAAAGGAACGAGTTGCGTTCAAAGTCTGCACCTTGGTCCACAAAATCATACATGGAGAAGCCCCGACCTATATGTCAGACCTTATAGACCTACCTACTAGGAATGCAAAAAGATCAGCATGCACATTCCTCAATCTCCACTACCCCAACTGCAAAGGACTAAAATACAAGTCCACATTCACAACCAGTTTCTCCTACATCTGCACGCAACTATGGAACGCACTACCGAAGGCCATAAAAACAACACAAGACCTAACTATTTTCCGAAGGCTACTGAAAACTGACTTGTTTAAGAAGACATACCATAAATAACCATCCTAATCATAAATAATAAGACTGATCATGAACTAGACAGAACCGATCTCTTATCACTTGTTACAGCCCAAGCTATATGTGATACCATAATGTATTCTTCTCTACAATGTATGTACCATAATGCATTCTTCTTAACAATGTATGTACGCACCTTAATGCAATACCATTTGCAATTCTGTCAACCGGAAATGACAATCGCCACCACGGTAAATGTAAGCCACATTGAGCCTGCAAATTGGTGGGAAAATGTGGGATACAAATGCTACAAATAAATAAAATAAATAAATAAAAATTCTTTTGTATGATATGCCAGATGTCAGTCCAAAATGTGTTAACCGCCTTGCATTCATATATCATGTGAAGAAAGGTGCCAATATGCATAGTACAATTCCAACACTTATTGGAGGATAATAGTCCAGCTGCAAAAAGTCTTCTTGGCGTCAATGTAGCCTTGTGATAGAAAACGTACACGGATTGCAGGGTAGAAGCCGAAGCCAAGGGTCTCAATATAACCGACCATAAATAAGACCATTGTTTTTCTGAAAGGGTATGACCAGCGTCTTCTTGTAAAAACTGTTGAAGGCCATGCACTTCTTTGTATCTGATATCAATCAATAGTTTATAAATGGTAGAAGCTATGTGACCAGAAGACAATAGAGATTGTGTCAATTGTCAAATAGTAGATATAACAGAAGTCAATTCAGTCACTTAATTTTTTGTAGATATGCAATGTTGAAGTTGGATCCATTCATAAAATTGAGAATCATAAAGACAGAAAAGTCTTTGAATTTCAGGATATGGAAGATGATGATTGTCAGGACCAATGATGTTGTGAACAGTCTGAATTTCCATTTCTATCCATTCTTTCCAGAAAAAAAAGATTTTTTGTTAATAAGAATATCAGGCTTATTTTCGAAAGTGATCGCCGGCGATCTTCTGACATAAATCGAGAGATGGCCAGCAATCTCTCAAAAGCGGCGAAATCGGTATAATCGAAAGCGGCTTTTTTGACACCATCGCTGCTTTCCCGTTGCTGCGCCGGTGAAAGTTCAAGGGGGCGTGTCGGCGGCGTAGTGAAGGCGGGGAATGGGCATGGCTACCAGATGGCCGGCTTTCACGGATAATGGGAAAAAAAGTGGCGTTAATCAGTATTTCGCCAGGTTTACTTGGTCCTTTTATTTTCACAGCCAAGCCTCAAAAAGGTGCCCCAACTGACCAAATGACCACCGGAGGGAATGGGGGATGACCTCCCCGTAGTCCCCCAGTGGTCACCAACCCCCTCCCACACTAAAAAAGTAAAAATAAAAACCTTTTTTTACCAGCCTGTATGCCAGCCTCAAATGTCATACCTAGCTCCCTGACAGCAGTATGCAAGTCCCTAGAGCAGTTTTTAATGGGTGCAGTGCACTTCAGCCAGGCAGACCCAGGTCCATTCCCCCCCCCCTACCTGTTACACTTGTGGTGCTAAGTGTTGAGCCCCTCAAAACCCACTGTACCCCCATGTAGGTGCCCCCCTTCACCCATTAGGGCTATAGTAATGGTGTAGAGTTGTGGGGAGTGGATTTGGGGGGCTCAGCAACCAAGGTAAGGGAGCTATGCACCTGGGAGCTATTTGTGTATTTTTTAAACATTTTTAGAAGTGACCCCTAGGGTGCCCGGTTGGTGTCATGTCAGGGGGACCAGTGCACTACAAATGCTGGCTCCTTCCATGACCAAATGCCTTGGATTTCGCCGGGTTTGAGATGGCTGGCATTTTTTTCCATTATCGCTGAAAAACAAAACCGGTGATCTCAAACCCGGCGAACTCTGGCATTTGGCTGGGCTAAACCATATTATCGAAAAAAAAGATGGCCGACCATCTTTTTCGATAATACGTTTCCAGCCAGCTGTTGCGCCGCCGCCAAAATAGATCGCTGGCAATCTATTTCGCCGGCGACGTTCGATTATGCCCCTCCACGTGGATTATATCATAAGGATATGTGAGTACATAAGCAATGCCACACTGGGAAAAGACCAAGGGTCCATCGAGCCCAGCATCCTGTCCACGACAGCGGCCAATCCAGGCCAAGGGCACCTGGCGAGCTTCCCAAACGTACAAACATTCTATACATGTTATTCCTGGAATTGTGGATTTTTCCCAAGTCCATTTAGTAATGATTTATGGACTTGTTCTTTAGGAAACCGTCTAACCCTTTTAAACTCTGCTAAGCTAACCGCCTTCACCACGTTCTCCGGCAACAAATTCCAGAGTTTAATTATGCGTTGGGTGAAGAAAAATTTATCCGATTTGTTTTAAATTTACTACACTGTTGTTTCATCACATGCCCCCTAGTCCTAGTATTTTTGGAAAGTGTGAACAGACGCTTCACATCCACCTGTTCCACTCCCCTCAGCCATCTCTTCTCCAAGCTGAAAAGCCCTAGCCTCCTTAGTCTTTCTTCATAGGGAATTGGTGGAATGTGTCAACATTTTATCAAATTCAATCAGACATTGAACTGTAGAAAACATAACTGGGTTCAAATTCTTGGTTGAAAAGGAGGTAGCGGACATTAAAATATCAGGTACTAATGAATGAATTCCTGATTCTTCCAAAGTCAGCCATGTTGGTTTATAGTCTGTTCTAGAAGTGAACCAAGAGCAACCTTGTTGCAAAATGAAAGCCTTGTGATAAGAAATAAAGTCTGGAAACAAAACACAACCTATTGCCTTTGTGCTTTTCAACTTTTTTAAAGCAATTCTAGGTTGTTTGGGTTTCCATAAAAAGGAAGTGAGGAGCTTGTCAAGTTGTTTATAGGAAATAAAACAGGGATCATATTCAAAATGTAATTGCGCATGGGAAAGACCATAATTTTAATTGTTTCAAGATGTTCCCATCAAAAAAGATGAAGAGGATGTCATGAATGCAGTAAAGTTTCAACAAAATTAAGAATGTTTTCACAATTTAGTTTAATAGTATCTTCCACGTTTGTATATAACTCTGTACAAATATGTAATTTTCAAATTAGACCAAATCAAATTTAAATCCTTAGCTATATGAAGTTGACTGTATGGATTGAGGGGAATAGTTTCTGTTTTTTGTTGATTTACCTTATACCCTGAAAAAGAAAAACTGTGATATCAATTGGAAAAGAGCAGGGATAGAGACTTCAAGATTAGTTATATATCATCATCAGCATAGGCAGTAAGTTTATATTCATAATCTCTATAGATAATCTCTTTAATTTGAGAGTTATCTCTGATGGCTGTAAGGAGGTGTCTAAAGCAATATTGAAAAGATAAGGGGAGGGGGACACCCTTGCCTTGTACCTCTCTGAAAAAGCTATAGTGTGTGACTTAGAGGGGCATTTTCGAAAGAAACATCTAAGTTGGAATTTGGACGTCTTTGTAAAACGTCCAAATTCGGAGGCAGGGAGAAGATCATTTTCGAAAAAAGATGGACGTCCATCTTTGGTTTTGAAAATACCATGGACGTCCTTGGATTTGGACGTCTTTGATTTTCGGCAATTTTCGAAACCAAAGACGTCCAAGTCTAAAACGTCCAAATGCAAGCCATTTGGCTGTGGGAGGAGCCAGCATTTGTAGTACACTGGTCCCCCTGACATGCCTGAACAGCAATCGGGCACCATAGGGGGCACTGCAGTGGACTTCATAAAATGCTCCCAGGTACATAGCTCCCTTACCTTGTGTGCTGCTCCCCCCTAAAAAGCCCTACCCCCCAACTGTACACCACTACCATAGCCCTTATGGGTGAAGGGGGGCACCTATATGTGGGTACAGAGGGTTTCTGGTGGGTTTTGGAGAGCTCGCTGTTCCCTCCACAAATGTAACAGGTAGAGGGGGTATGGGCCTGGGTCTACCTGTCTGAAGTACACTGCACCTACTACAAAACTACTCCAGGGACCTGCATGCGCTGTCATGGACCTGAGTATGATATCTGAGGCTGGCACGTAATTTTTTAATGTTTTTTGAGGGTGGAAGGGGGTTAGTGACCACTAGGGGAGTAACGGGAGGTCATCCAGATTCCCTCCAGTGGTCATCTTGTCATTTTGGGCACCTTTTTGTGCCTTCTTCGTAATAAAAACAGGTCGGGGTGAAAACGTCCAAGTTTTAGTCATGGACGTCTTTGCTTTTTTCCATTATGACTCAAAGACGTCCAAGTCTTAGGAACTCCCAAGTCCCGCCTCCACCATGCCTCCGATACACCCCCTTAAGATTTGGATGCCCTTGCGATGGACTTCCGATAAAGACGTCCAAAATCGGGTTTCCATTATACCGATTTGGATGTCTCTGAGAGATGGACGTCCAAGTGCTGATTTATGTCAAAAGATGGACATCCATCTCTTTCTAAAATGAGCATGAGAGTGTTGTTAGTGAAATTTTGTGCTTTTGGGTTAGTATATAAAACTTTAATCATATGCAGGAAAGAAAGTGGTGCACCAAATCATTGCAAGGCAGAAAATAAGTAATCCCATTCCACCCTGTCGAAAGCCTTTTCCGCATCAAGGGATAAGACAATGACAAGACGGGAAAGGGAATGAGCAATGTGAGATAATTAAAAGAAAAGTGGGAAATTATCCTGAATAAGGTGAGTAGGCATAAAGCCAACTTGATTTGGGTATATAATTTTCCCAATTATGTTTTTTAAATTCTATTTGACAATACTTTAACATATATTTTATAGTCAACATTAAGTAGAGAAAGGATGATAATTTTGTACCAAAAGGGGATCATCATTGGGTTTAGGGATCACAGTAATCACAGCATCAGAGAAATGACTAGAATAAACTCAGGTGATAGATAATTAAACAAGTCATGCATGACATTGGACAGTTCAGATTTAAAAGGTTTATAGAATTCTATTGGAATTCCATCAGGGCCCGGTATTTTACCTGATGGCGTCTCTTTGATGGCTTGAAGGATTTCTGGGCATCTGAAATGGTAGAGGAGGTACTCATCTTTGAAGAATTCCTTATTGATGATTCTCAAGAACTCTCTGGGGCCAATATTCAGACCACAGGAGTCAGCCCGGCTAACTCTTGTATTTTTAGGGTGCTTTTATCCCTCCCAACATGGTAGTCCACCCACCAATACCTAGGAAGAAATAAATCACCCAAGGCTGCATCAGTTTGCTCTTTATTAAATACCTCATTTCTTATCAAGTATTTGTACAATTAGCAGATCAGTGGTATCTCACTGAGAGTACAGAACATTGCTACATGACATTACTTTTATATCTGAGACTCCAAAGGATGTACTAGCAATCAAATACTTGTATTTATTAATCTCCAAATATATGTAGAATCAAATGATTATGGGAATACAGTACCATAGCTACACATAGGTGTTCTCTGGGTCTGAGTCTCTAATGTTTTATTTTAGGGTCTTTTTCACCCTCACCCCAAATTACCAGCTAAAGTCAATTTACAGATATAAAAGACTCAAGGATACATATGAGAAAGCAATAGGATTACTTGCCAATTCAGATACAATAGGATTACTTGCCAATTGATTGGTTTCTCATGGGAGAACCGCCCTGCTTGCATAAAGGTGCTGGCTGTGACAGTCTCACACCAAAGAAATAGGAAGTACAATCACTTATATACGCTCATTAACATAACAGGTCATTCTGACAATAATCCCATTTATTGGATATATGCTAATGTAATGGTTAACACTGATTGGCTATGGTAATGAGTTAATTAGTATTTACTGGAAAAGCTTAATAATAGACCAGCTCTTACTGGAAGACTAACCAGCTTATTTTCAAAAGAGATCGCCGGCCATCTTCCGACACAAATCGGGAGATGGCCAGCGATCTCCTGAACCCGGCTAAATCGGTATAATCGAAAGCCAATTTTGGCTGGCGCCAACCGCTTTCCATCGCAGAGCCGGCGAAAGTTCAAGGAGTCATTTCGGTAGGGTACAGAAGGCAGGACAGGGGTGGGATAGGGGCGTGGTTATGAGATGGCTGGCTTCGCCCGATAATGGAAAAAAGATGGCCGGCTCTGACAAGCATTTCGCCGGCTTCACTTGGTCCATTTATTTTTACGACCAAGCCTCAAAAAAGTGCCCCAATTGACCAGATGACCACCAGAGGGAATCTGGGATCACCTCCCCTTACTCCCCCAGGGGTCACCAACCCCCTCCCACCCAAAAAAAAAAAATTAAAAAACATTTTTTGCCAGCCTCTATGCCAGCCTGAAATGTCATACCCAGCTCCCTGACAGCAGTATGCAGGTACCTGGAGCAGTTTTTTGTGGGTGCAGTGCACTTCAGGCAGGCGGACTCAGGCCCATCCCCCCCTGCCACACTTGTGGTGGTAAATAGGAGCCCCCACCCCCCAAAACCCAATGTACCCACATGTAGGTGCCCCCTTCACCCCTTAAGGCTATGGTAGTGGTATAGAGTTGTGAGGAGTGGGTTTTGGGGGGGCTCAGCACCCAAGGTAAGGGAGCTATGCACCTCGGAGCAATTTTTATTTATTTTTTTAATTTTTAGAAGTGCCCCCTAGGGTGCCCGGTTGGTGTCCTGGCATGTGAGGGGGACCAGTGCACTACAAATGCTGGCTCCTCCCATGACCAAATACCTTGCATTTCGCCGGGTTTGAGATGGCCGGGCCCAGTTTCCATTATGGCCGAAAACCGAAGCCAGCCATCTCTAAACCCGGCGATCTCAACATTTTACCTAAATGTTGAGATTTAGCCGGCCCCAACCGTATTATCGAAAGAAAAGATGGCCGGCCATCTTTTTCGATATTATGGTTGGCTCCACCCCTTTGCAGAGCTGGCCCCGAAGATGGCCGGCACCGTTCAATTATGCCCCTCCATGTCATCTTCCTGAGGAGTTATCTTGTTCTGTTTTTCACCAAAACATCTGTGACCACAATGTTGACAAACGATGTTACTCTGTTTTTTCACCTACGCCCGTTCCTCTTTCTGCTGCATGAATGTCACAACAGATCATGAATTCTGCAGTCACACTTGACGTTCAGGTTAAATTCATGGGCCTGTAAGGTTTTCTCTCATTTTAGATCCTGAACCAAAGTCTCAGGCCTTGAACCAAGGCTTAGTTACGGTAACAATATTCACTCTCGTGGTCAGAGGTGAACCCAGACATTCAATGCCGGGCCATTTCCAGTTTATTTTTGGCCAGTTTAAATTTAACTGGCAAAGCCAATATTCAGCACTGGCCAGTTGTTTAAAACAGCCAAAGGTAGTTCTGCTATTTGGGCAGCCTGATTTGGCCGCCAAACTTTGCCAGCAATGAGATGAATATTTGTGAATAGCTGGTTATATCACACAATATAGCAGGTTATTCACTAAGTGCTTACCATGAATATTCAGTGGGAGATAATCAACTATATCCTGCTGAATATTTGCGAATAACTGATTAAGTTATTCCTGGCTGGTTAAATAGGCTGAATATTAGAGGAGGGGGGAGGTCTGTCTTCTACTGAAAGAGTCAGTTTGTCATCATCCTTGGTGACTTGGAACACTGAATTCCCCAGATGTTCTCCTAAATCTGGGGGGGAAAGTATTTTGACAGATGATTGAGCCAGGGTCTGGTTCTTCCCAGTTGAAAACCTCCTTCCTGTGCAGGTTATGAAAAGGCTTGAACAAGGTGGTGCACCCATTCTCCAAAACACATGTTTTGTATACATCTACACTTGGTCGCCTCAATTAGTTAAAGCAGACGCCACCTACTAGTACCCATCCCAATGCGATTTGGTAGGCATATGGAGCTAGGGCCGGTGCTAGACACAATGGGGCCCAGGGCAGATGCTAGGGCCCCAGAGTTTGCTTGCAGATTGTCCCTCTCTCAACGTGGCATGTTTGGAGCCCCCAGTGATAATGGGGGCCAAAGGAAATTGCCCTGTTTGCCCATCCCAAACGCTGGCCTGTAAGGAGTGTCAGGTGGACCTGCATAAAACTCACAAACTCTGACCAATGTTCGTATGTCTCTTCCTAACAAGAGTAAGACCTTGGAATTTGGGTCCAAAGGCTGCAGATACTCCACTATAGGTTGCAAATGAGGGTGGGTCTTGAACAACCTCTGGTGTGGGAATTTCCTCCCTGGTAACTCAACAATTCACTAAGGTGCAGCAGATCTGAAACCTGGTGGCTATTTGGCTACCTACTAAAAATATTGATAGGCAAATCATTTTATGGTTGCCAGTAACCACAGGATTTCTGTTACAATGCTGCTGAACTGGAGGAAAGGAGAAACAGGGGTAATATGATACAGGCATTCAAATATTTGAAATGTATTAATCCGCAAACAAATCTTTTTCAGAAACGGGAAGGCAGTAGAACTAGAGAACAGGAATTGAAGTTGAAGGTGGGCAGACTCAGGAATAATGTCAGGAAGTATTTTTTTCACAGAGAGGGTAGTAGATACTTGGAATGCCCTCTAATGGGAGGTAGTGGAGATGAAAACGGTAATGGAATTCAACTGCGTGGGATAAACACAAAGGAATCCTGTTTAGAAGGAATGGATCCACAGAAGCTTAGCAGAGATTGGGTGGCAACACTGGTAACTGCCGGTGTTGACAGACTTCTATGGTCTGTGCACTGAAAATGGGAAGGACAAATCAAGGTCAGATATACATATAAAGTATCACATACAATGAGTTTATCTTGTTGGGCAGACTGGATGGACTGTACAGGTCTTTATCTGCCATCATCTACTATGTTACTATCAGGCTTATTTTCAAAAGAGAAGGGCGCCCATCTTCCGACACAAATCGGGAGATGGGCGTCCTTCTCAGGGTCACCCAAATTGGCATAATCGAAAGCCGATTTTGAGCACCCTCAACTGCTTTCCGTCGCGGAGATGACCAAAGTTCACGGGGGCATGTCGACAGCGTAGCAAAGGCGGGACTGGGGCGTGATTAAGAGATGGGCGTCCTCAGATGATAATGGAAAAAAGAACGGCGTCCCTCACGAGCACTTGTTCCACTTTACTTGGTCCATTTTTTCTTGCGACCAAGCCTCAAAAAGGTGCCCAAACTGACCAGATGACCAATGGAGGATCACCTCCCCTTACTCCCCCAGTGGTCACCAACCTCCTCCCACCCTAAAAAAGAATTAAAATTTTTTTTTTTTGTCAGCCTCAAATGTTATACCCAGCTCCATGACAGCAGTATGCAGGTCCCTGGAGCAGTTTTAGTGGGTGCAGTTCACTTCAGGCAGGCGGACCCAGGCCCATCCCCCTGTTACCTCTTACACTTGTGGTGGCAAATGTTGAGCCCTCCAACCCCCCCCAAACCCACTGTACCCACATGTAGGTGCCCCCCCTTCACCCCTTAGGGCTATGGTAGTGGTGTACAGTTGTGGGGAGTGGTTTTTTTTGGGGGGGGGCTCTGCACTGAAGGTAAAGGAGCTATGCAGCTGGGAGCAATTTGTGAAGTCCACTGCAGTGCCCCCTAGGGTGCCCGGTTGGTGTCCTGGCATGTCAGGGGTACCAGTACACTACGAATACTGGCTCCTCCCACGACCAAATAGCTTGGATTTGGTCATTTCTGAGATGGGCATCCTCGGTTTCCATTATCACCAAAAACTGGGGACGACCATCTCAAAAACGACCTAAGGACGACCATCTCTAAGGTCGACCTAAATTTCATGATTTGGGCATCCCCGACCGTATTATCGAAACGAAAGATGGACGTCCATCTTGTTTCAATAATACAGGTTGCCCCACCCCTTTACGTGGCTGTCCTGCGAGGACGCCCTCATGACAACTTGGGCGCCCCATTCGATTATGCCCCTCCACGTATTCCAGCTTGGAACACATATGCGTGCCACCCATTGTGTATGCGTTCCACTACTACTACTACTACTACTTGACATTTCTAAAGCGCTACTAGGGTTACGCAGCGCTGTACAATTTAACATAGAAGGACAGTCCCTGCTCAAGGAGCTTACAATCTAAAGGACAAATGTACAGTCACTCAAATAGGGGCAGTCAAATTGGGGCAGTCTAGATTTCCTGAAAGGTATAAAGGTTAGGTGCCAAAAGTGATGTCAAACGCGATGGAGCCAATAAGAACACTTAAAAAACAGTTACAACCAGCCATAAAATGCTCTCTAAAAACACAAATATATCAGGCATATAGAGGTTAAAGAAACCGAATGCTCAGTTATAATAAAAATTAGAATATTAAAAACCAATGAATAAATAACCAAATACGCCTATAATTTAGACTGATTCATGTCTGAACATTGATATTGTTTTAGTTATACCCATGAAGCCTCCCTGATTGGGCAAATGTGCACCACGTCGGGTTTCTTTTCACATTAAAGAACTTCTTGCTGAAAATAGCTAATTGGGATTTGCTTTTTCTGTGTTTGAAAATCACCCTCCATACCACCATATATACTCAAGGCAGGCTGAAGGTTACTGCATTTCCTTCTGCATTTATGAAATATAGTACAGACCACAAAGGGTGTCATTGTCCTTTATCCAATTCCAATCTGGTTATCGCATTGGTCGATTCCTGTTCCATGCTTTAGAATACAACTTGAAAAACAGACAAATCACAGGCTATGCCAAGGGCATGTGACCATATGCTAAAACACTTTTTAATAGCTAAATCATGAAACAAACTCTGTGGCATGATCGGAAAGTTGTGAATTCTTTTATTTCTCATTTGATATTGTCTCTTATTCCACACTAGTTCAATGTTACAGAAAATGCGTTTGGTTCTGTACGGGTTGCCTTTACATGGTTTAGTGGTTAGAGCTAGGCCGGGTAGTTACACAAAAGCTTTCTTACATGCCTGATCAAATTGTTCATTGGAAGCTGGTCCAGTGAAACATGTCTGCAGCTTTAGAATACCCAAGAAATCCCCATAGCTCCAGCGCATGACCTCGGGGCTTTATAGTATCAATTTTTTTGTAGACATATAGGCCGATGTTCAGCCCGCCTAAGGGCTGCAATCGACACTAACCCCAATTATTCAATGCCGGGTCATTTCCAATGACTGGCATTGAATACTCTGAGGGGTTTTCTGGCCAGTTGAAACATAACCGGCTATGACATTATTCGGCACTGGCCAGTTCAATTTATAGCGGCCAAAGATAGAAATGTTTTTGGTGGTCCGATGTGGCCACTAAACTTAGCTGGCCAGTGCTGACTATTGCTGGTTATTGCACGATATAATGGTTATCTTTTCAGCGCTAACCAGCAATATTCCAGAAGAGATAATAAGTTATCTCGTGCTGAATATTAGAGGTTAGGAGCCAAAATGCTATTTAACTTGTCAATGGCCATTTCTGGCCTATTAAATAGCCCTAAATATCAGCCAGATAGTGCTAGCATGCTGTATGCTGAATTGCTGAAATCCAGTATATGTTAACAAGAAAACATGTCAAGACTCCTGTTATGGGGGCTTTAAAAAGCCCTTCTGATAGCCTCAAACCTCAAGGGGCCATATTAAACCATTCCAGTTAGTACATGGGAACTTGTCATTCTTGAACAGGTAGGAAAGCATCCCAGTACAGCATCCCTTAAGCATCAGAAATCTTGACCAACTGGATAATCATATCACTAGAAGGGGACCAAAATCATCTCTGGATAATTCATAAGTTGATCCAATGCTAATCATCAAGATATATAATTGAATAACAATGTTTGGAGTTTCTTTTATCCTCACGTCCTAGGAAAAAAAGTTTTTGATTTGGGCCTAAAAGGGTTTACTTCTGTCTACAGAAAAAAATAAACGAACAAATCTATGCTACATCAACTGGCCAGGATGATGGCGAACCAATGAGGAAAAGAACAAAATCTAACTTGGATAAATACCTGTAGTCAAGCATCTACAGCTGGGAGCTGGGATCTACTCTTGTCGTCTGAATGGGAATAACTGGGCAGACTGGACAATGGTCTCATGAAAGCATAGAGGTGCCCTGCACAGAGTGGCAGTTACAGCCATAAACAGACATATGATTCCATCACAGCTCCCAGAATGCACGGGAAGACCAACACTATGATGGATTTTGGTCATGCTTGGGACAGATAGATTGGGATGGAAGATATGGGCAAGGGGGAAACAGGTGGTAGGTTCCATTTGGAAATTTCATGTGTACAACTAGGTAGTCTGGATGGGCCGTTTTGATCTTTATGTGCCATCATTTACCACATTGCTATGTTCCTATGTTCATCGGTCTTCCACATTTATTTACGTTACTCGCTTGCAAACACTGAATCCCACCACTAATCCCTGGTATTTACCATCAGATAGGGGTAGGGAGGTTGGATTGCAATCCTAGATTGGAATAAAAAAATAGAAGACTCTTTTATGTCACCCTGACTTTTTAAAAACTCTCTATAATCTGATCTACGACTAATGGCAACAGGATGGTTAGAGGAGATGACAGCAGGAGCTGCCTCTGACCTGGGAGTACAAGCAACAGTCTTTACAGCATCATTTTCTTCAACAATCGTCCTGATTTGAAGTTTCTTTGTAAATGTTGATAAATTGTGGGGAGTCTTCACAGAAAGTCAAATACCTTATCTACAGTAAAGCCAATATCCTCTCTTTCCAATCATGGAGATATAACACCAGCGTCTTGAGACAGCCATGTTCTTTTATTGTATGCTTATATTCTCACTATCCAGGAATGTTATTGCTATCAAACAGTAATTACTCAATGAACAGGAAGAATCTGGACTGCAGCTGATCTCTGACTGGCCATCTATTAATTCGAAGTGCAGCTAAAGCTGGTGAAGATGCTGCTTTTCAGGCAACCTTTTAAGACTTAAACACAGGAGCGTCCATCAGTAGCACAGTTCATACTCATAGAAAGAATTTGGGCTAGATGAACCAATTTCAGGACTTGGTTTGTAAAAACATAGTTAATGGGTTGAAAATGAGTTTTTAATGCAGTAACAGCCTTTCATTAAGAGTAACCACTGGTTTTCATCTCTCTCGCTGAACCCTGAACCAAGTTCATTCTTATGGCCTTCGGCTGTTAGAGAATTAACATGTTTTCAAAGCCATCGTAGGTGAAAGGAGGGATCTTGGGGACACAGGCTGCGGTTTTTGACAGACACGCCGCTTGGTTGATTTCACACTTCTCAGAGTCCTGGTTGGTAGTGAAGTAGACACCATCATGAGAGTGGATGGAAGGGTCTTCATTGAAATAGTTGTAGGGTCTCAAGTAGAAGCCGACCCCATTTCCTGCTGTCACCGTGTTGGGAATGTCCTCTGCATGTGGAATGTGAAGGAAGCCAGTAGTTATCCAAGCCACCAGATCCTGGAAAGACAGAACAGAACAAGGGCATCACTTATTGTCAAAGGGCAAACAAGAACAACATCATCTTCACATGAGTTTTATTTTAGCTGGTATCAAAGCCAGTGGAGAACCCAGATTTCACTAGAACAAATATGGCTGCCAGACCAGGACATAAGTGTAAAATGCTTTTCCGTGGCAATACTAAAGTCGATACAGTAAATCTGTGGAAAACAATAAAGAATACACAAAACAAATTCATTCTCAATAAAAAAATTGAGCCTCTCTCATTCAGTTCAAGTTTTCCATTTGTAAGATTCTATATTAATGGTGTCCATTCATTTGAAACGATATAGGAAATGTCAATCACATATCCTATGTCATTTCATGTGGTCGGCAAACAAAAATGAGCAGAAAATGCCCCAAATTTGATATTTTTTCACTTGTCATCAATAGCTCATTCTCTTCTGAAAAAGTGTTCACTATTCACAAAGAGAAGAATTCTAGAAATCATGCTCAAAATTTGACATCGGAAAAATTCTGCACTCAGCATAATTCTATAAAGCGTGCGTGCCCTTTATTCAATAGCGTGTAGCGCTGATTCCTGTGCCTAACTTTAGGTGCCAGACTTACACCTCCTGAAACCCGGTGTAAGTGCTGGTGCCCAAGTTAGGCGCACTGAGGTTGTATTCTGTAACTACGCGCAGCTTATCAGACGCCCCTGACATACCCATGGACACATCCCCTCTTGAGTTACCCACTAGTAGAGTTCGGCGCCATGCCTTATAGAATAGCGCGCAGCCAGATGCATGTGCAAATTTTAATGAGTGCTGTTCAGAATTAAGGGGTCCCGAGCCCCCCCAAGAAGGCTTAAATGACCTTAATCTGACTCCATCTCTGAATAGCCCTAGAACTGGGGCAATCAGGGGGTTGTGAAGTTCTAAGAGGAGTTGCCACTGAGAGAGACGTTAGACCTAAGAGACCCCAAAACTAATAGACTCCATTTTGTTCATCTGATTTAAAGTGACAGTTGTACCAGTTTGTGTCAGGACTCATTGTTCAGACCTGCTTTTTGCAGATTCTCAAATATTAAATCACTTTCTTGTTGTTTGGCCTAGTCAGTACTTTTTCAGTTGTTTTAGCTATTTAAGGTATGTAAATTGACCCACCACTATTCCAGTGGATGGATCCCAAGCGGGGACACATATTAACTTACAGGAAAAGCAAGTCCTTGCGCAGCCAGTCATAGATTTTTAAACCTAGCTGGTATTTTTACAGCCTGAGTCCTAAAATCTGGCCTTCCACCCTTCCGGTGGATCCAGTGAGGGTCTCTTGCTGTAGTATAATTATACATTGCCAATTAGCTTCGGTAATTGGTTGTTAGCTCCCAATTATTGATAGTTAAAAGCTTGTTAATTAATTTGCATGCGCGTCTTGGGCACCGTATAAAAGAATCCATGGGAAAGAGTGCATACTATTCCTTAAAAAAAACAACAACTTTTACAAAGGCGCGGATGGGCTAATGCGCGGGTAGCATGCGTCCAATTGGCACTACCACAGGGGTAGCGCATGCGCCCAGCAGTAATTCAGAGCTTGGTACACGCTGAATCCCATGGTAGAAAATCATTTTCTGTTTACTACCGTGGGCGGGGGCTGTTCCCGGTTGAATCTGGTAGTGCGGCCACGTTGGTGCATGCTGCATGGTTACAAACGGGTACCATGTGAGCCATTACGCTAGGTCAATGGGTGGCGGTAAGAGCTCAGGCTATAAATAGGCGTGTGCTAGTTTTAATATTAGCGCATGCCCATTTCCCGGCCCTTTAAAAAGTTGCCTTTTCCCCAGCCGCAGCACCAGAGAAGGGGGAGGGGGGATAATGATCCCAGTCCTCAAGTGTGCTTGCGCGATCCTGGACCTCGTGGGGGGGTGCAACCCGGACTGGGAGAGGTGGGGCAGAGGGAAGGAGCAGAAGATGGATGGGACTGGGAGAGGTGGGGCAGAGGGAAGGAGCAGGAGATGGATGGGATTGGGGGGTGAGAGAGGGGAAGAAGCTGGATGTGAAATGAGGGATATGAGAAAAAGGGCAGGAAAAAAAGAATGATGTGGGAAAAGTTTGAGACATAATGTGAATGACTTGGAAGACTGGCGAGAGGATAAGAGGCATTGAAAAGGGATTCGGGTACTGGTGAGGGGTATAGGAGAAGGGGATGAGTTAGGGTAGAAAGGGGTTAAAAGATGGTAAAAGATAAGTTATTGGGCATGGGGTATAAGGCAACAGGCAGAAGAGTGGTCTTGGAGGCAAGGGAAGGAAGGAGAGACATGGATGGAGCTGGGACTGATAGGGTGATGAGATGCAGTGAAGGGCAAAGAGGATTTTATTTATTTATTTATTTATTTGCTGCATTTGTATCCCACATTTTCCCACCTATTTGCAGGCTTACAATATATTACAATGACAATCACGTTAATGGAATAAGAATTTCAGAATGTAGATACAGATAAGGATGAGTACAGAGGATGGGAATGGGGGACTAGTGAGGTGGGTGAAAGATAGGGGAGGAATTTAGGAGACTGGGTAAGGGAGAGACAGAGGGGGGAATGGGAGTGCTGGAGAGGGAATAAGAGGGAGATGGTCAAAGCCAGTAGGTAGATGGATACTAAGGACTAAAGAGTGAGAGAAAAGTGTGTGTGTGGGGGGGGGGGGGGGGGGGATGTAAAATGAAAGATCAGTGCCAGACAGATGCAGAGAAGGACAGGAAGAAGACAAGAGAAGAGCGAAGAAATGGAAAAGTCAACCTAGAAAAGAATTTAGGAGAAGACTGATACATGGAAAGTGGAAAAGAGAGTGGGTCCAGACCAACTAGAAAAACAGAATGCTCAGACAACAAAGGTAGAAAAGAAAACATTATTTTTATTTAATGCTTTTTAAGGACTAAGATGTGCTTGCTTTGTGAAATGTACATTTTTTTCTATTGTATTTTGCAGAGTACAAGAGAAAATACATTTCTGCTTACAGAGTCTGGCTTTCTTGAAGAGATCTATACTTCAGTTTGTGTGGGCATGGTTTTTGTGGATTCCTATTTTGTATCACATGAGGGTCTCTCCGTGTTCTGCATACGTGTCTTTCATAGGTGGGTTAGGTCTGTTGTGTGCTAAGTTTTCTGTATAGGTTTTGAGTGTCTTTTTGTAGGGTTTTGTGTATTTCATAAAGTGTCTGGCCCTATTGTTTTTGATATGTTAGCTTCATATTCAGCATTTTAGTCTGATGCTTGTATGCTTTTGTTGTTTGTTTTTTTTAAATAGCCATAATGAATATATATGAGATGTATATGTGCAAATGAATATGCAAATGTGCCAAGCCACACCCTTTGCCCCCCCCCCCAAATGAAACAGTCAAACTATGCCCATGATGACCAGGGGGACAGGGCGGCAGAAACTAAAACAATGAACTCAGGGGCCCTTTTACAAAGGGGCAGTAGGGCTACCGTGAATGTAGCGTGCACCAAATTGACACTAACGCGTGGTTAGCACCACCCGGTGGTAATTTCAAAGTTGGCACGTGCTGTTTCCTGCGGTAGAAAATATTTTTCTATTTTCTACCACGGGGGGCATTCCCGGCAGTAATCAGCAGTTTGGCCATATTTGTGTACACTGCATAAGTACCGCATGTGTGGCGAGTAAGCCCTTACCACTAGGTCAATGGGTGGCAGTAAGAGCTCAGGCAGTAAATAACTGCACGCTACTTTTAAGTTTAGGGCACCGCCAATTACTGACCCAATAAAAAAAGCCGTTTTCCCAGCTGTGGTAAAAAAAATGGCCCAGCGCGCGCCAAACAAGCAACAAAAAAGCAGAGAGGAAAATCCTCACGCAAATCAAGGACAAAGAAAACGAAAAAGTGAGGACAAATGTAGAGGAAATCCAAGAAACTTTATTTATAATCGGATAACGATCCGACACGGCCGTGTTTCGGCATCAAAGCCTGCATCAGGGGTCAAACAAATCTTTTTTGGTTGACATTCGATTAGAGAAAATGTGGTAATTGGACTTCTGATCCACAAAAACGATCATCAATATGCAGCTTCCTGCTCCTATCCGAGTGGAAGAACGTCAGCTAAGAAACAGGGTGCAACCGTGCAAAATCTCTCATTCGGATTCGCTCGCCAAAAACACAAGCCCACACCACTGCAGGCCACCTTTTACCGCTGCTTAGTGAAAGGACCCCTCATTTTTTCACAGAAAGCTGGATTTTTTTGTATTTTTTTTTTCACTTTATTTATACTTCAAGCCCACATCAAGGAAACACTAGGCAATTTGTTTAGAAAGGGAAAGAAAAAGAAACTCATTGCTAGGTTTCAGTAGGATGTTTCCAGTGCTTTTTTTAATAGGAAAAAAGGTACTGGTACTCTTATGGGCGTAGGCACCACCTATGGCTATGCCCCTATGGTAACCACACCCATTAGCCACATCCCTAATACCAACCATGGCGCATATAAACAGGCATCATTGAAAATATTATACCAGTATAGGAGAAAAAAATAACTTGAATTATTTCATTATAAATAATTTCTATAAGATGTTACAGCTCCCGTATACCCAGAGCAAAATAAGATAGCAGATGTAAATTCTCAAATTGTACACATTCCAAACACTAAAATGAAAATAAAATGATTTTTTTCTAACTTTGTTGTCTGGAGACTTCGTTTTTCTGATCATCTCGGTCCCAGTGTCTGATTCTGCTGCTCTCTATCTGTTCCCTCAACTCTGTTTCCAGGGATTCCTTTCCATTTATTTCTTCACTTTCCTCCTTTCTTCTTCATTTCTTGCTCTACATCCATAGATAAAAGCTGGGTCCTCCGCAGACTTGACTGGAGGAGGTATAGAGTGGATTCCAGTTTTTGCCTATTTTCTCCATCCTTGTGCAGTTTTTCTCCTCTTTTCCCTTTCCCTCATCTCCATCAATATGCATCTCCTTCCTATTCTTCCCTCCCCTCCATCCATATGCATAGCCTTCCTCTCTCTTCCCTCTCATCCATCCATGTCCAGCATTTCTCCTCTCTCCTTCCCTTCATCCATGTTCATCTCACTTCCTCTCTCTTCCCTCTCCTCCATCCATGTTCATCTCACTTCCTTTCTCTTTCCTCCTCTCCATCCATGTCCAGCATTTCAACAGAAAATGTGGTAATTGGACTTCTGATCCACAAAAACGATCATCAATATGCAGCTTCCTGCTCCTATCCGAGTGGAAGAACGTCAGCTAAGAAACAGGGTGCAACCGTGCAAAATCTCTCATTCGGATTCGCTCGCCAAAAACACAAGCCCACACCACTGCAGGCCACCTTTTACCGCTGCTTAGTGAAAGGACCCCTCATTTTTTCACAGAAAGCTGGATTTTTTTGTATTTTTTTTTTCACTTTATTTATACTTCAAGCCCACATCAAGGAAACACTAGGCAATTTGTTTAGAAAGGGAAAGAAAAAGAAACTCATGGAAGGTTCAGGTGTAAATTACATCATTAACTTTTTAACTATCCTCAAGAGCAGCAAAATCAAGAAAAATGAATTGCAGTCCGGGGCCTCCCTGGTAGGTTTAACAGCCAGAAAGGTCTCTAACTGCAAAGGATCCACTACATATAATCCACTACACATTTGCAAGGACATTTTAGAAAAACAAGTAGCACCAATAGCCAGGACTTTAGATTTAAGTTGCAAAAAGTCTTTCCTACAAAACTGTGCTGGTCTAGAAACCTCAGGAAAAAGGGGAACACCCTGACCACAAAACAAAACACCAGAAGGCTGGATTGACTATTTCCCAGGGTACTCGTTTTATTTTGCAGTAGATAACACCAGGGGCATAACCAGACTTCGGCGGAAGGGAGGTCCAGGGCCTGAGGTGAGGGGGCGCATTTTAGCCCCACCCCCGCCACCAACAACAACTTTGCCCCCCCCCCCCACTGCCAACCCTCTCGACCCCCCCTCCCGCTGCCAACCCTCCCCTGCCACCATCGCCTACCTTTGCTGGCAGGGGACCCCAACCCCCGCCAGCCGAGGTCCTCTTCTTCCGGCGGAAGGCTTTGTTCTGTTTCTGTGAGTCTGATGTCCTGCAAGATGAAGCCTTCCGCCGGAAGAAGAGGACCTCGGTTGGCGGGGGTTGGGGTCCCCTGCCAGCAAAGGTAGGCGACGTTGACAGTGGCAGCGGGGGAGGGTTGGCAGCGGGAGGGGGGGTCGAGAGGGTCGGCGGCGGGGGGTCCAGGGCCACATCTATGGGGGCCCAGGCCCCCGTAGCCCCACATAGCTATGCCACTGGATAACACATGAACAGGCAAAGGCAATGGAAGTGTTTTTACCTTAGATTGGTTTTAGTAGAGCATAGCTTTTACTTGCATATTTGGAGGGACATTTTCGATATGACGTCTAAGTCCAATTTGGGACATTTTGCACAAAATGTCCAAAATCCGTATAGGAAAGAAGGCCATTTTCAAAAGAGAAAAGCATCTATCCTTTTTTTTTTTTTTTTTTTTTTCGAAAATTCTGTTGTGAACAAAGTTTTCTGATTTGGAAGTTTTGTTTTTTGGTATATTTTCGGAAAAAAAATGAACAGGTGCAAAATATAGAGATTCATGCCATTGGGATGTAGAAGGAACAAACATTTTTAGTAGACTGGTCCCCACACATCCCAGGAGAGCAATGGGACACCCTAGGGGGGCACTTCTGTGCACGTCATAAAATGCTCCCAAGTACACATCTCACCTTTGCTCCCTTATCATGTCCCCTGAGCCCTCCAAAACCCACCCAAAACTCATTGTCCCCCACTGTACACCACTACAATAGCTCTTTTGGGTGAAGGGGGCACCTATATGTGGGTACAGTAGGGTTTTAGTGACCTTGGAAGGGGTCAAAGTTTCCACCACAAGTGTGACAGCTAGATGGAGATAGGGACCTGGGTCTCCCACTGTGTACTGCACTGACAACTAGACTACTCCAGGGATCTGCATGCTGCTCTAATAGACCTGACTTTAATATCTGCAGCTGTCATAGAGACTGCTAAGTCATATTTTTATCACATTTGGGGGGCTATTGGGGGTCACCCCTGATTCCCTCCAATGGTCATCTGGTCGTTTAGGGCACCTTTTTGTGTCTTATTAGTTCTGAAAACAGGTCTAGACCAAAACGTCTTGGTTTTAGTCCTGGACGTTTTTGTTTTGTTCCATTATGGCTGTAAAACGTCCAAATGTTATGCAAGCCCAAATCCCGCCTTCAAAATGCCCCAGATGTGATTTGAATGCACTTCTGACAGACTTCATAGAAAAACATCTATAAATAGGCTTCGAAAATACTGATTTGGATGATTTTGTGAGAAAAACATCCAAATGCTGCTTTATGCCACTTTCTAGATGTCTTTCTTGTTCGAAAATGAGCCCCTTGGTCTCGCAACAAATTTGGGTCCAGTTCAGTTTAGATGCAAAGTGAGGTAACAGCATCACATTTCAAAAATTGCATTGGTATCTGCTCTTCCATCATGTTTGGAATAAATTTCTCGAGTAATATACAATCTAGTCAGCTGGTTCTAGTGGCTGCTCACAGTTGGGATTATGGGATATTCCTTTCATCTCAGGTAAGCATGCTTATAGAGGATTCAGTTACACACCTCTTGGAGGTTGCTTCTGAGGTTTGTAGCAATAGAAGGTCACCCTTTTCAGAAGTTGACCTGGTACCTCAGTGACAGTGGTGCATATGTGTCTGCTCTGTGGGTGCTTGAGCATCCTCAACATTGAATGAAATCTTTCACTGTGTCTGGGGAAGTGTTATGTATGTTGAGTTTAGCGCCAACAACCATTTTGCAGTTAGCTCATATGCTACACACTACTGTGTGGAAGTGCCCAGGGTCAATTGCTAGATTGGTTCTCTGGTTCAGATGGGGCCAGGAATACTGCAGCGGCAAGGACCACACAGCCTATGGGATAGAAACAGCTAGCATCTAAATTTAAAGCTCCTGATTGCTAGGTTTCAGTAGGATGTTTCCAGTGCTTTTTTTAATAGGAAAAAAGGTACTGGTACTCTTATGGGCGTAGGCACCACCTATGGCTATGCCCCTATGGTAACCACACCCATTAGCCACATCCCCAATACCAACCATGGCGCATATAAACAGGCATCATTGAAAATATTATACCAGTATAGGAGAAAAAAATAACTTGAATTATTTCATTATAAATAATTTCTATAAGATGTTACAGCTCCCGTATACCCAGAGCAAAATAAGATAGCAGATGTAAATTCTCAAATTGTACACATTCCAAACACTAAAATGAAAATAAAATGATTTTTTTCTAACTTTGTTGTCTGGAGACTTCGTTTTTCTGATCATCTCGGTCCCAGTGTCTGATTCTGCTGCTCTCTATCTGTTCCCTCAACTCTGTTTCCAGGGATTCCTTTCCATTTATTTCTTCACTTTCCTCCTTTCTTCTTCATTTCTTGCTCTACATCCATAGATAAAAGCTGGGTCCTCCGCAGACTTGACTGGAGGAGGTATAGAGTGGATTCCAGTTTTTGCCTATTTTCTCCATCCTTGTGCAGTTTTTCTCCTCTTTTCCCTTTCCCTCATCTCCATCAATATGTATCTCCTTCCTATTCTTCCCTCCCCTCCATCCATATGCATAGCCTTCCTCTCTCTTCCCTCTCATCCATCCATGTCCAGCATTTCTCCTCTCTCCTTCCCTTCATCCATGTTCATCTCACTTCCTCTCTCTTCCCTCTCCTCCATCCATGTTCATCTCACTTCCTTTCTCTTTCCTCCTCTCCATCCATGTCCAGCATTTCAACTCTCTCCCCTCCCCACCATCCATGTGCATCTCCTTCCTCTGTCTTCCCTCTCCTCCATCCATGTCCAGCATTGCTCCTCTCTCCCTTCCCCTCCATCCGTGTGCATCTCCTTCCTCTGTCTTTCCCAGTGCATCTTTTCTAGCAAAAAAGGTGCCGGTACTCAAATGGTAGGCTACCCTTCAAGGGTGGGGTGATCACTGAGGGATCCACCCAACAATAGCCAGGCCCCCTGCAACCAGTCACAGAACCTATGACAAGGCAGAATTGGTGTGTAGAGCCTGAGCTCTTTCATTAAAACTTGGGGTCCTTGGGTCAATTTTAGCAGACAATGCAAAAGGTGCTGGAACTCGGTACCCCCACAAAAAAAAGCCCTGGTCTTTCCTTACAAAAGTATTGCCATACTGGGAAAGACCGAAGGTCCATCAAGCCCAGCATCCTCTTTCCAACAGTAACTAATTCAGGTCACAAATACATGGCAAGATCCAAAAAAAAGTATAAAATATTTTATACTGCTTATCGCAGAAATAGTGGATTTTCCCCAAGTCTATTTAATAATGATCTATGGACTTTTCCTTTAGGAAGCCGGCCAAACCTTTACCACATTCTCTGGCAACGAATTCCAGAGTTTAATTACACGTTGAGTGAAGAAACATTTTCTCCGATTCGGCTTAAATTTATTACATTGTAGCTTCATCGCATGGCCCCTAGTCCTAGTATTTTTGGACAGCGTAAACAGACGCTTCACATCTACCCGTTCAACTTCACTCATTATTTTATAGACCTCTATCATATCTCCCCTCAACCGTCTTTTCTCCAAACTGAAGAGCCCCAGCCACTTTAGCCTTTCCTCATAGGGAAGTCGTATCCATCCCCTTTATCATTTTCGTCGACCTTCTCTGCACCTTTTCTAATTCCACTATATCTTTTTTTAGATGCAGCGACCAGAATTGAACACAATTGAATGTGGAGGAGTGGCCTAGTGGTTAGGGTGGTGGTTAGGGTGAGGAACTGAGGTCAATTCCCACTTTAGGCACAGCTCCTTGTGACTGGGCAAGTCACTTAACCCTCCATTGCCCCAGGTACAAATAAGTACCTGTATATGTAAGCCACATTGAGCCTGCCATGAGTGGGAAAGTGCGGGGTACAAATGTAACTAAAATAAAAATATTTGAGGTGCAGTCACACCATGGAGCGATACAAAGGCATTATAACATCCTCATTTTTGTTTTCCATTCCTTTCCTAATAATACCTAACATTCTTTTTTTTTTTTTTAGCCGTAACAACACACTGAGCAGGTTTCAACATATCATCAATGACCACGCCTAGATCCCTTTCTTGATCCGTGACTCCTAACGTGGAACCTTGCATGACGTAGCTATAATTTGGGTTCCTCTTTCCCACATGCATCACTTTGCACTTGCTCACATTAAACGTCATCTGCCATTTAGACGCCCAGTCTCCCAGTCTCGTAAAGTCCTCTTGTAATTATTCACAATCGTCCCGCGATTTAACGACTTTGAATAATTTTGTGTCATCAGCAAATTTAATTACCTCACTAGTTACTCCCATCTCTAGGTCATTTATAAATATGCTAAAAAGCAGCGGTCCCAGCACAGACCCCTGGGGAACCCCACTAACTACCCTTCTCCATTCCTTCCCTCTAACATTTCTCTTCCCTACCCTCCACTCTATCCATGACCAGCATTTCTCCTCTCTCCCCTCCCCTTCCCTCCATCCATGTGCATCTCCTTCCTGTCTTCCCTCTCTTCCATCCATGTCCAGCATTTTTCCTGCCCTCCCCTCCATCCATCCATGTCCAGCAACTCTCCTCTGGCCTCCCCTCCCATCTATGTCCAGCAATTCTCCTTTGCCCCTATCCTTCCCTCCCATCCATGTCCAGTGATTCTCCTCTCTCCCCTGCCCTCCCCTCCCATCCATGTCCAGTGATTCTCCTCTTTCCCCTGCCCTCCCCTCCCATCCCATCCATATCCAGCAATTCTCCTCTCTCCCCTGCCCTCCATCCATGTGCATCTGCTTCCTGTCTTCTCTCTCCTCCATCCATGTCCAGCATTTCTCCTGACCTCCATCCATCCATCCATGTCCAGCAACTCTCCTTTGCCCCTATCCTCCCCCTCCCTTCCATGTCCAGTGACTCACCCCAGCCTCCACCTGCCCCCGAGATCGTTCCAACCCCATCCCCACCTTGCGGAAAGGAAATTACATCAGAGGAAGGCGGGAAGCGACGAGGAATCGAGCCTGCTTGCTTGCTGCTTTCACTGCCGGTTCACCGCTGCAACTTCAGGTAAATAGAAGATTTCAACACAGGGGACAGAACGGAAAGTTGGGGAGCTGAGGGCCGGCAGGTGAGCTGGCCCTCAGAAAAAAGGTGCTGGTACGCCATATCGGCACGTAACGGCACAAAAAAAGTACTGGTTGTTTCTGACATCTTTAGAGTGCTAGTTCAATCCTTGGTTTTAGCTCAGTTTGATTACTGCAATTCCATCTATGCTGGATGTAAGGAGGGTGTCCTAAAAAGGCTGCATATGGTCCAAAATACAGCAGCTAGGCTTGTCTTCAAGGTATCAAATTTTGATGGAGCCACTCTATTATTATACAAGATGCACTGGTTGCCCATTAAGCCAGGATTATTTTTGTGTTTTTGTCTTTCAAATATTATTATATGGCATGACACCGGATTATATGCAGCTCTTAATAACTATTCCCCTTCGCAATATAATCTCTGGTGCTAGGGACTATCTTAGACTTCATCTTCCAGATTGCAAGAGAATGCGTTAAAAGTCAGTTCACTCTGCTGACTTTAGATACCAGGGTGCTAAGTGGTGGAACTCACTGCCAATGGCAATCAAGGGTCAGCCTGATTACTTGGTATTTTGCAAAAGACTGAAAACTCTCCTCTTTGAGAGGTTTCTATCAATTGATGGAGTATCTTCATCAATGGTCTATATTTGATATTTTGTTTATGGCTTTGTAAACCTTGTCTGTTGTTTATTTACTGTAAGCCTCATTGAACTCGAGTATGTTTGGGATAATGTGGGGTATAAATGTCTAAATAAATAAATAAATGTTTCTGCAAAGACAGGAGAGAGAAAATAATCCCCGGGTAGCTGCAAATGAAGGCTGATAGAGTCTGATCTCTGCCCTGGTTCAGAGCATGAGCTATAAGTACAAAAGAGCAGCAGGAAAACAAACCACTGGAAGAGATCAATGAAGGTTCATCCCTTGCAGGGTGTTCTGTCCTCCAATAGCCTCACACTAGTTTATAACGTGATCCTAAAATGTGTGTAATGCTTTTACTGTTATTCTCAGTTCTAAGGTCTATCATTGCTGCAGTTTCTCACTGCAAAGATACATGAGTAATGCACTGTGGGTAATGTAGTTCATAGGCAGTGCAACCACACTTACTTGGCTGTGTAAGAACTGTTACCACTGGTTGTGAGGCTGCCCAGACCTCCTCTCTCTCTCTGCCAAGCTTGGCTCTTTTGTCTTCCTGCTATCATTTCCTGGCCATTCTTACTATCTCTGTCCTGGGAGGTCAGCTAGGTATGACCTTTCCCTCCAATCGAGAGCCGTCCTCTAGGACCACCCCTTGCTACCCGATGGCAGGCTCTGTCCCCGTTGGTCTCTATCTGCTCCTCCATGAGCCTGTGTGAAGCCTCAACACCTTTTTGTCCCTTCAGCCATGAGGCATTCCACTATCTAGCCAAAGACATGGAGCACGCACCATCTTATTCCTGCTGAAACTCCCTGTAACGAACCTGTTTTTTTACCTTGAAAATATCTCCTCCCTAATGAGATATCGCACATTCCGGTCACCCAGCTTTGAACCATTTCTACCTGTTCAACTATCCTTCCCCCTGCAACATAGCTACCTCTCCTCAGATGTCCACCCCCAACAGCTCTCAGGTTAAGGAGTCTCTGTGTCCTGGAGCAACACCTCTGAACATCTGTCTGTGAGTAAATTATCTGTGACTTATTCAATAAAAGAGACTTCATAAAAATAATAGAGACTTTGGGTGATTGGTGTGCCAAGGTTATACTCCAAGATATTGAGGCCTCCTCAAGAGTCTTGACACAGGGTACTCACCTCGTTCTTGATGGACTCGTTGTCGATGAAGTCACTGAATTGCACTGAAGGAGTCCAAGGATCATTCTGATTGTAGGCACTACTGCTCTGAGGTTCCTCGTCCTTACGCTTTGTGATTGCCAGCTTGTACCTTTAAACATTAGAAACAATCGGTAATCCTGGAGCACATTGTGACATCATTAGCCACTGTTAAATCTGCCCTGTCATTGGTTAGCACCTCACTTTTTCCAGCATGGGACAATGGTTCAGGAAATGTTCTGGAACTTCCATTCAAGACTCCTCTTGGCTGGATAGCCTCTATTCAACTTTCAGGGCTAGATGCACTAATCAATCATTAGAGCCCTTCCCTTACCGATTCCCTTAGCTAATCGGTAAGGAACGGGCATGCATCAAGGAATAGGAATGCAAATGAGCTGCTCATTGTAGCTCACTTGCATTCTCTATTCCATCGTTAAACAGTCGGCCAATCGTCCGGTCGAGCATGCGCAGAGCAGCCAAGCGTTATGCTGGCTGCTCTGCGCATGCCAAGGATGTCCTTTATGGACGTCCTTCACTATAAAAAAAAACTCCCTCTAAAAAGACGTTCTTTTTGCAGGCTACAAGCTAATGTACAGTTCAGAGGCAAGAGAATAAAAACTAACCTGATGATGCGGAGGAGCCTTCCAGCCCAGAAAAGCTGCTTTTTATTTTCTTTCAGTATGCTCTTCAGGCTTGCTTTGCCAGGGAGCCAGAGCTACAGTTATCTAACATTCCCAGTCAATTCATTAAAAATACTGGGTTCTTCTCATGCACATTGCAAATGGTGATTCAAGGGGAGGATGGTTTTCAAAGATATTTTGCTGACTAGGGGACCCTTTTACTAAGCCGTGTAAGCGTCTATGCGTGCCCAACACATGCCAAAATGGAGCTACCGTATGGCTACCCGAAAAATATTTTTTATTTTCTGGCACGCGTGTAGGTCATTACCACCCGGTTACTGCATTAGACTTTATCGCTAGGTCAATGGCTGGCGGTAAGGTCTCAGACCCAAAATGGGCACGCAGGAATTTTGATTTTGCCGCACATCCATTTTGGGCAAAAATTTTAAAAGGGGCTTTTTTACAGGCGCACTGAAAAATGGATTGGTGTACGCCCAAAACCCACGCCTACACTACCAAAAGCCATTTTTCAGCGCACCTTAGTAAAAGGACCCCTCGATTGCTCTGGTAAAAATGACTTCCAACACCCCCTACCCACCGTCCTCTGAACCCCCAGCAGTTAAAAGTTATATAATCTGCTTAAAAGAGATGTTCTAGGGGAGCAAAAAGGTAGTTAAGCAAAATAGCACATGTACTTGGTATTTTCAAATGTACATACATTGTTTTAGCTCTGTTCCTCTGCCTGTGGAAACAAAATGTGCAAAGCACATGGTATTTTGTAACCGTGCTGTGTATTTTTAAAAGGGAGACTGCCTTGGTAGTCACTCTCTGAAGATTCACTACAGGGTTCACAGCTAAAAATGAATCCAGTTGCCTTGCCCTAGGCAGGCTATTCAGAATTGCCCCAACATAGTTTGGGGAGTAATTCTAAAAAACTTGAGCAAATAGAACAGATTTTTACAGTGCTTTTTTTGTAGGAAAAAAGGTACTGGTACTCATTGTGGGCGGGGTCACCATCTACGGCTACGTCCCTATGGTGGCCACACCCACAGTAGCCACACCCCTTATACCAGCCGTGGCGCATATAAGCAGTATCATTGAAAATACTATACCAGTATAGCAGAAAAAAATAACTTGTGATTTTTTTTCATTATAAATAATTTCTGTAAGCTGTTACAGCTCCAGTATACCCAGTGCAAAATAAGACAGCAGGTGTAAATTCTCAACTTGGACATATTCCAAACACTAAAATGAAAATAAAATGATTTTTTCTACTTTTGTTGTCTGGTGACTTTGTTTTTCTATCCATATTGGTCCCAGTCTCTGATTCTGCTGCTCTCTATCCGTTCCCTTAACTCTGTTTCCAGGGCTTCCTTATCATTTATTTCTTTACTTTCCTCCTTTCTTCTTCATTTCTTGCTCTACATCCATAGGTAAAAGCTGGGTCCTCCGCAGACTTCACTGGAGAAGGTATAGAGTGGATCCAGCTTTTGCCTATTTTCTCCATCCATGTGCAGTTTTTCTCCTCTTTTTCCTTTCCCTCATCTCCATCAGTATGCATCTCCTTCCTATTCTTCCCTCCCCCTCCATCCATAATGCATCTCCTTCCTCTCTCTTCCCTCTCATCCATCCATGTCCAGCATTTTTCCTCTACCCCTCCATCTATGTTCAGCATTTTTCATCTCTCCTCCCCTCCATCCATGTTCATCTCACTTCCTCTTTCTTCCCTCCCCCTCCCTACATGTCCAGCATTTCAACTCTCTCCCCTCCCCTCCATCTGTGTCCAGAATTTCTTGTCTGCCCTAAATCCATGTCCAGCCTTCCGTCCCCTCCATCCATGTCCAGCATTTCTCCTTCGCCCTCCACTCCATCCATGTGCATCTACTTCCTCTGTCTTCCCTCCCCTCCATCCATGTCCAGTATTTCTCCTCTCTCCCTTCCCCTCCAACTGTGTGCATCTCCTTCCTCTGTCTTTCCTTCCCTGCAATATTTCTCCTCTCTTTCCTGCCCTCCTCTCCATCCATCCATGTCCAGCAACTCTGCTCTCCCCTCCCCTCCCATCCATGTCCAGCGATTCTCCTTTGCCCCTATCCTCCCCTCCCAACCATGTCCAGCGATTCTCCTCTCTCCCCTGCCCTCCCCTCCATGACCAGCGATTTTCCTCTGCCCTCCCCTAACCATCCATATCCAGCGATTTCTCCTCTCTCTCCTGCCCTCCTCTCCCATCCATGTCCAGCGATTCTCCTTTGCCCCTATCCTCCCATGCCATCCATCCATGTCCAGTGACTCGCCCCAGCCTCCACCTGCCCCCCTTTTCAGCCCCTGTCAAGTTCCAGTTCTGACCCCAACCCCACCTGCCCGCTCTTAGCTCCCCAACAGCCCAGCTTTCTGTTCTTGCCGCCCTGCTTTTAAATCTTTCATTTTTTTACCTGAAGTCGCAGTGCCAGCGTTAGTGAAAGCAGCCTTCCCTTCCCTCTCAGTGTCCCGCCTTCCTCTGATGTCGTTTCCTATTTCCACGAGGGCAGGACACTGAGCGGGAAGGGAAGGCTAGAGGAGGCGAGCCTGCTGCTTTCACTAACACCGCCACCGAAACTGCAACTTCAGGTTAAAAAAATAAAAGATTTAAACGCGGGGTTACAGGAACAGAAAGCAGGGCTTTCGGGAAAATGAGGGCGGTCAGGTGATCCGGCCCTGGGAAAAAAAGTGCCGGTATGCTGTACCGGCACGTACCGCCATTAAAAAAGCACTGGATTTTTACATGCTCAAATCGGTGCTTGTAAAATTACCCTGACATATATATATATATAAAAATAGTCACTTGCAGGGGCAGACAGAGTGGTCTGGGATCCCAGGCAATGAGAACCATTGCGCTCCCGCCCCCCCCCCCCCTGGTCCTGCTGCCTTCCTCTCCCTGTGCCACTGACCTTTTCCTTTAGTCCTGCAGCTAAATCGGCCTTCTGCCGCTGACACTGGAACGACCCTCTGCAACAGCCCACGCTTGTGGAAGAAGGAAGTGACGTCAGAAGTGGCAGGCCACGGCATAGAGAAGCTCCGGCATCAGCAACAGCTGGCCGATTTAGTTGCTGGCGCCCCCACCTGTGAAGGGGGGGTTTGGGGATGGGAGAACAGGAGGGGGAGGAGACAGAGGTATCCCAGTTCTAGTTCTAGAGGAGAGAGAAAGACGTCACATATCGGGCATGTGGGAGGGAAGTACTGTTTCCCCCCCCCCCCAGGGCCACCGAGAGACTAGGCCGGGCCTGGGGCAAGGCCGCCCTGCCTCCGCCCCCCCCCCCCGCCGCTGCCGTCTCCCGCCGCCCAGCCTCCCGTCTCTCCCCCCGCCGCTGCAGTCCGCAGTCTCACCTGCCTGCCTCCACAGCTCCGGGCCCCCTGCATTCAAGGCAGCAGTCGCAGATCACCTCTCTTCTGGCCTTCCTGTGTCCCGCCCTCGTCTGATGTAACTTCCAGTTTCCGCGAGGGCGGGACAAAGGGAGGGAAGGTCAGAAGGGAGGTGATCTGTGACTGCCGCTTCGAATGCAGGGGGCCCGGAGCTGAGGAGGCATGCAGGTGATTCAAAATGGCCGCCGAGAGTTGAAGTCTCGCGAGGCTGCTTCAACTCTCTGTGGCCATTTTGAATCCCGAGACCGTCACAGTAACAGGATGCAGGGCAAGGTCAGTGCTCCAGGCAGGAAAGAGGGAGCTCTTAGCTCTTTCCTGCCCTGAAGAGGTCACTAGACCAGCAGGGCAGTAGATAGTAAGTAAGGGAAGGGGAGGCTAGGATAGGCCCGCCACCCGTCCGCCCATTTGTCCAGAAATCCGGACAAACGGGCGGACTGGCAAAACCTGTCTGGACGCCCGAACATGTCCTCAAAAAGAGGACATGTCCGGGTAAATCCGAACATATGGTAACCCTAGCTCAGGGTACCACAGTTCCTTGGGCAGTCCCTGAAGGGGTTCAGTCTTGCGTGTAGAATATTATAATTTACATGCGTATTTCCTAAATCCGGGTGCGAGCATTTGCACAAGCCTAATGAATCCTTTTACAAGCTGCAGTAAAAAAGGGCCCTGCGTTAGTGACAGTGGCTGTTTTTACCACGTGCTAAGGCACTTTATACCGCAGGGGGTAAAAAAGGCTGAAACTAGCTGTGGCCATGCTGTAAGATTACTCTTACCGCATGGCCGTGTGAGGGGGAGCACATAACACCACAAATTGAGGTGGCACTAAGGGCTCCCGCGCTAACCCAGCGATAACCAGGTCATGCACAGTGCTGCCCGATTATGACCAGGTTGGCTCCATGCTTAAAAAATACAGGCTGGAAATGGCACGTGCCAGGGATGTAACTACTGCCAGCGCCCACGTTGGCCGGCGGTAGCTCCAGATTCACGTGTGGTAAGCCCACGTTGGGCTTACCACCACTTTGTGAAAGGGCCCCTAATTGCGACAGGGCCACATGTAACCTATGACATTCGCTTTGCTTTCTTCTTGACAAAAGACAATTAATTAAATTGCAATAAATCAAATCAAATCAATCAATTCTAGAATTTAGCCACAGAATTGGGAGGAATGACTCCTGCCCTTCCTTCTCCCCTATGTACTGCCCCCTGGTGAATACCTTCTACAGGGATTTACAGAAGAGTATTCGGATAGATTATTCACATTTACAAATGTGAAACATATTGATTGATTGATTTATGTATAGTATTTGTATCCCGCATTTTCCCAGGTTCAATGTGACTTATATGGAACAAAAGGGGGTGGATACATGGTAACGAGTGGGGTTAACAGTTTGATAGAGACATATATATATATATATATATATATATATATATATATATATATATGTCTACCCTTCACTATCAATTAAAATGTTCTATTACGGCCTCCAGACTCATATTTGGAAAAACTAAATATGAAAGTGCAAAACCCCTAAGAGAGAAACTTCATTGGCTCCCACTTAAGGAATGCATTGCGTTGAAGATCTGCACGATTGTACACAAAATCATCCACGCAAACGCCCCAATCTACATGCTAGACCACGTAGACCTACCTCCCAGAAACGCCACAAGATCATCCCGCAAATTTCACAACTTGCACTACCCCAGCTGCAAAGGTCTTAAATACAAGTTGATGCATGCCTCTACCTTCTCTTACGTGAGCACGCAGTTATGGAATGCATTACCAACAGACTTGAAAGCAATCAACGAAACAACTATCTTTCGAAAATCTCTGAAGACATTCTTCTTCAACAAGGCCTACAATGAGAACCTACAGCCTCACTAAGTCACCCCACCAATCCACTCAATTATGAACGCTTACCTTCTATAACTACCCTAATCATTCTCTTCCTTCTTCTTTTCTTCCCTTCCTAATCACTACACATTACTAACTGTATCTGATCTGATATCCTGAAATGACAATGTTAACAAATCTATGTAAGCCACATTGAGCCTGCAAATAGGTGGGGGAATGTGGGATACAAATGCAATAAATATCAAATATATTATGTATTGTGTTGACATTGTAAGTAGTATACTATCAGGCTTATTTTCGAAAGAAAAGGGCGCTCATCTTTCGACACAAATCGGGAGATGGGCATCCTTCTTGCAGGGTCACCCAAATCGGCATAATCGAAAGCTGATTTCAGGTGTCCTCAACTGCTTTCCGTCGCGGGAATGACCAAAGTTCACAGGGGCGTGTCGGAAGCATAGCAAAGGCAGGACTGGGGCATGCTTAAGAGATGGGCGTCCTCGGAAAAAAGAAGGGCGTCCCTGACGAGCATTTGGCCGACTTTACTTGGTCAATTTTTTCTTGCAACCAAGCCTCAAAAAGGTGCCCGAACTGACTAGATGACCACTGGAGGGAATCGAGGATGACCTCCCCTTACTCCCCCAGTGGTCACCAACCCCCTCCCACCCTAAAAAAAAATTTTTTTAAATATTTTTTGCCAGCCTCAAATGTCATACCCAGCTCCATTACAGCAGTATGCAAGTCCCTGGAGCAGTTTTAGTGGGTGCAGTGCACTTCAGGCAGGCAGACCCATCCCCCCCTACCTGTTACACTTGTGGTGGTAAATGTGAGCCCTTCAAAACCCACCAAAAACCCACTGTACCCACATGTAGGTGCCCCCCTTCACCCCTTAGGGCTATGGTAGTGGTGTACAGTTGTGGGGAGTGGGGTTTGGGGAGCTCAGCACACAGGGTAAGGGAGCTATGCAGCTGGGAGCAATTTCTGAAGTCCACTGCAGTGCCCCCTAGGGTACCTGGTTGGTGTCCTGGCATGTGAGGGGGACCAGTGCACTACAAATGCTGGCTTCTCCCACGACCAAATGGCTTGCATTTGGTCGTTTCTGAGATAGGCGTCCTTGGTTTCCATTATCAGCGAAAATCGGGGACGACCATCTCTAAGGTCAACCTAAATTTCACAATGGATGCCCATCTTGTTTTGATAATACGGGTTTCCCCGCCCCTTCGCAGGGACGTCCTGCGAGGATGTCCTCAGGAAAACATGGGCGCCCCTTTTGATTATGCCCCTCCACGCCATACTTTGTATTGTTGTTTGAATATTTTTACTGCTGTAATTGTCTATTGCTTACGCTTGACCTATTCTTGCTGTACACTGCCTTGAGTGAATTCCTTCAAAAAGGCGGTAAATAAATCCTAATAAATAAAATCTATAATACATATATGTCCTTATTCTGTACATTTATGTGCATAACAGGCATGTAAATATAAACACCCGGTTTCTAGAATTGGCCTGTATAGGCAAGGTGCTCCTCTGGGGCAAAGAATAGGCGGAGGAAGGGTGGGACTGATATTTGATATGTAGGTACATACTTAGGATTAAATTAACTGACATGCTAACACATTGGAGTCGATTCAAAGTGATTTTAATGGCCAGAAAAGACTCCTGGCCATTTAGATTGTTTGTCCAGGGCTAACCGGGCATTTTCAGCAGCACTTAACTGGATAGCATCACTGAAAATGCCCAGTTAGCATCTAAGGTGTCGTCGTTGATGATACGTTAAAACTTTCTGCTCAGTGTGCTGCTGCGGCGAAGAAAGCAAATAGAATGTTAGGTATTATTAGGAAAGGAATGGAAAACAAAAATGAGGATGTTATAATGCCTTTGTATCGCTCAATGGTGCGACCGCACCTCGAATATTGTGTTCAATTCTGGTCGCCGCATCTCAAAAAAGATATAGTGAAATTAGAAAAGGTGCAGAGAAGGGTGACGAAAATGATAAAGGGGATGGGACGACTTCCCTATGAGGAAAGGCTAAAGCGGCTAGGGTTCTTCAGCTTGGAGAAAAGGCGGCTGAGGGGAGATATGATAGAGGTCTATAAAATAATGAGTGGAGTTGACCTGGTAATTGTGAAGTGTCTGTTCATGCTTTCCAAAAATACTAGGACTAGGGGGCATGCGATGAAGCTACAATGTAGTAAATTTAAAACGAATCGGAGAACATTCTTCTTCACTCAACGTGTGATTAAACTCTGGAATTCGTTGCCAGAGAATGTGGTAAAGGCGGTTAGCTTAGCGGAGTTTTAAAAAGGTTTGGCCGGCTTCCTAAAGGAAAAGTCCATAGACCGTTATTAAATGGACTTGGGAAAAGCCACTATTTCTGGGATAAGCAGTATAAAATGTTTTGTACATTTTTGGGATCTTGCCAGGTATTCGTAACCTGGATTGGCCACTGTTGGAAACAGGATGCTGGGCTCGATGGATCTTTGGTCTTTCCTAGAACTAAGCTGAAACCAGCTACCTTGTGGGAGTTCCAGGACCAGAGTTTTGTTTGTTTGTAAGCCACATTGAACTTGAGTCTATTTGGGGGCTAATGTGGGGTATAAATGTCACGAATGAATAAATAAACATTCAGCCCTAAGATAACCACATAAATAGAACCACATTAAACACAGTCCTTTCTTTACGTGGCTCATCGTAGTCAGTAAAGTGCTTTATATCGCACTTTAGCAGCTATGTTCTAGCTGTCTGTGTGTCCCCGGACATGGCCTGGCATTGAATATCTGGGAATAAAGCCAGCTGTAGTCTGCAAAACAAAGACCATCGGCAGCTGAATATCAAAAAGTTGTGAGCTAAATCCAAAAATAACAATAAATGCATTTCAGAAAACAGAGGAAGAGGCAGACAGAGTCTAAGAAACTTGGCAAGGTGAGAAAGTCACTGGAAGAACGAGGACCAGAACACACAAGGTTCTAAACTCAAGCCCTGATCTCTTTCTATAAACAATATCTAGGGCTTATATCAGGGATTGTTTGAATATAGCCTCCTGTCTGCTTAATAAGCAACATTAGGAATTACAGGTTGCAGTAGGGTTTGTGGTCATTGTGACTCCCCCCCTTCAGTTAAAACTAGGATGAATCTTACTTTCAGAAAGCAGGTACAGGGGTTGCTTTGATTATTATTGCAATATAAATAATGATTAGCAGGTATTTTGATTGCCTTAGCGCCATGTCTTTGATTGGTATAATGTTTTGTTTGTCTTTATTGTTTTACGTATGTTTTACTGTACCCCGCAGAGAAATGAGGATTTAAAAAAAACAGATTTGATGTATTGACAGTGTGAATGGTGACTAAGCTAAGAAAATGGCAAGCCTGAATCCTTGTACAAACCTCTTTCTTCATAAGTCAACCCCAAACCCATTTTCCATTGAACCACAAGGTTGGAACTCACTGCTGGAGGATGCGGTAATGGCTGCTAATGTATCTGGATTTTTAAAAAATTTGTACAAATTCCTGGAGGAAAAATCCATAGTCCGCTTTTGAGATAGACACAGGGGAAAACCACTGCTTGCCCTAGAATGGGTAGCATGGAACATTGCTACTATTTGAGTTTCTGCCAGGTACTTGTGGCCTGGATTGGCCACTGCTGGAAGCAGAATATTGGGCTAGATGGTCCATTTGGTCTGACTCAGTATGGCTGTTCTTATGCTCTTATGACTCATGATGTTACGTTAGTTGCTTAGATCTTACACTCGAGAAGACAGGCATCTGTATAAGACCACATGCTTCTACTGATGGTCTCCCACGACTCTTCACAGGAAAAGTCTCCCCACCTCCCCCTCCCCCTGCCGTATCCATGATTTTCAGTCCAAGCTGCTTTACACACAGAACAGTTTGCTCAATTGATGACACAGTCAAAAGATGACATGGAGAAGAATTAAGGAGCCAGGATCAATATGCAGCTGCCACCTTTCTATTGACTGTAAGGAAGGGGTGGACAACCTGTGGCTCACGGGCCATATGTAGCCCACCATCAAATTTTATGCTTCTCAACCCAGTTTTTGGGGCACACCCAGCTAATCGGGTTTTCAGAATATCCCCAATTAATATGCATCAGACTGATCTGTGTACCAAGGGTTGAGAAGCACTGTGCTAGAGAGGTATACACAATATGCACAAATGTCGTTAACCAGAGTTGTGTTGTTGTATCTTTCAACAGTTCCACTGGCAATGGGGCAGGACTTGTTTGGCAGTGTTGACAACTGTTTGGAAAGACAGAACTATATGCTAACAGGCCATTCTGGCAATAAGGTATGTTCATCCAGTCATCACATTGAGTTTTGTTGACAGTGAATTGTACATAAGAGCATAAGTAATGCCACACTGGGAAAAGACCAAGGGTCCATCGAACCCAGCATCCTGTCCACAACAGCGGCCAATCCAGGCCAAGGGCACCTGGCAAGCTTCCCAAACATACAAACATTTTATACATGTTATTCCTGGAATTGTGGATCTTTCCCAAGTCCATTTAGTAGTGGTTTATGGACTTGTCCTTTAGGAAACCATCTAACCCCTTTTTAAACTCTGCCAAGCTAACCACCACGTTCTCCGGCGCGTTTCTTAATTTTCTATGTGCAGCCCACTAGGGATAGTACTGACATTCATGTGGTCCTCTTGTATAAAGGTTATCCACCTCTGCTCTTATTAGCTGCTCACATGAATGCCTTCCCATTGAGCCAAGCCAAGTGATTCTGCTAGTAGTTACCACTTGGGTGCACTCCCACTGGAAGGCACTGTCGACATCCAAAAATCAAAAAGTACAAGAAAAACCAAGTTTCAATATAAATTTTGGACAGTGAGGGCCCTAGCAAAATGCTCCCAAGGCTAAGAATGGGAGTGGCCCATCTATTATGTTTTTGCTGAAGATTCTTACCTGGCCCAGTTCATTGAATTCTCAACAGCACTTGATTCTGGTAGATAGTCCCCTGCAAAGCTGACGATCTGGATTCTGTATGAACGTTCATGGCCCCATTTGTTCTTCTGGTCGCTCGCAAACTGGATATATCTAGGCATTGCAGCCTGGAGCCGGAAAGCAGTTTGTTTCTCGTTATCCAGAATAATTTTTGTAAGCTTGGGTCTCTGGATCTTCATCTTAGAATTCCAGGGTGCCTCCACTGTCTCAAAGGTCATGTCATGCCCCACCACAGAATTTCTTGTGCCTGCAAGACAATGGCAAAGGTTGGGTATGGACCCTCAAATTCACCGCACTTAGGATGCTACTCTGGTGAAGTAAAAGTAGAAAGTCATAATCCAAAACCTAATACTCTCTTGAGCAGTTTATTGCATCACAATTTGAAATCAAATGAAAACAATCCAATAAAATCCAGATGTAAATAATGACATCCTGATTCCCCTAGTTATGGCTTCCTGATCCGTTGCTCAATGAATGAATACAGAAAGCAGCCCCATAAGTAGGGAACTTGTAGGTATGACAAAATGAGTAACTGAAATTACAGTTCACTGTCAAACAACATTTGTTCCATTATTGTTTTGCTTTCCAGCGTTTGAATTAAAAAATTTCATTATTCTGCCAGTTTCCTCTGGATAGTTTAATAGTTTACATCACTTGATATACCACTCTTCATGTGGACCAGAGTGGTTTACGATATTAATCTAATATAGAAAAGAACACTAGTTCTACAAAAGGAAAGATTCACTCACACCATACAAACAAGAGTAACAATCCCCATCATAAATCCAGTCTTTCACATAAACTTCCTTCAGGTTTTCAGAACCCTTATTTTATCATCCTCACTTTTATATTCCCGTATCTCTTGTTTGTCCTGTTTGTCTGTCCTAATTAGATTGTAAGCCCTGTCGAGCAGGGACTGTCTCTTCATGTTCAAGTGTACAGTGCTGCGTACGTCTAGTAGCGCTATAGAAATGATAAGTAGTAGTAGGTTTTCTGAGTTACCCAAGGTCAGCCTCCAATACCAAAATCTTGCCTAACAAAAATAGGATTTCAGTTTTGATTTAAATTGCTTTAAGGAGGTCTCCATCCGTAAAGAAACAGGTAATTGGTTCCATAGGGAAGGTGCACACCAAAATCAGGCATAACCCCGTGTTACAGCGAGGCACGTGTGTTGTGTACTGGGAAAACCAAAAACCAAATCACAAATCCTCAAACCCCTCTGGTATCCAATACACATAATATCCACAAACCAAGGAAATCAAAGTCAATCACATTACTTATACAATAATGTGCAAACACATTGTAGTCACTTAAAATTAAAATTAGTCAGGAGAGAACAGTACTAGTTTTTTGAACTGAACTCTGTAGCTCCTATGGGACTTAATGATTTCATTGAATGGAATCCAAGTTTCCAAGTTGTATTTAGAATTTACTATCTAGCCTATGAGGGCAATTATCTAGGCAGTTTACATGCTAAAATTACATTTCAATGATTCAATACATATACAATTTGACATAACATGAAATACAAAGGAAGAGGGATCAAAATACAATTTTAATAGAAAAGGGGGGGTGAGGGAAGGGAGTGTAGTCAAGCAGGGCCATTATTTAGTCAATAAATGAATACAAATGGGGAGTTAGGAAAATGCATCCGTGAACAGGAAAGTTTTGAGTTCAGTTTTGAATTGTTGAAGGGATGTTTAATGATGAAGTGATAACGGTAGTTTATTCCAGAGTTCTGGGCTTTGGACTGAGAAAGTTGCCTTATGGGTGTGTTCATGTATAATCTCACTGAAGGACAGAATAGTTAGCAGGTTTTGAGGTGATGAGCGAAGGCAATGTTTGTTGGCATATGGTATCAACAGTCGAGAAAGGTAAGGAGGTTCCTAGGATTGATGGGTTTTGTATTCAAGCAATAGAATTTTAAATATAATACGGTGGGGAAAAGGAGAGGGGTAACATGATCATATTTCTTCTTTCCTATTATTAATTTTATGGCGGTTTCTGAATAATTTGTAGACATCAAATGTCAGTGGATCTAAGACCTAAGTATAGTGAGTTGCAGTAATCCAAAGGAGTGCACCAAAATATTGATAACCGATGGTTCTAGAAATGGGCGAATTGAATGGATCTGTCGAAGCCTATAAAAGCTACTCTCAGTCACGGTGGAGATCTGGTGGTGATATGAGAGAGTTTCATTTAAATGGATACCTAAGATTTTTGTATTCTGTACTTGGGAGACAGGTATTGAATTGAGGAGAATAGGGTTTGGGAGAAAGACGTAAGATTTAAACCAGTCTAAAGCATGACCTTGAATCCCTATGTCATAAAGTCTGGCCAACAGAAGATTGTGCTTTTATTTGACTTTAGTTTTGACTTTATTCAGTTCAGTTTGGTTTCTGTCAGGGTTGGGGTGGTGGGTTTTTTATTTTTATTTCCATTTGCAGATGCTGTGTGTTTCATTTATTATGTAAGTTTGTTTTCAGTATTTTTGATGTTCTTTTTCCTAGGTTGTGCATTATGTAAGTATGTTTGGATGATGTCATTTCCTGCCATGGAGCATTTGAAAGCTTGATCACTGCAGCGTCCAGTTTCTATGCCGTGTGGAGTCTTTGTTTTGTTCTTCAGTTGTAGCAGCTGTACCCGAGTCCCTGAGGCAGATTGCGAAACCCGCTGTGTCGGGCGTCCAGGGAGGGTGTGAAGATTGTTGAAAGCTCAGTGGGGCACTATTAAAAAAACATTTGTTTTTACAAGGCGCTGTGATTGCAGAGCTGCCGCCGGGTGGGAGCGTCTCTTGCCCGACAGCATGAAGATAAGGACATGTTTCAGATTTTTTCATTTGGAGATCCTATAATAGCAAGACCTGGCTATATAGGAAGTACCGCTGGGCAACCGCAGCATCCTGGCAGTACTTCCCACCCCTAGTGCACTGTCCTTTCCAGTGCTACAAAAATTCATTTATTTTGGCAGTGCCGGAGTGAGTGTACCCTGTTAATATGGATCATATGGTATATGCTGGACATTACCATAGGACCAATGCTGATCAATAGCCTGCATAATTGTGAGCTGTGCTAGACCTCAAAAAAGGTTGAAAGGACAAACTAAAAAATGCTTGCAATGGTATATTTACTGAAATTTACTGGAATTGGCCCTGTAGCAGTTGTTCTTGTAAGAGGTTTTGCAATATAGCCGAACCAGGATCTAAAAATGATTTGCAAGCAGTTTTTGCTAAGGATCCAAAATATGATATCATTAGAAAATAGTTTATAGACCCAGCTAATTTTGATAGCCCAACAGGTGGTAGACAGTAAACAGAAACTTGCGGTAAGAATAAGCAGAACCTGTAGCTGTAGAAAATTATGTTGCAAAATATGAATGACCCTAATAGGTGAATTTACAGTAAAATGTTAGATTAAGTAATTTCCAGTAACTAATTGCTGAAATTGCTGAATTGTAGAAAATCACAAACGCTGAGAAAGTATTTTGATAATGCTGATTTACTACTACTACTACTTATCATTTCTAAAGCACTACTAGATGTACGCAGCGCTGTACCCTTGAACATGAAGAGACAGTCCCTGCTCGACAGAGCTTAGTTACAATCTAATTAGGACAGACAAACAGGACAAACAAGAGATAAGGGAATATTAAAGTGAGGATGATAAAATAAGGGTTCTGAACAAGTTAGAAGTTAAAAGCAAAAGGTAGGCTTTTAGCTTAGATTTGAAGACGGCCAGAGATGGAGCTTGACGTACCGGTTCAGGCATATGGTGCAGCAAGATAAAAGGAACGGAGTCTGGAGTTAGCGGTGGAGGAGAAGGGTGCAGATAACAGAGATTTACCCAGTGAACGGAGTTTCCGGGGAGGAGTGTAGGGAGAGATGAGAGTGGAGAGGTACTGAGGAGCTGCAGAGTAAATGCACTTATAGATTTCTGATAACTAAGTAAAATAATTAATTAACAGAAATATGAATGACATAAATGCATGTAGTTCTTAGGGTATATAGTTGCCAGCTGTAATCTGTAAAACTGTAGTAGTAGTAATACTGAGAATTTGCGCCTTGTGAACCACTTTACCACTCTCTAAGCAGTATAAAATGTTTTGTACATTTTGGGGATCTTGCCGGATATTTGTGACCTGGATTGGCCACTGTTGGAAACAGGAGGATGTTGGGCTCGATGGACCTTTGGTCTTTCCCAGTATGGCAATACTTATGTACTCTATGAGAAAAAGCTTATGGACTATGCTGATGGATTTGTTTTGATTTGCTGTATTGACAAGAAACTGGAAAAATTATATATCAAGTGTATCCCTGATTGGTAAGAAATAAAATGCTTCTTCTCATATTTCTTATAGCCTTCTGAGTCTGTTTTTCTCCTTCTTTTAGTACTTTATAAACAGATTATATGCTGCAGTGGTGGATACTGTTAGCTACTGTATAGACTTGTGTTTAGTTACCTAGAAGGAGGACAGGCAAATTGGAGGATATTCAACCCAGTGGTAATTGCCCGGTTTCTGCCGGGTTAATGTGAGAGCCCTTACTGCCACCTCAGTGGGTGGGGGTAAGGGCTCCCCCCCCCCCCCCAAAAAAATGGCTGTGCGGCAAGTGCTTTACTTGCCACTTGGCCATTTCCTGTAGGAAAGTGAGACTTCCTTTTTACCAGCTGTGGTAAAAGGGGGCCTCAGCACTCATGTAAAACCCACGTCGACACCAGCACCAGCTCCCTTTTGCCTCAGCTTTGTAAAAGGGGCCCTTGGTTTGCAGTTTGAAGGACCCGATGAATGAAAAAACTTGTCCACCCTCTTTAGAACCAGATTTCTGGCTAGCTGCATGGGTGAGTTATATTTCTGAGGGTCTTAGGTGTTTAATCTCAATGTAAAATGATTACACTATCTATGCACATGATTGTATAAGTTATGTGATTGACTTTGATTCCCTTGGTTTGTGTACTGGGAAGAGCCAACGAGGCTGAATCAGCAGAACTAGCTCAATCATAGCTAGCCTCTGTTGGTCTGTGGTCCCATGAATCTTTGTTCATAACTAACCAGGGGGGTTTGCTCCCAATTTTATATCCTTTTCCCAATTCGCCAAGCTCAGCCGTCACAGCAACAGTCCTCTATCTGGAACCAAACTGCAGGACTTATTCTGAAATCCTAAATCGTAGGCCCTGAATCTAGTCACTAGGCACCTGATATTCAAAAGTTAGCCAGCAGGTCAGCAGCCAAAAACTGTACGTAAGCGGTTATAAACGCCAAAGCTGGATAAAGCCAATATTCAGCGGGCGACGGACAACCAAATATTTGCGGAGACCGGCTTCCACAAGCCAGCCAAGATCGGAGGTGACCCAGGTCATGCCAAGATGTTTACAAGTCTAGTAGATAAAGCTAACATTCAGCATGGTGTGTCCAGTCAGCTTCTGTCATATGGCCAGCTATATTTAGGAGTAGTATTCTGCCGGATATCTCTTTTCCAGTTTTGAATATCTGGTCTAACTCGTAGCTGCTAAGCCCAGCAATAGGTATTTGAAGTTGCTATAATTCATTTTCGAATAGGGCTGCATTTTGATAAGAAATTTTAATCACAATTAATCATGCAATTAAACCAGTTTGACTACTACTACTTATCATTTCTATAGCGCTACTAGATGTACGCAGCGCTGTACACTTGAACATAAAGAGACAGACAGTCCCTGCTCAACAGAGCTTACAATCTAATTAGGACAGACAAACAGGACAAATAAGAGATAAGGGAATTACTAAGGTGGGGATGATAAAATAAGGATACTGAACAAGTAAGGGTTAGGAGTTAAAACCAGCATAAAAAAGGTGGGCTTTTAGCCTAGATTTGAAGACAGCCAGAGATGGAGCTTGACGGACCGACTCAGGAAGTTTGTTCCAGGCATATGGTGCAACAAGATAAAAGGAACGGAGTCTGGAGTTAGCGGTGGAGGAAAAGGGTGCAGATATGAGAGATTTACCCAGTGAATGGAGTTCCCAGGGAGGAGTGTAGGGAGAGATGAGAGTGGAGAGGTACTGAGGAGCTGCAGAGTGAATGCACTTATAAGTGGTGGACTTTGGTCCTGGGGAACTGGGTTTGATTCCCACTGCAGGCACAGGCAGCTCCTTGTGACTCTGGGCAAGTCACTTAACCCTCCATTGCCCCAGGTACAAATAAGTACCTGTATATAATATGTAAGCTGCATTGAGCCTGCCATGAGTGGGAAAGCGCGGGGTACAAATGTAATAAAAAAAAAAAGAGGAATTTGAACTGTATGCGGAAACGGATAGGGAGCCAGTGAAGTGACTTGAGGAGAGGGCTAATATGAGCATAGCGACACTGGCAGAATATAAGTCGTGCGGCAGAATTTTTAACAGATTGAAGAGGAGAGAGATGGCTAAGTGGGAGACCTGTGAGAAGCAAGTTGCAATAGTCTAAGCGAGAGGTGATAAGAGCGTGGATGAGGGTTCTGGTAGTGTGCTCAGAAAGAAAAGGGCGAATTTTGCTGATGTTGTAGAGAAAGAAATGACAGGTTTTAGCAGTCTGCTGAATATGTTCAGAGGAGTCGAAGATGACTCCAAGGTTATGAGCTGATGAGACAGGGAGGATGAGAGTGTTGTCCACAGAAATAGAGAATGGGGGAAGAGGAGAGGTTAGTTTAGGGGGAAAGATAAGAAGCTCAGTCTTGGTCATGTTTAGTTTCAGATGGCGCTGAGACATCCAGGCAGCAATGTCAGACAGGCAAGCTGATACTTTGGCCTGGATTTCGGCTGAGATTTCTGGTGTGGAGAGGTAGATCTGGGAGTCATCAGCGTAAAGGTGGTACTGGAAACCATGGGATGAGATCAGAGTACAAAGAGAAGAAATATAGATGGAGAAAAGAAGAGGTCCCAGGACAGATCCCTGAGGTACACCAACTGACAGTGGAACAGAAGTGGAGGAGGATCCACCAGAGTATACACTAAAGGTACGATGGGAGAGATAAGAAGAAAACCAGGAAAGAACAGAGCACTGAAATCCAAGTGAGGACAGTGTATCAAGGAGTAGGCTGTGATCAACAGTGTCAAAAGCAGCAGATAGATCGAGAAGGATGAGGACTATGATTAATTGTGCGATTGAAGCTTGTTTGGTTATTTATTTATTTCCTATTGCAGCTTCTTGTGACTTTGAGCAAATCACTTAAATCTCTATTGCCCCAGGTACAAAATAAGTACCTGTATATAATATGTAAACCGCTTTGATTGTAACCGCACAAAGGCAGTATATCAAATTGCATTCCTCTTCCCTTCCCTAAAAGACTGATAATCTCCATCTTTCCTGTCCTCCAGATCCAACATATCTCCCTTTCTCTTCCTTACCTCTTCCCCCAGGTTCCGTTATCTCTTTCTCTCTCCCTCCCTCCTATTGTTCAGCACCTCACTCTCCCTCCCCTCCACCCTCATGAGTAGCAACACAAACTTGGTGATGAGCAACACAAAGTTCTTTTCGTGGCTACTTTGGCAATAGCTTCCACTGGTGACCCCTCCAGTTCTGCTTGCAGGTCTGCAGCTCACTCAACTCCCCCCACTCAAGGGTGGGCATGTGCCCCCTCTCAATTCTCCTCCCCCCATTCTTTCTTCAAGGTGGTGTTCTGTTAGACCCTGGCAGTGGCTGCCTGCGGCCAGGTTCGTAACTTTCCCTCTGACCCATCCCGCCCCTGCAAATTGATATCAGAAAAGGCAGAACGGGCCAGAGGGGAAGGTTTGGAGCAGACCGCAGGAAGCATATGACCAATAGAAGACCATTTTCAAGATAGGCTGAAGTGAGAGGGGTGATGTTGAATCCTGGTTGGAGGGAAAGATGCTGGGTCATGCTGAGGACAGTAGTCGGGAGTGGAAGAGAGCAGAAGAGATTTTGGAGGAGACAGGAGATGCTGCAGCGCAATTAAATTCTCTAAACGTGATTAATTTTTTTGTCGCAACTGATGATTAACACATTCATCTTGTAGTTAACTACGATTAACTTGCAGCCTTATTTTCGAACATTCTTTCACTTACTTTACATTTATATGACACTTTTTGGTATTATGCATCTTTTTCAATAAAGTTTCATTTGATAACACAGTAACGTAGTAAATGACGGCAGATAAAGACCTGTATGGTCCATCAAGTACAGGTGGGCTATGGTAGGCATCGGGGGGGATGGGGGGTCAGGTATATGAAGACTGTTGTGACTGTGGCTTGCGGGGTTGTTACTGTTGGGGTGTCTTATTGTGTAGCTATTGATTCTGTTAGGCATTACGTTATAATACCAAGACAGACTTATGGGGGAAATAAAGCCATTGTAGACAAACTGGTTTTCTCTGATAACCTGCCAGTTTAACCATTTCCGGTTTTCATTTTTAGCCTGCTATATTTGAGGTTCCCGGCTTGTAGTATCAGTCCTGCCTTTTCCCTGGTGGCAATACAATCAGCTACACCAGATGGCAAGGGAGGAAGAGCAGAGGTGGTAGACGAGACGGCAGCTGTTCCTGGCATCTCTCCAGGCCCAGCCCCAAGGACAAACCCAAGCACAGGTCCAAGGACAAACCCAGTATCATAGGTACAAGGCTCACAGGCTACACAGGCTCAGAGTGAGTTACCTCCAGCTTACAGAGGAAGAGGCATTTCAGAGAACCAGATTCAATAGGGCACCATTACTGACTTCTGTGAGCTGTGGAGAAATGATCTCAAGACCTCTACTCTGAGGAGCCATACCTTGCCAGTGGCTGTGAGGGTCACCACAGCCCTGTCCTACCTGGATACTGGCACTTTCCAGCGCCTTGCTGGGCTTACCACAGGCATCACACAGTCTGCCACCTGCCATTGTATAGATTGCTTCCTGCAAGCTCTGCTCAGGCACATGCATGACTGTGTCACCTTTCCACACACCCCTCAGCAAAGGCAGCAGACCATGAGGGAGTGATAAGACTGCACACATGTTGCCCTTAAATCATCTGGGCAGCAGGAGAGAGCCTACAGGAACAGAAAAATGTTTCATTCTATAAATATGCAGGTAGTTTACAACACTAGGCTTATCTTAATAGATGTGTGTGCCAGATTACCCAGTTCATGCCACGACGCCTTTATTCTAGACCAGCCCAGGCTGTGGTAGGACTGTGCCAATGGTCTACTGGGGTTAGGTAAGTGCCAGAAACAACAGTGTCTGTGTTCATGACCCAGGTATTGAGAGTGCATGCAGACACACACAGTGGTATGGCAGAGCTGACCTTTGCACCACATCTATGTATCAGTGGCATAGCTAGGTGGGGCCATGGGGGCCTGGGCCCCCCAAAATTTGCTCTGGGCCCCTGGTTGGCTGGTGGGGGTCCCCACCCCCTGCCAGCTGAAGTCTTTGTCCAGCAGTGGTCTGCGGTGGTGCTGCCGCATTGCCTGCCCTGCTCTCCCCCTCACATCAGGCACGCTCCTTTTAGTGAAATTGAGCATGCCAACCAGGGGCCCAGAGCAAATTTTGGGGGGCCCAGGCCCCCATGGCCCCACCTAGCTATGCCACTGATACATAGAAGTCTTCAGCCCCCGCCAGCCAAGGTATTTGCGGTGACGGTGCTTCAACTGGCAGGGGTTGAGGCCCCCCCCGCCAGCCAAGATGTTACAGCGGTGGCAGCGGAGGGGGGGCGGAGGTGCCCCCCACCTTGGGCTCTGGCACCCTCCCACCATGAGGTCTGGCTATGTCCCTGCTATGTATCTACTGCAACTCCTATCCCTCCACTCCCAACAACTTTGGTGGTGGCACACATACAGGCTCAGGGTCAAACATGCATGATCGTAAGCACTGTCAAATATGTATACTACTACTACTTAGCATTTCTATAGCGCTGCCAGGGTTACGCAGCGCTGTACAAGTTTAACATGGGGAAGGACAGTCCCTGCTCAAGAGAGCTTACAATCTAAAGGTTACAAACTATGTAGTCAGTGTAGGTAGCATGAATGGGGAAGGTGGTTAGGCGCCAAAAGCAAGGGAGAAGAGATGGGCCTTAAGTAAGGACTTGAAGATAAGTACATAAGTATATAAGTAGTGCCATACTGGGAAAGACCAAAGGTCCATCTAGCCCAGCATCCTGTCACCGACTGTGGCCAATCCAGGTCAAGGGCACCTGGCATGCTCCCCAAACGTAAAAACATTCCAGACAAGTTATACCTAAAAATGGGCAGGGAGGGCGCTTGGCGTATGGGCCTCAAACAAAACAGACGCAAAGAAACCATATGAAGAAAAGCCATAATAATATACACAAACAGCATAAAGAAAGCGAAAGCAGAACACTACAGTACATATACGAACCTCGACCAGACCAATATTCAAACTCATAAACAAACTACTGAAAACTCAGAACATATTGGCAACAACTGAAACACCACCAAATGCAGACGAGCTTGCATAATACTTCAAAAACAAAATAACAAACACAAGATCAAACCTTGTAAACCCACAAATAAACATCACAGACTACCTACAGCACTGGGAAACATGACAACCACACCAAACCACCCCAACTAGACACAGTAAAGACACTATTGACAAAATACGTGCATGCATACTGCCTACTTCACAAATGCCCCAGACTGGTTTATTGAGTACTTCACCAAACACATCACATACATGTTTGAAAGAGGTCAATTTCCAACTGACAAAGGCGACATAGTACTCACACCTATCCCCCAAAACACTACCAGCAAGTTCAGCGATATCACAAATTGTAGACCAGTAGCCTCAATACCACTACAGACCAAAACGATGGAAGGTCTAGTAAAACAGCAACTAATGGAATACTTGACAAAATTCTCAATTCTTCATAAATCCCAAACAGGTTTCAGACCACAACACTTCGCTGAGACGGTCATAACCACCCTGATAATGAAATTTGAAGCATAATATGCTAAGGACAAAACATATTGCTACTACAATTCGACATGTCAAGTGCGTTCAACCTAGTAGACCACACCAATGACACTGCTTGACAACATAGGAATCAGCGGTGCAGATCCTACATTGTAAAGATGTGCAACCAAACATCAGGCAAATGGATCTCTGAGTGCGGGGTACCACAGGGATCGCCAATAATCACCAATACTGTTCAATGTAATGATGGCACCACTCGGAAAAAACTGGAATTAATGGGTTTCAACCCATATATGTATGCAGAGATCACCATCTTCATACCTTTCCAAAACAATATCACAAACAGACAAGACAAAATGAAAAAAAGGATTGGACCTCATGGAAGAATGGGCAACAACTTTCAAACTCAAACTAAACAGAGACAAAACCAAATTCCTAGTACTATCCATCCCACACAACCCCACATCCTACCAAAAATTCACAATCAACCAACAAACATACCACATCGAAACACAACTTAAAATACTAGGAATCATTCTTTACAAACATCTAACACTAGACAAGCAAATATCACCAGTACCATCAAATTGCTTCAGAACACTATGGAAACTAAGAATAAGGGATTATTCCCTAGACAATCTTTCCGGATACTGGTCCAATCAATCATACTATTGCAACTAAACTACTGCAATGCAGCATATGTAGGGTGCAAGGAAAACACACTAAAATTGCTGCAAACAGTCCAAAACATAGCAACAATTTTCAAGAAACCAAAATAAGAAAGAACAACCCCACTGCTTGAAACACTACATTGGCTACCAGTCAAGGTAAGAATATTTTTCAAAGCGAGCCCCTAATCTTCAAGATACTATTTGGAAGGGCACCCAAATATATGCTTAACATAATTGAACTATGCTCAAAAAAATGCCAGCCCAGTAAACAGAAACTACCTACTCCTACAGCTACCCAACTGCAAAAACACCATCTACACAGCAGGATTTAGCTACCAGGGTTCCAAATGGTGGAACTCGATACCAAAAACCATAACAAGCACCACAAATCTCCTCTAATTCAGAAAAGAAATGAAAACCTACCTCTTCATAAAGTTCTACAGCTAATCACAAAGATATCATTGCCTTCCTTTCAAATCTACCTCTTCAAAAACTATATGAATAAACATCACCAAAACTCTACAGCTGAACACAAAAGCTACCACTACCTTCTCCTCTTCAAATCTATCTCTTCAAAGATAACCACCACAAACTATAGATGCCCTCTCCACATTGCACAACACTATTGTAACTCCACCAAAATGTAAATTGTAAGCCACTTTGAACCGAAATGTCTTTTTGGATAATAGTGGGATACAAGAATGCATAAATAAATAAGTAAAATGTGCTGAAAAAATTAACCATTAAAATGTATTACAGTACTACGATTAGAGGACCTTTATTGGACAGAAAGAAGCACTGCACTATATCAGACATGCTAAGAGGAAAAGGAAATGTAAACAAACAATCTTACTATGCTTGCCTTATACTCCCAGTTAATCCCAACAGATAGTTCAACTATATTAGCAGGATTTACTGTTATGATGTAATGTAATTCTGTTCACTGTATACTGAACAGTTCCACTGTAAGACATTAAGGGGTCCTTTTACTAAGCTGCGGTAAAAAAAGGGCCTGCGGTAATGGCAGGGACCGTTTTTCCTGTGCGCCAGGGTCCTTTTTACCACAAAGGGCTAAAAGCCCCTAAAAAAATGGATATGCGATAAGATTACTCTTACCACATGGCCATGCGGGGTGGGGGAACATTTAATGCCACCCATTGAGGTAGCAGTAAAGGCTCCCACGGTAGCCCAGCAGTAACCAGGCAATGCCCGATTATCACCGGGTTAGTGCTGCGCTATAAAATGAAAAGTTTTTTACGGCATACCAGAAATGGTGCCCGCTCAAGGCAGAACTACTGCCGGTGGCCACATTGGGCTAGCAGTAGTTCCGGGTTAGCGTTTGGTAAGCCAACGTTGGGCTTGCTGCTGCTTTGTAAAAGGGCCCCTACAAAATTATTTCTATAGATAAGATGTTAATTGTAAATCACTTAGAATTTGTCGGTGAAGTGGGCTATAAATGCCAAATTAAATTAAATTTGCATCTTTACATGGGGCGGGGGAGACTACAAGTAGATAGATGCCTTCTTTTAGGTGCCCCAATGCTACGTGCTGAGAACCTATTTTATAATGGCATCTGGGCACCGAAATCCTGTCCTAGAATACCATCGGTGTGCCTTACATATACACATTTGCCATAGACCTCGCATAACTGCATTACCATAAATGCAGCAAAGGCCATACTTATCTTTATTTTAAAATTTGATATACAGCTTTAGCTAATGAAAGGTCCACGCAGTGTACAAGAATAATTCCAGATAGAATAAGAACTCCAATTAAGACAGGAAAGACCCGCATACATAACACTAGAAGTAGGCTGCTTCACTAGCAGACTGTGCAGGCCGCACACCGCAACAGCTAATTAGCAGGTAAATTAAATGCCAACTGAAAATAATAAGGTCCCGATATTCAGACCACAGGAGATAGCCAGGCTGTCTCCAGTGGCCCATGCCGAACCCGGGTATTCAATGCCGGGCCATTTCCGGTGACCGCCTGTTATGTTTGTGGGTAGAGAGCCCTTGGCACGTAGCACAGTCCTATGAAAGACTGAATCCCCACAAGATGAGCAGAAGGCAACTACTGATAGCAGGGTAAAGAAAAAAGCACAGAGGGCTGTAGGAGCCCAGTCACACAGGAAGCAGGAGGCTGTGCTGAAAACTCTCTAGAGGTGCACGCGGACAGAAATCTTACCTGTCCCCACCCATCCCCACAAGAATTTAATGATACATTAAAAAAAATTTCCGGTCGGCTCTCTGTCTCCATCTGGGTTCAAGCTGCAGGAATGGAATTTGGAACTTGGAACACTCTGGTGCGCGCATGGAAGACTTGTCTCTCATTCGCTAGCACTGACAGGTCACCGCATGCACACGCCAGTAGGTTAGGTGACATCTGATGCTCATGCCTGTATCAGAGCTGAGGTCTGTGCATCAGGGAGCAGAGTAAGTGACAACAGATAAAGCGAATGCTACATACCTGTAGAAGGTATTCTCCGAGGACAGCAGGCTGATTGTTCTCACTGATGGGTGACGTCCACGGCAGCCCCTCCAATCGGAAACTTCACTAGCAAAGTCCTTTGCTAGCCCTCGCGCGCCCGCGCGCACCGCGCATGCGCGGCCGTCTTCCCGCCCGAAACCGGCTCGAGCCGGCCAGTCCAGTATGTAGCAAGACAATACACTTCAAGGGAAGACACAACTCCAAAGGGGAGGCGGGCGGGTTTGTGAGAACAATCAGCCTGCTGTCCTCGGAGAATACCTTCTACAGGTATGTAGCATTCACTTTCTCCGAGGACAAGCAGGCTGCTTGTTCTCACTGATGGGGTATCCCTAGCCCCCAGGCTCACTCAAAACAACAACCATGGTCAATTGGGCCTCGCAACGGCGAGGACATAACTGAGATTGACCTAAAAAATTTACCAACTAACTGAGAGTGTAGCCTGGAACAGAACAAACAGGGCCCACGGGGGGTGGAGTTGGATCCTAAAGCCCAAACAGGTTCTGAAGAACTGACTGCCCGAACCGACTGTCGCGTCGGGTATCCTGCTGCAGGCAGTAATGAGATGTGAATGTGTGGACAGATGACCACGTCGCAGCTTTGCAAATTTCCTCCATGGTGGCTGACTTCAAGTGGGCTACCGACGCTGCCATGGCTCTAACATTATGAGCCGTGACATGACCCTCAAGAGCCAGCCCAGCCTGGGCGTAAGTGAAGGAAATGCAATCTGCTAGCCAATTGGATATGGTGCGTTTCCCTACAGCCACTCCCCTCTTGTTGGGATCAAAAGAAACAAACAATTGGGCGGACTGTCTGTGGGGCTGTGTCCGCTCCAGATAGAAGGCCAATGCTCTCTTGCAGTCCAATGTGTGCAGCTGACGTTCAGCAGGGCAGGAATGAGGACGGGGAAAGAATGTTGGCAAGACAATTGACTGGTTCAGATGGAACTCCGACACAACCTTTGGCAGAAACTTAGGGTGAGTGCGGAGGACTACTCTGTTGTGATGAAATTTGGTGTAAGGGGCCTGGGCTACCAGGGCCTGAAGCTCACTGACTCTACGAGCCGAGGTAACTGCCACCAAGAAAATGACCTTCCAGGTCAAGTACTTCGGATGGCAGGAATTCAGTGGCTCGAAAGGAGGTTTCATCAGCTGGGTGAGAACGACATTGAGATCCCATGACACTGTAGGAGGCTTGACAGGGGGCTTTGACAAAAGCAAACCTCTCATGAAGCGAACAACTAAAGGCTGTCCTGAGATCGGCTTACCTTCCACTTGGTAATGGTATGCACTGATTGCACTAAGGTGAACCCTTACGGAGTTGGTCTTCAGACCAGACTCCGACAAGTGGAGAAGGTATTCAAGCAGGGTCTGTGTAGGACAAGAGCGAGGATCTAGGGCCTTGCTGTCACACCAGACGGCAAACCTCCTCCAATGAAAGAAGTAACTTCTCTTAGTGGAGTCTTTCCTGGAAGCAAGCAAGATGCGGGAGACACCCTCTGGCAGACCCAAAGAGGCAAAGTCTACGCCCTCAACATCCAGGCCGTGAGAGCCAGGGACTGGAGGTTGGGATGCAGCAGAGCCCCTTCGTCCTGCGTGATGAGGGTCGGAAAACACTCCAATCTCCACGGTTCTTCGGAGGATAACTCCAGAAGAAGAGGGAACCAGATCTGACGCGGCCAAAAGGGAGCAATCAGAATCATGGTGCCTCGGTCTTGCTTGAGTTTCAACAAAGTCTTCCCCACCAGAGGAATGGGAGGATAAGCATACAGCAGACCTTCCCCCCAATCCAGGAGGAAGGCATCCGACGCCAGTCTGCCGTGGGCCTGAAGCCTGGAACAGAACTGAGGGACCTTGTGGTTCACTTGAGATGCGAAGAGATCTACCAGGGGGGGGCCCCACGCCCGGAAGATCTGTCGCACCACACGGGAATTGAGCGACCACTCGTGAGGTTGCATAATCCTGCTCAACCTGTCGGCCAGACTGTTGTTTACGCCTGCCAGATATGTGGCTTGGAGCACCATGCCTTGACGGCGAGCCCAGAGCCACATGCTGACGGCTTCCTGACACAGGGGGCGAGATCCGGTGCCCCCCTGCTTGTTGACATAGTACATGGCAACCTGATTGTCTGTCTGAATTTGGATAATTTGGTGGGACAGCCGATCTCTGAAAGCCTTCAGAGCGTTCCAGATCGCTCGCAACTCCAGAAGATTGATCTGTAGATCGCTTTCTTGGAGGGACCACCTTCCTTGGGTGTGAAGCCCATCGACATGAGCTCCCCATCCCAGGAGAGACGCATCCGTGGTCAGCACTTTTTGAGGCTGAGGAATTTGGAAGGGACGTCCCAGAGTCAAATTGGAGCAAATCGTCCACCAATACAGGGATTCGAGAAAACTCGTGGACAGGTGGATCACGTCCTCTAGACCCCCGGCGGCCTGATACCACTGGGAGGCTAGGGTCCATTGAGCAGATCTCATGTGAAGGCGGGCCATGGGAGTCACATGAACTGTGGAGGCCATGTGGCCCAGCAATCTCAACATCTGCCGAGCTGTGATCTGCTGGGACGCTCGCACCCGCGAGACGAGGGACAACAAGTTGTTGGCCCTCGCCTCTGGGAGATAGGCGCGAGTCGTCCGAGAATCCAGCAGGGCTCCGATGAATTCGAGTTTCTGCACTGGGAGAAGATGGGACTTTGGGTAATTTATCACAAACCCCAGTAGCTCCAGGAGGCGAATAGTCATCTGCATGGACTGCAGGGCTCCTGCCTCGGATGTGTTCTTCACCAGCCAATCGTCGAGATATGGGAACACGTGCACCCCCAGCCTGCGAAGCGCCGCTGCTACCACAGCTAGGCACTTTGTGAACACCCTGGGCGCAGAGGCGAGCCCAAAGGGTAGCACACAGTACTGGAAGTGGCGTGCGCCCAGCTGAAATCGCAGATACTGTCTGTGAGCTGGCAGTATCGGGATGTGTGTGTAGGCATCCTTCAAGTCCAGAGAGCATAGCCAATCGTTTTGCTGAATCATGGGGAGAAGGGTGCCCAGGGAAAGCATCCTGAACTTTTCTTTTACGAGATATTTGTTCAGGGCCCTTAGGTCTAGGATGGGACGCATCCCCCCTGTTTTCTTTTCCACAAGGAAGTACCTGGAATAGAACCCCAGCCCTTCTTGCCCGGATGGCACGGGCTCGACCGCATTGGCGCTGAGAAGGGCGGAGAGTTCCTCTGCAAGTACCTGCTTGTGCTGGAAGCTGTAGGACTGAGCTCCCGGTGGACAATTTGGAGGTTGAGAGGCCAAATTGAGGGTGTATCCTTGCCGGACTATTTGGAGAACCCACTGATCGGAGGTTATAAGAGGCCACCTTTGGTGAAAAGCTTTCAACCTCCCTCCGACAGGCAGGTCGCCCGGCACTGACACTTGGATGTCGGCTATGCTCTGCTGGAGCCAGTCAAAAGCTCGCCCCTTGCTTTTGCTGGGGAGCCGCGGGGCCTTGCTGATTCGCACGCTGCTGACGAGAGCGAGCGCGCTGGGGCTTAGCCTGGGCCGCAGGCTGTCGGGAAGGAGGATTGTACCTACGCTTGCCAGAAGTATAGGGAACAGTCTTCCTTCCCCCGAAAAATCGTCTACCTGTAGAGGTAGAAGCTGAAGGCTGCCGGCGGGCGAACTTGTCGAATGCGGTGTCCCGCTGGTGGAGAGACTCTACCACCTGCTCGACTTTTTCGCCAAAAATGTTATCCGCACGGCAAGGCAAGTCCGTAATCCGCTGCTGGACTCTATTCTCCAGGTCGGCGGCACGCAGCCATGAGAGCCTGCGCATCACCACACCTTGAGCAGCGGCCCTGGACGCAACATCAAAAGTGTCATAAACTCCTCTGGCCAGGAATTTTCTGCACGCCTTCAGCTGCCTGACCACCTCCTGAAAAGGCTTGGCTTGCTCAGGGGGAAGAGCATCAACCAAGCCCGCCAACTGCCGCACATTATTCCGCATGTGTATGCTCGTGTAGAGCTGGTAAGACTGGATCTTGGACACGAGCATAGAGGAATGGTAGGCCTTCCTCCCAAAGGAGTCTAAGGTTCTAGCGTCCTTGCCCGGGGGCGCCGAAGCATGTTCCCTAGAACTCTTAGCCTTCTTTAGGGCCAAATCCACAACTCCAGAGTCATGAGGCAACTGAGTGCGCATCAGCTCTGGGTCCCCATGGATCCGGTACTGGGACTCGATCTTCTTGGGAATGTGGGGATTAGTTAATGGTTTGGTCCAGTTCGCAAGCAATGTCTTCTTCAGGACATGGTGCAAGGGAACAGTGGACGCTTCCTTAGGTGGAGAAGGATAGTCCAGGAGCTCAAACATTTCAGCCCTGGGCTCGTCCTCCACAACCACCGGGAAGGGGATGGCCGTAGACATCTCCCGGACAAAGGAGGCAAAAGACAGACTCTCGGGAGGAGAAAGCTGTCTCTCAGGAGAGGGAGTGGGATCAGACGGAAGACCCCCAGACTCCTCGTCAGAGAAATATCTGGGATCTTCCTCTTCCTCCCACGAGGCCTCACCCTCGGTGTCAGACACAAGTTCACGGACCTGTGTCTGCAACCTCGCCCTGCTCGACTCCGTGGAACCCTGTCCACGATGGGGGCGTCGAGAGGTAGACTCCCTCGCCCGCATCGGCGAAGCTCCCTCCGCCGACGTAGTCGGGGAGCCTTCCTGGGAGGTGGCCGCGGTCGGTACCGCACGCGGTACCGACGTCGGGGACCTCAACCTGGGCGATGGGCCAGCCGGCGCCACGCTCGACGGTACCGGTGGCGCAAGCACCGCCGGTACCGGAGGGGTAGGGCGCAACAGCTCTCCCAGAATCTCTGGGAGAACGGCCCGGAGGCTCTCGTTTAGAGCGGCTTGAACAGAGGGTGAGCGGTCCTCTCGGTGCCGATGCCTGCTGGGTGCCGAATCCCTCGGCGACCCAGAGCTCTCGGTGCCGACACGGGGAGGAGACCGGTGTCGATGCTTCTTCGATTTCTTCCGAAGCATGTCACCGGAGCTCCCCGGCACCGACGAGGAGGACGTCGAATCCACCCGTCGCTTCCTCGGGGCCGAGACTGAAGAAGGTCGATCTCGGGGGGGCTGTACCGCAGGAGCCCTCAGGGTAGGCGGAGACCCACCCGAGGGCTCACCGCCACCAGCAGGGGAATGGACAGCCCTCACCTGCACTCCACCCGATGCACCACCGTCCGACGACATCAGCAGACGAGGTCCTGGTACCACCGACGTCGATGCAGCTATCCGATGTCTCGGCGCCGATGCAGAGGCCCGATGCCTCGATGCACTCGATGCAGGGGCGGCCGAGGAAGATGGTCTGGACGCTGACGACGTCGATGCACTCGAAGATCCCGGTGCCGATGCCGACGAAGAGCCCGAGAACAACACGTTCCACTGGGCTAGTCTCGCTACCTGAGTCCGCCTTTGAAGCAGGGAACACAGACTGCAGTTCTGAGGGCGGTGCTCGGCCCCCAGACACTGAAGACACGACGAGTGTCGATCAGTGAGCGAGATAACCCGGGCGCACTGGGTGCACTTCTTGAAGCCGCTGGAAGGCTTCGATGTCATGGGCGGAAAAATCACGCCGGCGAAATCAAAAGCCGAAATGGCGAAATTCGAAGCACCAAATTTAGAGGGAGAAAAAATCTCGACCGAGGCCGAAAAAAGGCCTACCCCGACGACGAAAGAAAACTTACCGGGGCAAAAAAGCTGGAAGTACGGGGAGGATTTACACGAAACCCGGCGGGGGGTTTCCGGAGCACTTCCCGACGAGGACAAAGCTTTCCCGAAGGAAAAAAACACGTTCAAACAAATTGGACGCGCGAGGTCGACTTTCCGGGGCTCGACACGGCGAAAACACGACCGTACCGAGTGCGGACAAAAGAAGACTGGCCGGCTCGAGCCGGTTTCGGGCGGGAAGACGGCCGCGCATGCGCGGTGCGCGCGGGCGCGCGAGGGCTAGCAAAGGACTTTGCTAGTGAAGTTTCCGATTGGAGGGGCTGCCGTGGACGTCACCCATCAGTGAGAACAAGCAGCCTGCTTGTCCTCGGAGAAAAGCCTGAACGGTCCATCCAGTCATTATCAATTCATGATTAAATCAACAATGAACGTGATGTTATACACTTGATTATGGTCCTTCTGTGGTGTTTCTGGGACATAAACCATAGAAGTCCACCTGGCTCTGTCCTTATGTTCCAACTGCTGGAGTTGCCGTTGAAGCCCACTCCAGCCTATTCATCTTCTCATTTGCGGGATACAGACCGTAAAAGTCTGTCCAGCACTGTCCTCATGTTCCAGCTGCTGAAGATGCTGTCTAAGCCCTTTCCAGCCCATCCTAAACCGGATTACCATATATGAGACACAGACGGTACAGGTCTCCCGGTATCAGCCCTAGTTCATCACAGCCAGAGTCACTATCTAAGTGTCACGCGACACATCCACACACGTGCAGCCATTTAAGTTTAGTTTTTTAATAACTTCCATTTTCTAATTAGAGATCCTCTGTGTTCATCCCACACCTTTTTGAATTCCATCATCATTTGTGTCTCTACCACCTCCTTAATGGAGACTTTCCACATCTGTGCTGTTAAAGCAAGGAGGAGGAAACAGCACTCAAAGAACTTGGTACTTGGTAGGTGAGAGGCTGGCGCAAGTGCAGCATACACTTCCACAGGAACCCCGCAGGAACTGCTTCCATCCCCACAGGATCCCCAGAGAACTGCTTCCATCTCTGCGGGAATCCTGCAGGTTCCGCAACATTCCACAAACCCCGTTCCTGTGCAGGTCTCTACTTTGGGGAACACATGAGTTTTTAGCTTCCTTCTGAAACTGAGGTGAAGACAGCCATAGCATAGGAGGCGTTTTTTGGATCAATTATTCTCAGATGATGGCTCTCCTATTGTTACATGCTCTAACATACCAAGGGCAGGATGGTGGAGGCGACCCGCCCCGGGTGCAGGCAGCAAAGGGATGCACCGAGCAGGTGCACGGCTGTTGGCTCTACTGCTCCTCTGCATCCTCTGATGTTAACTTCCTGTGCAGCAGATCGGCAGAGCTGACCGTCGTGCGCATGCTCAGTGCACCCCGTTGCTCGGATGGCAACTCGTTACATGCCATCAGTTCAACTGGAAAAACACACATTGCAAGCTTCATGGTGCACATCAAATAATTCTAAGTAGCAGACTCAGCGTGAAGTTTGTTTTTGAGAAGCTACTTTTATCATCAAACAGCCCTTTATCGTGTGCTGAAAAGAGTTGAAAGCTATCAAAGGTGTAGATAGGCAGAGCAGATAAGCTGTATGGTTTATAGTTTATTAAAAGACTTTTTATACCGCCTTTCCGAGATAAGTCAGACCGTGTACAGACTAAAAAAAAAAAGTGAAGAAAAGAACGCCATCATTGAAAGGAAAGAGACAAGGACAGAGAAGCATTCAACCATAAAACAAAGTAATTAAAAGTAGTTTAAAACATAAAACACACTCAGGAGAGGCAAACTGGTTATCTCGCCACAACACACCACTGTCCCGGGAAAAATCAGTCCTGTGATTATAGAAAAGCCTATTAAAAAAAAAAAGGTTTTTAAGGCAATCTTAAAAGGGAACCCAAGTACTGTTTGGGGGATGGAATTCCAAAGACAAGGGACCAGGGGAAAAAAAAAAGCAGAATGCCTAGTAGATTTGTAATGGGCTGTTTTGGGTGAAGGAAGTATCAAACAGGGTTGCCAGGTGGAAAATTTTTTTCCAGCCCACTGGAGCCCAAAAAACAGCCCAAAAACCGCCCAAACACAAACCCCGCCCCTGACACCCCCACCCCCGCGTCACCACCCCCGCCCCCGCCGTCATCAACCCCGCCCCCGCCGTCACCGGCCCCGCCTCCCACGTCACCGGCCCCGCCTCCCCGTCATCGGCCCCGCCTCTCACGTCATCGGCCCCGCCTCCCCGTCATCGGCCCCGCCTCCCACGTCATCGGCCCGCCTCCCACGTCACTAACCCCGCCCAAACGTCATTAACCCCACCCAAAAACGCCATTAACCCCGCCCCCCCGCGGCCGAAAAAAACCGCCCGAAGCACAAAAACCAGCCCAAAAAACCGCAACCCGCCGCGGGCAAAAATTTCCCGCGGCGGGTCGCGGAAAACCGCCCAATTGGGCGGTAAAACCGCCCACCTGGCAACACTGGTATCAAACGGTGGGCATTGAGGGAGCGAAGCTGTTTGGCAGGAGTATAAGCGGAAATCAAGTTAGACAGATAGGATAGGACACCCAAGCGAAGTGCTTTAAAAGCTACTGGGCTTCTCTGTTTCAATGCGCTCTCAGATGAGAATTCCTGCAAAGCTGACCATAAATGATGGTACATCATAAGTACATAAATACAGTATTGCCACACTGGGACAGACCAAAAGTCCATGAAGCCCAGCATCCTGTTTCCAACAGTGGCCAATCCAGGTCACAAATACCTGGCAAGATCCCGAAAAAGTTCAATACATTTTATGCTCCTTATCCCAGAAATAAGCAGTGGATTTTCCCCAAGTCAATTTAATAATGGTCTATGGACTTTTCCTTTAGGAAGCCATCCAGACCTTTTTAAAACCCCGCTAAGAGCATTTTGTTCTCCCTGACAGCTTTCTTGATTTTTATTCCTTCTTGCTGGGATGATTTGACGCAGATCACCCACCAGCTGAAAGCTAGGGAGCATGTCCTCTGTGACATAACCCAACACACTGTCATTCCTGGCCCAGCAGGGTCATCACTCCTACAGCTGCAGCTGTCCAGCCTCCCTCCTAGTCTCCCCTCTCTGAACTTACTAATGTACCCCACCCCCCCCCCCCCCCCCCCCCCCCCCCCCCCCCCACCCCCCCACCCACCAGCCCTCTTTGGATGTAGCATGAATCTTTCTTTTTTTCTTTTCTTTTTTTTTTTTACTTTCCTTTTATTAGATATTCACAAATTTACAAGCAAAATTAAAAAATGCTTATCAGAAAATGGGACCAAAAATGAAAGAAATATTAAAAATCCTAACAACCCTAAAGAAAACAATTACAGAAATTAAAAAAGATCCACTTATAGTCCCCCAATTAATGGGATTCAACAGAAATTAGAGAGAATAATTAATCAAAAAACAAAGCAGAAAAAGCATCAAGGAAAAGGCCAAAACTTGTTCACTATTTCTTATACCTGAAAGTCACTCTAAACAGGAGATTGGCTAACCGCCAGCAGAGAGCAGGAAAAGCCTTATGTCTTTGCTGAGTCTCTTTACCCACATCAGGAAAGCGTTTCAATTTTTGGTCTTTATTCAAATTTATTCTGTTCTTGAAAAACAGACGAAGAATAAACCAGCCAGTATTCAAAGCGAGTTACCTGGATGAGAACGGCTGCCTACTGGTTAACTCGCTTGTTCACGGCTATACAGCCATTTTCACTGGTACGTATTTTATTTATTTTGTTTATTAGGATTTCTTTACCGCCTTTTTGAAGGAATTCACTCAAGGCGGTGTACAGTAAGAATAAATCAAACCTAAACAACAGACAATTACAGCAGTAAAAATATTCAAAAGTATGGCTTAGTATACTACTTACAATGTCAACACAATATGTAACAGAACATTTTAATTGACAGTGAAGGGTAAAGCAACGATGGAACATATAGATAGGTAAGAGAGTAAGAAGAGTTAGAAAGTAAGGCGACTAATTTAAAGAAAGTTGCACATGAGATCATAGAGATGGTTAACATATAGGGGCCCTTTTACTAAGCTGTGTAAGCATCTACGGGCGCCCAACACACGCCAAAATGGAGTTACCACCCAACTACCGCGTGGCTCTTGTGGTAATTTCATTTTTGGCGCGCGTCCAATACGCGTATCTGAAAAATATTTTTTATTTTCGGGCACACATAACGGATGTGTGCCAAGTGGCATTTGACGTGCGTAGGTCATTACCGCCCAGATTCTTCATCGCTAGGTCAATGGCTGGCGGTAAGGTCTCAGACCCAAAATGGACGCTTGGCAATTTTGATTTTGCCGCATGTCCATTCTTGGCAAAAAAAGGCCTTTTTTACAGGCGCACTAAAAATGGATCATCGCGCGCCCAAAACCCATGCCTATACTACCGCAAGCCATTTTTCAGCGCGCCTTTCTAAAAGGATCCCATAGATAGGTAAGAGAGTAAGAAGAGTTAGTAAGTAAGGTAACTAATTTAACAAAGGTGCACCTGAGGTCAGAGAGATGGTTAAATATTATCTCAGCTAGGGTAGGAGTGGATAAACATGTCCTGCTGCAGTATGTGTGTGTGAGTGAGACTAACAAGTTAGTTAGTTCTTCCTAGGGTTACCATATTTTGTCCCCCAAAAAGGAGGACACATGCCCCGCCCCCTTTCACACCCCACTCCGCCCCATGACACCCTCACTCCGACCCTATCACATTTTCCCCTCCCCCTGTCACATACTCCATCGCCCCCCCCTCCCTGTCACCCCCCTCCCCTTATCTTACTACTGCCCTGGTGGTCTAGTGACCTCTTCGGGGCAGGATATCAAGCCCGGTGCTCTAACCACTAGGCCACTCCTTTACATGATAGCCTATGTTGGTGGTTTTCACTGTTTTCTGTAATTTATGAGAGACTGTGGATCCTTCAACATTTTAGAGCTAAGTAGACACATTGAAAATAATTTTGCTCAGTGTGCTGCTGCGGCTAGGAAACGAATAGAATGTTGGGTATTATTAGGAAAGGTATGGAGAACAGATGTGAGGATGTTATAATGCCGTTGTATCGCTCCATGGTGCGACCACACCTTGAGTATTGTGTTCAATTCTGGTCGCCGCATTTCAAGAAAGGTATAGTAGAACTGGAAAAGGTTTAGCAAAGGGCGACAAAAATGATAGTGGGGATGGGACGACTTCCCTATGAAGAAAGACTAAGGCTAGGGCTTTTCAGCTTGGAGAAAAGACGGCTGAGGGGAGACATGATAGAGGTATATAAAATAATGAGTGGAACAGGAGGATGTGAAGCATCTGTTCACACTTTCCTAAAATACTAGGACTAGGGGGCATGCGATGAAACTACAGTGTAGTAAATTTAAAACAAATAGGAGAAAATATTTCTTCACCCAACGCGTAATTAAACTCTGGAATTTGTTGCCAGAGAACGTAGTGAAGGCGGTTAGCTTGACAGAGTTTAAAAAGGGGTTGGACGGTTTCCTAAAGGACAAGTCCATAGACCACTACTAAATGGACTTGGGAAAAATCCACAGTTTCGGGAATAACTTGTATAAAATGTTTGTACGTTTGGGTAGCTTGCCACGTGCCCTTGACCTGGATTGGCCGCTGTCGGGGACAGGATGCTGGGCTCGATGGACCTTTGGTCTTTTCCCAGTATGGCATTACTTATGTACTTATCTGTGAATTTTCATTTATATTTTTGTAAGAGATATTTAAAATGAGGGTTTTTTTTTAAATTTGTATTGACACGACTACTAAATCTCCTATGTAGGCTTAAAAAAACACTTCTAGGAACACACATTTTCCATCACTTTTTGTATTTATTTGATTTTCTCCAGGATTGTTTGTGCATGTCTGTTTGTTGTCTGTGTTCCTGCCTTTTGAATCAATGCCCACGTTTCTTGGGGATATAGCACCTACCATCAGAGCTACCGAGTCTACCCCAGCTCCACAACATTAACTGTCTTTCTGCTACTATCATTTGTCCACAGAAAGCCTATAAAAATTATATTAACAAGGTTATGTTCATGAGTAATGCGTAAGTACATAAGTATTGCCACACTGGGACAGACCAAAGGTCCATCAAGCCCAGTATCCTGTTTCCAACAGTGTCCAATCCAGGTCACAAATACCTGACAAGATCCTAGAAAAGCTCAATACATTTTATGCTGCTTATCCAGAAATAAGCAGTGTATTTTCCAAAGTCAATTTAATAATGGTCTATAGACTTTTCGTTTAGGAAGCCGTCCAGACCCTTTTAAAACCCTGTTAAGCTAACTGTACCCAGAGAAAACGTTCCAAGGGTTTAACAAAAAATAGGGAAGTATAAAAAAAGAAAGTCATAGAAATCATTAGAAAAAGTGTAGTTATTAAAATTAGTGGCTGTGCACGTAAGTGATCCCTTTTTACCCCTCCCCCAGTGAGCACCCAAGTTTAATACCACCAAAATACCTACAGAAGCGCACCTTAGTAACAGAACCCTTGCTGTTTGGAAAATAAAGGGCTGAAGGGAAGTATTCTTATTAAGGGGTCATTTTACTAAGGTATGCTGAAAAATGGCCTGCGGAAGTGTAGACGCATGTTTTGGGTGCGCGCAGAATCATTTTTCAGTGCACCTGCAAAAAAAAAAGCCTTTTTAAAATTTTTTGCCAAAATGGACATGCAGCAAAATGAAAATTGCTGCGCGTCCATTTTGGGTCTGAGACCTTACCACCAGCCATTGACCTAGCGGTAAAGTCTCATGCGGTAACCGGGCAGTAATGACCTACCCGTGCAAAATGCCACTACGCACGCCGGAAACTAAAAAATATTTTTGGGGCATGTAGCAGACGTGCGCCAAAAATGAAATTACCACAAGAGCCATGCAGTAGCTGTACAGTAACTTCATTTTGACGCATGTTGGGCGCACATAGATGCTTATGCGACTTAGTAAAATGGCCCCTAAGTCCTTCTGTGACCTTGGGCAAGTCACCTCCACACATTTCTAAGTCTCACAAAGTTTTTTTTGTTTGTTTTTTTTTAAAGAGACAAAGTTTGCATCTTTGGTTACTTGCTATTGAATAATTCAAGGTACTGCAAATGTGTTCCTGTATCCTCCAGCATGACTGAGATGCTAGTTCAGTTATCGGGTTAGGAAACATACATAAGCCTGAGCTCGGAATTTTTGATGCTTAACTTCAACAAATAAATACTGTACGGTATGAGAAATCAGTCACCAGGCATTTAAGCTTTGAGAAAGAAAAGTTCCATGCATCCAGATTTGGTTGTTTTCCTATGTGGTTGGAAGCTAAATAATAAAATCCCTCCATAGAACTATTTCCATTTCCACACTGGGATACAAGTCCTAAGTTTTTATATATTCTTTAAAATAAAAGATTGCTAAATGAAGCCCGATATAGCCCTGTACATGACTCAGCACATGGAAATCATAAGTTTTGAATTGACACTGATGGCTGGCTTCAGTCTACACTCTCCCCCCCCCCCCCCCCCCCCCCCCCCCCCCCCAAAAGTAACTTTCAACAAGCAAATTGAAATATATCTACCTGGGCAGTTTCTTAATACTTGAACAACCACAAGTGAATGACCTTACCTCCAACATCTAAGTCCACTTTGTAGTTGATGAAATGATTGTGGATCGTACCCAGGGTGTACTCCCCAACTCTATTTCCATATTCTGTCCCATTAGCAAAGAAAAATGATGATGTTATGTATCCTGTGGCATGAACTTTGGATTCAATTGCTCCATTGCTGTAGAAGATGAAGTCAAACACATAGTCATAATTGCCCAGGGTAGAAATAGATCTGACGACTAACACAGTGTTGGGTAGCCCTCCGTAATACATAGAATAAAAGTTGGAATAGTGGCGTCTCAAAGGCAAGCCAGAGTTTTGTTCAAAAATGCAGATGGAGTTTTTCAACTTCTCTGACTTTTCAGACTCCATTAGGTGATTTGTGTCCACATAGGTAGCTGTGTAGGGGCAGTCAATCCCCTTGACCATCTGAAATGCAAATCTTCCAATACCAAAACTCCCATCCATGTATCTAGTTACCATGCCACCGGGAGCATTTGACCCATAAACAGAAATGGCATCCTGGAGGCTCAGTTCATAAACAATCCTTTCTCCCTTAAATCTAATGTCAAAGAGACGTAATCCCGTATTCACACTGATGCCAAAGGCAAACCTCCAGGACTGAAAAAGCACTTGGTTGTTCTTGACACTGTAACGTGGACCATGAGGCTCATACTGCAAGGGAATGGCTGTTGTGGAAGCTTTTGGAGGTCTCAAGGATGCTAAATTTGTCTCTGGTGTAACTTTCTTAATCTTCACTACAGGTAAGTTGCCCAAGATGTACATGTTTTCCAGGTGAGTCATGTTATTGAAGTACATACCATTGTAAAATACCTTTTGCAGTTTCCACTGGGAAATATTTAGGCTTTTATGATCCACCAAAATCTCCAGGCCCACTGGGTGCAGGAAGAAACCAGCCCCTGGTGGATTCTGGAAGACAACAAACCATGTGTTGCGGTCTCCCGACTGGGACCCCCTGGGAGCAGTTGTGAGGCCAACAAAGTCTTCATCCTTTTCATAACCTAAAATTTCTCTCATAAATCTGCTGGCCTTGGGGAATTCTCCATCGTTCAGAAAAGAATGTAATTGATCATACTCCTTTAGAATAACTGGACGGCGATGATAAGGCAGATTGGCTTTGTATTTCTCCAATGTGATATCCTTGCAGTAGGTTGGCGTGGGGAGAGGGCCAACTATGTACTCTGTAATGTTGGGATCTGGTTGGTTGCCAAAGAAAACCACAGCCAGTGCCTCCCTCTTGGGCTTGGGTTTACCTTTATCCAAGTAGTCCAGTACCTTTTGCTTTTTAGGAAACTGCACATCTATGGAATAGATGCAGTTGTCAGAGGGGTTTGCATTAATGGCATCAACAAAATCCACCCCAAGCTCGTTCTTGAGGTAGCTCACCACCTGGGAGAACTCATCCGGAGTCAAGTCAGAGAAGACCGTGCTCTGGTCATCGTGCTTTGCCTGCTGATCACTGGTTGCTGGAGGTCCACAACTTTTTCCTTTGCCTGAGCCAGACAACAGGAGGCAAGTTAAGACAACAATGACAGCCAAAAGCAAGACCAGAATGACAAGAACTATTTTTAAATTCATTTTTGGTCACTTGCAGCTTATGATCTATGAACCTCTCGGTGTGCTGCCTCAGCTTTCAAAAGAGCTCTCTCAAACTTGTACAGTCTATTTAAATTACTAGATTTTGGCAGGAAATGTGGACAGGGAAGGGGAGGGCCAATGGAATGGCAGAGGTTTGATAAGATCCTCCTGGGGAAGTTTCTTCTTTGAAGCTCTGCAGAGCAGGAAGAGTTCAGATTGGAAAGGAAGGAATGTCAGATTCCTCATTTTTTTGACAGGAACTTCAGATAAAGGAGTTGCGAACTCCATCAGCTCTGCTCTCAGCCCAGTGCAAGAGAAAAGACTGTGAACCATTTCAGAAATGCAAAACTTCTAAATGTCATCTGATCCTTTTCTTTGGAAATTACAATTATACATTTTTAATTATTTCTCCAGGTCACTGTCCAGAAATATTCTGAACTGCATCATTGGTTTAATATGTAATTTTGAACTAGTGTAGGATAAAGTTGCAGTTAATTAAAGACACTGGTCTGGCAAACTAACCCTGGTTCTTTGTTAGTAAGGGGTCCTTTTACTAATGTGTGCTGAAAATGGTCTGTGCCTGTGTAGACGCATGTATTGGATGCACACAGGTCCATTTTTCAATGCACCAGCAAAAAAGGCCTTTTTTTTTCTTGCTGAAAATGGGCATGCAGCAAAATAGTAACATAGTAAATGATGGCAGATAAAGACCTGTACGGTCCATCCAGTCTGCCCAACAAGATAAGCTCATTTTACATGGTATGTGATACTTTATATGTATATCCGAGTTTGATTTGTCCTTGCCTTTCTCAGGGCACAGACCGTAAAAGTCTGCCCAGCACTGTTCCTGTACTAAAAGTTCTGAAGCTAATGTCGAAGCCCCTTAAATTTACACTCCAGCCCATCCATATCTATTAACCACGATCAGGGCGCAGACCGTAGAAGTCCGCCCAGCATTGGTTTTACTCTCCAATTACCGGCGTCACCACCCAATCTCTGCTAAGATTCCGTAGATCCATTCCTTCTAAACAGGATTCCTTTGTGTTTATCCCACGCATGGGAAGGTGGTAGAACTAGAGGACATGAATTGAGGTTAATGGGGAGCAGACTCAGGAGTAATATCAGGAAGAATTTTTTCACGGAGAGGGTGGTGGATATGTGGAATTCCCTCCACGGGAGGTGGTGGAGATGAAAACGGTAATGGAATTCAAACAAGCGTGGGATAAATAAAAATCAGTGCGTGTCCATTTTGGGCCTGAGACCTTACCACCACCCGTTGACTTAGCGGTAAGGTCTCCCACTTTAAACGGGTAGTAATCATCAGCATGCGTACACTGCCGACTACCACCCAGTTAGCGTCACATGGTAGAAAATAAAAATGTTTTCTGCTATGCATATCAGACATGCGTAAAAAATGGAATTACTACCCAGGGCATGCAGTAGCCGGGCAGTAGTTCCAAACTGAAGCGCGTTGGAGGCGCATACACGCCTTAGTAAAAGGGCACCTAAATTGCTTTCAGCACAGTTAAAAAGAGGAAAGCTGAATTGTTTGCTGAACCACAAAACATCTACATCTTTATTTATTATTATTTATTTGTTGCATTGTATCCCACAGTTTCCCACCTCTTTGCAGGCTCAATGTGGATTACATAAAGCCATAGTGGCATTCGCCATTTACGGAATGAGAAATACAAGGTATTATAAGGTTTAGGGTACCAACAGTAATAAGATAAATTAAAGTAAGTGTATAAACAGTACATAACAAGTGTAAGAAACAGCAATGAGTTATTTTTGGTCCAGGTTTCTGTCAGGTACTTGTGACCTGGATTGACCACTGCTGGAAACAGGACATGCGGCAAAATAAAAATTGCCACGCGTCCATTTTGAGTCTGAGAACTTAACCGCCAGCCATTGACTTAGAGGTAAGGTCTCACGCGTTAACTAGGCGGTAATGACCTACGTGCATAGAATGCCACTTGACACGCTTCCGCTACACGGGTCAGAAAATTTGGGGGGATGCACGTCAAAAATAAATTACTGTGGAAGCGACCTCGGCTACCAGAATTATCGGCCGTGCTGGAAAGACTGAAACACATCCAACTGATGTCGAAGCTCACTGCACTACACAATGGACACATAATACAACATCAGAGAATATGGGACTTGTATAATACTTGGTCATCTGCTAACGTAAGCCAATAAAGACACATAGTACTTAGATCAAAGGGGGGAAGGGGGAGGGGAGGGTGGGAGATTTGAGGGATTTGGGACATGGTTAATACTTACTGTTAATAATTATAGCAGTTAAGCTTTCAGAAGAGTTATTCAGTTACATATACCTGTTGATGACATTGTTTTGATGGTATTGATTCTGTATGGCAATGAAAAATGATTAAATAAAAATAAAGCTGAAAAAAAAATAAAATAAAATTACTGCAAAGGCCATGCGGTAGCCTGGGAGGTAACTCAAAATTGGCACGCATTGGGCACACAAAGGCACCTATGCGGCTTAGTAAAAGGGCCCCTTAGTTTGTAATTCCACTGTAGGAATTCTTGCTTCTCTTGCTTCGTTCCTGTACAAGGGACTGCTTGCTGGAGCCTGCTCTGTGAGTGCTGTGGCACCCCCAATATTGAACAATCTCCTCGACTGTGTCCAGGGACAGGTACTTTCCACTGGATTTAGCACCCTGCAATAATTTGAAAAAGTTGGTTCCTATGACTGTGGTTTGCTACTGGGGAAAGGACCTGCATTTTGTTCTCAGCTTCAGATTAGCTGAGGCTGGGGAACCTGAGGGAAGGGTGCAGGAGACACAGTTCTTATGCAATGGCTACAGCTGATGTCTAGACTTAGAGCAACAATATATTGACCAACAGGACAGCAAGGACTGCTGAAGGGGTTGCCTATATACTCTTACCTATGGCACCACCTCAATCATCGCTGCCAAGGAGCCTAGAACCTCAAAATATCTCAAGCCGTCAGACCACCAAGATAGATCAGGCACCGCACCTGCACCTGACATTTCAACATTCTGTGCTCCAGAAGAAACACCTTGCCTATGCAGGTATTGAACCAGACCCCCAAATACCCCAGTGTCTGAGAGGACGTGAGCCTGCTCTTGGCTGTGTTTACAACGCAGCCGAAATGGTGCAATAGACTCACTATGCGGGTGGTGACCCTCTTGCTCTCTGAGGAACTTGGTGTGAATCAACCAGTCATTGAGGTAAGGATAAACCAGAATGCCATCCTTCCAGAGTTAGGCCACCACCATGACCATCACCTTGGAGAAGGTTCTCGGTGCCATGGCCAGACTGAAGGGAAGGCCCTGAACTGATACTGCTCCCCTAGGATTGTAAAACTCAAAAACTTGTGATGATCCAGATGGATGGGAATGTGCAGATAAGCCTCAGACAGGTCCAGGATGATGAGAAATTCTCCACGGTGGACAGCCGGACTGACCTCAAAGTTTCCATCTGAAAGGGAGACACACAGAGAGCCCTGTTGACGCCCTCGAGGTCCAAGATGGAATGAAAGGAACCCTCCTTTTTGGGCACCACAAAATAAATGGAATACTGCCAAACCTCTCTCAGCTGGAGGCACTGGAACAATGGCATTCAACAGGAACAACCTGTCCAAGGTTTGCCACTCAAACTATGCCTTCTGTGCTGTCCTGCATGGAGAGACTACAAAAGGTCAGGAAGTGGATGACGAAACTCCAGCAGGTAACCAAACTGCAGAATGTCCAGGATCCAACAGTCTGACATAATCTGGACCCATCTCCAGTAGAAATGCTGTAAATACCCCCCTACCACCACCACCATTGAGAGGTCCAGAGACTGGGCCTCAAACCTTCATAATGCAGTTCAGGTGGCACCAGAAGCTCCTTGAGCTCCCTTTCAGCTCCTGCACCAGCCACTTTGAAAGGACAGAAAGGACTGAGACCTGGACCAAAATCTGCCATGCTGTGAACCAGCAAAGCGACTCAAATGAGAATGACGAATGTCTCTGGCCTGTCCCCTAGAGGATCCCGAAAACTAAACCCTGACCTGTTCCTTCTCCAATTTCTCCAGAGCCTCTCCAAAGAGCGGTGTTCCATGAAAAGGAACTGACTAAGTCACACCTTAGACGCCATGTCAGCCAACCACTGACAAAGCCAGAGAAAAGAATGCTCTACGACTGACAACACCAAGGCCTTTGCCGAGGTCCTGACAAAATCCTATAGGATATCTGCCAAAAAAGACCACCCCCAATTCCAAATTAGCAAGATCAACAGTAGATTCTCCAGGCTGAGGCTCTACCTCCTTTAAGGAAACATCTAAAGAGGAAATTATTTGGTTCATATCATCTACCTTAGAGACGACACACTGAATAAAGTCACAGAACTGTTGTACTGGACACTGAAGCAATGTTTCAGTCCTGTTCACAACTTTCCATACATCTAAGAGTGAAACTTGCAAAGAGCCAGCATCCAATACTGGGACTTCCTTTGGAAACCCCGCGCAGGCTAAATAGAAAATACAGCAGAAGATGGAGAGGATAACAATTGATGGGGAAAAAATAGCTTGGGACAAACCCCGCACAGGGGTTACATGGGAAGCCATAGGTGGCTCAGGGGGGGTTATCCTATCCCTTGAACGTAATGAGGCATCTGAGTCAAGACCTGCAGTTAGAGAGGGGAAGTCTTTACTTAGAGGTCCCAGATGTCTCTCAGTCAGATGTTTAATCTTGGCTTTGCGCTTCCCCAGGTTGGTGCTTTGCAGCAAAGTAGGGGCTCCCGGTATTAAGGATAGCCTATACGTGCACAGGCAATTGGAGATGATGGAAAACCAGATGAGATCTCCCAATCTGAGATTCATAAAGTTTCCTGTTTGCCCCTTATTATCTGCAGAGATTCTACTGATGAAGTATTTCAAAGGGGTATTGACTTTTCTCAGCGAGTCAAGATCTGATTTTGGACTCCTACTTTCTCTCTTTTTGTTTTCTATTCCTTGCCTACTTATTTGATTAAATATTGTATTAATATTCCCTTCTTCCTCCGGTCCCTCTCTACTGTCATTGTAACTGCTTCATTAGTTCATTGTAAGCCGCTTAGGGGCTGCTTTATGTGGTAATAGGCGGGGTATAAATGATCTAAATAAATAATGCTGATTCTATGATAATTACCAAATAGTTACTGCCTTATATCCAGGGCTGTGGAGTAGGAGTCGGCAGCAATTTTGGGTACATTGAGTCGGAGTTGGAGTCGGCAAAATGTACCGACTCCGACTCCTCATACATTTGAATAAAGTACATCTCTGCTGTGAATAAAGCTTAGTACCTAGTTGTTTCACTAGTGTGAAGTCCAGCTGAACCATTTTGCTGGAGAGCTTCCCTCTGCTCAGTCTCCCTTTGGCATTTACTGACCTGCTGTAGAGCACCTCCTCTCTGACCCCTCAGTGAACTTAACCTCCAAGAGAAGATCATTCAGCACACACAGATAAGGCAGCAGAGAGACATCCCTGTACAGACTCTGTGCTCCAGGCAACAACATTTACTGAGCATTCCTTTGGTTCAGGCTATACCATCCCATACATTTGGAAACTGATGCTCAGTGTAGTGGGACCTAGGGTGTGGAATGCCCTATATTACACTACTTAAGGAGCCCTCCCTCTCATTTCAAGTCCTGTTAAAAAGTATCTGTTCAGCCAGCTTTTAACATTTGAGATATAGCAGGCTTGCTGAATTTTTTCCTTTTTATATTGTATTGCCTTTCTTCTTTGTGATATTATTGTGCTGTAAACCACCTTGATGGCATTGCCCTAGGTGGTCAATCAAATAAATACAGCCTTGAGCCTAGTGGTAAATGGATCTCACTTTGAGGAAAGGAACGTTTCAAGTGGTGTGCGTGGAGGGGCATAATCAAAAGGGACGCCCAAGCTTTCTGAGGACATCCTCGCAGGACGTCCCGGCGAAGGGGCGGGGGAAACCCGTAGTATCGAAATAAGATGGGCATCCATCTTTCGTTTCGATAATACGGCCGGGGATGCCCAAATTGCGAAATTTAGGTCGACCTTAGAGATAGTCGTCCCCGATTTTCACTGATAATGGAAACCGAGGACGCCCATCTCAGAAATGACCAAATGCAAGCCATTTGGTCGTGGGAGAAGCCAGTATTCGTAGTGCACTGGTCCCCCTCACATGCCAGGACACCAACTGGGCACCCTAGGGGGCACTGCAATGGACTTCAGAAATTGCTCCCAGGTGCATAGCTCCCTTACCTTGTGTGCTGAGCCCCCCCAAACCCACTCCCACCAACTGTACACCACTACCATTGTCCTAAGGGGTGAAGGGGGGGCACCTACATGTGCATACGCATGTGTGGGCGTCTTGTTTGATGCTTCCACCGGCTGCTCACTGGGATGAGTTCCTGACTACCGTCGGTAGCTAGTGAAAGACCCTTCAGGACGCTACGGTTAGCGAAACATGATCATGTCAGGCTCTTCCGGAATTCACTTATAGTGGATTTAAACTGCATAGCGTGTGGAGGACACAGTAAAGAAGATTGTGTCCCAATGGGTTAAGCACTGCTATTGAGACTGCAGCTATTTGTGTGACTGTTATCCAGCTACGCTTCAGAACCTATGGTATGGAGATTTTTGAACTCTTTTCATCTGGAACATTGTGCTTATTGAACTATTTTGAAGGCACAGTGTCATCTACAAGCCATGACAAATTAAGGCATACTTTTATCTATGCCTTATAGGTGACGTGGCGAGCCTAAATCTGTTTATGATAAATGCCATACTGGGAAAGACCAAAGGTCCATCGAGCCCAGCATCCTGTTTCCAACAGTGGCCAATCCAGGTCACAAATACCCGGCAAGGATCCCAAAAATGTACAAAACATTTTATACTGCTTATCCCAGGAAATAGTGGATTTTCCCAAGTCCATTTAATAACGGTCTATGGATTTTTCCTTTTCCGTCCAAACCTTTTTTAAACTCCGCTAAGCTAACCACCTTACCACATTGTCTGGCAACAAATTCCAGAGTTTAATTACACGTTGAGTGAAGAAACATTTTCTCCGATTCGTTTTTAAATTTACTACATTGTAGCTTCATCGCATGCCCCCTAGTCCTAGTATTTTTGAAAAGCGTGAACAGACGCTTCACATCTACCCATTCAACTCCACTCATTATTTTATAGACCTCTATCATATCTCCCTTCAGCCGCCTTTTCTCCAAGCTGAAGAGCCCTAGCTGCTTTAGCCTTTCCTCATAGGGAAGTCGTCCCATCCCCTTTATCATTTTCGTCGCCCTTCTCTGCACCTTTTCTAATTCCACTATATCTTTTTTTAGATGCGGCGACCAGAATTGAACACCATGGAGCGATACAAAGGCATTATAACATCCTCATTTTTGTTTTCCATTCCTTTCCTAATAAAACCTAACATTCTATTTGCTTTCTTAACCGCAGCAGCACACTGAGCAGAAGGTTTCAACGTATCATCAACGACGACACCTAGATCCCTTTCTTGGTCCGTGACTCCTAATGTGGAATCTTGCATGACATAGCTATAATTCGGGTTCCTCTTTCCCACATGCATCACATTGCACTTGCTCACATTAAACGTCATCTGCCATTTAGATGCCCAGTCTCCCAGTCTTGTAAGGTCCGCTTGTAATTTTTCACAATCCTCCTGCGATTTAATGACTTTGAATAACTTTGTGTCATCAGCAATTTAATTACCACACTAGTTACTCCATCTCTAGGTCATTTATAAATATGTTAAAAAGCAGCGGTCCCAGCACAGACCCCTGGGGAACCCCACTAACTGCCTTCTTCCATTGAGAATACTGACCATTTATTTATCACATTTGTATCCCACCTTTTCCCACTGATTGCAGGCTCAAAGTGGCTTACAATAATGCTGCAGTAAGTTACAATGCAAGAAATACAATTTTTCAAATTGAGCAGAATAGAATAACAGTTTGAACAGCGATGGGTATTGAAGTAGGATATAATTAACAATTAACCCTACTCTCTGTTTTCTATCTTTTAAACAGTTTTTAAATCCACAATAGAACACAACCTCCTATCCCATGACTCTTCAATTGCCTCTGGAGTCTTTCATGAGGTACTTTGTCAAACGCCTTCTGAAAATCCAGATACACAATATCACCGGCTCCCCTTTATCCACATGTTTATTCACCCCTTCAAAGAAATGTAGTAGATTGGTGAGCAAGATTTCCCTTCACTAAATCCATGTTGACTTAGTCTCCTTAATTTATGCTTTTGAATATGCTCTGTAATTTTGTTCTTAATAATAGTCTTTACCATTTTGGCCGGCACCGACGTCAGACTCACCAGTCTATAATTTCCCAGATCTCCTTTGGAACCTTTTTAAAAAATCAGCGTTACATTGGCCACCCTCCAATCTACCGGTACCACAGTCGATTTTAAGGATAAATTACATATTTCTAACAATAGCTCTGCTAGCTCATTTTTCAATTCTATCAGTACTCTGGGATGAATACCATCCGGCCCAGGAGATTTGCTACTCTTCAGTTTGTAGAACTACATAAGTACATAAGTAATGCCATACTGGGAAAAGACCAAGGGTCCATCGAGCCCAGCATCCTGTCCACGACAGCGGCCAATCCAGGCCAAGGGCACCTGGCAAGCTTCCCAAACGTACAAACATTCTATACATGTTATTCCTGGAATTTTTGGATTTTTCCAAGTCCGTTTAGTAGCGGTTTTATGGACTTGTCCTTTAGGAAACACGTCCAACCCCTTTTTAAACCTCTGCTAAGCTAACCGCCTTCACACTTTCTCCGGCAATGAATTCCAGAGTTTTAATTACACGTTGGGTGAAGAAAAATTTTCTCCGATTTGTTTTAAATTTACTACACTGTAGTTTCATCGCATGCCCCCTAGTCCTAGTATTTTTGGAAAGCGTGAACAGACGCTTCACATCCACCTGTTCCACTCCACTCATTATTTTATATACCTCTATCATGTCTCCCCTCAGCCGTCTCTTCTCCAAGCTGTATAGCCCTAGCCTCCTTAGTCTTTCTTCATAGGGAAGTCGTCCCATCCCCGCTATCATTTTAGTCGCCCTTCGCTGCACCTTTTCCAATTCTACTATATCTTTCTTGAGATGCGGCGACCAGATTGAACACAATACTCAAGGTGCGGTCGCACCATGGAGCGATACAACGGCATTATAACATCCTCACACCTGTTTTCCATACCTTTCCTAATAATACCCAACATTCTATTCGCTTTCCTAGCCGCAAGGCAGCACACTGAGCAGAAGGTTTTCAGTGTATTATCGACAACGACACCCAGATCCCTTTCTTGGTCCGTAACTCCTAACGTGGAACCTTGCATGACGTAGCTATAATTCGGGTTCTTTTTTCCCACATGCATCACCTTGCCAACTGCCCATTACATCCTCCAGGTTTACAGAGAATTCATTAAGTTTCTCCGACTCGTCAGCTCGAATACCATTCCGGCACCGGTCTTCCTTCATTTTCTGTTTCTCAGTTTCCTCGCTCTGTTCAGTCTCTGTGGAAATTTTCAGGAATGCTTAGGTCCTTCCATAAGCTAAGATCATTTTCCCTTTCTGCTTTATAATGCTGTAGCATTACACTGTGTTTAAGGACCTTTTTCCGGTCGCAGCAGCTACATCTCTATTAAAATGAGTCAATGACAGTTTAATAGAGGTAAAGAAAAACCCTCTCTTTGAAGGTCTTCCAGCTGTGGTATATTCCTGTTGTTTTAGTCTTGATCCAACTGTTTCCTGAACAGAACATTTTAATTGACAGTGAAGGGTATAGCAAAATGGAACATATACAGTGGGGGAAATAAGTATTTGATCCCTTGCTGATTTTGTAAGTTTGCCCACTGACAAAGACATGAGCAGCCCATAATTGAAGGGTAGGTTATTGGTAACAGTGAGAGATAGCACATCACAAATTAAATCCGGAAAATCACATTGTGGAAAGTATATGAATTTATTTGCATTCTGCAGAGGGCAATAAGTATTTGATCCCCCACCAACCAGTAAGAAATCTGGCCCCTACAGACCAGGTAGATGCTCCAACTCAACTCGTTACCTGCATGACAGACAGCTGTCGGCAATGGTCACCTGTATGAAAGACACCTGTCCACAGACTCAGTGAATCAGTCAGACTCTAACCTCTACAAAATGGCCAAGAGCAAGGAGCTGTCTAAGGATGTCAGGGACAAGATCATACACCTGCACAAGGCTGGAATGGGCTACAAAACCATCAGTAAGACGCTGGGCGAGAAGGAGACAACTGTTGGTGCCATAGTAAGAAAATGGAAGAAGTACAAAATGACTGTCAATCGACAAAGATCTGGGGCTCCACGCAAAATCTCACCTCGTGGGGTATCCTTGATCATGAGGAAGGTTAGAAATCAGCCTACAACTACAAGGGGGGAACTTGTCAATGATCTCAAGGCAGCTGGGACCCACTGTCACCACGAAAACCATTGGTAACTCAGTACGACATAACGGATTGCAATCCTGCAGTGCCCGCAAGGTCCCCCTGCTCCGGAAGGCACATGTGACGGCCCGTCTGAAGTTTGCCAGTGAACACCTGGATGATGCCGAGAGTGATTGGGAGAAGGTGCTGTGGTCAGATGAGACAAAAATTGAGCTCTTGGCATGAACTCAACTCGCCGTGTTGGAGGAAGAGAAATGCTGCCTATGACCCAAAGAACACCGTCCCCACTGTCAAGCATGGAGGTGGAAATGTTATGTTTGGGGGGTGTTTCTCGCTAAGGGCACAGGACTACTTCACCGCATCAATGGGAGAATGGATGGGGCCATGTACCGTACAATTCTGAGTGACAACCTCCTTCCCCCGCCAGGGCCTTAAAAATGGGTCGTGGCTGGGTCTTCCAGCACGACAATGACCCCAAACATACAGCCAAGGCAACAAAGGAGTGGCTCAGGAAGAAGCACATTAGGGTCATGGAGTGGCCTAGCCAGTCACCAGACCTTAATCCCATTGAAACTTATGGAGGGAGCTGAAGATGCGAGTTGCCAAGCGACAGCCCAGAACTCTTAATGATTTAGAGATGATCTGCAAAGAGGAGTGGACCAAAATTCCTCCTGACATGTGTGCAAACCTCATCATCAACTACAGAAGACGTCTGACCGCTGTGCTTGCCAACAAGGGTTTTGCCACCAAGTATTAGGTCTTGTTTGCCAGAGGGATTAAATACTTATTTCCCTCTGCAGAATGCAAATAAATTCATATACTTTCCACAATGTGATTTTCCGGATTTAATTTGTGATGTGCTATCTCTCACTGTTACCAATAACCTACCCTTCAATTATGGGCTGCTCATGTCTTTGTCAGTGGGCAAACTTACAAAATCAGCAAGGGATCAAATACTTATTTCCCCCACTGTAAACAGGTAAGACAGTAAGAAGAGTTAGAAAGTAAAGTGACTTCAAATGAATACCTGATCTTGATTTGTCCTTGCCATTTTCAGGGCATAGACCGTAGAAGTTTGCCCGGCACTGTCGTCGTTTTAAAATTTATGAAGTTGTTGTCAAAGCCCCTGAAAAGCTCCACTCCAGTCCATCCAAGTCTATTCAGCCATGAGCAAACCACAGATTGTAGAAGTCTACCCAGTACTGGCTTGTTTTCCCCAATTACCGGTGTTGCTACCTAAATTCTGCTAAGTTTCTTTGGATCCATTCCTTCTAAACAGGATTCCTTTGTGTTTATCCCATGCATTTTAGAACATAAGAACAAAAGAGTAGCCATACTGGGTCAGACCAATGGTCCATCTAGCCCAATATCCTGTTTTCCAAACAGTGGCCAAGTCAGGTCATAAGTACCCGACAGAAACCCAAAGCATGGCAACACTCTATACTACAAATCCCAGGGCAACCAGTTGCTTCCCATGTCTGCCTCAATGGCTGACTATGGACTTTTCCTTCAGGAATTTGTCCAAACCTTTTTTATACCCAGATATGCTAACCGCTGTTACCACATCCTCTGGCAAAGAGTTCCATTTTCAATAGTGAGTTACTGGCAAGCTCTGCAGGACTCTAGGGAACCTGCCAGTCCCTAGCTCCCAGCACCCCAGGAAATAAGAGCAATGCACCCGAAGTGGGGTGGGGGTGTCGAGGTAATGCACCGGGGAGGGGGTACACAGCAGCGATCCACCCCGGGTACCAGCTGACCAAGGAACACCACTGGGGAAAGGGATGGAGGGATAAGATACTCCTGAAATGAGGAAGGTCCAAAAGACACCCATTAATTGGGACTGAAAGCTAAAGTGAAGAGCCCAGTTTTTAGAATTGCTTTAAATTTGTCAAAGGATAGCTCACCCCGAATCTCCAAATTTTAATTGGAAGGGGCTGCAAAAAAGAAGTCACAATGAAGTGTGGATTCCATACTGGCCTTTTTTGGACCAGGTAAAACCAGCCAATGATCGTTTATGGAACACACAGTGCGTGCAGAAGAGTAGGGAATTGAATGTATCGAGATAGTCAGGAAGACCCTACCGAAAAGACCTAAAAGTAAGCGTGAGTTTAAATTGGATTTTTTGTTCAACTGGAAACAAATTCTTTTTAGCAAAAGCAAAGCACGATCAGAACGACACGCATTGCAAAGGAGATGTATAGCTGCATTTTGCAGCGATTGTAACTTTTTTTAACCAGAAACGAGAGCAACCAAGGTAGCACATATTACCTGCTGAATGTTAACATGGGAGCATTTATCGCCTTCTATTTAGGAGGCAATAACTTCCCCTACATTTAACCAGTTAGCCAGTTAATACTTCCACTCCCACTCTCCGTCATAACAAAGAGTTTAGCGCAAGTAAACACAGAAAACACCAAAAAAAACCCCACTATAACACATTTGTACGGAAGCTCATTTTCATGCATTAACCCCTGGATTCTGTAGCTGTTGCCCAAATTTAAGTGGAGATCCAAGATCTGCATGCAAGCTAACGAGCTATTAATTCTGGTCATTAATTGGCAGTTAATTAGGTTGAAACAGTTATCACTTGCTAACTTCAGGACTGTGTTACACAGTGTGTAATCAGCCCCTTGTTTGATTACTGTAATGCTTTGTATCTTGGGTTTACCTTCTTGTAGAATTCGCTCTCTACAAATAGCTCAAAATGCTGCTGCTCACTTTCTTATAGATACATCCTGTTTTGCTTGTGTGACACCACTACTTAAGTAGTTGCATTGGTTCACATTTAATGGAGGGTTAGATTTAATGTCTTCATGCTCTTTTTTTATGGCCCTGGCCTGAGTAACAATGTTCGGGTTTTCTATCAACCTTCTCAAACCTTGCGTTCATCAAACTTTTAATTGATATTCTTTCTTTTCACCAAATCAGATTAACTGAATACGTTCTTCCATTTTTTTTATATTGAGGGTGTGACACTGAAATCTGTTATCTTTTAATTGACGAAGTAAGACTTCACATCTTCAATTTCATAAACATTTGAAAGCATTTCTTTTTATGCAAGGTTTTTCTGATGGTTAATGACTTTTTTTTAACATGCTGAAATGTTATTGATACCCCTGTACTGTGCAAGAGTCAATTTGTCATGTAGCGTGTGTGCATGTTTTGTTATTTTTTATTGTGCATGTAACGTTGTGATCCACCAAGAGTTGTAGGCTTGTGAGGAACAGAAATTTTTAAAAATAAATAACCAACTTGTGCGCCAGGATTTAGACCAGGTTTCAGCAGTAAGTCTTCACACCCAAAGTTGGACACAGGACTCCGTGTTAAGAATTATTCTTTAAAGGGCTCTCAATGAGGATTTTTCCCAGTGCCCCCTGTAGTAAAAAGCGACTTGCTCAAGGGCACAAGGACCATCAGATTTGACAGCGGAGTTCCCTTGTACATAAGTATTGCCACACTGGGACAGACCAAAGGTCCATCAAGCCCAGCACCCTGTTTCCAACAGTGGCCAATCCAGGTCACAAATACCAGGCAAGATCCCGAAAAAGTTCAATACATTTTATGCTTCTTATCCCAGAAATAAGCAGTGGATTTTCCCTAAGTCAATTTAATAATAGTCTATGGATGTCTCCTTTTTTAAACTCAACTAAGATAACTGCCTTTACCACATTCTCTGGCATTCTCAGCCCATCATTCTAACCACTTTCTCACTGTGCAGTTTTTATACATTTGGTGACATCCTAAAAAAAAACAGGTGCTAGAACTTTGTATACAGATATTTGGCAACAACATGTCCTCAGTTACACAGGTGTATCATACGTCAAAGCCAGGAGAGCAGACATATTTGGGGAAAATGGTGTTGCCACTGTTGTACTGCCTAGTTTCTGTCCTGAGATGAAGGAAGATCACAGATGCAGATCATTTCAGGGAAAGGTACAATCTATGGCTTCATATGAACGCCAAAGTGTTAGTAAAAATAGGATGCTAGAGGTGTCTTTCATGAATCTGAGCACATTTCAGTCAAGAGTGCCCTTAATTCAGGTACTGAATTTGAACCAAAACTGAGAAGGGCAAGCGGGGGTCATGATTTTTCCCTACAGAATGAATAGTTCTTTAGCAAATATTTTAAAATAATAATGCAGGTTACGTGTACTTATGAGGTGGAGCCAGTTTTCAAACTATGTGAATTGTTATGCACTCTGCACATTTGCTCCAAGGAAAACGTATCTGTGGAGATGAATGTCTTTTGTGGATACTTTTCCTGACCCAAACCATGCATGTCGGTCTTCCCATAACCAACTCTGCCTCAGGACCATGTGGATTATGGAACAATTTTCAGATAGATAATAGATGTGGATACGTTTCTGGTTTTAATGAACATGGTCTGTCCTGTTTCACAGATTTCCTTACTAATTCTCTGACCCTGTAACAGCAAAAATAAATAGCTCAGACTTATTTTCCTGCTGTATAACAACAGGGACATAGAACGCCAGCTTTGTAAATGTCATCAACTTTCTTTGGAGCAATTTAGTTATGGTAGTATGTATGCTGCTTCCTGTCACGTCTTTTATCCTTCTTTTCCCTCCTGATAAAAAGATTTTTCTACAAAAATGTGAAGCAACAGTCTGAAGACTTACAACAAGGCTTTTTGTGGCCATAACCCCCTAATAGCTGCCAAATAAAATTGTGGGACCATCCAAAGGTTGAACAGAAACAGAGAAAAATGTAAGCAGATAAAGACCATATGGCCTAGCCAGTCTGCCCATCCATGCCATCTACTCTCCCTATCCCTCGCTTACCGATCTCAAGTTCTCAAAGTCTGATACTGTTTTCATCTTCACCACTGCCACCGCGAGGCCATTTCATGAATCCACCACCCTTTCCGTCAAGAAGTATTTAATCAGGTTACTTCTGAGTCTATTCCCCTTCACCTTCATCCTACACCCCTTCCTTTCAATTGCAACAAAGAAAACAGCCATATTCAGATGCTTTTTTTTTAACCTATGAAAATCTTTCAAAATTGCCCTCATGAGGTGTGAGAAAAGGGGTTGGTACTTTTTCTAATATAAGAAATTGGCAGGTTGTAAGTCTGAGCTTCCCAAATTGTAGGTTGAGACCCCAGATGGGGTTATTCTGCACCTCCAGTCCTGAAGAAGTGCTAAAACAGGACCTGATGAGGGGAGGAAAACTTCACTGGTGTATCTTACCTGCTGCAAATTACATTCAAACTTGGGAAAAAGAAAACTTGGGGTTGAATAATTTGGTTGTCTTTATAGCTTGGCATAACATCAGTTTAGAGCAGGCTTTCTCAACCCAGTCCTTGGGACACAGCCAATCAGGTTTTCAGGACACCTACAATGAATATGTATGAGAAATTTGCATGCAAATTTATCTCATGCATATTCATTGTGGGTATCTTGAAAACCTGACTGACTAGATGTGTCCCAAGGACTGGGTTCAGAACCCCTGGAATACAGATAACCAGTTGAAGGAAAATTGGATGTTTTACTAGAAACATCCAAAAATTGAGTAGTGAACATAGATGTTTTTTCAAATCCAAAATGGCTTTTTGGTTCAAAAATAGCCTTTTTCCTAGACCTGTTGTGCTCAGTGCATTTTTCTTTTGGAAACATGCAAGAAAAACCGCCAAAAAAACAGGGACCATTGTTCTTAGTAGACTGGCCACACAGACATCCTAGCAGAGCAGTGAGGCAGCTTAGGGAGTACTGCAGTGGACTTGACATAAAAGGTCCCAGGTACACATCTCACCATAACCCCCTTATATTCTATGGTGAGTCCTCCAGCAGCAGAAACATATCAACTGTACCTCACTGTCACTACTCCAATAGCTTTCAAGCTTGCAGGTAACATAGTAGATGATGGCAGATAAAGACCTGTACTGTCCATCCAGTCTGCCCAACAAGATAAACTCATATGTGCTACTTTATATGTATACCTGACCTTGGTTTGTCCTTGCCATTTTCAGGGCACAGACTATATAAGTATGCCTAGCACTAGCTTTGTTTCCCAATTACCAGTGTTGCCACCCAATTTCTGCTAAGCTTGTGACCTATATGTAGATACAGTAGGTACTTGGTGTTTTTTTTTTTTTTTTGAGGACCCATACATTCCACAAGTGTACCAGTTAGAATGGGGTATGGGCCTGGGTCACCTTCTATAATGTCCATTGCACTGACCACTACTCCTGGGACCTGTTTGCTAATAGGAATGGTCATCATATGTAAAGTTGTCACATCTTAGGGGGCTGGGAGGTCAGTGACCAATGGGGGAGTACCGGGGGGGGGGGGGGGGAGGGGTATGCCATAATCCCTCCATTGGTTGTTTAGGACACCTTTTGGTCACTTGATTGAAACAGGCCTAGTCAAAAACATCTTGATTTTGGCCCTAGATGTCTTTCAGTTTGTTCTATTGTTGCAGAAACATGTTTTACTTTTGGGGCTGCCCATGTCCCCACCCAAAACACACCAGCATGCCCCTTTGAAATTTGGGCAAACTGCGGATGAAAAATGTCTAAACTTGGGCTGTCAAAAATCACAACTTTGACATTTTTGAGAAAAAAAAAAACATTCTTCTGACACATTATGACTTTTTGTTTTGAAAATGAGCTCCAAACTGTGACCTGATGAGCAAATACGAAGTAACAAACGTGGGGTTACAAATGACAGAAGATAAAGGCTTTAAAAGTTTAGAGGGGAAACGTTCAGTTTTGAAAGTTTTGTGTACTATAGGGTCACAACTAAAAACTGTAGGTACCTAAAGCAGGGTATATGATTTCTAGGGTTACCTTTTTTTTTTTTTTTTAACGATAAATGCTTCTCATTTTTTAAAGATACATTTAGTCCCTACCAGAGGCTGAAATTTGGCAGGATTAAGCAGTTGATATCCCTCTATCTTGCGGTATAAATAAGTTACATACCCCACTCTTGATACCTTTTTGCTGAGCGGATCACAAATACATAGATAAATCCTATTTTGAATCCAAATACATTTACAGTGCATGCAAATGTGTCTCATATATATTCATTGTAGATATCTTGAAAGCCTGACTAGATGGGTGTCATTGGACTGGATTGACAACCCCTGATTTAGAACTTAGCCCCAGTTGAGGTCATCTCCTGGTGCATTGCCAAGAACTACTTCCGCCTCTTGGGTCTGCCTTCTAACATCTGGGCAAGTTTGAATCTCTTAAATAATGAAAACAGCCTAACAATGGCAAGTGTCACAAAAACGAAAGTTGCACTCTTGAAGACCACTACCCAAGACTTCTCCAGGAGCGTCCTTCAAGTCCCTGTCAGAAAAAAGTTCATCCACAAACTGATCTTGATGAGAGCAGTGGTTAGAGCACCAGCCTTGACATCCAGAGGTGCCTGGTTCAAATCCCACTGCTGCTCCTTTTGATCTTAGGCAAGTCACTTTACCCTCCATTGCCTCAGGTGCAAACTTAGATTGTGAGCCCTCCAGGGAAATATCCGGTGTACCTGCATCATAGCACAAACGCCCAGCTTTAATCATGGGTCAAAAACTGCCCTATTTTAATAGTGTCCAGTATGCATATTTCTAAATGTTATATTTTCTTTTATCTTAATATCTTTTTTAACAGAATAGTTATCCACCCTGTCCGATTCTATTGGTCTAGCATTATCCAGAACAAGCCTCAGAACAAAGCAGCATTTATCTTCACGGACAATGAAGAACTATTTTGTTAAAGATTTTAAGATAAAAGAAGATACAACATTTAAAGATATGCACATTGTTGTAGACACTATTAAATTTGGGCAGTTTTTGAACTATGATTAAAGCTGGACATTTATGTGCTATGATGCATTTGCCACTGGTGATGTAGTAATTTGAAGTTTTTTCTCCCTTGAAACAAATCATTGCTATGGCTGTAATAACCTATTGTTGTTTTTTTTTGTTTTTTTTTTTTTGGGGGGGGGGGGGGGGGGGTTCACATTAGTACATGCCACTACAAAAAATAAAATAAAATACAAAAAGGCTAATTTTATGGCTGGGTAAACATGACCTTAGCACATGGAAGAAACCTGTATAAGGGCACGAAAAAGCCGCTTTTTACCACAGCTTAGTAAAAGTGCCTCAAAATGATTAATAATTAAGCTCCTTTTACAAAGCACTGCTACCTATTAGCACCACACTGAATGCAATGAAGCCCATTTAATTCCCACAGGCATCTATGCATTCAGCGCATACTAATCGGTAATGCCACTTTTACAAGAAGCCCTAAACAAAATAAACATGAAACAAAGATTGGAACCACTGCAATGATTGATGGACCTGTATTTTTAATGATGTCACATTAAAACTGTATACAAGTTTGTTTAGCAGAATAAAAATTAACAATTGTACAATACTAATCTGTAATTAAAAAAAAAAAAAAAGAAACACTTGAATTTGTCTCTGAGTATTTAATCTTACATTTGAAACTTTATACAACTGAGAATGGGGTAGAAAAGTCCTTCACACATTTTTCCACAACATAATTATCATAGCGCCATTGGAAAACCCAAAGGGAGACGTGTCAAATTCCCCAGGCAACTGGAGAGCAGAAAAACAAAAGATCCTACACTATACAAAAAAAGGATAAGAATACAGTGCTTGCTGTTTCATTCCCATTCTAACTTTTCTTTTGCTTTCCCTTTACAAAGAAAAAAACAGGAAGCATCAAGACAATTCAGACATCTGCAGGAACAGCACAAGACATGAGTTACAACAGATTTCAGGGGTGGGGATCCAGCATAACTACCAAAATACATATCCCTTAGCATTGATTAGTAGAATTTTTCCCTGGTTTTGCCAGCAGCCTTCACACCTCTACCCTCCCTTCCATTTTGATTATGTTGTCTCTTGCTTTGCTCACCTGCATCTCCCTTTTCCACAGTAGTGTAGTAGTAACTTTTTCTATGGCATTTCTCTGGAAGCACAGACTGGCAACATGCCTGACAAAACACAGGCCAGATTCACACCTGCCAAAGTCCTGCAAAAACACAGGAGGCAGGGGAAAAAGCAGCCAATGCTATTCTACTAGTAAAAACATTATAACACAAGTATTTCTTGCTCTCACTAGGATGCAAATCCTCTACAGCAGGGAATAACCTGTTCAAGTGTACCAGAGGCAACATACTGGCAGTTTGCTATTTTGTAATATAACAGATTAGGGGCTTAAAACTGTGCCTTTAAATGTTTCCATTACACAAAACACAGAATGGGAGTGAAAGGGGGAAAACATATTAAAGAACTGTTTAAAAGTACATGGGAGAGGAGGAACTGCCCAGGCACAAAGCTTTTTTTTCCCCTAGGGTCCAGAGAGCAAGTCTATTTTCCAGTCACATGCTGGCTTCGATGATGGATGGCGGTATGCTGGTTTTCAAAGCAGAGTGAATACCCAGTGGCTCTATAGTGACCTCATAAACATACAAATATAAGACTGCTGAACTGAACATCATTCTATCACGAGCACCATTTAAAATCAAAATATATTTTCAGCTGTTGATCTCTATGTGAAGCGAATGACCTTCTCCCCTAACCTACAGAGACAGCTGTTGCCACATGTATGTAACTTTACTCATCCACCCTCCTTCTAGAGAGGCACCGGAACTTCAAGCAACCCCAATCTATCCAGAAAGGGAGACTTGGTAAACAAGAAACCTTTTTAATACCGTGGAATAGAGCTGGTGAGGGTCTGACACAAAACTAGGGATGTACCATCGTTCTTCCCAATAACACAGACTCAGTTTTGTAACCTGTGTGATTTCTAACCAGTAAACTGAACAGCTGTAACCTGAAAGACAAACAACCCCAGGCTTTCATTTTATCAAAATGCCCTTCTGTGTCCACACTTAGCCTCATGCAGGCATGTCAATTTGTTTTTCTACATCACTTCTGCAATCTCGTAACACACTTGAATCATGCGATAAATGCTTATTTTAGAAATGATGGCTGCTTTTCTTTCTTCCAGGCACCAATACTCCCAAAAGAAGCATCAGGGCTGAACAAACATTTTTGTTTCTTTCTTTCTGAATTATAAAGTAATTTAAAGCATGCACACCATGAAAAAACAGAACTCATACCCCTTGATGCTGTACACGTAGACTTCTACATGCCAACCCTATCATGCATGAATTTGCTAGTCAAACACAGCAAGCTGTTAGCCTGGGTACTGCAGAAATAACTCAGCTAAGGAGAGCTAAGCTGTGGTCTTTTTTCCTCCATAAATCACAGGGGACGTATCATTGAATTTTTACTGCCTGTAATGGATGAAGATATGCAGCTTGAGATAAGTAGTTCAGCAGTTAACATACAACAGAAAAAAGGTAGGCACTACCCGACCATGGTTTTAATTTGACAGCAATTCACTAAACTAGGTCCAATGCTCCACCATTTCTTTGGGAGACAGAGCTCAGATTTAATTACATTCATAAAGTTTTTAACCAGTTCCACAGTGGCTAAAAGTTTCTGAACACTGTGCAAGTTGTGTATTTAAAAAAAAATGCAGACAAAGCTGAGCTTAAAGGGTTAAAAAGATGGAATAGGTTTAAAAGGGAAATGGCTAATATTAACTGGCACTTAATACTTGATGGCAGGCAGGATAATATCCCAGTTTCCAAGTAATTTATTACACATACACATTTTTATTCATCTGACAAGGAAGATTCAAGGAGAATCACAACAGCATTCTAAACACCATATTCACTTACCCCAGGAGGCTTCTAATGTTCATGCAGGCATGAAACTCCCTACAGTGGTTTTCACTGTAGGAATCACATTCAAGTGGCAACAGGAGAGCTTACTACTACTACTGCAGTTGCCACATTAAAAACCACTGAGGTAGGGGCCGAGTTTTAACACACACGCTGTTTCCAAAGTCCCAGTTTCCTGAGGCCCAATCTCCAGCGGTCCATCTTTATCATGAAGTGCTTGGAGATGAGTGATGCACTGATGTTTTGAAAAAAGGGGGGGCTGCAGTTCAAGACACTTCTGAATAAACCCAAGGGGGGGGGGGGGTATAATTTGAGGCAGATACATCCCACAAAAAAAACAAAAACTTCAAGGGAACAGCCCAGGTACAGTTTTCTGCCCATTTTCCTGGAAACTAACACCCCCCCCCCCTTCAGCCCTGGCAAATCAGAAAATAATTCTCATGATCTGTTAGGAAAATAAAAGCTTTTTTTTTTTTTTAACCACTTTAGTTACTTGAATTCTGGTGGCAATAGAAGTGGGAAGAAATTCACATAAAAAATGCCCTCACACCCCCTCTTTATACCAAAATAGTGCCTGTTTAACAGCAGTTTTTAATAAGATGTCAGGCAGCTTTTGGAAATATAATGAACTGGAGGGGATGTGGGGTGGAGGGAGAAGGGCAAAATTCTTAAGATTCAAATCCAACTTTGTTTTCCTAAACACAACACAGAACTAAGTGGAAGTTGTAGTTATACTTAAAAACAACGTGCTTAATATCTCCTGCCAGCTTTCCATCTTGAGAGTCAGAATGCCATGTAACACACCAAAAAGGCAATGACGGTCTTTTGCTGAGCAAAAATGTTTTCAGTTTTGGGGGGGGGGGGGGGGGGGGGGGGGTAACGAAGAAGGGGGAAGAAAACCACTGGCAAGGAAAATTAGTACAGAGTCTCCGCATTACTGCTCCGAGGCCTCTTAATCTTCTCAATGTTTTTCAGGATCATGTCGTGTAAGGTGACCTGAAATGGGACAAAAGAAAGACGCATCAGCAGGGCTGTGCCATTTGTGGAGATGACAAGGAAGAAAAGCTGTACAATGGAAGGACAGAACTCCATAGCAACCTGTTTTGTGTGCTAAGTCTGTACTTAACACACCTTGTACTAAGTCCTTTGTGCTGTTTAAACATCTGAAGTCTCAGAAGTATTAAAAGTTATCTATCTTACTGAGATTCAAAGCTTCCCTCTCTCACCAAACAATTCATAAAAAGAGATTCTCATTCCTCAGTTTGAAAGTCCAACGAAATTAAAGAGTTTAGGTTCCATGCATTTATCACTGCTGTCTACGCTTTTTTTTTTTTTTTTTGGGGGGGGGGGGGGGGGGGAGCAAGGATTAGGTTAACACTGCCACTCTGTGGTCAGCTTTGAGAATCAAGTTTTATGACATGGTCACATTATTGCAGGGAAACTTGAAATGTGGAATTTATAAAAGGCTGTTGGGGTCCTGCCAGTCACATTCACACTGAACAACACTTTTTATTTCCTCTGCCACCGAAGGGAATAAAGGGAAGTGGACAAGTGACACTGCTCAGCCAAAAGATAATTAAGGGGTCCTTTTACTACAGTACGCTGAAAATGGCTTGTGGTAGTTTAGGTGCGGGTTTTGGGCATGCGCTGATCCATTTTTCAGCGCACGTCCATTTTCTGTCTGCAATCTTACCCCCAGCCATTGACCTAGCTTTAAAGTCTCACACAGTAACCGGGGAGGGGGGGGGGGGGGGGGGGGGTAATGACCTACACGCATCTGAAAATAAAAATTATTTTTCGCCTGCGCATATTGGACGCATGCAAAAAATGAAATTACTGCAAGAGCCACACGGTAACCGCATGCCATGTGTTGGGCATGCGTAGATGTTTACGGGGCTTAGTAAAAGGGCCCCTAAAAATAATAAAGCATCACATGTTCCTAGCTGCCCAGTAACTATTTCACTCCGGTACAGCTGGAAAAAATGCAAATGAAAATTGTCTCAGAAGAAGGAACGTGTGACCAGCAGGGAACCAATTAAGAAGTTGAAGAGGACACTCACATATTGATTTCTCAGTTCAGAAATAATTAGGCGCAGGCTAATGTATTCCTTCTCATCTATTTCAGTCACTGTGCGACGATAATCCTCCTAGGGCAAACAAGAGATGTATTTCAGTGCAGCAACAGTACAAAGTGCTCATGTCTGAGTAACAGCAGCTGCCTGGAGGCACAGATTCAGCTCATGTGTTGATTTTCTTTTTTTTTAATGTAGTTGTATTCGGATACACAGCCAGACAATCTGAAGGAATTAATAGGTCTTACCTGATAAGTTTCTTTCCATTACTCCTTCCAGAACCTGTGGGACAGTTGTATCCATCAACCAGCAGATGAAGTTAGAGAACTGAAAACTGCGCTGAGACATCTCACTTGGCAACCAGTCCAGCTCCTCAGTATTTGTGTAGACAAGCAGTAAGGAGAAACTCAGAATAAATATGACCTTAAACAACTTGCTAACCATGTGGACTTCTCTCATAAGAACATAATAGCCATGCTGGTTCAGACCAATGATTGGTCATCTAGCCCAGTACCCTGCTTCCAGCAGTGGCCAATCCAGGTCACAAGTACCTGGAAGAAACCCAATTAGTAGCACCATTCCATGCTACCAACCCCATTTTAAATGTTATACAAGACTGATTGCTTGAATGGTGCTCATACCGGCAAAGGGAAATATTAGCCGGTATGAGCACCATTCAGGCAAGCAGTCTTGTATAACATTTAAAATATTCGGGTGGTTCCCCCTGAAGAAGGGAAGCGAAATGCGGTCCAGCATTGGGGAATCGTGTTGTTTGTAACTACCTTGTGGTGGGTTTGCCCATTCACCCAATACTTGTGAAACCTATACAATGAAAGCCACAGGACAATGTGGCGGTTTGTAAACAGCAGTGCTGAGAACTTCTGTGCAATAGCTCCTACGTGCCAACGAGGAGCGACGTAACCAGCTACTGAAAATTGACTAATAAAAGGCCACACAGTGGACATCGTTATGACGGTTTTACAGCATATTACAGCAGTGGACATGATTGCCATGGACTGTCTGCCTCATCAATGTTATGAAGCAGGATTTTCTTCATGTATAATGGTTTAATATTTAAACTTCTAATGATATTTTAGATAACTGGTATACAGGGTGAGTGGTGGTTGAAAGGTGATGAATGAGTGGTTTAATGTTTAAAGTTAATAGCTGGTATAAGGCATAAATATTTTTAATAAAGAGAAATTTGCATATAAAAGTTGGAATCTAGTAGGTGTAAAGGTAAGCAGCAGCAACCACTTCACTGCCTTGCAAATACCTGCAGGAAACAGTAAGGTAGTCTCTGTCCAGAATGTTTCTGTACGCCTCATAGAATGAGCCCACAAAGCCTGAGGGCCTGCTTTCCCACAAGCAAATAAGCTGACGTGACAGCCATTGTGGGCTTGGAAGCTATGAGACCAAGTCTCTGTTTACCAAAAAGCACAGTCAGTCTGTTGTGATTTCCAGATATCTAATGAGGACTCTACACACATCAAAAAGCTTCAAGGAAGAAAACTGAGCCTCTCTATGAAAGGATGGAAGCTCCACAGATTGGTTGAGATGAAATGCTGATACTACTTTTGGAAGAATGGAAGAGCTGTATACAGGGAGACCCACACCTCTGAGAAGCAACAAGAGAGCCTGAAGCTCCAAAACCCTACATTCCGACACAACAGACACCAAGAATGTGACAAGATCTTTCAAGGAGACCTTCCGTGCTCAAATACAAGGTTTCTGAAGAGTCCAAACAACTAAATTAAGGTTCCACTCTGGACATGGTGTATGAAATTAAGGCTGCAAGCGGCCCACTCCCCTCAAGAATCGAACAATATTCCAGGTGAGCCGCAAGAAATAGGCCAAAATCGCAACCTGAACTTTCAGAGAACCCAAAGCCAATCATTTTTGAAGACCTGACAGGAAAAACACTAGGATGTATTATCTTTTTGCCCTCCCCAAGTAATAAACTACTAATTACCCATTGCGATCTGAGCAAAGAAGGGAGATAGTCTACGCTCAGCACATCAGTCCGTGAATGTCCTCCACAACTTCACATATGCCATGCATATACAGCATTTCCGAGCCTGAAGCAAGGTAGCAATGACCAAATCAAAATAACCTTTTCATCTCAACCAAGGCCTTTCAATGGCTAAGCTGTATGACCAAAGAGGAACAGATCCTCCATGAGCACTGGACCTTGCTTCAGTAGGCCGTGAACCTGAAGAACATCAAGGACTGCTGTCCAGCAGTTGAAATCAGGTTTGTGTACCACAACGTCCGCAGCCAATCCAGAGCTATAGGAATTATTCTACCCTGGTGCAATGTGATGCTTTTCAACATGCAGCCTACCATGGGCCAAGGAAGACATACAATAGATGTGTCTCCGGCCACGGTTGCAGTAGGGAATCGATCCCCCCTGTGCCCAGCTTTTTCCAACAGCTGAAGAACACGATGGTGATGAAAAGGAACGCCAAAGTGCCCAAGTCCAGAAGCAGAGAACCCCATCGGCCCACTATCAGCTGAAACCCCTGGCTGGATAGCTCCCATTCTCCCAAGTCCAAGGAGTGTCTGCTGAGAAAGTCCACCTTGGGACACAAGGACCTTATGATGTGAGTTGCCAACAACCAGAGAAGATTTTTCTCCACCAACTTCATGAAGGAACCCATCCTCACTGCCATTGGACTGTGGGTCCCGCCTTGCTTGTTGATATAAGTCAACAATGCTGCATTGTCGGAGAAAATTTGGACCGGAGCCCCCGTTAGAAAGGGAGTGACGTCACATAAGGCATTCTGCACTGCCCTGAGCTCCAAATGATTTATTGACCACAGACTCCTGTTCCATCCAGGTACCCAGTGTCATATGGAACTTGTAATGAGTTGCTGGAGTCCACTGTGTTATCAGAAAGGAAGCTCTGACGATCAAATTCCTGGGTGACAACTACCATTGCATACTCCGTCTAGCAACCAGCATCCAAGGAAGATGAAGGTCATACTTCTGTGACACCAGAGACCAGCAGCTAAGAAGAGATTCCTGTAACGGCCGCGTATGAGCCCTTGCCCATGGCACCACTTCCATCGCCTCTGTCACTGATCCCAAAACCTGGACGAAGTCTCAGACACTGGGCCTGCCTTGACTAAGGAGAAGACAAATCTGTTGTACTAGATCAGACCTCCTGTGCTCCATAAAGAAGATCTTCTCCCATGCTGTGTCGAACACCCAGATACTCCAGCATCTTTTCGAGGTCTGACTCCTGCCTAAAGGAAACTCATAGATAAGACTTGTTCTGGCTTTATTTCTGGCTATCCCTACCTTAGAGCTGAGGTTTTGGACATCTCTCCCGCCAATCCTTGTCTGTCCTTGTCACTGCATTTATATCTTTCAAAAAAAAAAAAAAAAACTGTTTTACCTGCTCTGCTAATATTGTAATCTGCTTGCTGTGTTCTAACTGGTTTATTGATATCTGTTAATCTGAGAGCTAGATTTAAAAACTGCCAGAAAGCATTAGATCTCTTTTCATTCCTAAAAGTGTGCTGAGCCCTCCCCCTCCTGTTTTTTTTTTTTTTTTTTTTTTTAAAGACAAATTGTATGCTTAGGTGTGGCTAAAGCTTCTGTTGAGTGAGCTGCAGGCAACCCCATTTTCGAGGTCTGACTCCTGCCTGAAGGAAACTCACAGATAAGACTTGTTCTGGCTTTATTTCTGGCTATCCCTACCTTAGAGCTGTGGTTTTGGGCAATTCTGGTGCATTTCTTAACCTTGTCTTCCCCTAATCCCAACCAGCGATGTAGATAAGGGGCTTAATACAGTTCTAGAGATAGGTGTTACAGCAAACACATTCCACAGGTTTTATGCTAACAATGATATCCAAGTGACAGAACTGCAGGACATGTGGGGTAGGGAAGAAGTGCTATGGGTTAAACTGGAAAGAGGGAAAGGAAAATGTATCTATATCGGAGTGATATACAGGCCTCCCTCACAGTCGGAGGAACTGGGCAGGGACTTAACTGAAGACATCCGCAAGATAGCTAGGAAAGGGGAAGTACTACTGATGGGTGACTTCAATATGCCGGATGTTGATTGGGGTGTCCCGGCTGCGGGGTCGTCTAGAAGCAAAGAGATCTTAGATTCCCTACAGGAAGAATTGTTCCGGCAGTGGGTGATGGAACCGACGCGGGATGGAGCTGTTCTGGACCTGGTGCTTACTAATGGAGAGTATGTTTCTGACGTCAAAGTGGCAGACCATTTGGCATCTAGTGATCATTGTATGGTATGGTTCAATATTAAAACAGAAGAGAGGGCTCACTCGAGAGTGAAGGTCCTGGAATTCAAAGGAACTAACTTTGCCAAGATGGGGGAATTTCTCAAGGAACAGTTAGCAGGATGGGAACAGCTGAAGGATGTAGAACAGCAATGGACGAGACTGAAAGGAGCTATATTAAAGGCGACTAACCTTTATGTTAGAAAAGTACACAGAAGTAAGAGGAAAAGAAGGCTTCTCTGGTACTCGAATGTAGTAGCTGAAAAGATAAGGGAAAGGAGGCTAGCCTTTGCTCGTTTTAAGAAGACTCAGAAAGATGAAGACAGGAGAGAATACCTAAATAAGCGAAGAGAAGCTGGAAAAGCTATCAGGAAAGCGAAGCGGCAAATGGAGGAAAAGATAGCTGATATGGTAAAATTGGGGGACAAGACCTTTTTCAGATATGTAAGTGACAAGAGGAAGTGCCATAATAGCATTGTGAGGCTCAAAGCTGAGGGAGAGAAAAATGTGGAAGATAAGGATAAAGCTGAACTGCTTAATGATTATTTTAGCTCTGTGCTCACGAACGAAAAACCGGGGGTAGGGCTGCAGAAAGCAAAGGCTAAATGGGATGGATGTATGGTAGACCAAGACCCGTTTACCGAGGACTGTGTTCATGAGGGGCTTGAACTACATGGAATGCGGGACCCGAGGTAGCATGGCTTCACTAGTGGCAGGTCGTGTCAGACGAATCTGTCTTCTTCGACTGGGTGACCAAACAGTTGGATATGGGAGGGGCGCTTGATGTGGTATACTTGGATTTCAGCAAAGCCTTTTGACATGGTTCCGCACAGGCGACTGATAAATAAATTGAATGCCCTCGGTGTGGGACCTAGAGTAACAGATTGGGTAAAAAATTGGTTGAATGGTAGGAGACAGAGGGTGGTGGTAAATGGAGCTGGCTCTGAAGAAAAGGATGTCATCAGTGGAGTACCGCAGGGATCGGTCCTAGGGCCAGCTCTCTTTAACGTCATTGTGAGCGATATTGCGGAAGGGCTGTCTGGTAAGGTTTGTCTCTTTGCGGATGATACTAAACTCTGCAACAGGGTGGACACCCTGGAGGGTGTGAATGACATGAGGAAGGACCTAGCAAAGCTAGAGGAATGGACCGATATTTGGCAACTAAGGTTTAATCCCAAAAAATGCAGGGTCATGCACTTGGGTCGCAAAACTCCGAGGGAACGGTACAGTATAGGGGGTGTTGTGCTTCAGTGTGCAAAGGAAGAACGGGACTTAGGGGTGATTGTGTCTGACGACCTTAAAGCTTTCAAACAGGTAGAAAAAGTGACGGCCAAAGCCAGAAAGATGCTTGGATGCATAAAGAGAGGCATGACCAGCAAGAAAAAGGAGGTGATAGTGCCGTTGTATAAGTCTCTGGTGAGGCCTTATTTGGAGTACTGCGTGCAGTTCTGGAGACCACACCTACGGAAAGATATAAACAGGATGGAGTCTGTCTAGAGGGCAGCTACGAAATTAGTAAGGGGTCTTGAATACAAAAATGATAGGAACAGGCTTATGAACCTCAACATGCATACGCTGGAAGAGAGGAGGCATGATAGAAACGTTTAAATATCTCAAGGGCATTTACGTACAGGAAGAGAGCCTTTTTCAAATGGAGAGCTCTGGAATGAGGGGGCATAAGACAAAGATAAGATGGAATAGGTTTAGGAGTAACCTAAGGAAGTATTATTTCACAGAAAGGGTGGTGGAGGTGTGGAATGGCCTCCCGGTGGAGGTGGTGGAGTCAAGGACTGTTCCAGAATTTAAAAAGGCATGGGATAAGCATGTGGGATTGCTTAGGAACAGGAAGAATTGTGTTACAGAGGATGGGCAGACTGGATGGGTCATTTGGCCTTTATCTGCAGTCATGTTTCTATGTTTCTATCTGCCATTGAGTTAGTCTGCTCTTCTCTAAATTGATCACTCAACCAAACAACTGCAGAAGACAGACAATTTTATCCTTTGCCACCATGCTGTCCAAATAGGATGACGTAGATATGAGTCACTCGTTGAGATACAGAAATTCTGACTCCCTGGCGTCGAAGGAAGTATACCACCACTACCATAACCTTGGTAAATGTTGTTGGAGCTGTGGCGAGAGTGAAGGGCAAAGCCCTGAACTGGAAATGATGGCCCAGCACCACAAAACATAAAAACCTCTGATACGGCAATCATACGGATATAAGCAAGTATGCATCCTTGAGATCAAGGGTGGAAAGAAATTATCCTGCTTGAACTGGGGCTATGACTGCTCTTAGTGTCTCCATGTGAAAAGCAGGACACTCAAGAGGCAGCATTTTAGACCTTTGATATCCAAGACCGGACAAAAGGCGCCTTCCTTCTTTAGGACCATGACATGATGATACGCTGAAACCCTCTGCTCAGTGTGCGGCAGCACCTAACAAAGCAAATAGAATGTTGGGTATTATTAGGAAAGGAATTTAAAGCAAAAGTGACGACGTTATTAATGCCTTTTATTGCTCCATGGTGTGACCACACCTTGAATACTGTGTTCCAATTCTGGTCACCTCAAAACAGATATAGTGGAATTCGAAAAGGTGCAGAGAAGGGCAATAAAAATGATAATGGGGATGGGATGACTTCCCTATGAGGAAAAACCAAAGTGGCTAGGGCTCTTCAGCTTGGAGAAAAAAAACGATTGAGGGGAGATATGATAGAGGTCTATAAAATAATGGAGTGGAATCGGTAGACGTGAATCGCTTGTTTACTCTTTCCAAAAATACTAGGACTAGGGGGCACGCAATGAAGCTACAAAGTAGTAAATTTAAATTGAATCAGAGAAATATTTCTTCACTCAACGTGTAAACTCTGGAATTTGTTGAAAGAGAATGTAGTAAAAGCAGTTAGCTTAGTAAGGTTTAAAAAAGGTTTGGCTGGCTTCCTAAAGAAAAAGTCCATAGACTATTATTAAAATAGATAGGGAAAATCCACTGCTTATTTCCAGAATAAGCAGCATAAAATGTATTGTACTGTTTTGGGATCTTGCCAGGTACTTGTGACTTGGAATGGTCACTGTTGGAACAGGATGCTGGGCTTGATGAACCTGTGGTCTGTCCTAGTATGGCCATACTTTACTTCTGTAAATAGGACAAGAGTATCTGTTGTGTCCCTGTTCAGCCTGGGAAACTATAGCAATGGCCCCAAGCACCAGCAAGGAATCTATGGTAGCCTAAACCTTGACCACCTTGATTCTCTTTCAACAAAGAGACTGCAAAGAGAGGAGCAAACAGTCATGAGAACTCCAGCTTGTAACCTTCTGTAAGAATATCCAGAATCCATTGGTCTGATGTGATTTTGGCCCACTCCTTCCGAAAATCCTGACGATGTCCTCCCACTGGAGAACGAGAAGAGTGGACCAGCCTTGCATCATTGTGAAGCTCTGGAGACCCTGGGTGCTCTAGCTGACTGAGAAAAGGCCTTCCTGTCCACACAAAAAACTGGTGTACCTAAAAATGAGACATCTGACTATATTGATGAGGCCGGTACCATCTGCTATCTCAAAATTGAAATCAACAGCCCCCTGAAGACGGATGACCTGAGGCTTTTGGTGTATCCTCCAGCAACCGCTTTGGTTTAGTTTCCCCAGTTCTTTAACCAAGTTATTGAAATCTTCTCCAAACAGCCAATTGCCGCAAAAGGGCAGTTGAACTGACTTTGACACTGCATCCACTGCTCAGTGCTGCAACCTGAGTTGCTGACATGCCGTGACAACCAAACATATACTGTGGGACATAACATCTGCCAAGTAGGCCAATCCCACTTCCAGCTGGGCATTATGGTGTCTGTCTTGTGTTGCCAACTGCTGATGACACTTCAAGTGTGCCACAAACAGCTGCACACTGTCACTTAAGGCCCAAAGAGTTAGCTTCAAAGGACTGTTTCAGTGAGCCTGTAGGTCTTTTAGGGCAATGCCCCCTTCCACCGGCAAGGTGGTCTTCTTAATCACCATCATAACCAGTGAGTTCACACTGGGAAGCTGCAATTTATCTTTCTCCTCCAAAAAATGGGTAGAGGCAAGCCATGGCTCTTACCACTGCACTCTCAGCCCAGTGTCTGGCGAGACCCCGTTCTGCTATAATCAGATCCTGAATGTCTGGATGCATCAGGAAGATTTTAAAAGGACCTCTAACCTTCTCATGATCGACAAAGATGGAACTCCTGATGCCAAAGCAGAAGGCTCCTCATGGAAAGCACTGCCAGTGCCTCAGAAATAAGAGTACTGTGCTCCTCTTTACAAAACAACCTCAGTACTTTCAATCACCCCTCTCCTCAGGAGGGATCTCTCACTAGGCTCCTTTAACAATAGCTCCTCTGAATAGACCAAGAACCACATCAGATGAGGGAGAAGCAGAGATAGCCTTATCTGCCTACGCCTGGAGGTCTAAACGAGAGGCAGCGGGGCGAGGAACTGAAGCACCTTCAATAAACAGGCCTGCTGTAAGAGCAATATTTGGATGCTGCACCAATTCCAAAGATGTGCTGCTACTGACCATTTCCTCCATGTCCCATGAGATTCCCAGCTTGACGCACTACGCTGCCTTGACGCTGGCCAGAGGGAATACCGTTTAACTGCCTCCACAGGAGTCACTACTTACCCTGTCACAAGCACAGTACAGCATATCCCAAGTGGTGAGTCTGGATCCCTTCCCTGCACCACACAGAACTTATGTATTCTTATATCCCACTATTATCGAAAAACTTGCAGCCCTCCAAGCAATTCTGAGTCAAACTTTAGTCGGACTTACCAATGCCAGCTGAGGAGTGGCCTAGTGGTTAGGGTGGTGGACTTTGGTCCTGGGGAACTGAGGAACTGAGTTCAATTCCCACTTCAGGCACAGGCAGCTCCTTGTGACTCTGGGCAAGTCACTTAACCCTCCACTGCCCCATGTAAGCCGCATTGAGCCTGCCATGAGTGGGAAAGCGCGGGGTACAAATGTAACAAAAAAAAAAAAAGCTCAATGTATCCACATGTCTGACCACAGATGAGAAGGCTCAGGTTGTTGTGCTGGAAAAGGAGAGCTCCATAGGAAACATGGGAGAGGTAAAGGAAGGGAAGAGGTAAATTCGCAGGGCACCTGAGACAGGGATCCGAAGATCTCCAGATAAGTCTGTACTCTCAAGCCATCCGCAAAGCTCAACTGAGGAGCAGATGACCAACTGTACCAGTAGCAAAGCACTCAGAACTGGAGGCTGAAAAGTGTGTCCATCCACCTGATAGATAGAAAATACTGAGGAGCTGGACTGGATGCCAAAAGAGAGATATCTCAGCTCAGTATTCAGTTCTCTTATCTCCACCTGCTGGTTGATGGCCACAACTATTTCACAGGTTCTAGACTAGTGGGAAGCTAGTTAATGGAAGGTCTTAATTTGATATCACTACACAATCATATTCCAACCACATAGCAGAGAAAAAGAAAACCAAACATTAGGATTCCTTAAGTCAGAGGTGAGCAAATGTTTTGGCCTAAACATCATACTGGGGGGGGGGGGGGGGGGGGGGGGGAGGAAGAGGAGAGAGTGGAGAAAGGTCTGACTGAAACCTTCCTAAAGTGGCCAGCTGCCCAATAAGTCTCCTGAATATCTAGGGACAGCAACTACTCCAGGAATAGGGAAATGCCTACAGTACCTAAATTTAAAGCATCTTGCACTACTCCTAAAAAGGGGTGAGCTAAATCAAATAAATCCAAGCACACTGGGATCTAACTGGCTCATGAAGTATATCAGATATTTGTACAATTTTGATTTTAAGCCCACTTGGACAGAAAATAACTTGTGTGCCTGGCTGTAACTCCTCAAAGCTCAGATATGGTAAAAATTGAGTAATTAAATCTAAATCCTTATTCAATTCTGTGACAACAGAAATCAATCAATGTGGTAAAACTGCACTGCAACACGCTTCTATGATGCTGTGGACATCAGGCAGGAGCACATGTTAAAACCTTTTAATGTACCATCATGTGTCACCAGCCATATGTACATTGCAGTTCAAGGGTGTCCAGCTCCCAGCCTCTGAGGAGCACAAAGAGTTTCACTTTACAGGCATTAAATAACATGCTGGATCTGATTTATATGTCTGTACTTAGCAGAAAAGCACAGACCCTTTTGCAGCAGGAACTTGACAACCCTGGTCTAATAATAAGATTTGTAAAAAGCTCCCCCTCTCTCACACACACACTTTAAGCAAAGGTTAAGAAAACTACCTTCAGGATCAAGTTAACCAGGACTGGGGAAGGAGTGAGGGGTGTCCACCTCAAATAGCAGAGGCATGCATTACCAAAAACTACCCACCCTTGCCCTTCTAAGCCCACCCCTGAACCAGTATTGCTGCATCCATCATAGATGAGAGCCTACCCCAGGGTGTCAATCACCAACTTATCCCAGCCAAGAGTCCTCCCCCAAGTATCCAGTCCCTCGTCAGTTCCATCTGTTGCATGTACCTCCTTTTGCACCCCCTACAGACCTCCCACTCAGCCACCTCTCCATCTCCCTGATCAGCTATTCAAGGACAGCAGATTTACATTATCTTAAAATCATCACTGGCCCACCTTCAATGTTCACCATCATTACTACATATAGGACAGTGGGAAACCTGGAAGCTGGGCTCATGGTGGTTTTTTTTTTAAAGTCAAAATTGCCTATTCCTGTCAATAGCTGACCACAAGGAACAAAGATGGGAAGAGAGGGGCAGGAGGATACAGGTGGCCTATGGGACTCCTGTGGGCCGCAGAAAAGGCACCCACGGGCTGGATTTGGCCTATAAACCCTTTCTTTGAATGGATTGTCTTTACTTACCACATGAGGATACTTGGCTATTTTGGATACCAATTTAGCCCTGGTGATATAATACCTGGAACAAGAGAGAACACTTAGCTATTAAATGTGTGGTTAATAATCGTTTAGAAAGCAAAGTTTTAAGCTAAATAAAATATGCTCCTTAATTTCAAGCAATGTGCAAAGGAAAGTAATTCTAAATGATAAGCAGTAAACTAGGAATCACAAGATTTCCTGGGACTTACTCAATTATGGCCCGCTCTCCCACTAACTTTCCAGTTAACACCATAGTCACTCTACCTTGATACGACTCATTTTATCATCACCTCTGGACTATCAGTAACCAAACTGGCAACTAGACTTTCTGCCCCAGAAACAGGGGAATTCAATTTTCACTTGAATGACAGGTACTTCACTAGTCAGAGTATCACAGTCTTTAAAACTGTTCTGTTGTGGGCTAGTGGCAAGTGATGCACACTACTGTATGGAGGGTCTGAATTTAATTCCTGGCTCAGGTCTTCTGCTCTCCAAGATGGCTGGGTATGCTGTGAAAGTGAGAAATCCTAACTAATGGTCATATGCAGGGTCTCTGTTACCTAACTTCAAAACAGAGCTGCAATCTGTGATCCCTAGCTGAAGATGATTGCTACTATGGCTGGGGTGGCTTAGAAAAAGGGGAAGATCCCCTAGTAGCCTAACAGAGGCTGGTTCTGACTGAGCTAGGAGCAGGAGAAACATGCTGGGATGAAGCAGCAAAAAAAAAAAAAAAAAAGTTAATTTTGACGGACAAGTGTAATACGAATTTCTGCATCTATTTGAAAACAGGCCAAAAAAAATATTAACAAAACTGTCTTAGCTTCATTACAAATTTCCCAGATTGGGACTTTGGCTGGGAGGTAATGCCACAGCCAGGTTAACAGCTACATTCTGTATACACACACACACACACCTGGATATCTGATCCAGATATGAAGCAGCCTCGCTTTCAACGGTCCGAAGTTCTGCCACCGTCTCTTCCTACAGAAGCAAAAATAAAACAAATACATTTTCTTTAAAATTATTATTAACAAGCACCTAGACTAACCCAAGAGATAGGGTCTATCAAAGTACAGGAAAGCTTCCATTTCCTTTCAAGAAAGAATATGTAAAAACTGGAAACTTTAGGCAAATTTAGAAACCATCACTTTTGCTTCTATGAAATAATTTGTTAGAATTCACAAGATATTTTGAGTAATTCTTGAAATAATTTATATACCATGCATTGTAATGGCACTGGAAAACAAACAGGCTCTTGCTTTTTGTGGATCCATGAAAAGCTCCAATGTTTGTAGGAGAGAGGTATTTGGTGGAATCAGCTACTTGGAGGGGAGGATGCTGGGATTGCCTTATGCAGGCAACCCATGTTGGAGAAGGCAGACCAAGACAACCCTGGAGTGACATCACCAGAATGGTTTAACACTGATAAGAGCAAGGGTGCTGTGCAGCATGCAACCACCGATTATGCCTGAAGGAGTACACTGGCCCTTTTGGAAGCTCCCTGGAGCAACTGGGAAGATTTTTAGTTCCTGGACTGGTCTATCCTAGAGCTCAACTAAGCTGAGTCAAATATTTTCTTCTTTATCATGGGTAAGAGGAAAGCCAACCCAAGGGGATGGCAATTTCAAGTACCTCTTTGAAGGGCTGGCCCTATGAATATGCATGTTTTGACCAAGCTGGCCTCTACTTCTAAGGATACTCTAGATGCATCTAATAATGGTACATCCATCAGCATTGCCAGAAAGACTTCCCCTCCAGCTCCTACCACCTCTTTGGCTTGCACTCCTTTCACACCTTTGGGAGTGACTGTTTGTGGTTTGGCTGGAGCATTTGTTCAGGAGATATTCTAGTCAGGAAGCGGCCCTGGGGTTAAATAACCAAAACTTTTTATTTGTTACATTTATACCCCACATTTTCCCACCTATTTGCAGGCTCAATGTGGCTTACAAAGTATAGTAAAGGCGTTTGCCATTACGGTTGATAACAAATACAAGATTGTGTTGTGGTCACATGAGGTAGAAGTATATCAGGCGACATGGGGTCGAGGGGAAGAGGAAGTAAATTGTCCAGTACAATCTTTGATTATGTTGTGTTGCTGGGTGTGGGGATTTATGTTGGATCGGTGGGATAAGCTTTTTTGAAGAGGTGGGTTTTCAATGATTTCCTGAAGTTTAGGTGGTCGTGTATTGTTTTCACTACAAATGGGAGTCCATTCCATGCATGAGTTGTTTTGTATTTTAGCCCTTTACAGTTTGGGTAATGTAGGTTTAGGTATGATCGTGCTGATCTGAGTCTGTTTCTAGTTGGTAGATCAATGAGGTCCGTCATGTATCCTGGGACTTTGCCGTGAATGATTTTGTGGAATAAAGTGCCGATTTTGAAGATGATCCGTTCTTTGATTGGGAGCCAGTGCAGCTTTTCTCAAAGGGGTTTGGCGCTTTCGAATCGTTTTACCATATATCAGTCTGGCTGCTGTATTTTGGGCGGTCTGGAGTTTTTTTGTAAGTTGTTCTTTGCATCCCGCATAGATTCCGTTGCAGTAATCTGCATGGCTTAGGACCACTGATTGTATTAGTTTACGAAAGGTATCCCTCAGGAAGAAAAGTTTTATTTGTTTGAGTTTCCACATTGAGTAAAACATTTTCTTTATTACGTTTTTTACTTGGCTCTCGAGAGTGAGGTTGCGGTTGATAGTTACTGCGAGTATTTTTAGGCTATCTGAAATAGGGAGTGTGTGTCCTGGGGTGTGTAAGGTTGCGGGTTTGAAGTTGTTATGTTGAGATGAGAGGATAAGGCAGTGAGTTTTTTCAGTGTTCAGTTTCAGTTGGAATGAGTTTGCCCAGGAGTTCCTGATGTTCAGGTCATCGTTTATTTCATTGGTTATTTCAGTCAGGTCATGTCTGAAGGGAAGGTAGATTGTGACATCATTTGCACAGATGAATGGGTTAAGGCCTCGTCTGGATAAGGACTTTGCCAATGGGATCATCATCATGTTGAAGGGTATTGGTGATAATGGTGATCCTTGGGGTACTCCACAGGCTGCTTTCCACAGTGGTGATATGTTTGAATTTGATTTTACTTGGTATGTTCTGGTGAATTTTCTTCCTGAATCTGAGGAAGATCTTCTTGCATCAGCTTTAGAATCACAGGAAGTTTTACTGAATGATATTTGGATGATAGTCACTAGGACTGAATCAATGAAGAGGGGTACTTTGAAGAAGCAGTGCCAGTATACTCAAGAGGCCATTGCTAAATTGGAAGAAATGGATAATAAAACTACATGTTCAGTGTGTCATTGTCTTGAAGCTCAAAGTTTCTATTGCAATCTCTTGGTTCCTCTGGAATTAGAAACAGTCTACCCAGCCAGCTTAAACAGGAACGGCTGGAAAATTCTTTGAATGCACCGAACCTCAGACTCCTAAAATTTCCTCATACTTTCTTCTGAAATTTTGAATGTTAAATATTTTAAAAGAGCTGTCAAAAATCTCTAAGCCTGAAGATAGTTCTATTGCTAGTTCTTAGAACTCATCAGGAAAATGTGGCAGAAGTTGGCTTTAGAGCGTATCACAGTACTGAGATTGCTTTACTTTCACTTGTTACAGACTTTCACTTGTTACAGATTCACGATTATCTTTATGGGCAAGTCACTTAACCCTCCATTGCCCCAGGTACAAAATAAGCACCTGAATATAATACGTAAACTGTTTTATTGTAACCACAGAAAAGGAGGTATATCAAATCCCATCCCCTTTCTTCAGATGTAAACTGGTGTTATTACAATTTGATGTTACAGTGACCTATGGTACAGTATATATTTCAACATTCTCCTACTTAAGTGGGTATATCTGGTACAATATTTTCCTGATTTTATGAACTTTTATTTCATAGGTATTATACTGTCAAACTGAATGACACACTGTGACAGATGCCCCCCCCCCCCCCCCCCCCACCCTTGTAGGGTACCCCCCTCTCACCTATACCATTTAATGTACACATCTTCTTTTGAATTGGGTTTTTCTTCTCTGGGTGTGAAGTTTTATTCATATGTAGATGACATATTGCTTTTAATATCTGTTGTTGACGACCAGTTACTTCTGCTAAAAGTTTTAACATGTATCTCAATGATTGAGCATTATAGTTCAACATATGGTTTTAGGATAAAACAAAACTTTTATGGTTAAAGCGAATGCTACATACCTGTAGAAGGTATTCTCCGAGGACAGCAGGCTGATTGTTCTCACTGATGGGTGACGTCCACGGCAGCCCCTCCAATCGGAATCTTCACTAGCAAAGTCCTTTGCTAGCCCTCGCGCGCCCGCGCGCACCGCGCATGCGCGGCCGTCTTCCCGCCCGAAACCGGCTCGAGCCGGCCAGTCTCATATGTAGCAAGACAAAGACAAGGGAAGACACAACTCCAAAGGGGAGGCGGGCGGGTTTGTGAGAACAATCAGCCTGCTGTCCTCGGAGAATACCTTCTACAGGTATGTAGCATTCGCTTTCTCCGAGGACAAGCAGGCTGCTTGTTCTCACTGATGGGGTATCCCTAGCCCCCAGGCTCACTCAAAACAACAACCATGGTCAATTGGGCCTCGCAACGGCGAGGACATAACTGAGATTGACCTAAAAAAATTTACCAACTAACTGAGAGTGCAGCCTGGAACAGAACAAACAGGGCCCTCGGGGGGTGGAGTTGGATCCTAAAGCCCAAACAGGTTCTGAAGAACTGACTGCCCGAACCGACTGTCGCGTCGGGTATCCTGCTGCAGGCAGTAATGAGATGTGAATGTGTGGACAGATGACCACGTCGCAGCTTTGCAAATTTCTTCAATGGAGGCTGACTTCAAGTGGGCTACCGACGCAGCCATGGCTCTAACATTATGAGCCGTGACATGACCCTCAAGAGCCAGCCCCGCCTGGGCGTAAGTGAAGGAAATGCAATCTGCTAGCCAATTGGATATGGTGCGTTTCCCCACAGCCACTCCCCTCCTATTGGGATCAAAAGAAACAAACAATTGGGCGGACTGTCTGTTGGGCTGCGTCCGCTCCAGATAGAAGGCCAATGCTCTCTTGCAGTCCAATGTGTGCAGCTGACGTTCAGCAGGGCAGAAATGAGGACGGGGAAAGAATGTTGGCAAGACAATTGACTGGTTCAGATGGAACTCCGACACGACCTTTGGCAAGAACTTAGGGTGAGTGCGGAGGACTACTCTGTTATGATGAAATTTGGTGTAAGGGGCCTGGGCTACCAGGGCCTGAAGCTCACTGACTCTACGAGCTGAAGTAACTGCCACCAAGAAAATGACCTTCCAGGTCAAGTACTTCAGATGGCAGGAGTTCAGTGGCTCGAAAGGAGGTTTCATCAGCTGGGTGAGAACGACATTGAGATCCCATGACACTGTAGGAGGCTTGACAGGGGGCTTTGACAAAAGCAAACCCTCTCATGAAGCGAACAACTAAAGGCTGTCCCGAGATCGGCTTACCTTCCACATGGTAATGGTATGCACTGATTGCACTAAGGTGAACCCTTACAGAGTTGGTCTTGAGGCCAGACTCAGACAAGTGCAGAAGGTATTCAAGCAGGGTCTGTGTAGGACAAGAGCGAGAATCTAGGGCCTTGCTGTCACACCAGATGGCAAACCTCCTCCATAGAAAGAAGTAACTCCTCTTAGTGGAATCTTTCCTGGAAGCAAGCAAGACACGGGAGACACCCTCTGACAGACCCAAAGAGGCAAAGTCTACGCTCTCAACATCCAGGCCGTGAGAGCCAGGGACCGGAGGCTGGGATGCAGAAGAGCCCCTTCGTCCTGCGTGATGAGGGTCGGAAAACACTCCAATCTCCACGGTTCTTCGGAGGATAACTCCAGAAGAAGAGGAAACCAGATCTGACGCGGCCAAAAAGGAGCAATCAGAATCATGGTGCCTCGGTCTTGCTTGAGTTTCAACAAAGTCTTCCCCACCAGGGGAATGGGAGGATAAGCATACAGCAGGCCCTCCCCCCAATGCAGGAGGAAAGCATCCGATGCCAGTCTGCCGTGGGCCTGAAGCCTGGAACAGAACTGAGGGACTTTGTGGTTTGCTCGAGATGCGAAGAGATCCACCAAGGGGGTGCCCCACGCTTGGAAGATCTGGCGCACCACTCGGGAATTGAGCGACCACTCGTGAGGTTGCATAATCCTGCTCAACCTGTCGGCCAGACTGTTGTTTACGCCTGCCAGATATGTGGCTTGGAGCACCATGCCGTGACGGCGAGCCCAGAGCCACATGCTGACGGCTTCCTGACACAGGGGGCGAGATCCGGTGCCCCCCTTCTTGTTGACGTAGTACATGGCAACCTGGTTGTCTGTCTGAATTTGGATAATTTGATGGGACAGCCGATCTCTGAAAGCCTTCAGAGCGTTCCAGATCGCTTGCAACTCCAGGAGATTGATCTGTAGATCGCGTTCCTGGAGGGACCAGCTTCCTTGGGTGTGAAGCCCATCGACATAAGCTCCCCATCCCAGGAGAGACGCATCCGTGGTCAGCACTTTTTGAGGCTGAGGAATTTGGAAGGGACGTTCCAGAGTCAGATTGGACCAAATCGTCCACCAATACAGGGATTCGAGAAAACTCGTGGACAGGTGGATTACGTCTTCTAGATCCCCAGCAGCCTGGAACCACTGGGAAGCTAGGGTCCATTCAGCAGATCTCATGTGAAGGCGGGCCATGGGAGTCACGTGGACTGTGGAGGCCATGTGGCCTAGCAATCTCAACATCTGCCGAGCTGTGATCTGCTGGGACGCTCGCACCCGCGAGACGAGGGACAACAAGTTGTTGGCTCTCGTCTCTGGGAGATAGGCGCGAGCCGTCCGAGAATCCAGCAGAGCTCCTATGAATTCAAGTCTCTGCACTGGGAGAAGATGGGACTTTGGATAATTTATCACAAACCCCAGTAGCTCCAGGAGGCGCATAGTCATCTGCATGGACTGCAGGGCTCCTGCCTCGGATGTGTTCTTCACCAGCCAATCGTCGAGATATGGGAACACGTGCACCCCCAGCCTGCGAAGTGCCGCTGCTACTACAGCCAAGCACTTTGTGAACACCCTGGGCGCAGAGGCGAGCCCAAAGGGTAGCACACAGTACTGGAAGTGACGTGTGCCCAGCTGAAATCGCAGATACTGTCTGTGAGCTGGCAGTATCGGGATGTGTGTGTAGGCATCCTTCAAGTCCAGAGAGCATAGCCAATCGTTTTCCTGAATCATGGGAAGTGGGGTGCCCAGGGAAAGCATCCTGAACTTTTCTTTCACCAGATATTTGTTCAGGGCCCTTAGGTCTAGGATGGGACGCATCCCCCCTGTTTTCTTTTCCACAAGGAAGTACCTGGAATAGAATCCCAGCCCTTCTTGCCCGGATGGCACGGGCTCGACCGCATTGGCGCTGAGAAGGGCGGAGAGTTCCTCTGCAAGTACCTGCTTGTGCTGGAAGCTGTAAGACTGAGCTCCCGGTGGACAATTTGGAGGTTTTGAGGCCAAATTGAGGGTGTATCCTTGCCGGACTATTTGGAGAACCCACTGATCGGAGGTTATGAGAGGCCACCTTTGGTGAAAAACTTTCAACCTCCCCCCGACCGGCAGGTCGCCCGGCACTGACACTTGGATGTCGGCTATGCTCTGCTGGAGCCAGTCAAAAGCCCGTCCCTTGCTTATGCTGGGGAGCCGAGGGGCCTTGCTGAGTCGCACGCTGCTGACGAGAGCGAGCGCGCTGGGGCTTAGCCTGGGCCACAGGCTGTCGAGAAGGAGGATTGTACCTACGCTTGCCAGAAGAGTAGGGACCAGTCTTCCTTCCCCCGAAAAATCTTCTACCTGTGGAGGTAGATGCTGAAGGCTGCCGGCGGGAGAACTTGTCGAATGCGGTATCCCGCTGGTGGAGATGCTCTACCACCTGCTCGACCTTCTCTCCAAAAATATTGTCCGCACGGCAAGGCGAGTCCGCAATCCGCTGCTGGAGTCTATTCTCCAGGTCGGAGGCACGCAGCCATGAAAGCCTGCGCATCACCACACCTTGAGCAGCGGCCCTGGACGCAACATCAAAGGTGTCATACACCCCTCTGGCCAGGAATTTTCTGCACGCCTTCAGCTGCCTGACCACCTCCTGAAAAGGCTTGGCTTGCTCAGGGGGGAGCGCATCAACCAAGCCCGCCAACTGCCGCACATTGTTCCGCATGTGTATGCTCGTGTAGAGCTGGTAAGACTGGATTTTGGCCACGAGCATAGAAGAATGGTAGGCCTTCCTCCCAAAGGAGTCTAAGGTTCTAGAGTCTTTGCCCGGGGGCGCCGAAGCATGCTCCCTAGAACTCTTAGCCTTCTTTAGGGCCAGATCCACAACTCCAGAGTCATGAGGCAACTGGGTGCGCATCAGCTCTGGGTCCCCATGGATCCGGTACTGGGACTCGATCTTCTTGGGAATGTGGGGATTACTTAGTGGCTTGGTCCAGTTCGCAAGCAATGTCTTTTTTAGGACATGGTGCAAGAGAACAGTGGACGCTTCCTTAGGTGGAGAAGGATAGTCCAGGAGCTCAAACATTTCAGCCCTGGGCTCGTCCTCCACAACCACCGGGAAGGGGATGGCCGTAGACATCTCCCGGACAAAGGAAGCGAAAGACAGACTCTCAGGAGGAGAAAGCTGTCTTTCAGGAGAGGGAGTGGGATCGGAAGGAAGACCCTCAGACTCCTCGTCAGAGAAATATCTGGGGTCTTCTTCCTCTTCCCACGAGGCCTCACCCTCGGTGTCAGACACAAGTTCACGGACCTGTGTCTGCAACCGTGCCCGACTCGACTCCGTGGAGCCACGTCCACGATGGGGGCGTCGAGAGGTAGACTCCCTCGCCCGCATCGGCAAAGCTCCCTCCGCCGACGTAGTCGGGGAGCCCTCCTGGGAGGTGGCCGCAGTCGGCACCGCACGCGGTACCGACGTCGGGGACCTCACCCCGGGCGATGGGCCAGCCGGCGCCGCGCTCGACGGTACCGGAGGCGCAAACACCGCCGGTACCGGAGGGGTAGGGCGCAACAGCTCTCCCAGGATCTCTGGGAGAACGGCCCGGAGGCTCTCGTTCAGAGCGGCTGCAGAGAAAGGCAGAGAGGTCGATGCAGGCGTCGACGTCAGAACCTGTTCCGGGCGTGGAGGCTGTTCCGGGCTGTCCAGAGTGGAGCGCATCGACACCTCCTGAACAGAGGGTGAGCGGTCCACTCGGTGCCGATGCCTGCTGGGTGCCGACTCCCTCGGCGACCCAGAGCTCTCGGTGCCGACGCGGGGAGGAGACCGGTGTCGATGCTTCTTCGACTTCTTCCGAAGCATGTCACCGGAGCTCCCCGGCACCGACGAGGAGGACGTAGAATCCAGCCGTCGCTTCCTCGGGGCCGAGGCCGAAGGAGGTCGATCTCGGGGGGGCTGTACCACAGGAGCCCTCAGGGTAGGAGGAGACCCACCCGAAGGCTCACCGCCACCAGCAGGGGAATGGACAGCCCTCACCTGCACTCCAGACGATGCACCACCGTCCGACGACATCAGCAGACGAGGTCCCGGTACCACCGACGTCGATGCAGTCGCCCGATGCCTCAGCGCCGATGCAGAGACTCGATGCCTCGATGCACCCGATACACTAGCAGCCGAGGAAGAAGGTCTGGACGCTGACGACGTCGATGCACTCGATGCCCCCGGTGCCGATGCCGACGAAGAGCCCGAGAACAAAACGTTCCACTGGGCCAATCTCGCTAACTGAGTCCGCCTTTGTAACAGGGAACACAGACTACAGTTCTGAGGACGGTGCTCGGCCCCCAGACACTGAAGACACGACGAGTGCCTATCAGTGAGCGAGATTACCCGGGCGCACTGGGTGCACTTCTTGAAGCCGCTGGAAGGCTTCGATGTCATGGGCGGAAAAATCACGCCGGCGAAATCAAAATCCGAAATGACGAAAGTGAGCACCAAAACTTTAAGGGAGAAAAATCTCGACCGAGGCCGAAAAGAGGCCTACCCCGATGACGAAAGAAAACTTACCGGGGCAAAATCTGAAAAATACGGGAAGGGGCAAACGAAACCCGAGAGGGCTTCCGGAGCACTTCCCAAACAGTTTTTGAAGATTTTCCGAAGAAAAAACACGTCGAAAAAGGACGCGCGAGGTCGACTTTCCGGGGCTCGACACGGCGGAAACACAACCGTACCGAGTGCGGACGAAAGAAGACTGGCCGGCTCGAGCCGGTTTCGGGCGGGAAGACGGCCGCGCATGCGCGCGAGGGCTAGCAAAGGACTTTGCTAGTGAAGATTCCGATTGGAGGGGCTGCCGTGGACGTCACCCATCAGTGAGAACAAGCAGCCTGCTTGTCCTCGGAGAAATTATTTTATGCACTCTTACCGAGAAATTATTGTTGCCTGATGGTTTGTCACTGCAGGTGGAGAAAACCTCAAAGGTTTTGGGTTTTATTCTAGATACCTCATTGTCTTTTGAACCCCAGGTCAATCATGTTACCGATTACCTCTTATTGCATAAGCTGCTGTTAGTATTTTTATTTAGTAAATCCCTTAGTCACACTCGTAATTCACAGCTCTCGGACATGCTTGGAACCCCGTTCTTGTTATTCAATACTAGTGAAGTTTGTGTATTGTAGTATTACTACATATGCTAATACTAATTGTATTGTATGTTCTGCAAATGTTGTTAGCCACACTGAACCCCAATTTGTTTAGGATAATGTGGGATATAAATGTCAAAAATAAATTAAATTAAATGTTGTTAATATTAGTTTTTCTTAAACTTTGTCAACTTCACACCATTCATCATTTGTTTAGTCAAACACTTTTCGGTTTTGCTTCAAGCTTTTGTTCTGTCATCTAGATTATTGCAACAGTCTATATTGTTCTCTCACAGTTAAATTACTTCCAAAACTTCAGATTCTTCAGAATACTGCTGCAAAATTGATTTTACAATTAAAGAAGTCTCACGCAACCACTCTTCCCTTTTTGATATGGCTGCACTGGTTGCCTATACAGCCCCCCCCCCCCCCCCAATCCTTTTTTTTTTAAACTTGCCTGTATTATGTTTAATCTCTTTGATGGTTCCCTAAGATGGCGCAGAGGTAAGACCTATCTGGAGGAGCTCCGACCCTCCGATAACGGCATCGGACCAAGAAGCGTGTCGAAGTCTTAACTTCGACGGCATTTAGGGATCTGGGCTCATTTAACTACAGACGAAACCCAGCAAAAACCAAACAGCGATCCTCAGAGCAGAGAGAGGCAAGAGAACCTCTTTCCACGAGGGAACACAGGAGGATACTCCAGTAACCGGCCCAGTCCACGCGACACTCCAGTGATCGGCTCCATCCACACGACTGAGACCCGACGGGGGACAGAGACGAAGAGGGCCGGACGGAGTGAGCTCCTAACTCCGAGCTCCGTCGTACCCAACGGTCCAACCCGAGACCGGTCACGGCCTGACCCGCTCTAACGGGAGACCGAAGCGAATGAGGCTGCGAAGCAGAATACGGCGCTCGACCACCTGACCGGTGCGGGAATACAGGGGAGAGCTCGGTGGGACCATCCGCGCGCGAACAACCCAAGACCACGTTGCATCCCGACCCAACCTCCGGGTCGGCCGACTGCACTCAAAATCCCCGATCTGATCACCTGACCACGATCACCCCTGCACCACTGGACACCAGTCGCCGGTGAGCATCGCCTGTATTCCAGAAACGATTATTGTCTGATATTCCAGTTGGTGCGAGAGATCAGGGGGACAGAGCGAGGAGGACAAAAGAGCAGCTTGAGGAGCAATTGGAGAGGCCAGTGACGGGAGGACATCAGGGGTGACTCGGGGCTGCATCCTACAACCTCCAACGGCAACAGTACTGAGTTGAGGGTCCTGTATGTCCTATGGCCCAGATTGTGGTGGGCTGGTAATCTGGACAGAAGGCGGCGGTGAATCGACGCGGTTGCCACTGCTGCCCAGGGTTTGCCGACTCCGGGAGCCACGTCGTGGATGGGTCCGAGTTCGGCGAGTCCGTGTCAGCCGCCGCGCTCCCCGGCAGGAACTGCCCAGGGCCGTGTCGGGTGGGAGCGCCGTGTGGCCCGGGTGAGTTGGAGTGAGCTCACCCGCGGCATCATGGTGCGCACCCAACCTCGTGGTGCGGGCCCGACCCGGCGATTCAGAAGACCCATCGCACCGCTCCCGGACCCGGTAGCCCGACGCCCACGCTGCCCGTCCTCCTGCAGCCTGCCCCCATCGCGATGCCGAGTCCTCGGGGCTAGGGCAGTCGTGGTGGGGCGCTGTGCTTCCACGGCGGGGCAGATTTCCACGCACCTTGCTGCTCTGGAGGCACCGAGTGTGGCTGTCCAGCTGCTCCAGCTTGCCCCAGTCCACCTGCCCCAGCTTCTCCCTGCTTGCTTGCTCCAGTCCACCGGCTCCAGCTTCCCCCCTGCTGGTCCCAGTTCATCTGCTCTAGTGTGTTCCAGTCCACCTGGTCCAGCGTGTTCCAGTTTGTTCCAGTCCTCCTGGTCCCAGCTTGTTCCGGTCCACAGATCCAGCTTTCCCCCTGCTTTCCAGTCCGCAGATCCAGCTTTCCCCCTGCTTGTTCCAGTCCATCGACTCCAGTATGTTCCAGTCCGCCTGATCCAGCTTCTCCCTGCTTGCTCCAATCCATCTGCTCCAGTGTCTTCCAGCTCGTTTCAGTCCTCCTGATCCCAGCTTGTTTCAGTCCGCCGATCCAGCTTACCCCCGGCTTGTTCCAGTCCATCGACTCCAGTGTGATCCAGTCCGCCTGATCCAGACTCTCCAATCCATCTGCTCCAGCGTGTTCCAGTGTGCTCCAGTCCTCCTAATCCCAGCTTGTTCCAGTCCGCCGATCCAGCTTACCCCCTGCTTGTTCCAGTCCACCGGCTCCAGTGTGTTCCAGCCTGCTCCAGTCCGTCTATTCCAACTTGTTCCAATTCATCTGCTCCAGCCCTCCCCAGCATGTTCCAACTTGTTGTTCCAGCTTGTTCCAGTCCGTCCATCCCAGCCTACCCAGCTTGTTCCAGGCAGTCCATTCCAACTCGACTGTTCCAACTTGTTCCAGTCCATCCGTTCCTGCATGACCCAGCTTGTGTCAGTCCGTCTGTTCCAGCGTGTTCCAATCCATCCATCTCAGCATATCCTGTTGTTCTGTCGTCTTCTGGTCCAGCTCGTCACAGTCCATCTGTTCCTGCCTGCCCCGGCTTGCTCCAGCCTGTCCGTCTGCTCATCCTGACACAGTCCATCTGTTCCTGCTTGTTCCAGCTTGTCCCGGCTTGTTCCAGTCCATCTATACCAGCTTGCTCCTGACCGCTTGTTCCAGCTGCTACCTGCCTGCCTGTTAATACATCGAGTAACCTGCCTGCCTGCGAGCCTCTCAGCCATTGACTTACCTGTTCGCCAGTCCAAAACCCAGCTTTCCAGCTCTATCTATCTGCTTAACACCTCAGTCACTACATAGTCGCCTGTTAACACATGTTAACCGCTTAACACCTCAGTCACTACATAGTCACCTGCTACACCTCAGTCACTACTTATGGCCCCTGTCCACGTTCTCTTCCTTGCCCTGTCCCTTCCTAATCTTCTTCCCCCCCCCCCCCCACTCCCACTGTCTACCACTCCTGCTCTGCCCGCCACGGCAATACCCTATTCACCCTCATCCCCCACCACCTCACCATCCCTCTTGTCCCCCTCCTCCTTCCTAGCTCTTAACCTTCAACACTTCTTTCCTGCCATTAACCCATCCCCATTCCTCCTAAGTTCACCCTGTCTTTGTCGCCTTCGCCGCCCAACCTCCCCCACCCTCCTCCGCATTCTCTTGCTCCTCCTCCTGCTATCCGCGGGAGACACTAACCCTAATCCAGGTCCCCCTCACCTGTCCCCGTCCTATCCACGCGAACGATTCCGGGATGTCTCCAATCTCGTCTCTATTCCCCTCCTCCACCCCTCTTCCCTCCCCTTCTCATGCACCTTGTGGAATGCCCACTTAGTCTGCAACAAACTGCCCTTCACCCACGATCTCTTCATCTCTCGCTTCCTTCAACTGCTTGCCCTAACCGAAACCTGGATCTCCCCGGAAGACTTGGCCTCAGTCGCGGCCCTCTGCCATGGAGGTTCTCTCTTCTCCCACACTCCCCGCCCAGTTGGCCGTGGTGGAGGCACTGGCTTACTACTCTCGCCCTCCTGTAGTTTCCAACCCCTCCCCCTACCGCAGACTCACTGCTTCTCATCCTTTGAAGCCCACTCCATCCGGCTATTCTACCCGCTGCCACTCAGAGTCGCAGACATCTACCGCCCCCCTGATAAATCCTTCTCTTCCTTCCTCACTGACTTTGATGCTTGGCTTTCCGTCTTTCTTGAACCCTCATCTCCGTCCCTCATTCTCGGAGACTTTAACATACACGCTGATGACCCATCCGACCCTAACGCTTCTAAGTTCCTCACCCTAACATCCTCCTTCAACCTCCAGCTGTGCTTCACCACCCCTACTCACCGTGACGGCCATTGTCTTGACCTCGTCCTCTCCTCCTCCGGCTCACCCTCCAATTTCCACGCTTCTGCTCTCCCTCTCTCTGATCATCACCTGATCACATTTACACTTCTTCACCCCCCCCCCCTCTGCCCCGTCCAACTTTAACCACCACCTCCAGGAATCTCCAGGCTATTGACCCCCCCCTCCCCACTTTATCCTCTAGTATCTCTACTCTCCTCCCCTCCATCATGTCCTCCGAGACTGTAGACAAAGCGGTCTCCTCTTACAATGCCGCTCTCTCCTCTGCTTTGGACACCCTCGCTCCATCCATCTCCCGTCCCACAAAGCTTACTAATCCCCAGCCTTGGCTGACCCCTTGCATCCGTTACCTTCGCTCCTGCACCCGATTCGCTGAACGCCTCTGGAGGAAATCTCGTACCCATTCAGACTTCCTTCACTACAAATTCATGCTATCCTCCTTCCATTCCTCCCTATTCCTTGCAAAACAGGACTATTACACCCAATTGACCAATTCTCTTAGCTCCAACCCTCGTCGTCTCTTCACCACCCTTAACTCCCTCCTCAAAATGCCCCCCGCTCCCACTCCCCCTTCACTCTCTCCTCAATCACTGGCTGACTACTTCCACGACAAGGTGCAAAAGATCAACCTTGAGTTCACTACCAAGCCACCACCTCCTCTTCAGCCTGTAGCCCTATCCAACAACCAACCATGGCCTCTTTCTCCTCCTTTCCTGAGATCACCGAGGATGAAACTTCCCGCCTTCTTTCCTCCTCGAAATGCACCACCTGTTCCTCCAATCCCATCCCCACTAACCTACTTAACACCATCTCCCATACTGTCACCCCCTCCATCTGTCGCATCCTTAACCTTTCTCTCTCCACTGCCACTGTCCCTGACACCTTCAAGCACGCCGTAGTCACACCTCTCCTAAAAAAAACCATCACTTGACCCTACCTGTCCCTCCAACTACCGCCCCATCTCTCTCCTACCCTTCCTTCTCCAAAATACTTGAGCGCGCCGTTCACAGTCGCTGCCTTGATTGAGAATTCTCTCCTCTCATGCCATCCTCGTTCCACTTCAATCCGGTTTTCGCCCTCTACACTCGACAGAAACAGCACTCTCTAAAGTCTGCAACGAACTGCTCCTCGCCAAATCCAGTGGCCACTATTCCATCCTCATCCTCCTCGATCTATCCGCTGCGTTTGACACTGTCAATCATGATTTACTTCTTGCCACACTGTCCTCTTGGGTTCCAAGGCTCTGTCCTCTCCTGGTTCTCCTCTTCTCTCTCATGGATCTTCCTCCACTTCCATCCCACTATCTGTTGGAGTTCCCCAGGGATCTGTCCTTGGACCCCCTTCTCTTCTCTATCTACACCTCTTCCCTAGGCTCACTGATCTCATCTCATGGTTTTCAGTATCATCTTTATGCTGATGACACCCAGATATATCTCTCCACACCAGACATCACCGCGGAGACAAAGCCAACGGTATCGGCCTGCTTATCCGACATTGCTGCCTGGATGTCCAACCGCCACCTGAAGCTGAACATGTCCAAAACCGAGCTCCTCGTCTTTCCACCTAAACCCACTTCTCCTCTTCCTCCACTCTCTATCTCAGTTGATAACACCCTCATCCTCCCTGTCCCATCTGCCCGCAACCTCGGAGTCATCTTCGACTCCTCCCGCTCCTTCTCTGCGCATATCCAACAGACTGCCAAGACCTGTCGCTTCTTCCTCTTCAACATCAGCAAAATTCGCCCTTTCCTCTCTGAGCACACCACACGAACTCTCGTCCACGCTCTCATTACCTCTCGCCTTGACTACTGCAACTTAATCCTCACCGGCCTCCCACTTAGCCATCTATCCCCCCTTCAATCCGTTCAGAACGCTGCCGCACGTCTTATATTCCGCCAGAACCGATATACTCATATCACCCCTCTCCTCAAGTCACTCCACTGGCTTCCGATCAGATACCGCATACAATTCAAGCTTCTCCTCCTTACCTACAAATGCACCCGGTCTGCGGCTCCTCACTACCTCTCTACCCTCACCTCCCCCTATGTTCCCGCCCGTAACCTCCGCTCACAGGACAAATCCCTCCTTTCAGTACCCTTCTCCACCACTGCCAACTCCAGGCTCCGCTCATTCTGCCTTGCCTCACCCTATGCCTGGAACAATCTTCCTCAACCCCTACGCCAAGCCTCCTCCCTATCCATCTTCAAATCTCTGCTTAAAACTCACCTCTTCAATGCTGCTTTCGGCACTTAACCTTTCGAGAAATATAGTATGCCCTATCAGATTGACTCTACACTTGTCTTTTAGATTGTACGCTTGTCTTTAGATTGTACACCTGTCTTTTAGATTGTAAGCTCCTTGAGCAGGGACTGTCCTTCCATGTTAAATTGTACAGCGCTGCGTAACCCTAGTAGCGCTTTAGAAATGTTAAGTAGTAGTAGTATGGTTCCAGCCCTGAGCATTTCTATTTTTTTTTTTCATTTTATTGTAACATCACATTTTCTAAGTCCAGAGAGATCCTTCTTTTCTTCCCCCCCTCCCCACCATCCTTTTCAGGAATTCGCTTTTTAAGAAAATTTTGGACAGATCAATTTATCAGGCAGTTCAATTTTGGCATACTTTAATCAAGGATTTGAGAAGTTTAAGGGGCCCTTTAACTAAGGCACACCCAAAAGTGGCGTGTAGGCACATGTTTTGGACACATGCTGGTCCATTTCCTGAGCGCACCTGGAAAAAAGGGGATTTTTTTTTTTTAATGTGCTGTAAAATGGACGTGTGGCAAAATGGAAACCAGTACACATCCATTTTTGCCCTGAGACCTTAACACCACCCACTGACTTAGCGATAAGGTCTCACTCGCTAACAGGGCGGTAAGCATGCAGCACATACCAACTGCCAATTACCGCTGGGTAAGAGCCCCAAGGTAGAAAATATTTTCTACTGCATTTTGGATATGCGCCAAAAATGGAATTACCGCCTGGAGCATGTGCTAGCTGGGCAGCAGTGTCAGTTTGACACGCGTTGGATGCATGAAGGTACCTATGCACCTTTGTAAAAGGGCCCCTTAGTTCCTATAATTTATTCTGAAGAACTTAAAAACATATTTATTTAGAAAGTTCCTATTATGATCTCTTATTTCTCTTCTTTGTTTTTGTTATCCACTTTGAACTAAGTTTGGAAGTTGGCAGAATAAAAAAAGCCATATATTACATTACAATGTAGGATTTTGTGGGCAAAAGATACTACCTCAAGCCGAGCTGCTTCAGTCGATGACACAAGATTCTATATCTATGTTGATGATGTGCAACTACTCATACCCAATGAACCAAATCTACCCACAGCTTTGAGTGAACTGACTGCCTAACCGCAACTCAGGAATGGGAAACAACCACAAACTCTGCTTTGGGTACCTAGCACAAGTGGACAAATATCGGACTTCAAAATACCTTTTGGGAAGTATGAACTCCCCCTAAAATCACAGGTCAGGAATCTCGGGATACTGATGAGCAGTATCCCGAGATTCTGTCTCTATCACCCGCAGCTATGAAATCTCTCTGAGTCTGACACGGTGGTCCATGCCATGATAACATCACAATTAGACTACTGTAATGCCATATATGTTGGTCAAACCAAAAGAGTTTGTATCAGCGCCAACTAATTCAGAATGCTGCAGCCCAACTAATAGATGACTGCAAGCAACCAACATGACCACATTACACCCTTCTTGCAAAAGCTACACCTACCACCAGTACCTTACAGGGCAGAACTTAAAAACTATGTTATTTTTAAGGTCCTCAGTAAAATGGGGCAGAGTACTTAAAGATATTGCAACTTGCTTCTCACAGGTCTCCCCTTCAATCTGTTCAAAGTTCTGCTGCACAACTAATATTCCGCCAGTGTCGTTATGCTCATATTAGCACTCTCCTCAAGTCACTTCATTGGCTTCCTATCCGTTTCCGCATACAGTTCAAACTCCTCTTATTGACTTATAAGTGCATTCACTCTGCAGCTCCTCAGTACCTCTCCACTCTCATCTCTCCCTACATTCCTCCCCGGGAACTCCGTTCACTGGGTAAATCTCTCATCTGCACCCTTCTCCTCCACTGCTAACTCCAGACTCCGTTCCTTTTATCTTGCTGCACCATATGCCTGGAACAGACTTCCCGAGCCGGTACGCCAAGCTCCATCTCTGGCTGTCTTCAAATCTAAGCTAAAAGCCCACCTTTTTGATGCTGCTAACTCCTAATCCAAGTATTCACTTGTTGAGAACCCTTATTTTATCATCCTAACTTTAATATTCCCTTATCTCTTGTTTGTTCTGTTTGTCTGTCCTAATTAGATTGTAAGCTCTGTCGAGCAGGGACTGTCTCTTCATGTTCAAGTGTACAGCGCTGCATACGTCTAGTAGCGCTATAGAAATGATAAGTAGTAGTAGTAAAGAATAAGTTAGCCCTTGACACACCTTTGAAAACTCTAAGGTCCTTTCAAGGAGCATCATTATCCGTACTCTCTAAAGAAATTGTATGATGTGATACCCCCAGCAAGCCACCCCACACTGAAATTTACTCCCCTAGGGGCTACGTCAGTCAAGACTACCTCTACTTCAGGAAGCAAGTGAAAGCCTGGCTCTTCTCCCAAGCCCTTTAAATACATAGCATGACTGTCCGTACACTTACTTTGGTCACACTGCAACTCAGAGCAGTTCCTTATATCTTGTTTAACTATACAAAGAGCTTGCCTTGAATTTAGCCACCCATCTATTTATCCCAACTAACTCTGTACCACCCATCTTGTCCCCATTATCCCCTCAGCTACACGATAAACTGTATTGTAGAAAAGCATTAGCATTATATCTATGTTATGTTATCATAGCATAATATATCTGTTATTTGAATGTTCTAATGCCTGCTTATTAGGTGTTTAATATTATGCCGACATCATATTATATCTTGTATTTGAATTTCAGTGCTGTTAAATGTGTATATTTTTTGATACTGTTTCATTGTAGTCGTATTATTAGGTTTCAATTTGCTATTTTCAAGTTTACCTCTGATTGTATTTATGTTTAAATTTGGTCATTTTATTTTTGTTATGCTGTTAAAATTGTAAATTCTAGAAAACCAAATAAATAAATAAATATTTCCTGATGTGGCACATGTCACTCATAAGCCAGAAATCTTTTCTAGTTTTGAAACTATTAATAAAGGATGGTACATTTTATATAAGATTACCATTTAAAGAAATTAAACATTTACATGGAAATCAGTACTGTATGAATTTTCTGATCTCTCTCTGTTGGAAAAATTGTTGACAGAACACGATTCCTAATATTTACCTTTTAGAAATAACTGTGGGGAGATTAATCATCCTATTTGATTAATTCCACTATAAATCCCATCATCAACTCACCCCTGCCCATGTCTATTTGTAAGGGATAAAACAGGCCTGGCATATGGCACTATATAGCACTATGAACCTTTCTTATAATAGGCTTAGGCCAGTGCCAGTTCCTATGCAGACCTCAGGCACATCAGGCCTGTTTACAGAGCTGGGGGGACTTCATAGTCAGAAGAAATGTATTTATTTATTAAATTTGTATCTCACATTTCCCCCGCATAGCAGTAGGCTCAATGTGGCTTACAGGTTCCAGAGAGGAGAGTACCAACTCCGGGAATATATACAGAGTGGAAAATAGAGTAACAGTAGGTGCAAGGAAGATGATAAGGTTCCGGAAAAGAGAATACAACTCTGGGACGAATATATAGTAGCATATAGAAAGAAGTAATCCCAATGAGGCTGCTAAGTCTCCGGGGATGGGACTACAGCTTCTAGTGAGCAATACAGAGTAGGATAAGGGTAGAAGTACACTTAATTATAACTGGAGTGGTAAAATTCGTACAGTTTGAAGTAATAGGATTATGTGGCTGTTTGGTCCCCCAAAGACACAACACTGCAAAACATCAGACATTGGTATTCTTGTCTGTATGGCACCAAACCAACCTCTTCTATAAGCATGAAGTAAGCTGGCAGTTCACGTGAGAGCTGCTGTCAGCAGGCCCGAGCCAGCCATATGATGAAGGCTCGTTAATCTGTGGAATCACCTGCTTTCATACTCTTGCCCGGCTTGGGACAGCTTCCCTGCTGACCAACTGGGACCACCTGCTGCTGACCAAAAGAGTGCGTCTGCCAACCCAGCTTTGCTGCCTGCTTCCTTCATCAATTCCGACTTCAGTTCCTAAGTTTGTGAATGTGGAGGAGCCTTTTCCATTGGTCAGGTTGCATTTCTCTCTTTTGTTTTATAGTGCCTAGGGTGTTAGGTGTCCTAATAATTCAGGTGAAATATCTTTATTCCACCTTGACAGCTACTTAAAACTCAGTACTTTACCATCATTTTGGGTAATTCTGCATAAGAGTATTGTCTCTGACTGACTGTTACTGCTACAAGACAATAAGCTTACTGTTGCCAATATTTCTAATAAACAAGCTTTTCTATTTTTCTTATATCTGAGCCTTCTGTCCTATTCTTTCACTGTTATCTAGGACTAAGAATTCATAACTGAAAGAGGGAGGTTGTGACCCATCCATTCCAGAGTGCTAAATTTCTACTTTCTGTCATCTTATTACCCTCCTTCATTGAATGCTCTATACCTGGGGCCAGATAATTGTGATTAGTCCCCCACATATTTATTGTACTTGCATTTATAAACCACATCTCCAATCTGCTCTATGTAATGTTCAGCATAGAAAACATTACACTACATAAACAGTAATCAAATAAAACCACATTCACCTGTAACAACTCTTACATTTATAGGCGTTTCTATACAAAACTTAAAAACACATTACATTTGAGTAAGCACACTCCACAAAAGAGGAAAAGGACATCAGAACGTTCCCAGAAAAAAAAAAAAAAAAAAGTTCTTTGGCATTATCTTCCCTAATTTTTCCAAAACTGCAAAGCATTGTATCTCAGAATTGATGTGTTGAGGGCTGCCATTCTGTTTTATGTTTTCAATGTTTTAAAATCTATATACTTGTGATGTGCTATATATTTTGATGGGCTTTTGAAGATTTGTATTTAATAAAGTATTTTTCCTGGTTATTCTCTTATTGACTGGAGATGGTAGTTTTTAGAAACCTGTTTACTCTTTTGTAATAAATATTTATCCCCATTGTTCTTTCTATAGCTCCATGCAGACTCCCACACTGCCTTCTCGGAGGCTTACTTAATGCAACTGTACCACTCTTTAGGGCACTGGTTCCCAAACCAGATCTGAGGGAACTCCAGCCAGTCAGGTTTTCAGGACATCCTGAATGAATATTCATGAGTTAGATTTGCAAGAACTGCCTCCACCACATGCAAATCTAACCATATTCATTCAGGATATCCTGAAAACCTGACTGGCCGAGTGTCCCCTATGACAGGTTGGGGAACCACTGATTTCAGATCAGAGGGATTCCTGTAATCTCTAATAGCTGAAAGATCCAACAGCTGGCCTTGACAGCTAATCCACCTTATTTTCGAAAGAGAAAGACGCCCATATTTCGACCCAAATCGGGAGATGGGCATCTTTCTCCCGTAGGCGGCCAAATCGGTATAATCGAAAGCCGATTGTGGGCGTCTTCAACTGCAGTCTGTCGTGGAAACGGCCAAAGTTGACGGGGGCGTGTTGGAGGCGTGAAGGCGGGACTGGAGCGTTTTATCGGCCGATAATCGAAAAAAGAAAGGCGTTTTTAGCACGAATTTGGGTCACTTTTTTTGGACCCTTTTTTTCCCCCACAAACAAGTCCCAAAAAAGTGCCCTAAATTACCAGATGACCACCGGAGGGAATCGGGGATGACCACCCCTGACTATCCCAGTGGTCACTAATCCCCTCCCACCCAAAAAAAACAACTTAAAAAACTTTTTTTTTCCAACCTGTATGCCAGCCTCAAATGTCATACCCAGCTCCATCACAGCATTATGCAGGTCCCTGGAGCAGTTGTTAGTGGGTGCAGTGGACTTCAGCCAGGTGGACCCAGGCCCATCCCCTCCCTACCTGTTATACTTGTGGTGGTAAATGGGAGCCCTCCAAACCACCCCCAAAACCCACTTTACCCACATCTAGGTGCCCCCCTTCAGCCATAAGTGATATGGTAATGGTGTAGAGTTGTGGGGAGTGGGTTTGGGGGGGATTTGGGGGGGCTCAGCACCCAAGGGGCTATGGACTTCAGAGGTAGTTAACATTTTTTTTAATTGTTACAAGTGCCCTCTAGTGTGCCCGGTTGGTGTCCTGGCATGTGAAGGGGACCAGTGCACTACGAATCCTGGCCCCTCCCATGACCCAATGCCTTGGATTTGTTCGTTTTTGAGCTGGGCGCCTTCGGTTTCCATTATTGCTGAAAACCAATACCGCCCAGCTCAAATCCGCAGAAAATCCGATGCATTTGGCTGGCACAAACCGTATTATCGGAAAAAAGATGGCCGCCCATTTTTTTCCAAAATATGGTTTGTCCCGCCCCTTCATGTACCCGTTCTCAGAGATAGACGCCCATGGAGATGGGCGTTCGCGTTCGATTATGCCCCTCAATGTCTACTATATAGTTGAGCTGAATCATACATTTGCTATGCTGCCCTTAGTCCAGGGACTTCAAAGCAGTTTAAAGACACTGAGAAAGGAGTATAAAAACAAGACAGAAACATCAGCGGTGTAGGTCAACTTTCTTCTTTCCTCCCAATCCGGGACTAAAAACTTATGAAAGGACATTCCACTTCCTCAACAGCAAAAGAGTACATCTGTGCCAACCATGTTTCTCTTGGCCTCATTCCACCACCTCCAAAATTCAGAAGTTTTTTCACTCTGTCTCTGCCAGCAGACACTGCTTTCAAATAAGAAATTGGGTCATATTTCCCAACGTCTCCCCAAAGCATACCAAGACATATTTTATTCAATAATATATTTTAGTCATATTATGATTATGTCAACAAACACATACACACAAAAAAAAAATCTTATGAAAGTCAGATACCTGAATAGATACACCAAAGTTGTTGCCGTCTTCTATCCTGGGGATGAGGAGCTGAACCCACATTTTCACCTAAAAAGGCAGACAGTTATTAGGTGCATGATGTACTAAAATACTCTGCATAGTACAAGCCTGTCATGTGGTGACTGGCATGACCACAAAGAAAACAGTAACTGAAAAATGCCAAGAAACGACCCTGGAGAAAAAAACATGTTTATTGAATAAACCCCAAAAGAGAAAACAATTTTTAAAATAACTCTCTTTGTACAATGCTTTCATCTATCCCCTTCCCTGCCTTGGATCCTCTACTCTGTTTTATGGGCTTTTCCATGCTGATGACTTCTCAGCTACACTGGAAAAGGAACCCACCAATTGCACCATGAAATCACTAATAAGGAGAAATTAGGTCTTACTTGATCATTTTCTTTCCATTAGTCCTTCCCACTATTCCAGAACCTGTGAGACAGCAGGTGGAGAAAGAGAACTGAAAACTGATCTGAGACATCTCACTTGGCATCCAGTCCAGCTCCTCAGTATTTATGTAAACAAGTCGGAATAAACACAACCACCTTAAACAACTTGCTAACCTAACACTAACCAGATGAGCAAACTTGTAGAGGACAATAGTTATGCAGGAAGCACAATGGAAGGAAGGAGTCATTATTTGACCAATTTACACCGACTAAAAATCTAAGAAACCTTGGGTGGACCTCTGGAATAGTGGGAAGGACTAAAAGGAAAGAAAAATTTCAGGTTAAGACCTAATTTCTCCTTCCATTACGTAGTTTCCTACTATTCCAAGAACCTGTGAGATGTCCAAAAGCAATCCCTAGAGTGAGTGGGATGCTGGCACTGTCACCCTGCAGACCGAAGCCCCAAAACTGACTTCCAAGCATGCCATGTCTACCCTGTAGTGCTTTGCAAAAGTACGTCGTGTCAACCACATCGCTGCCTTGCAAATATCTGCCTGAGACAGCACTGTAGTCTCCACCCAGGATGTCGCTATACGCCTCATAGAACGAGTCCGCAAGGCCAAAGAAGCCTGCTTCCCTGCAAGCAAATAAACTGATGCTTGTCTCCTACAGCCATCTAACAATTGTGGGCTCGGAAGACATGAGGCCAAGCCTCAGTTTACAAAAAAGCACAGTCTGTTGTGAAAACTCATTCGTGACTTCCAGATATCTAGTAAGGACTCTATGCACATCAAGAAGCTTCAGGGAAGAATACTGAGCCTCCTGTCCTCTCCACAAAAGGGTGAAAGCTCCACAGATTAGTTGAGATGAAATGCAGATACCACTTTCAGAAGAAAGGAAGGAACCATGCGCAGGGAGACCCCCGCCTCCGAAAAGTGACGAAATGGATCCAGACAAGAGAGCCTGAAGTTCTGAAACCCTACATGCTGACAAAACAGCTACTAAGAATGCTGGTTTAGCGCAAGATCTGTTCTGGAATATTCTGGCCTTTTCTTTTGGGTCTGCTTATTTCTGTTTCTGTGAGTTTCCACTGATAGTTACAGGAATTTCTGGCTGACCACAAACTGACAAAGACCATTGCCATGACATCCCAACCAACCGTCTTGTTACCAATAATTTGACCAGACCCCCCCCCCCCCCCCGGCCCCCCTTGTCATGACATCCCAACTGTTTGTTACTGAGCAGAGGTGTGGCAAGGACACTAAGGCCCTATCACAGGTCTCCTATGTACTTGCAGGATTGCTGATTGGGTGATATACGAGGTGGTCCTTTGTGTGATGGGAAGGGTATATAAGTAACTGCTCATCTAAAGAGACTCTGAAATAGTCCTGATGGCAAGCAAGTTTCATATCCTTGTATCAGCCTATTTCTGGGGGGGGGGGGGGGGGGGTACTCTCCCCCCCCCCAATAAAAACTAATTCTCTATAGCTAGTAATCTTTCTTTCATTCATTCTCTCTCTTCTTTCTCTCTGTTCTATGACCTTTGTAAGTTTGTATGGCAGTGAGGAATAAAACTTTCCTTCCTACTGTTAAGACTCTGTTCTGTAAAAATACTAATGTCAAGAGCCAATAATATTTCTTGTGCTGTTGCTAGTGAGAAATAAAGATTCCATTTCTTCTTCTAACTTAGCCTGAGTTTTTTTTAATAAGAATAGCATGACCAAACGCGCAACCTAGTACAGATCTTTCAAGGAGACTTTCCTGAGTGACTCAAAAAGGAGACTTCTAAAGAGCCCAGAAGACTAAGTTAAGGTTCCACTCCAGACACAATGTACAAAAGGACAGCCGCAAGTGGCCCATTCCCTGCAATAATCAAATGATATCCAGATGAGCTGCAAAAGACATCTTCTGTAGTTGGCCCCTTAAACAGGCCAAAGCCACAACCTGAACTTTTAGAGAACCCAACAATATTTTTTTCTGAAGGCCCACCTGGAGAAACACTAGGATGTGCGAGGTCTGAGCAGATAGTCTATGCTCAGAAACAGCTCTTGAATGTCCTCCACACCCTTGCTTACACCATGGACGTACAGCGTTTCTAAGCCTGAAGCAAGATAACAATGACAATAATCTTTAGAGCACCGGACCTTGCTTCAGTAGGCCGGGTACCTGCGGAAGATGGAGACGACCCCGGTCCTGCATTCGAATCAGGTATGCATACCACAGCCTCGTGATCAATCCAGGGCTATGAGAATTATTCAACCCCAGTGCAATGCAATCCTTTTCAACATGCGGCCTCTACCGTGGGCCAAGGAGGGAAGACATACAGTAGATGTATCTCTGGCTAGGGCTACAATAGGACATCAATCCCCATCAAGCCTGGATCTTTCCCATAGCTGAAGAACTTGCGCACTTGGATATTTCTTTTCATCACCATCAGTCCAGAAGTGGAGAATCCCATCGGTCCACTATCAGCTGAAACCTCTGGCTGGATAGTGCCCATTCTTCCCAGGTCCAAGGATTACCTGCTAGAAAGTCCACCTGCACATTCAAGGACCCAGTGATGTGAGCTGCCAACAGCCAGAGAATATCTTTCTCTACCCAACTTATGAGGGAGGCCGCCTCCATCGCCATCGAATGACGGTGGGTCCTGCCTTGATTCCTGATATAAGCCACAGTCATTGCATTATCGGAGAAAAATCGGACTGAGGCCCCACCAGAAAGGAAGCGAAGTCGCGTAAGGCATTCCGCACTGCCCTCAGCTCCAAGCGATTTAGCGACCACTGAGACTCCTGTTCCATCCAGGTACCCAGTGCCAGATGGAACTTGTAATGAGCTCTCCAATCAGACTTCTTAACATCCGTTGTCACCACCCATTGTGTTATCGGAAAGGGAGCTCCGACAGTCAAATTCCTGGTCAAAAACCACTACTGAATACTTTTTCTGGTAACCAGCATCCAAGGAAGATGAAAGTTATACTTCTGCGACACCGGAGACCAGTGGCTGAGAAGAGACTCATGTAAATAGCTGCATATGAGCCCCTGCCCATGGCACTAAAAAAGGCAAATACCATACAAAGGGGAACAACACACACACAAAAAAACAAAAAAAAAAAACAGAGTAGGGAAGGACCAATGGACTTTCACAAAGAAACTCAAGCACAGAAGTCATTTAATGTAATTTACCAAGTTTATTATGTCTGGACAATAAACTTGGTACATTACATTAAATGACCTCTATGCTTGGGTCCTTTGTGGAATTCCATTGGTCCTACCTTTGTCCATGGCACCACTTCCTTCACCGCCATAACTGACTCCAGAACCTGGACCAGCCTTGACTAAGAAGACAAATCTGTTCAACTATCTTCAATTTCCTGAGCTCCATGATGAAGATGCTCTCCCATGCTGTGTCGAATAGAACACCCAGATACTCCAGCTTCTGATGGAGTTCATCTGCTCTTCTTGAAATTGATCATCCATCCCAACAACTGCAGAAGATGGACAACTCTGTCTGTTGACATAGGACAATGCACAAATGAGCCCGTCGTCAACCAACGGGTGAACTCTGATTCCCTGGGGCCCAAATAAGGACACCACCCCCACCACAATCTTGGTAAACTTTCTTGGAGCGGTGGTGAGACCGAAGGGCAAAGCCCTGAACTGGAAATGATGGCCTAGCATCCCAAAACAAAGAAACCTCTGATGCGGTGGCCATACAGATATATACAAACATGCCTCCTTGAGATCGAGGGTGGTGAGAAATTCTCCCACTTGAACCGTGGCTATGACTGCTCTTAGTGTTTCCATGTGAAAGTGGGACACTCGGAGTCAGAGGTATAAGACCATTGAGATCTAAGGCTGGACAAAAGATGCCTTCCTTTTTTGGCACCAAGAAGTAGACAGAGTTGTTGCTGTTCGGCCTGGGGAACTGAACAATGGCCCTGAGCACCAGCAAGGAATCTACGTTGGCCTGAACCTCAACTCCCTTGGTTCCCTATTGACAAGGAGGCTGCAAAAAGAGAGGAGTAACCAGGCAGGAGACCTCCAACTTGTAACCTTTTCTGTAAGAATATCCAGAACCCACTGGCCTGACGTGATTTTGGCCCACTCCTTCCAAAACTCCTGAAGACATCATCCCACTGAAGGAAGAGTGGACCAGGCTTGCATCATTATACCAAACAGCACACGGCACCTCTTCCTCCTCCCCCCTCTGATGTTCCGGGCTTGTGCCAGGCATCATACTCCTCCTAACTTCCTAATGCTCAGTGCTATGAGCGTGCCTTTATTTGCATGTCATTAGCACTGAGAATTAGGGAGTTGTTCTGGCGTGTTTTTTTCTCTGGCACTGTTCAGTACAGTGCAAGAGCTTTAAGCATTGGGGCCTCAGTACTTTCAGGATAATCTCCCTCCTCAGGGGGGATTCTCCATCCTCTAGTGGCTCCTTCAAAGATGGCTCCTCTGAGCAGACTGAGCCCACATTAAATAAGGAGGGAGAAGCTGAGATAGCCTTATCTGCCCACTCCTGAATGTCTAAATGAGATCTCTTATGTGCCGGAGGGGCAGTGAGGCAAGAAACTAAAGTACCTTGCAGCAACTCTGACTGTCCCTGCTTCAGTAAATAGGCCTGATGTAAGAGCAATATAAACTCTGAAGAAAAAACAAAAATCCCGATGTAACTGACTGCTCCATCAGACCCTGAGGCTGTAAAATAACAGCTATGCTCCATGCATGGACAGAGGCTGCTTCACACTGCCAGTTGGCACCAATGCCCGCGCTCTCCTTCATCAAACTGTGCATTGGCCCTGCTGAAGAGCCCGAATACCCCAGAATATTCGGATGCTGCGCCAAATATAAATGTGCTGCAGACAACTGCTTCCTTTGCATCACGCGGAAATTCCTAACTTGCACTCACTTCAATGCCCTGACGCTATCCAGCAGGTCTCACAGTGGGAACACTGCTTAACTGCCTCCATTCACCCCAACTGTCACAAGTGCAGCACAGCGTGTCCCAAGAATTGAGTCAGGATCCCTCCCCTGCACCAAGTAGAACTTCCAGCCCTCCGAGCATAGTAACACAGTAGATGACAGCAGAAAAAGACATGCACGGTCCCATCCAGTCTGCCCAACAAGATAAACTCATATGTGCTATTTTTTGTGTATACCTTACCTTGATTTGTATCTGCCGTTTTTAGGGCACAGAACGTAGATGTCTTGCCCAGCACTAGCCCCGCCTCCCAACCACCAGCCCCGCCTCCCCCCACCAGCTCTGCCACCCAATCTCGGCTAAGCTTTACTATGTTAGGATCCCTCCCCTGCACTAAGTAGAACTTCCAGCCCTCCAAGTGGTTCCAAGTGAAACTTTAGTCGGATTTAACACTGCTAACTGCGCCCCCCCGAAAGCTCAGAGCCTCCACAAGTCTTGCCACATATGAGAAAGACTCAGGACCGATACCCTGCCCCATGCTCTCCAGCAAACCTCTTTCCTTTTTTTTTTTTAAGTTGTTATGCTGGAAAAGGAGAGCTCCACAGGAAACAGAAGAGATGTGAAGGGAGAGAAGTAAATTCAGAGGACACCAGAGAAAGGGATTTGAAAACCTCCAGATACGACTCTGCAGACTCAAGCCACCCACAAAGCTTAACTGGGCACCGGCTAACCAACTGGACCAGGAGTAAAACACTCAGAACCAGAGGCTCTAAAAAGTGTGTCCATCCACTTGTTCATGATAGAAAATACTGAGGAGATGGACTGGATGCCAAGAAAGATATGTCTCAACTCAAATTTTCAGTTCTCTAACTCCACCTGCTGGTTGATGGACACAACTATCCCATAGGGTTCTGGAAAAGTGGGGAACCAGGTAAAGGAAACACTTATTTATGGACCCTCAACAAACACATAATTAGCTACAAAATAAACACCTACATTTCTAACTTGCTGGAGAAATAAACTCATGCCAAAAAGCACTGCACTATCTGAGTGAGAAAGAAAGCACTAGGTATTCCTATGCTACAAGTGAACCAGAAATATGAGGGGTACTCATTCCTGAGCAAACCAAGTGATTGCTGTACATGGCTTAAGACAGTTTAGAGATGTTTTCAAAATGTAATCACAGATGGCTGGTGTAATGAAAGGTCAGCGGGGGTGGGGGTGTCTAGCATTGTAGAACTTGCCTATTACTGTTTTCATTGCAGATGTCAATGGACAACAGAGTTACTGCCAACATGGGTCCAATCTAAACCACTGACCTAAAGCAGTGCTGTTCAACCCTCTCCTGGAGGTACACCTAGCCACTCAAGCTTCCCACAATAAATATGCAAGAAAAATCTGCATACATTGGAGACCAAGCTACAGAGCCTTCTTGCTTAAAATTTAGAGCAAATCTCAACTTACATCTTCCAAAAATCTTTTGGAGCATCAGCTATGAACTCGGTGTAACAGGCAACCAGTCGGGTCAGGTCCAATACAGGTCTCCTTCCAAAACCTGTATTTGTTTTCTCTCTGTTATTAACGACGCTCCTTTCCTCTTTTATTGTAGTCTGTTAACCGCACTGTGCGTACCCTCATTAGACAGTATAGAAAGAACTCGATGAACAATAAAAATCTATTTTATGCACTCGACTGGCCAGGTGTGCCTCCAGAACAGAGTTGAGAAGCAGCTTGATGTGTCTTTTCTCCAGCTCATTTTGAATTTAATATGCCATAGAACTCAACAGATACAACACATCAAAGACAACTATTTCCCTCTGGAATTTAAGTAATACCCCTTGCAGTCTGGATTAGCAGATTAGATTGCCTGACAGCTAGAGGAATCATAGCACCTCCCTGGTTTTACCCTATTGTATGTTGGAATAAGCAAGAATGGATTGCTTGTGTCCCTGGACATGGAGGTGCCCACTTACTCTACTTCTAGTAGTACAAAGCAAACAAGCACAACAGGGGAGGTCTAAAGATCCATGATTCGATAGACGAGGGGGCAAACTTACCGTGTTGCATTTCTCAATCAGCAGTCTGATTTCTGGCTTCACCTTTTCTATGATATCCACAAGCTGCTGGTTGCTCTTCAGCATCCCGTTTGGCATGATAAACACTTTTGTACCTGCATGATTTTTTTTTTTTTTTTGGGGGGGGGGGGGGGGGGGTAAGAGAGAAGATAAGACACTTCAGTCCCACATTTGCCTAAATGTTTCTAATTTTACATTTTAATCTGTTTATTGAAAACTGGATAAATGCTCAGCATACATAATAATTTGAATTACAATTACACTAGTGAACAATAGGTTTGCAGATCTTAAGTTTACAATTTTACCCCCACTCCCCTCTTTTTCCCCTATCAACTAAAGCAGTGAAGGCTGTAAGAAGCTTTTAACCCCCACCCCCCAGTGGGTGGTCAGACAGCAAATTCTACTGTATTCCTAAAGATCCAATGAACCTGGAGGAAATGCTGTGCTGGAAGGCAGCAAGTCTAAACAAAACCCACCCCATCAAAGATGTTTATTCCCCACACATTGTTAAGGTTAAATTGGAGCTATATGTATGTAAACTCCAAAAACAAGGAAGGACACTGAGAGAACAGACCTGAAGATACAGCTGAAGGACATGAGCAACCCCAAAGGCCTCACATGTGCATAATGATTCTGCGGTGTTAGCTGACATATTACTTCAGGAGTACCTTCAGCAGGGTCTGGGCTAGTGAAAAGGGCTGCACACTGTCATATGGGAGAGCAGCATTTGACTCCTGAGCCCTATTTCTGCTCACGGGGATGGACAGGAATATTGAGGAAGATGCATGCACAGCATCTGGAGGGAGACTTGACTTACAGCTTAATGACAACACCTAGTGTTCACAGAACCTATGTTAGCTAGGTTCCTGAGGGACCAGCCTGTGCCCTTACCTTCTCCTCACCACAGTGGCTCAGTGGAGTTGAGAGGGGACAGGGGACCTGAAGCTAAAGAAGCCACTGTTGAAAACGTTCAGGCAACATGCTGAGCTCATTCACTTTCCTTTGCCTACCTGAGAGGTCTTCGTCCGTGTCATCCAGTTTTCTCTTTTTCAAATGTGGCTACGGGATAAATACAATTTTTTTTTTTTTTTTAGACAACTCAAGCTAGGGGTTAAAAACAGTGCGAAAAATTTATCATCCCATAAATACAACCTTCAAAAATATAATGAAAAAGCAATTCCCCACATGATTTTCATGCTCATGAAAGTATTTTACCAGCTGTCTGAAAACTGCCCGCATTCCCCATACTTTTGCCTGTACTGTGGGGGTCATGTTCTCAGGACAGATAACATATGGTGCACTTCTGTATTTTCAAAAATACTTGCTTTAAGTCAGAAAGAGTACCTGCAGAAAAATGAGGTTGAAAATGTCCACAGGCACTTTTTTCTTAGACGTGTACTGTCACTTCAAGGACTGGTTTAAGTCCCTGAACAACAAATATACCCATGGATTTTGCAGCAATGTGAAAAGTATGAAAATTGCAAATACAAACATCAAGATAAAAGGAGGTCAAATAAGGCAAATAAAAGAATAACATTAACAGTCACACACCAAATAACCTGCCAAGACGAAATTATACTGTTGACCCATAAGACAAAGACTACTGTATTGTCCCTATATCGCTCTATGGTGGGACCTCATCTTGAGTATTATGTGCAATTCTGGTCACCATATCTCAAAAAGCAGAATTAAAAAAGGTACAAGAGCAGCGACCAAAATGATTAAGAGGATGAACTCCTCCCATATAATGATAGGCTTAGACTGTTCACCTTGGAAAAGGGACGGCTTGAGGGGGGATACGATAGAGCTCTACAAAATCCTGAATGGAGGAGAACGGATAAACGTCAATCAATTGTTTACTCTTTCAAAAACTACAAAGACTAGGGTGCACTTCAAGAAGTTACATGGTAATACTTTTAAAATGAATAGGAGGAAATATTTTTTCAATTCATTGCCCGAGTTGACTATCTGGGTTTTAAAAAAAGGTTTGGACAGGTTTTTGGAGGAAAAGTCCATAAACTGTTATTAAGCCCACCTTTTTGATGCTGCTTTTAACTCCTAACCCTTATTCACTTGTTCAGAACCCTTATTTTATCATCCTACTACTACTACTACTACTTAACATTTCTAGAGCGCTACTAGGGTTACGCAGCGCTGTACAATTTAACAAAGAGAGACAGTCCCTGCTCAAAGAGCTTACAATCTAATAGACAAGTGAACGGTCGGTCCGATAGGGGCAGTCAAATTGGGGCAGTCTGGATTCACTGAACGGTAAGGGTTAGGTGCCGAACGCAGCATTGAAGAGGTGGGCTTTAAGCAAAGACTTGAAGACGGGCAGGGAGGGGGCTTGGCGTAAGGGTTCAGGAAGGTTGTTCCAAGCATAGGGTGAGGCGAGGCAGAATGAGCGGAGCCTGGAGTTGGCGGTGGTGGAGAAGGGTACTGAGAGGAGGGATTTATCCTGTGAACGGAGGTTACGGGCGGGAACGTAAGGGGAGATGAGGGTAGAGAGGTAGTGAGGGGCAGCAGACTGAGTGCATTTGTAGGTAAGAAGGAGAAGCTTGAATTGAATGCGGTATCTGATCGGAAGCCAGTGAAGTGACCTGAGGAGAGGGGTGATATGAGTATATCGGTTCTGGCGGAATATGAGACGTGCAGCAGAGTTCTGAACAGACTGAAGGGGGGATAGATGGCTCAGTGGGAGGCCGGTGAGGAGTAAGTTGCAGTAGTCCAGGCGAGAGGTAATGAGAGCGTGGACGAGAGTTCGGGTGGTGTGTTCAGAGAGGAAAGGGCGAATTTTGCTGATGTTAAAGAGGAAGAAGCGACAGGTCTTAGCTATCTGCTGGATATGCGCAGAGAAGGAGAGAGAGGAGTCAAAGATGACTCCGAGGTTGCGGGCAGATGAGACGGGGAGGATGAGGGTGTTATCAACTGAGATAGAAAGTGGAGGAAGAGGAGAAGTGGGTTTTGGTGGAAAGACGATAAGCTCGGTCTTGGACATGTTCAGTTTCAGGTGGCGGTTGGACATCCAGGCAGCAATGTCGGATAAGCAGGCCGATACCTTTGCCTGGGTCTCCGCGGTGATGTCTGGTATGGAGAGATACAGTTGGGTGTCATCAGCATAGAGATGATACTGGAAACCATGAGATGAGATCAGGGAGCCCAGGGAAGAGGTGTAGATTGAGAAGAGAAGGGGTCCAAGGACCGATCCCTGGGGAACACCAACAGATAAGGGGATGGGGGTGGAGGAAGATCCATGAGAGTGAACTTTGAAGGTGCGGTGGGAGAGATAGGAGGAGAACCAGGAGAGGACAGAGCCCTGGAACCCAAATGAGGACAGTGTGGCAAGAAGTAAGTCATGATTGACAGTGTCAAAAGCGGCGGATAGATCCAGGAGGATGAGGATGGAGTAGTGGCCTCTGGATTTGGCAAGGAACAGGTCATTACAGACTTTAGAAAGTGCTGTTTCTGTCGAGTGAAGAGGGCGAAAACCGGATTGAAGCGGATCAAGGATGGCATGAGAGGAGAGAAAATCAAGGCAGCGGCTGTGGACTGCGCGCTCAAGTGTCTTGGAGAGGAAGGGTAGGAGGGAGATGGGGCGGTAGTTGGAGGGACAGGTAGGGTCAAGTGATGGTTTTTTGAGGAGTGGCGTGACTACAGCATGCTTGAAGGTGTCGGGGACAGTTGCAGTGGAGAGAGAGAGGTTGAGGATATGACAGATGGAGGGGGTGATAGTAGGAGAGATGGTGTTAAGTAAGTTGGTGGGGATGGGATCAGAGGAACAAGTGGTGCATTTTGAGGAGGAAAGAAGGCGGGCGGTTTCATCCTTGGAGATATCAGGAAAGGAGGAGAAGGAGGTCTGGGTTGGTTGGTTGAGGGAGAGGGTTGAAGAGTGAAGAGGAGGAGGTGTATCTTGTATCTTGTAACTAATCCTTTCGGGCCCCATGATCTGTGCTCCCAAAGGGAGTGGGGCAAGGATTAAAAGGCATAAAAAAAATCCAAGAGTGGCCGTGTTGATTACAATTGTAAAACCAATAATATTAGATCAGGGCTACATCAAAGTTGAAGGAATGGCAACTGGCGAATGGTAAATAGCATGAGTACCAGGATTAACCCTGAGGTTACAGCAATAACAGAAATCACAAAGAGAACTATTCCCAAACAAAATAGGTATGGGTACAACATTAGGTGTTGGTGTATTCAGGGTAGACTCTAATGGCTCCTGTTGGGAAAAGATTGTATATTTGTAATGGCCTTCCTCCTACTTCACTGATAAATAACCAAGGTCTCCAACTGGTATTAAGTATGTTATAGGTTATCACCCAGAAATCAACCACCTCACAATTGTCAGGCCTAACTAGAGGTATGTCTGTCTGCTCAATTTGCAGAGCTATACTTCCTCCAAACAAGGAAAGGGTGTAAATACAATTTCGCCCAGGACCAATAGTCAAGGGATCAAGCAATGGCTCACACAATATCTGAAATCGGGTCAATGGATCCCAACTGGGGTCGTCTTCCGGAGCCAGATTCCAATGGGGATGCCTTACATCGTCAGAATCCCTAAAACTCAGTTCATCTACACTATCCCCGAGATCAAAACTTACACTATCCCAATCCCGGGACAGGGATGGAAGTTTTAGGGAGAGGTAAGAGAGGCCGGCACCAAGGTGCCTCAGGAGAATATGATATAAAAAGTCACAGATAAGAACAGAGACAAATAGAACGTCACGTCTGTGCCAGAGCCAGTGGTGCGAGGCGGGACTGGAGGTTGGGAGGCGGGGATAGTGCTGGGCAGACTTATACGGTCTGTGCCAGAGCCGGTGGTGGGAGGCGGGGATAGTGCTGGGCAGACTTATACGGCCTGTGCCAGAGCCGGTGGTTGGGAGGCGGGGCTGGTGGTTGGGAGGCGGGGATAGTGCTGGGCAGACTTATACGGTCTGTGCCCTGAAGAGCATAGGTACAAATCAAAGTAGGGTACAAATCAAAGTAGGGTACACACAAAAAGTAGCACACATGAGTTGTCTTGTTGGGCAGACTGGATGGACCGTGCAGGTCTTTTTCTGCCGTCATCTACTATGTTACTATGTCACCAGCAGAGGATCCTACCGTACCAGAGCACTGTAAAACATTGACGGACGGGAACAGCTGTATTGAAAGGGAAAACCAAAGCATAAGTTAATAACACAAGGATGAAGATGGAAGTCCCCTTACAGGGTTACGGGGCAGAGAGGAAACTAAATGTCAGGGACTATTAGAAATCTGCAGCTTGAAGAGCAAACCACAGGAAGGTGCTACCAAGAAGGGGAAATGGGCAGAAAAGAAATGATAAGGAAAAATAACAGTATGTAATCAGATGTAAGTGGTGCCGTAATGAAAAAGAGCTAATCAATAAACAGGAAAGGTTGGAGATTCTGAACAGGGAAGATGGTACCAGTGGGAATCAAAGACTGGAAAAGAAAAAAGTTCAAATCAAACGTGTAGCTAGAAAAATGGGGACAGAAACTAGAAGAGAGACCGCAAAAGAGGAAGAAACTATTTCACATCAGTGTGTTTTAAAAATCCAACTACAGAGAATAGAAAGAGAAAAATTAACATGTCAGTTTAGGGAAAATAAGGAGGGAAAGAAAACAGGGGCAAATCGCAAGGGGAAAGAGTCAGGGAAAGCGGCAGCAGAGGGCAGCCCATGAAAAAGTATAAAAAGGGAGAGAGAGCGGGAAGGAATCTAAGAGTAGGGTGAGAGGAAAAGGAAAGATGGAGGAAGCGCCGGATTTGGACGCATGATCTGGGAATATATATATCCCCTCTGCGGACAAAGACGGCGTGTGAAAAGCGAGAGGAAAGTGTTCGAGATCAGCAAACAGCGGTCACCAATGTTTTTCTATCCCCTCTATCCCGGGAAGAAGTGCCCCTCTCCCATGGTGGACACAAGTCCAAACGGGCGAGGGAGGTCTACTACTACTTATCATTTCTATCATCCTCACTTTAATATTCCCTTATCTCGTTTGCCTATTTGTCTGTCCTAATTAGATTGTAAGCTCTGTCGAGCAGGGACTGTCTCTTCATGTTCAAGTATACAGCGCTGCATACATCTAGTAGCACTATAGAAATGATAAGTAGTAGTAGTAAGATAGACACAGGGAAAGCCACTACTTATCCCTAGGCTGGGTAGCATAGAATCTTGCTACTCTTTGGGATTCTGCCAGGTACTTGTGACCTGGTTTGACCACTGTTGGAAGCAGGATACTGGGCTAGATGGACCATCGGTCTAGCCCAGTAAGGCTATTCTTTATATTCTTGTTCATTAAAAGGTTGAACAAAGAGCTGCTGGGTCTTAATAAAGACAAATCTCTATGGGAAAGATGCAGAACTCAAAAACAGCTAAATATACAAAATAAGAGGAAACACTTTTGTCAACTATACAGATATAGAATCATGTGTGCTGTCCAGGTAAGCCTTTGAAAAATATTCCTCTACCAAATCTTTGAAAAAATAAATTGAGATTTATTAACTACTTTATGAAAAGAATAACCCAAGGCAGTGTATAACAGATACAGATTGACAAACAACGTACAACAATAGTAAAATGACCAAATGTAAGCATAAAACACAATCGGTGCTGGAAACAGGCAAATTAAATCCTAGTAATTTTTTTTTGTTACATTTGTACCCCGCGCTTTCCCACTCATGGCAGGCTCAATGCGGCTTACATGGGGCAATGGAGGGTTAAGTGACTTGCCCAGAGTCACAAGGAGGTGCCTGTGCCTGAAGTGGGAATCGAACTCAGTTCCTCAGTTCCCCAGGACCAAAGTCCACCACCCTAACCACTAGGCCACTCCTCCACTCCAAAATAGCAATATGATACGGTATTCAAAATACACATATTAAAACAGCACAGCAGAACCTTCATATAACAACGTGATGGCAGCAGAATACAAATGATACACCATAAAGGCAACATGGAAGAACATATATATAACAGGTAAGATACTTATATCAATACAAATACACATGAAGAACCTTAATAGACATGCATTAGAACATACAAATAGATATGATGCTCACATCATCAGTACAATACCATGAAACATCTTAAAAAAGGCAGTGTGGGGACAAAACAAGTGGCCTTACTATTCTATATTGTAAACCTGACTTTCCACAGACTTAGGCCATGTCAGCTCCCATGCAGAGGCTTTTGTTCCTTACAAATGTAACAAAAAATAAAAAATAATAGGCCTCAAGCACACTGCTGACACATCAAGGTTAACAGAGGCAAGACAACTATGAGTGGAATGGAACGGGTCGATGTGGAGCGTCTGTTTACGCTTTCCAAAAATACTAGGACAAGGGGGCATGCGTTGAAGCTGCAGAGTGGTAAATTTAAAACGAATCGGAGGAAATTTTTCTTCACTCAACGCATAGTTAAACTCTGGAATTCACTGCTGGAAAAGGTGGTTAAGGCGGTTAACTTAGTGGACTTCAAAAATAGGGTTGGACGGCTTCCTGGAGGAAAAAGCCATAGAATGCTATTGAATGGACAAGGGAATAATATCGTTTATTTACTATACCGTTTCTAATTGCATTGACAAAACAGAACGGTTTACATCTTAAAAATAACATATTAAAAAAAAAAAAACATATAAGAAATCCATACAGTATTTTTAGGATGGGAGGGAAAAATTGCTTGTTCTTTTGGACGCTGTCAGTGACAGGGTGCTGGGCTCGATGGACCCTTGGCCTGTCCCATTATGGCGATGCTTATGTACTTAACTGTTCAAAACAATTTTTGTTTACTGTGCTGGGGACCTTCATGGACAAGAAGAAAACATCTAAAGCATCAGAGTCAGGTCCTTGAACCCCAAAAGCCACAACATTGGTAAACCTCTAGTCAGCCTGGCACCAAACCAGAGGAATGCATATAAAACCCTCCTTCACAAGCTAATAGCTAGCTGGCTGTTATCTCGGGCAGTTCACGCAAGAGCTGCTATCAGCTGCCCCGAGCAGCCACATGCCTGCAAGCTCACCTGCCTGGGTAGAGGTGAAACCCATTTGCCACCCTCTGTCTACAGTCCCTGACCTGCTACGGATCCAGTGTTCGTGTTTCCATCTCTCAGGTTGACCTGCTTTTTCTCTAAGTGCCTGGGATGTCAGGTGTCATATAAGTTTTAGACTAGAGGTAGTGTGCGTTATTTTTGCCTTGACAGATACATGAAATCGTTGTTCTACCATCATTGTGGGTAATTCTACCTAAATATTGTCTCTAATTACATTTGCTGTCATTATCTTTAATAAAATAGCTTTCCTATTCTTCTAATACCTAAGCCTTGTGTCCTTTCCTCTCAGAGTTAATTTGGACTGTTCTGAATTTGGATTGCGTGAGTGGGAAGCTTGTGAATTAATCCTAGACTGCTAAATTATCATCATTTGTTATATTTGTACTTCCCTGCCCTCTACCAGGGTAATTGTGTTTAGTCCCCACAGCAGCAAAAGGGAAAGGTACAGGTGAGACATATAGACAGACTAGATGGATAGGACAAAGTTATTGGGATAAATGGTAGCTAAACTGAAGACAAGTTTTACGCACAGTTGAATAAGGTATGTGGAACTGCCAATAATTGGCTTTTTAACAAGCAATTATTGGCGCTAATTGGAATCAATTGTGGGTACTGAGCAAATTGAAGGTGAAGATCCTGCTGTTGGATCTTAGGACGATTGTGCAGAGCCTTGTAATTCACTGTATTTAGGGATGTCATCTGCTAAGTTCCAGGCTCTGCAGGTCATCCAGAATGTGGCGGCACGGTTAATTACTGGCACTTCAAGATCTGCACATATTTCCCATTTTGAAACATTTGCACTGGCTGCCCGTTATGCACCGGGTGATGTTTAAAGCTCTCACACTAATTTATCAGCAGGTTTATGCAAACGTTCCAGTTTACTTTAATACTGTCATGAAATTGTACCATCCTAGCTGTTCTTTAGGCTCTGAAAGATCTCAGCAATTATGTCTACCCTCGCCTACTACTATGTGGATAATACAGCATGTTCATTTTCGACTGCTGAACCTAATTTGTGGATGACCTTCTAGGCCACTTAAGACTATGTAATAGTCTTTAGCTATTTAAAAGACTCGAAGACCCATTTTTTTTTTTTTGTAAAAGCCTTTCTGGAGGACTGAGATATTTTTAGACTGTATCCATGATGATGGACTCTGCTTCTTGATTTGTCCTGTTTTATGTCATAAGATTTTATGTATATTGTTTGGGTAAAGGCGGGATACAAATGTAAAACAAATAAAAGTGCGTGTGATCCGCGCCTAAGTTTTACATGCATCCCAAAAAAGGGGGTGCGGAAAAGGGTCATGGGTGGAGTGTCGTTTTGGATTACACGTGCAGTTATAGAATAAGAAGAGGGTTCTGTGCATAATTTAGGTGGGTGCATTTGCACCACGTTTTCATTGGTGCAAACAGATGTGTCTAAATTTACGTGTGACCTCCAGGGCTTAAGCGCTATTCTATAAACCGCGCCTAACTTTAAGCATAGTTATAGAATAGCGCTTAAGCAGAGGTTTTCTGGCACAGATTTTTTTTAGGCGCAATTTATAGAATTCACCCCCATATGCATTAGAAGACTACTGACTTCTTAAATACATAAAACAGAAAAGTACCATCTTCAACAAATCTGGCCTAATAGAAATGCTTGTTATGGTATTCGATCCAATTTTAAAGAGCTTTTAATCAAGCACTAACCTAGTAATACACATCAACATACAAGAGAGAGTTAAACAGAAACAAGTTCAACAGTACCACAGACAGGTGGCAAAAGGCAAACTTACAGCATCATGGCAATTGGTGAGAAGAATGGGGTCAGGGACTGGCAGATTCATCTCTGAGTGGATCTGTGTAAGATCTTGGATGTTAAGGTTTGGATCCTAGAAAAGGGGATGCAACAGACAAAACACCATCAAAATGTGTACATATCAGTTCTAATGGATAAAATTCTCTTTTAATGGGCAATTTTTAAGCTATCCCAATCAAAAGTCAGCTTCGTTGGCGTGATATTAAAAAGGTACATAGTCTAAATTTTAAAACAAATGCAATCTCATTTTAGATAGAATGTGAACGTTCCAGAATTATTTTAGAAAAGGATCTGTTAATGTAGAGCCTTTTCTAAAATACATGCAGCAGTGCATGTGGAATAGTGATTTTACATAGATAAATGGTGAAACTCTGAACAGGGAAAACACACGTAAGCTGGTATTTCACAACCTACATGTTTAAATGCGGGCATTTTTGTTTGTTACATTTAGGTATACTAGGCATTTTCCTGTCCCCCTCAGACAATTGAGGGGTAAGTGACATGCCCATGAACACAAGGTGCCACATTGGGATTTGCCTCATGTTCTAACCACCAGGCTACTGTCTCTCTTACACACACGTGCCTGTCATTTTGCAAACTGGCACATATACATGCTGCTATTAGCAAGAGAGGCCTCATTCCTTATATATTTCTCTTACTACCCCTCCCCTCTCTCCATTAAGGGCTCACTCAAACAAGCACTTTGTACAAACTTACACATGCAAGAGAGCAGCCGTAAATCCCAACATTGATATGTTACTACATATATGAATAGATTTTGATGCAACCCAAGACCTTCCTAAACCATGCCCACATTGTGTGTGTGTGTGTTAGGTTTTACATGCCCATGTGATAATACAAATGTAAATGCAGGTATTTATTTACATATGTAAATTGTGAATGGGACTTCTAAACTAAAGAGCCAAAGGAAGTAAAAAAAAAAAAAAAAAAACTTGTTAGTGAGGTTCATGTCTTTGTAATTTGGCACTTCCTGTGCAGTAAGAATACCCACAGGCTCAGCTAGGGGTACAGATGGCAGTCAGATGCATCATATCCAGAATCAAGTCCTGCATTACACAGAAAACTTCCAATGGAATGGCTCATGGCGCCTACTAAGGATCTGCAGCTCTAAGCTTTGCACCCCAACAAACGTGTCAATTCAGGCAGAATTGATCACTACAAACAGCATTTCAACATAGCAAGCTTAGAAAGGGGAAAACGGTTCTTAAAAAACGGCTTCTGACTTAGAACGATTTGCTCCTGCCTGAAAGGCTCTCTCCCTACTTCCAGGACAGTAAGTATCCACTCACCACAGGCCTGGCAAGAAAGATCCTCCTGTACTTAAACAGAGCTTTGTGGCTACAGAACAGAAGCAGCAAATAGAGTTTAGCTGAAGCTACTCCGGATCATCGTTTAGAATTATTAGTTTTTAATGCTTTGCCATTACATTTAATTACAAAGCACAAAATGAAGCCCAGCTGGCATTGAGAAATCAATCTGTAGGAAGGAGTTTTGTAGAATCAGAAAGCCACACCAGCTAAACTAAATTAGGACATAAAATGCAGAATAAGCACCAGGACTTAATTTGCTGGGGTACAGCCTGGAACACAGTTCCACCATTTCTTTTCAGACTCCAGAGCACAGGGGAGTTCTGATCTGCAGGGAAGAGGAGGGGAAGTGACCCTGGAGCAGAACACAGAGCAATCACACTACTGCAATGGTTCCCAAACTTGTCCTGGGGCAACCCCCAACCAACCAGGTTTTCAGGATATCATAATGAATATTCTCGAGAATATTTGCATACCAAGGAGGCAGTGTATGCATATTTATTGTGACTATCCTGAAAACCTGGCTGGCTGGGGGTTGCCCCAGGCTTGTGAACCACTGCTCTACTGCCTAATCCAGCCCTTCTCTCTGTTGCTCCTGCATCTCCAACTCCACTTTCTTTTTGTCTACAAATTAAGCCCTGGTAACCACCCTAGTCTCAAAGCAGATGACTGACAACAAGGAAACCATCACTGATTTTAGAGGGAAATCCCTGCAACAGTCAGCACCCATCACTGAACTATGACTTACCTTGAGGAAGTCATCGAGTTCTAACAATTTCTTTGGGAAAAAGCTTGCAACCAGGTCCTCTGCCTGAGTGGAGGAAGAAATAATAGTTAAGATACTGTCAACATGGTTAAAGTGCTATAGCATACACGCCCGCATTTCCATGCCCCTCTATACAATGTACTTTCAGCAAAATGTACCCCAACATATCACTTTGATTATTGGCACCTATTATACAGTGATGTGAAAAAGTTCCCCCCATCCCCTTCTGATTTCTCCTCTTATTGTATATGTCACACTGAATGGTCTCTGATCTTTCCCCATAGTTTTAAACTTGAACTTTCTGCCAGAGGCAGAAACTTAACTGTCACAGCCTACAGCATTAACAGCCTCTAGAAGACATGGCAGGGGCTAGTTCAGTCTTCATAGCCATCCGCTCTCCCTCCCCAAGGTATCAGGTGAGTTCCCACCCACCAATTTCCCCCAGGACAATTCCCACCAAGGACTTTTCCCCCCTGGACATTTACCACCCTCCCTAACCTGTAGCTTCTTTCTTGTATCGGGTCCCATAAGTCCTGGTGGTGCATTTTTTTTTTTTTAGAGCAGCATATGGATGTACACAGAGAACGTATAACAACAGAATAACTTTTCATAGGTAGAGTAGTAATTTGTTATAAATCGTAATCAGTGTGTCATTTTGAGGGGCTTGAAACCTAGTTTAGGGGGGTGTGGGGGCATTGCCACCCCCACATGAACTGCATGTCTGGAAGAAGAAAGGGATGTGTAAAAGAAAATGTTTGGGGGGTGTGGGTACTTGCCCCCCCCCCCCCCAAATGATATGGAAGAGAAAAGGGAGGGAGATTATTTGTCCTAGTGTGTTTTTTGGGGTTATGGGTGGGAATTGTCCTCCCTGGTGTAGTTGGAAATAGTTCAGTGGGAATTGTCCTAGAACCCTCCCCAATTCCTGCCCATCCCTAGCATACCTCTTCATTTATAGCCTTACAATATACCATATAATCTTAAGACTCTTTATATTAGTCTAATACCCTAGTACCTTAGCAAGTTTTAATTAAACAGCTCAATAATACTAAGATGCAGACAGCAGAGAGAGGGGTGTTATCCAGTCTTTTGCACTGAGTGTCACATTTATGATTATCTCCCAGGATGTACTCTAAGCAAGGTTAATTCATGATTTTAACACATTATCACCTTTTGGACTTAAAAAAGATAGACTTCTCAGTTTTTCTATTATTCTGGGGTGGGGTTTTTTGGGGGGTGGGGGGGGTGGATGCATTTTCAATATAACATCAATAGAAATTGAATTAGGATTATTGTTAGAAGATAAGTTGTAATCTAAGGGTCAACTAATGTGTATCATAAAATTTATAATAAAAAAGATATGGAAAAAAAAGAAATTGAATTAGGATAATGAGCCTTATACCATAGACATTTTACATTAAATTTTTTTCATAAGATTAAATTACGATAGAGCTCAAATATAGTCCACTAAAGACGTCTCCTGTCTTATATTTGAGCTCTATAGTTCTTTAATTTTATGAAAATTTTTAATGTAAAATGTCAAGGCTCTTATACCTTGGAATCCTCTTCCTTGGAATAATTCAAATTCTTATTCCAAGGAAGAGGATTTGGGTTTGTTTGTTTTTTTTTTTTTACAGGAAATAACAAAACAAGCCAACTGGGTGAAAACCCATTAATTATCACAGTTGGAAAGTAACTCAAACCCCACTATCCGTAGCACCTTTGCCTTCCAAGAAAAACTGCAGTTGAGATGCTTCATAAAATATATAACAATGATTATCTAAGCAAACTGTACATTCGCAAGGGTATCTCAGCTGAAATTTAGCGCCCAAATCTATAGCCTTCTGACGAAGGCTCAGAAACTGCCATCATCTGACTTGGGTAGCTTACAGGCATATTTTCAAAGCACTTAGCCTTCCAAAGTTCCACAGGTTTCTATGGAACTTTGGAAGGCTAAGTGCTTTGAAAATATGCCTCTTAGCTACATCAGGAAATATAGAAACTTTTCCTTCAAAATTTTAAATCTTTAGCCTTGAAATAAAGACGAAGAAAGCTTCTTTATTCTTGAAGACAAAAGTCACTATCAAGATTGATCTTGACACGATCTCCTCCTGTGATTTCTCCCATATGTCTGTCAAATTCAGACTGTCTGAAGAAACATCCACCAAGATCATCCTCTATCAGGAGTAGATTATTTGTTAGAATTAGGCAAATAATATATTCTATACAATGGAGGAAGCACCTCAGCTGAATACTTATAAACAACTTGAAGATATTTGTAAAATGTTTCTTTGGAGTTAGTGACATTAATAGAGGAAAGTTAAGCAGGTGAAGGTTTAAAAACCTAGTATAACTCTCAACGTCAACTTTTCTCTGAAAAAAGTAAATGATCCAGTATAAAAGAAGTTTGAGAAGTTTTCACTTGTACAACTTGGCCTACTAAATCTTCCAGTTTCTCTCCATGTATTTTAAAAGTTTCTTCAAAGTGCTGAATCTACAAAGCATTTTCATTCACAAGTGGGAGAACTGAAGAGCATACCTTATAAATAGATTCCAAGCCAGACCAAATGGAGTCTAGGGTCACCTATGCCGGTATAACCAGGGGAGGGATCTTCAACTTTTTCCTGGTAACCTCTTTGGTTCCTCCAGCCTCAGCCAGCACTACTGGCTGACTGGAAGATATCATTCTCACAGGAGCAGAGGGGGAAGCCTGTCCTCCCATAGAGACCAAGAGCAGTGGTGAAAGTCCTGACGCTGACAGAGACTCGGGCATCTCAGTGCTCCATAGTGCTGGAGGAATCTGAGACCATCGGGCTAAGCGAAAACTCGTTCTCCAGTGCGGGGCTCTTCCTCCCGCACTGCACAACGGATTCACCTGTAGAAGCATTCACAGAAACAAACTGAGTAATCTCCATCTGCTGCAAGGAATATACCAGGGGCACTGGAGGGAGTCCAGATTTTACCCTTCCACTTAGGCATTTCAAGAAAAAAGGTAGGTTCTACTATATTGTTGTTTTATGGCTGCTTTTACCTTTTTTTTTTTCCTCTGTAATGTTGTTGTGCTGCTGTTTTTATCATTTTATGTCTGATTATTTTTAAACAATCAAAAAACAGGAGAAACAAGCCCCTACCAAAAAGTAAAACTGCAAAATTGCCTAGGTTTGTACCAACTACGCCTTACACTCAATTCACGTAAAGGACCAATGATCTATATAAATAATTCTCACCTCCAACGTTCTGAACCGCACTGTGTGGCAGGGAAACACTGAAGCCCTGTAGTCTTCTAGGCTGTCAGCACCACTCACTCTCACTCATAGACCCGCCTTCAGCCACGCCCCATCCACACATAATTCACAACCCCAACATTCTAAATGTAAATTTGTAGTTGCAAGATCCCATGAGTGTCTGCCCCGCCCTCGCGTCACAACGTGATGACGTGAAGGGCGGGGCTATGACACTCAGCCAATCGCCAGTTCCACTGCCCTCCGACGCTACCCCCCTGACGCACTGCGAGAAACAGCGGCCTACGCAGGGCCTCCACCCCCCCCCCCCCACCGATGCACAGCGACAAACACCGAGCTACGCAGGGGGGAGGAGTGCCGTCCGAACACCTGATCCGCCGGGACCCCGAAGCTGCCGCACGCCAAAACAAAACTACCCACTTGCACCCTCCCCACGCTGCCGTCCTGCGCCCTCCCGACGCTGCCGCATGTAAACCTTGCTAGCGCCCGTTTCATTGCTCACAGAAATGGGCATTTTTTACAGGAAGTCCAATTGCTATCACTGGTGTTAGAGACTAGGAAAAAAGAATTGGTTGAAAAAACTCCAAACTGGAGAAAAACAATCGATTCCAAAAAAATCCCTTGTCTCTATTCAAAATCAAAAAAGCATCCCAAGTGAAAGCGAATGCTACATACCTGTAGAAGGTATTCTCCGAGGACAGCAGGCTGATTGTTCTCACTGATGGGTGACGTCCACGGCAGCCCCTCCAATCGGAATCTTCACTAGCAAAGGCCTTTGCTAGTCCTCGCGCGCCAATGCGCGGCCGTCTTCCCGCCCGAAACCGGCTTGTGCCGGCCAGTCTCATATGTAGCAAAACAAAGACAAGGGAAGACACAACTCCAAAGGGGAGGCGGGCGGGTTTGTGAGAACAATCAGCCTGCTGTCCTCGGAGAATACCTTCTACAGGTATGTAGCATTCGCTTTCTCCGAGGACAAGCAGGCTGCTTGTTCTCACTGATGGGGTATCCCTAGCCCCCAGGCTCACTCAAAACAACAACCATGGTCAATTGGGCCTCGCAACGGCGAGGACATAACTGAGATTGACCTAAAAAATTTACCAACTAACTGAGAGTGCAGCCTGGAACAGAACAAACAGGGCCCTCGGGGGGTGGAGTTGGATCCTAAAGCCCAAACAGGTTCTGAAGAACTGACTGCCCGAACCGACTGTCGCGTCGGGTATCCTGCTGTAGGCAGTAATGAGATGTGAATGTGTGGACAGATGACCACGTCGCAGCTTTGCAGATCTCTTCAATGGTGGCTGACTTCAAGTGGGCTACCGACGCTGCCATGGCTCTAACATTATGAGCCGTGACATGACCCTCAAGAGCCAGCCCAGCCTGGGCGTAAGTGAAGGAAATGCAATCTGCTAGCCAATTGGAGATGGTGCGTTTCCCCACAGCCACTCCCCTCCTATTGGGATCAAAAGAAACAAACAATTGGGCGGACTGTCTGTTGGGCTGTGTCCGCTCCAGGTAGAAGGCCAATGCTCTCTTGCAGTCCAATGTGTGCAGCTGACGTTCAGCAGGGCAGGAATGAGGACGGGGAAAGAATGTTGGCAAGACAATTGACTGGTTCAGATGGAACTCCGACACGACCTTTGGCAAGAACTTAGGGTGAGTGCGGAGGACTACTCTGTTGTGATGAAATTTGGTGTAAGGGGCCTGGGCTACCAGGGCCTGAAGCTCACTGACTCTACGAGCTGAAGTAACTGCCACCAAGAAAATGACCTTCCAGGTCAAGTACTTCAGATGGCAGGAATTCAGTGGCTCAAAAGGAGGTTTCATCAGCTGGGTGAGAACGACATTGAGATCCCATGACACTGTAGGAGGCTTGACAGGGGGCTTTGACAAAAGCAAACCTCTCATGAAGCGAACAACTAAAGGCTGTCCTGAGATCGGCTTACCTTCCACACGGTAATGGTATGCACTGATTGCACTAAGGTGAACCCTTACAGAGTTGGTCTTGAGACCAGACTCAGACAGGTGCAGAAGGTATTCAAGCAGGGTCTGTGTAGGACAAGAGCGAGGATCTAGGGCCTTGCTGTCACACCAGACGGCAAACCTCCTCCACAGAAAGAAGTAACTCCTCTTGGTGGAATCTTTCCTGGAAGCAAGCAAGACACGGGAGACACCCTCTGACAGACCCAAAGAGGCAAAGTCTACGCTCTCAACATCCAGGCCGTGAGAGCCAGGGACCGGAGGCTGGGATGCAGAAGCGCCCCTTCGTCCTGCGTGATGAGGGTCGGAAAACACTCCAATCTCCACGTTCTTCGGAGGACAACTCCAGAAGAAGAGGGAACCAGATCTGACGCGGCCAGAAAGGAGCAATCAGAATCATGGTGCCTCGGTCTTGCTTGAGTTTCAACAAAGTCTTCCCCACCAGAGGTATGGGAGGATAAGCATACAGCAGACCCTCCCCCCAATCCAGGAGGAAGGCATCCGATGCCAGTCTGCCGTGGGCCTGAAGCCTGGAACAGAACTGAGGGACTTTGTGGTTGGCTCGAGATGCGAAGAGGTCTACCAAGGGGGTGCCCCACGCCTGGAAGATCTGTCGCACTACACGGGAATTGAGCGACCACTCGTGAGGTTGCATAATCCTGCTCAACCTGTCGGCCAGACTGTTTACGCCTGCCAGATATGTGGCTTGGAGCACCATGCCGTGACGGCGAGCCCAGAGCCACATGCTAACGGCTTCCTGACACAGGGGGCGAGATCCGGTGCCCCCCTGCTTGTTGACGTAGTACATGGCAACCTGGTTGTCTGTCTGAATTTGGATAATTTGGTGGGACAGCCGATCTCTGAAAGCCTTCAGAGCGTTCCAGATCGCTCGCAACTCCAGAAGATTGATCTGCAGATCGCATTCCTGGAGGGACCAGCTTCCTTGGGTGTGAAGCCCATCGACATGAGCTCCCCACCCCAGGAGAAACGCATCCGTGGTCAGCACTTTTTGTGGCTGAGGAATTTGGAAAGGACGTCCCAGAGTCAAATTGGACCAAATCGTCCACCAATACAGGGATTCGAGAAAACTCGTGGACAGGTGGATTACGTCTTCTAGATCCCCAGCAGCCTGGAACCACTGGGAAGCTAGGGTCCATTGAGCAGATCTCATGTGAAGGCGGGCCATGGGAGTCACATGGACTGTGGAGGCCATGTGGCCTAGCAATCTCAACATCTGCCGAGCTGTGATCTGCTGGGACGCTAGCACCCGCGAGACGAGGGACAACAAGTTGTTGGCTCTCGTCTCTGGGAGATAGGCGCGAGCCGTCCGAGCATCCAGCAGAGCTCCTATGAATTCGAGTCTCTGCACTGGGAGAAGATGGGACTTTGGATAATTTATCACAAACCCCAGTAGCTCCAGGAGGCGAATAGTCATCTGCATGGACTGCAGGGCTCCTGCCTCGGATGTGTTCTTCACCAGCCAATCGTCGAGATATGGGAACACGTGCACCCCCAGCCTGCAAAGTGCCGCTGCTACTACAGCCAAGCACTTTGTGAACAACCTGGGCGCAGAGGCGAGCCCAAAGGGTAGCACACAGTACTGGAAGTGACGTGTGCCCAGCTGAAATCGCAGATACTGTCTGTGAGCTGGCAGTATCGGGATGTGTGTGTAGGCATCCTTCAAGTCCAGAGAGCATAGCCAATCGTTTTCCTGAATAATGGGAAGGAGGGTGCCCAGGGAAAGCATCCTGAACGTTTCTTTGACCAGATATTTGTTCAGGGCCCTTAGGTCTAGGATGGGACGCATCCCCCCTGTTTTCTTTTCCACAAGGAAGTACCTGGAATAGAATCCCAGCCCCTCTTGCCCGGATGGCACGGGCTCGACCGCATTGGCGCTGAGAAGGGCGGAGAGTTCCTCTGCAAGTACCTGCTTGTGCTGGAAGCTGCAAGACTGAGCTCCCGGTGGACAATTTGGAGGTTTTGAGGCCAAATTGAGGGTGTATCCTTGCCGGACTATTTGGAGAACCCACTGATCGGAGGTTATGAGAGGCCACCTTTGGTGAAAAGCTTTCAACCTCCCTCCGACTGGCAGGTCGCCCGGCACTGACACTTGGATGTCGGCTATGCTCTGCTGGAGCCAGTCAAAAGCTCGTCCCTTGCTTTTGCTGGGGAGCCGAGGGGCCTTGCTGAGGCGCACGCTGCTGACGAGAGCGAGCGCGCTGGGGCTTAACCTGGGCCGCAGGCTGTCGAGAAGGAGGATTGTACCTACGCTTGCCAGAAGAGTAGGGAACAGTCTTCCTTCCCCCAAAAAATCTTCTACCTGTAGAGGTAGAGGCTGAAGGCTGCCGGCGGGAGAACTTGTCGAATGCGGTGTCCCGCTGGTGGAGCTGCTCTACCACCTGTTCGACTTTTTCTCCAAAAATGTTATCCGCACGGCAAGGCGAGTCCGCAATCCGCTGCTGGATTCTATTCTCCAGGTCGGAGGCACGCAGCCATGAGAGCCTGCGCATCACCACACCTTGAGCAGCGGCCCTGAACGCAACATCAAAGGTGTCATACACCCCTCTGGCCAGGAATTTTCTGCACGCCTTCAGCTGCCTGACCACCTCCTGAAATGGCTTGGCTTGCTCAGGGGGGAGCGCATCAACCAAGCCCGCCAACTGCCGCACATTGTTCCACATGTGTATGCTCGTGTAGAGCTGGTAAGGTAAAATTATGTATAATCATACCTGATAATTTTCTTTCCATTAATCATAGCTGATCAATCCATAGACTGGTGGGTTGTGTCCATCTACCAGCAGGTGGAGATAGAGAGCAAACTTTTGCCTCCCTATATGTGGTCATGTGCTGCCGGAAACTCCTCAGTATGTCGATATCAAAGCTCCATCCGCAGGACTCAGCACTTAGAGAATTACACCCACGAAGGGACACTCTGCCCAGCTCACCACCGCCGAAACGGGGGAGGGGAATTAACCCAGCTCATCCCCACACAAGTGGGGGAGGGGAATCCGTCCAGCTCATCCCCGCGGAGCGGGGGAGGGACACCACACCCGCCGATGCGGGGGGATCTGGCTTATCCTGCAACCGCAACCGCGGGAGGAGCTGACTGACCCTAACACCGCCGAAGCGGGAGGGGTACAAAGCTGCCCTACAGCCGCACGAAGCGGGAGGGAGTGCCGGCAGAATTTATGTCTCAATCCAGCCCCGTAAAACGGAGGGGAGAGGAATGCAGCAGCTCACTGTAACACAAACTCGTCTCAACTCTTGAAGACTCCAAGTGAAAGAAGAACTTGAACACGAAGTCCTCCTGAAGTAACTGAAGGCTAAACTTGAACCTAAAATTCAACCAGAATATAAACAGTACAGATATCTGGGAGGGGCTATGGATTGATCAGCTATGATTAATGGAAAGAAAATTATCAGGTATGATTATACATAATTTTACCTTCCATATCATCAAGCTGATCAATCCATAGACTGGTGGGATGTATCGAAGCAGTACTCACCCAGGGCGGGACATAGAAATCCCTGACCTCAACACTGAAGCTCCAAACCGGGCCTCCGCCCGTGCAGCCACAGTCAAACGGTAATGCTTGGAGAATGTATGAGCCGAAGCCCAAGTTGCCGCCTTGCATATCTCTTCCAAGGAGACGGATCCGGCCTCTGCCATCGAGGCCGCCTGAGCTCTCGTGGAGTGAGCCTTCAGCTGGATAGGCGGCACCTTCCCCGCGGCCACATAAGCCGCTGCAATGGCTTCCTTGACCCATCTTGCCACTGTAGGCTTAGCAGCCTGCAGACCCTTACGAGGACCTGCAAACAGGACAAACAGATGATCCGATTTCCGGAAATCATTGGTCACTTCCAAGTATCTGATGATGACTCGTCTCACATCCAGATATTTAAGAGCAGAGTACTCCTCTGGGTAGTCCTCCCTACGAAAGGAAGGGAGACAGAGCTGCTGATTCACATGGAAGCGAGAACCAATCTTGGGCAGGAAGGAAGGCACTGTGCGAATAGTCACTCCTGCCTCAGTGAACTGCAGAAAAGGCTCTCGACATGAGAGCGCCTGGAGCTCGGAAACTCTTCTGGCTGAAGTGATAGCCACCAAAAAGACTACTTTCAACGTCAGGTCTTTCAGAGATGCCCTCGACAAGGGTTCCAAAGGCGGCTTCTGCAATGCTCTTAGCACCAGGTTGAGATTCCACGCAGGCACCACTGAGTGCAGAGGAGGGCGCAGGTGATTAACTCCCTTGAGAAAGCGCACCACATCTGGCTGCGAAGCCAGGGAAGCACCCTTCAGGCGGCCCCTGAAGCAAGCCAGAGCCGCTACCTGGACTTTAAGGGAACTGAGCGACAGGCCTTTCTCCAGACCTTCTTGCAGGAACGCCAACACTGAAGAAATTGGAGCAGTGAAGGGAGAAAGTGAGCCTGCTTCACACCATGCTGCCAAGATACGCCAAACCCTGGCGTAAGCAGTAGAAGTAGAGCGCTTCCTCGCTCTCAGCATAGTGGCGATGACCTTGTCTGAGAAGCCCTTCTTCCTCAGACGCTGCCGCTCAATAGCCAGGCCGTAAGACCAAAGGGAGAGGGATCCTCCATCACCACGGGACCCTGATGTAACAGGCCCTGCTCCACTGACAGCCGCAGAGGATCGTCGACTGAGAGCCTGAACAAGTCCGCATACCAGGGACGTCTGGGCCAATCCGGACCCACCAGGATTACCCTGCCGGGATGCTTTGCCACCCGGTCTAGCACCCTGCCCAACATGGGCCAGGGCGGGAACACATAGAGGAGCTCTTGTGTCGGCCACTGTTGGAGAAGAGCATCTACTCCCAGGGATCGAGGGTCCCGTCCTCTGCTGAAAAAGCGCGGCACTTGGCAATTGGCCGATGACGCCATCAGATCTAGGCTCGGCTGGCCCCAGCGCTTCGTGATGTCCAAGAACGCCTGAGCAGATAGCTGCCACTCTCCGGGCTCCAAGGTATGGCGACTGAGAAAGTCCGCCTTGACATTCATGACTCCGGCAATGTGGGCCGCTGAAAGCTGCTCCAGGTTCGCTTCCGCCCACTGGCAAAGATTCATAGCCTCCTTGGCTAGAGGGGCGCTCTTGGTACCTCCCTGGCGGTTGACATAGGCCACAGCCGTGGCATTGTCCGACAGGACCCGTACAGGCTTCAACACCAGTACCGGGATGAACTCCAATAACACCAACCGAATGGCTCTGAGTTCCAGGAGGTTGATAGACCACTTGCCTCTGCAGGAGACTAGAGCCCCTGCGCTGTCCTTCCCAAGCAGTGGGCTCCCCAGCCCATCAAAGAGGCATCTGTCGTGACGACAATCCACTCCGGGGTCACCAGAGGCAATCCTGCAGACAACTTGTCTGTCTGCGTCCACCAGCTCAGCGCCTTGCGCACTGCTGGGTCCACGGGAAGGCGCACAGCATAATCCTCCGACATCGGAGTCCAGCGCAGCAGCAGAGATAGCTGTAGTGGTCTCATATGAGCCCTGGCCCAGGGCACTACTTCCATCGTGGCCGTCATAGAGCCCAACAGCTGCACATAGTCCCAAGCCCGAATAGGAGAGGCTACTAGGAACTAGTCCACCTGAGCCTGAAGCTTCACAATCCGATTGTCTGGCAGGAACACTCTGCCCACTTGGGTGTCGAATCGAACTCCCAGATACACCAGGGACTGAGTCGGGCGCAGCTGGCTCTTCTTCCAGTTGATGATCCATCCCAGGGAGCTCAAAAGAGCAACTACCCGGTCCATAGCTTTGCCGCACTCTGCATAAGAGGGGGCTCGGATCAACCAGTCGTCCAGATAAGGATGGACTTGTACTCCTTCCTTTAGCAGGAAGGCCGCTATGACCCCCATTACTTTGGAAAAGGTCCGCGGAGCAGTAGCCAACCCGAAAGGGAGGGCTCTGAACTGGAAGTGTCGTCTCAGGACTGTAAAACGCAGAAAGCGTTGGAGAGGAGGCCAGATGGGAATATGCAGGTACGCTTCCTTGATGTCCAAGGAAGCCAAGAACTCTCCTGCCTTCACTGCCGCTATAACAGAGCGGAGAGTCTCCATGCGAAAGTGCCTCACTTTCCAGGCCCGATTGACCCCTTTGAGGTCGAGGATAGGCCGGACAGAACCTCCTTTCTTTGGAACCACAAAGTAAATGGAGTAACGTCCCTTGCCAATCTGATTTTTTGGCACCGGAACGACCGCACCCAGGCGGATCAGGTTGTCCAAGGTCTGCTGCACTACCACAGCTTGACCGGAGACTTGCAGGGAGAGAGTACAAACCCGTCTCTTAAGGGTTGGCAGAACTCTAGCTTGTAGCCGTCTCTGATGACTTCCAGCACCCACGCGTCTGAAGTTATAGTGGTCCACTCGCCCAGAAACGAGGACAGCCGTCCTCCAATCTGCACTGGGGCGTGGACCAAGGCCCCGTCATTGGGTACGAGACCCTGGGGGAGGACCGGAGGGAGCACCTCCGGGACGGCGGTCTCTGCGAAAGGAATGCTGCTTGGGGGAGAAATTCCTCTTGAAGGAAGAGGGGGCAGAGGAACCCGACTTGCCCGGGCGGTACCGATGGGCTTCCTGCAACCGTCCTCTGGAGGTATCGGGACGAGTACTAACCCGAGCCCTGACCTCTGGTAATTTCTTGCCCTTAGACGTGCCGAGATCGGTCACGATTTTGTCCAGCTCGACCCCAAAGAGCAGCTTGCCTTTAAAAGGCAATCTAGCCAGGCGGGATTTAGAGGCGTGGTCAGCAGACCAATGTTTCAGCCAAAGCCACCGCCGCGCAGAGACTGTCTGAGCCATGCCTTTAGCTGAGGCTCTCCAGACATCATACAGCAAGTCTGCCAAATAGGCTAAGCCCGATTCCAGGGCCGGCCAATCAGCCCTCAAGGAATGATCCAAGGGGGAAGCCCGCTGCACCATAGTCCGGCACGCCCTGGCCACATAGGAGCCGCAAACTGAGGCCTGCAAACTTAAAGCAGCTGCCTCAAAGGACGACCTTAAGGCCGCCTCCAATCTTCTGTCTTGGGCGTCCTTTAGGGCCGTGCCACCTTCCACCAGCAACGCCGTTTTCTTAGTCACCGCAGTGATTAAAGAATCCACGGTAGGCCACAGATAGGCCTCACGTTCACTCACAGCCAAAGGATAGAGGCGGGACATAGCCCTAGCCACTTTAAGGCTCGTTTCCGGGACATCCCATTGAGCCGCAATTAAGGTGTGCATGGCATCATGCACGTGGAAGGTTCTAGGCGGGCGCTTCGTCTCCAGCATAATGGCAGAGCCAACAGGGGCTGAGGGAGAGACGTCCTCCGGAGAGGAAATCTTCAAAGTGTCCATGGCCTGTATCAACAGGTTGGGCAAATCCTCTGGGCTAAAAAGCCGCGCTGCAGAGGGGTCATCCGCTCCATCCGAGCGGGGATCTATCTCCTCCAAGGAATCCGCAAAGGATCGTTGGGAGACCTCAGACACGCTGCCCTCATCTACATCGGAGGAGACAAAAGTCCTCCAAGGCCTGGAAATCAACCCGAGGGCGTTTACCTCTGGGAACCTCAACCTCTTTATCAGAAGAGGGAGCAGGGGCAGCGTTTTGCATGAGGAAAGCCTGATGCAGCAGCAAAACAAACTCGGGGGAGAAACCCCCCAGACTGTGCACTTCCGCAGCCTGGGCAACAGCCCTAGACGCACTCTCAACCGGCGCTCACAATAGCGGGGGAGAGACATGCTGCGCATCCAAAATGGCGTCCGGCGCGAAACTCCGTGAAGGAGCCGCGCGGGAAGAACGGCGCTTAACTTTAGCCGCTTTTGTGCCGTCGCCCAAATTAAGGGCGTTCATGGCATTAATGTCTCCAACCTCAAGGGCGGCCCCGAAGAAGCCGTCCGAGCCGCGTGGCCGGCCAAGATGGCGGAGGCGAGGAGCGGGGGATGGGCGTTTATGGCGGGGAAAAAACCGCCACGACGGAGGAACGACCGGGACATTCATCGGTCACTAAACTATCACCCATCAAGGGCAAATCAGGTTGTAAAACCCCCGCATCCCCTCTAGAAGCGCTCCAGCGATCCGGGGAGCGACCCTTTGCGCCCTCGCCCTCCGACGCCATTGCCACGAGGAGAAGAATCGGGGAACCCCCTGCCCGCTATAAAAAGGTAAAATTACCTGCTTGCCGCTCCGAGCTGTAACGAACTGGTGTCCCAGTGAGTAGCTGCAATGAACGTTTAAAGAAACGTCGAATTAAACGCCTTTAAAGACGTTTAAAATTTTTTTTTTTTTTTTTTTTTAAACGGAGCCAGCGGGAGGGGGGAGAAAAGGAGGGACCTGGCACCACCAGGTTTGCACTTGCTCAAAAGAGCCCTCAACCCCAGGCCTCAACAAAACCTAAGGATTAGGCTTGGAGGCCTAGCCAGAGCTGCTGCTGTGTGTGACCACCACCTGCTGAGATAGAGAACATACTGAGGAGTTTCCGGCAGCACATGACCACATATAGGGAGGCAAAAGTTTGCTCTCTATCTCCACCTGCTGGTAGATGGACACAACCCACCAGTCTATGGATTGATCAGCTTGATGATATGGAAGACTGAATTTTGGCCACGCGCATAGAAGAATGGTAGGCCTTCCTCCCAAAGGAGTCTAAGGTTCTAGAGTCCTTGCCCGGGGGCGCCGAAGCATGCTCCCTAGAACTCTTAGCCTTCTTTAGGGCCAGATCCACAACTCCAGAATCATGAGGCAACTGAGTGCGCATCAGATCTGGGTCCCCATGGATCCGGTACTGGGACTCGATTTTCTTGGGGATGTGGGGATTAGTTAAAGGCTTGGTCCAGTTCGCAAGCAATGTCTTTTTTAGGACATGGTGCAAGGGAACAGTGGACGCTTCCTTAGGTGGAGAAGGATAGTCCAGGAGCTCAAACATTTCAGCCCTGGGCTCGTCCTCCACAACCACCGGGAAAGGGATGGCCGTAGACATCTCCCGGACAAAGGAAGCAAAAGACAGACTCTCAGGAGGGGAAAGCTGTCTTTCAGGAGAGGGAGTGGGATCGGAAGGAAGACCCTCAGACTCCTCGTCAGAGAAATATCTGGGGTCCTCTTCCTCTTCCCACGAGGCCTCACCCTCGGTGTCAGACACAAGTTCACGGACCTGTGTCTGCAACCGTGCCCGACTCGACTCCGTGGAGCCACGTCCACGATGGGGGCGTTGAGAGGTAGACTCCCTCACCCGCATCGGCGAAGCTCCCTCCACCGACGTAGTTGGGGAGCCTTCCTGGGAGGCGACGGCAGCCGTACCGCACGCGGCACCAACGCCGGAGACCTCACCTCGGGCGATGGGCCAGCCGGCGCCACGCTCGACGGTACCGGTGGCGCAAGCACCGCCGGTACCGGAGGGGTAGGGCGCAGCAGCTCTCCCAGAATCTCTGGGAGAACGGCCCGGAGGCTCTCGTTCAGAGCGGCTGCAGAGAAAGGCATGGAGGTCGATGCAGGCGTCGACGTCAGAACCTGTTCCGGGCGTGGAGGCTGTTCCGGGCTGTCCAGAGTGGAGCGCATCGACACCTCCTGAACAGAGAGTGAGCGGTCCTCTCGGTGCCGATGCCTGCTGGGTGCCGACTCCTTCGGCGACCCAGAGCTCTCGGTACCGACATGGGAAGGGGACCGGTGACGATGCTTCTTCGACTTCTTGGGACGAAGCATGTCACCGGAGCTTCCCAGTACCGACGAGGACGTAGAATCCAGCCGTCGCTTCCTCGGGGCCGAGATCGAAGAAAGTCGGTCTCGGGGGGGCTGTACCGCAGGAGCCCTCAGGGTAGGGGGAGACCCACCCGAAAGCTCACCGCCACCAGCAGGGGAATGGACAGCCCTCACCTGCACTCCAGACGAAGCACCACCGTCCGACGACATCAGCAGACGAGGTCCCGGTACCACCGACGTCTATGCAGCTGTCCGATGTCTCGGCGCCGATGCAGAGGGCCGATGCCTCGATGTACTGGCCGCCGAGGTTGAAGGTCTGGACGCTGAAGACGTCGATGCACTCGATACCCCCGGTGCCGATGCCGACGAAGAGCCCGAGAACAAAATGTTCCACTGGGCTAACCTCGCTACCTGAGTCCGCCTTTGTAAAAGGGAACACAGACTACAGGCCTGAGGGCGGTGCCCAGCCCCCAGACACTGAAGACACGACGCGTGCCTGTCAGTGAGCGAGATTACCCGGGCGCACTGGGTGCACTTCTTGAAGCCGCTGGAAGGCTTCGATGTCATGGGCGGAAAAATCACGCCGGCGAAATCGAAAGACGAAATTTGGCACAGAAAAAAAGGGAAATTTCGACCGGGGCCTAAGTAAGGCCTACCCCGACGACGAAAGAAAACTTAACGGGGCGAAAAAACTCGAAGTAGAGGGAGGAAAAACCAAAAGTGGTAAATCCAAATAATTTCTGGGATTTCTCACAGAAAGCAGTCGAAAAACGACGCGCGAGGCCGACTTTTCGGGGCACGAACAGTAAAGCACAACCGTACCGAGCGCGGAGAAAAGAAGACTGGCCGGCACAAGCCGGTTTCGGGCGGGAAGACGGCCGCGCATGCGCGGTGCGCATTGGCGCGCAAGGACTACCAAAGGCCTTTGCTAGTGAAGATTCCGATTGGAGGGGCTGCCGTGGACGTCACCCATCAGTGAGAACAAGCAGCCTGCTTGTCCTCGGAGAATGAGCATAAGCATATAAAATAAAAGGGTTCCACAAAATATAAATATCTACAAAAGTATATTAAAAAAGCAAGCTTGCCAAAAACCACTTATCTTGAAGGAAGAGCTTAAATATCCCACAACTATGTCTTTCTACTTTGGATTCACGGCAGTAGCTAATCTTTCTCCAACCGCTAGCGCCAGGAAATCCTACAGAGACTCCATGGTGACCAAAATGTCTCTTCCAGTTTAACTCGCTAGCACAAATCCTCAACAACACAGTTTCTCTACTGAAGCAGCAGGTTTCTTGCTTGCCTGGAAAGAAGGCAGCGGCCCTCACGTATCACCTAGATAGGATTTTAGACCGTGAAGGGAGGAGCCAGCTGTCTTGGTAAATGTGGGTACCAATGGCATAGTAAAGCGTGGGAGAGAGGTTCTGGAAGCCAAATTCAGGCTCTTAAGTAAAAAAGCTGAAATCCAGATCCTCCAGAGTAAACGTTTCAGAAGTGCTCCCCGTTACACATGCAGGACCAAGGAGAAGGCAGAGCTCTGGAGTCTCAATGCGTGGTTGAGGCGATGGTGCAGAGATAGGGATAATGATTTGTTAGGAACTAGGCAACATTCTAGGAAAGGGGGAGCCTGTTCTGAAAGGATGGACTCAGGCTGCTGGCACTAACATTTAAAAAGGAGACACAGCAGTTTTTAAACAAAATGTGTGTATGTGTGGGGGGGGGGGGGGGGGGGAGCCGAAAGCCACCCAGCAGCGCATGATTCAGTATGGAGTATCCTTGAAGGCCACTATAACAGGGCATTTAGGGAATCCCAATGGAGAGGTTTCAACAATGATGAAGCCAGAAGTGTGTTTTCTTTTTCTTAATTGAAAACTTTTCATTACACTATAATGAAAACAATAACCAGAAATATGCTTACAGAAAAATACTTAAGCAAAGAAAAAAATACAGCAAACAAATCCACTTTACTGAGAACCAAAGGCTAAACATAAACACATCCAAATTACTTAGCCCTTAATAAGTAGCAGCCATGAGAAATTTTCTAAATGAATGGGATTCAAAAAGGTATGAGTTAATTCTCCAATGTGACCATTTACAAGGAGATTAAAAAACAAAAAAAAGAGGCTCCTGCAGACAAGACACAAGGTCTATCTAAGCTGCAAAAAAGCCAACTGAGTTGGTCTGGCCACATTGGAGAAAATCATAACTTTCTGCCCAAAGAAAGAAACACTTTTTTTTTTAAAGGAATGTGAGCTTTCAGATTGACTGACATCTTATGTTCTTCCTTATAAAAACACCCCGATAGGGTCGCTCACTTCAGGTCTTGCTACAACATCTCTATCACGCGGTAGAATGGATCCTCAGAAGCTTAACGGAGATTGGGTGGCAGAGCCGGTGGTGAGAGGCGGGGCTAGTGCTGGGCAGACTTCTAGGGTCTGTGCCCTGAAAATGGCAGATACAAATCAAGGTCAGGTATACACAAAGTAGCACATACGAGTTTATCTTGTGGGCAGACTGGATGGACCGTACAGGTCTTTCTCTGCTGTCATCTACTATGTTACTAGAAAGTTCTTGATTTCACTAGTCAGCATCCACACCAAGCTCCATTAAATAATGTCACCCAGCTGTAAGAATATGATGGCCTGCTTGTACTTGGAGAACAAGGGAAATCAGAAGGGAGGGAGGCAAAAATGTTTTCACACCACTGTACACAAAGAAAAATAAAGGAATTGTCGATATCGTACTTTTAGTGGCCCTTTCACAGAAAAGGTGAGAGGAGTTTGGAACTGAAGGCTTCTAGCTCACATCACATTCTGATTTTGGGAGTGGGAAGATTTGCAGAAATACTTTTAAGAATTATAAGTCCAGTTTTAAAATGAGTGGTGTTTGCTAGCAGCTGTTAAACGCATAATTCTTATGCATGTATTTTCAGTCTTTATATGGATAAAACTGCCAACTTTTATCAGTTTAAAAAAGGAACTGGAATTGGGAACAGCCAGGGTGAAACAGGTACTTACACTTTTAAGGAAGATTATTCAGTCAGTACAAAGCTGCAGTAAAATGACCTCTGCGGTGGCATCAGCACGTAAGTTTGCCGGGCACCGAGGGCCCCCTTTTACTGCAGTGGGAAAAGGATTTTTTTTTTTTTAAGGTAATGGCTGTGATGTTAAGCACATGCCGGACCGCCATTTCCTGCGGAAGCTCTCACCACCTCCTAAGGGCTCCAGTTCTAACCTGGCAGCAATTACAGCCAGGTAAGCCCCCGGTGTTAAAAAAAACTTAAATTATTTTTTTTGAGCACTGGAAATGGTGGTGCACAGCACACACCAGCACTACTGCTAGGCTCATGCGGTAGTCCGGTGGTAAGGATGACTTACCACACGCCACTGCCACAGAAGTCCTACTTCAGCTTGTAAAAAGGCTCCCAAATGAATTAAGCAAGCCTAATGGGCAGTCACCAGTCAAAAGTATATTGTAGCAGTTAAATGGATAATGCCACTGAATATAGGAACGACTCATGAGGAAAGGCTAAAGAGGTTAGGATTCTTCAACCTGCAGAAGAGATGGCTGAGGAGAAATATAATAGAGGTCTATAAAATCCTGAATGGAGTGAAATGGGTAAATACAAATAGATTTTGAAAAAGTAAACAAAGTACAAGGCTAGGGGGACATTCCATGAAGATATACAGCAATACATTCAAAATAAATCTCCTATCAACTACATGCTGAAAGACATAAGTACATAAGTATTGCCATACTGGGAAAGACCAAAGGTCCATCAAACCCAGCATCTTGTTTCCAACAGTGTCCAATCCAGGTCACAAATACCCAGCAAGATCCCAAAAATGTACAAAACATTTTATACTGCTTATCCCAGAAACAGTGGATTTTCCCCAAGTCAGTCTATGGACTTTTCCTTTAGGAAGCCATCCAACTCTTTTTAAAACTCCGTAAGCTAACCGCCTTTACCACATTCTCTGGCAACGAATTCCAGAGTTTAATTCCACGTTGAGTGAAGTGACAGAAAATATGTTCTCCTAACATGTAGTTAAGCTTTGAAACTCATTGCCAGAGGATACGGTAAACAGTTAGCACAACAGGGTTTAAAAAAGATTTGGCTAAATTCTTGAAGGTAAAGTCCATAAACTGTTATTAAGGTAGACATGGGGAAAGCCACTGCTTAACCCTGGGGTTGGTAGCATGGAATCTTGCTACATTTTGGGACTCTACCAGGTATTTGGAGGTATATTTTCAAAGCACTTAGCCTTCCAAAGTTCCATAGAAACCTATGGAACTTTGGAAGGCTAAGTGCTTTGAAAATATGCCTCATTGTGACCTAGCCATTGTTGGAAACAGGATACTGGGATAAATGGACCATTTGCCTGACCCATTAAGACAACTTATGTTAAGCACTGGTGAAAGCTCTTAATTTTAAATGCTGGTAAGCCCAGCTGAATATCAGGTTGTATTTATTTTTATATTAACATTTCTTTTGTTCTCTCCTCTCTCCCTATTGAAAGTAACACCTGTGGCTTATAAGAAACAAATGTGTGTGTTGATGACTAGAAAAGTGAACATTTTCTACAAGTTGAATCAGGAAGCCAAGGTGAGAGAAACAATGTGGTTCTTTATAAAGTGCCTTACACATCTCTCTCACTAACATGCATCATTTGACTTCAGGATATTTTGACACTGTTTCTGTTTTGAAAATCTCCTTAGAAAGCAGACAGCACCTACCATTAAATTTACCCCTTAAGTCAGCTAACCCCATTGCAAAATTACATGCCATAGGAACTATGTGAAACAGGAGCTAGAATGCTCACCTCACTTGTGATTCGTTCCCGGAAGCAGTCAACCTAAAACAAGAGAAAATAAAGTTAAAATCATCTAGAAAAATGCATCCAGTGTCAAACCAAACTCAGGAGTTCTCAAGCCCTGATCATTAGACCCTCACACTGAAACTGCTTTAAGTGGACATCTGTATAGTACTAGTGGTGGAGAAAAAAAATCTTTATCTGCATTTGCTGGATCATATAACAGTGGAGTGCAAAAGGTATCAAGGAAAATTATTTTGATGCAAAGATGAGAGACTCAATGTGAAACAGGGGGATGCAACCAAATATTTCTGTACCATTCTTTTTCTCTGCTTTAATGGGAGGTTTTATTTTTTTTTTTTATTTAATAGATGCTAAATAGCATTTTAGAACATGTTAAATGTTCAATGTCTACACAAAAATGAGTGCATATTAAAACCAGTTAGGCCCCGATACAGTAAGCAGCACTACCATTGGATATTCTCAGTAATATTACTCCCAATGCAGTAAGAAATATTAGCACAGGAAATCAGCATACAACCACCACGCTAAAGGGTAGCACAGAAGGTATGCAAAAACACATGCAAATTACTGATTAAGACATTGACCCCGAGGTTACTACAAAAAAATAAAATAAATAAAATCTTACTTTTTTTTTTTTAACACTGGACCTTTATGCCAGCTCAGGGGCCATCAAGGTATCTGGGGTCCAATGGGCCACAAGGGAAATTTTATGGGTTGAGGGTAAGGGGGACAGGGGCACTCCGACATAACAGCCCTGACAAAATAGTCCCGACAAAACAGCCCTTGACAAATTGGCCCAGAACAAAATAACCCCTCCCACAAAATAACCCATCACAAAAAAAGATAAACTATAAGTGAAATCTTCACTGATAAAGGCCCCTGCCAACATTGCATTGTATAAAGCATATATAAACAAATTTCTATAGCTACCAAGTGGTATTCATGATCTGCTGTTTAAGAAAACTATTCTTCCAACAACATGCTAATTAATCAGATTAAACCAAGGCTTCTGGTTGGATAGGTTCACAGATTGGGGGGCACCAGAGATTTGTATGTATTAGTGTGCATTCAGTATTTTTTTTAATGCTCCTTAAATGTAGTGCATGCCAAATCAACAACCTACAAATTAGAATCTGTGAAATGTTTTTTAATGCTTATCAATTGCCTTGATCTGCAGAGCCAAAGTGATGTACGAACACACCAGGAAAACACAATTGACCCCAACAAATTAGTAGCGAGGAAATTGAGGAAAGAACCAAATTTTAACATTATGCTACTGTATTAATCAAAGATATCATGAGAAATATAGTTCTGATATTTAATTACACTAGTGAAAATAGTGTAATTAAGCCCTATTGCTCACAATGCTTAGATCACTTTCTAAGGTTTTATTTCCTCAGACAACAGTGGCTATGGACAATGAGCTTGTATTAGTAGTTAGGGTTAGTATTAGTTAAGAGTTCCAACACAGTCTGTTTATCTTAACAAAGGCATTTACCCAAATAGACTGTGTTGGAACTCTTAACCTAAAACTAGTTTTATCATCCACGGAAAGTTAACCTAAAACTAGTTTTATCATCCACGGAAATGCCCCAGCCTACATGTCAGATCTGGTAGACCTGCCGCCCAGGAACGCTAAAAGGTCATCTTGAACATTCCTTAATCTGCACTTCCCCAGTTGTAAAGGCCAAAAATACAAACTAACGCATGCGTCTAACTTCTCTTACCTGAGTACACAGTTGTGGAACGCATTGCCGCGCAGCTTAAAAACTACTTATGAACAAACTAACTTCCACAAATCCCTGAAGACCCACCTATTCAACAAGGGATACCAATAAGAGCAGCAACTAGAAATGTAATGCATCGTAACCTTACCATTATCAACAATGTTCTTCCTTATATCTACTTGTCTGAATTTCGAGTACGCTATTTTCTATGACATCTCCACCTTACCTATTATCAGTAATGTTTTCTACTTATATTTACTTGTCTAATTTTCGATCCATGTAACACTAACTGCTATCTCCTAATCTACTATCTACTAATAACGGCACGTTGTAAGCCACATTGAGCCTGCAAAGAGGTGGGAAAATGTGGGATACAAATGCAATAAATAAATAAATAAATCATTGTTACCTATAAAATTAGTATTAAAAACTTTAGCTCAAAGCAAAGACTTCAGCAGACTTCCTGTATTCAAGGAAAACTTATCACCAGCCAAACCCAGAATTCTTATCTCTACTGCAACTTCCGGTTACCGCATAGGCGAGATGTGGCAGAGACAAGCCAGACAAAACTTCCGGGGATCAGTTCTCCTCGAATACATAGATCCTCTACAGTAAATTTGGGCAGATCCTCTTGCAGTATGCCGCAAGGTAAGTTCTACTCCTGTCTGGAGGCTATATTCTGGGCAGCCTGATCGGGCCCTTTTTGTTGGGGGGCTAATTTGTCAGGGGCTATATTGTGGGCAGGCCGTTTTGACAGTGGTTGTTATGTCAGGAGCTTTTTTGACGGGGCTATTTTGTGTGGGGGCTTTTTTGATCAGGTACCGAGGACAGGGAAAGGATTGTGGAGTCCAGTGGTTTTCTGCTTTGTGGTTTTTTTTGTTTGTTTTTGTCTCCTTTTCCATCAGGGCATGAACCACAGAGGTTGGAACAGGAGACAGCAGGAATGTGCTTGCCCATTATCTGGACTGAAGCCAGTAGGCGGAACTTGTCACCCTATCAATTACATTGTTTTGGGTGTACCAAGATGGCAGCAGCTGCATTGGGGAGAATAAAATCCTCCTTGGGTAGACCAGCTTCAGCTTTGTGACATCACGCCATCTCCTTGGCATGAAGCAATCTCTGCTCACACACCAATCGGCTGCATATTACCATGTCGTTTTTTTATCCAACTCAAGCACAATTTTCAATGCTGCAGTAATTTACATGCTATTAGTTTAATCATGAACAAAACATTTTTTAGGGCATACCTTTGAAGTGCTACACACAGCATATTAATAGAACACATACTGCAATGAGACCTTAGTGCATTAACAGGGCGTTTTTATAAAACAGGTGCCCAGAAGAATACGCCACGAGCGCATCAATGGTGCCAATAATCAGCAGTGAGGTGCATATATGCATTGGATGCTCTTCTATAAGGTTTGCACATATTAAATTTCAAAAGGTTCACTAGCCAATGTACTAGTGAAGGACAATTTTCATTCTAATCTGCAAAACAGAAATCCAGCAGTTAACGGCCACGAAAGTGATCTAACCATCAATTTTTATCTACCAGTCAAATCATCAACAAACATCAGTGATATGTCATGCTACTGGAACTAGGAACAGCCAAGGTGAAACCGATAATTAACATCCACCTGAAAACAGTGCGCTCTTTTTCTGTATACCAGTGGCGCTGAGAAGCCATACTCTCCATCATACCTAACAAAGGTCTTTTTAAAAGGTAAGAACCAGTTTTTCTACATTTATCCAACAGCATATATTTTATCTTTTACCAGTTGCCGATCGTTTGATAGTTCGGCAATCGGCTTTTTTACACATCACTTTCCCGTCTTTCCACTTATAACCACTAACAGTTTCCTCCCTCTTCATGGCTTAAGTTTCTTTACAGCGTTTCAGCCATATATGTGCTGAGCTCTGACCCGCAATATATTTTTCTAGATATATTCACGTCACCTAACAGCATTCACACAACACCTGTTTTTCAGTTCTATATAAAGTTTTTCCTTTCTTCACATACTTAGATTGTTAGACTTCATCACCAGCCTACGTGCGACTTCCTACACATTTTCGGCATCACCAGTTTTTTTCCCCTGCATAGTCAAAGTTGCCAGTTTTCATTGGGTCTGTTACTGTCAATATATGTAAGGCTCACTCTGCCACTCCACGGCTTATGTCTTTCACTGTTGTGTCATGCCTCACGATAAGAATCTCTTTTGTAAATTACCTCCTCTACACAACCTATCCGCACTTGGGGCTCTGTTTACTAAGGCGCGTTAACGTTTTTAACGCACCTACAATTAGTGTGCATGCTAACCATGTAGGCGCATACACAGTTAACGTGCGCTAAAAACACTAATGTGCCTATAACGCAGCTTAGTAAACAGGGCCCTTGGCGATTTATAAACCTCCTTCCATAGCCACAAAAAATGCCCCTTATTCCCCTTGCATTTTACAGAATATAAACATCATTATTTTTGTCTCTATCCTGTTTTACCATTATGTACATCCTTCACTTTTTTGTCTCGTTAGCATATGCTTCACTTTTTAGTCCACCTCTTTATTTTCTTTTTTCTTAGCCACCCTTTTGCACCTCTTTCATCACAGTTTTGATACTACTAACACACATCAGGTGTTCTACCATTTGCATAATTTACATTGCTTTTCACAATATAATGTACCGCAATTTTTTTCAGACCATAACGTTTTTAAGGATTTACTTCTGACGACTTTGTCCATAAGGATTTTTTTAATATACATGTTTACCAAGGTTAGTTCCCATATCGCTTATTAGACATACATACACCTATGCTTTTGAACACATATAAACCTATTTTATTGATATTTTTCTTAAGAACATCATTTATATACCTTTTTTAGTCCTGTTCAAAAAATACTGCACACTAGCTAGTTCTTGTTTCTCTTGTTGTTATATATATAAATTTTTTATATCTACATTTTTAGCCATATCTGTTCCTGTATCATCTTGTCCTCAGTTATATTTCCTGTTGTCCATATTCTTGCTTTTTTAAATAATTGTTTTACCTTGTAGCCTACTTTATCATTTTAGTATAACCTTTTGACATTTGTATATTTATTTTATAGACATCTACTTTTGTTAATATTTTAATTTTTAATGTATATCTCCCTTTATTTGTATAGGCTCCTGAAGGCGGCACTTTCAGTGCCAAAACATAGTACCGTGTTGAGTCTTCTTTCAATAAATTTTGTTTCTACATTGAACATTCTTGATCTGTTCATTGAAGAGCCTGATTCTGTTCCCACTCTCCTCCTGTTCACGTCACAGACCCAACCATAATTCAAGCCTTGACTTATTTTTCTTTTTGCTCTTCTGCAGTGGAGTAGCCACCTAATGGTAAGAGCAGCAGGATGAGAACCAGGGAAGGCAGTGTACAAATCCCACTGAAGCTCCCTGTAATCTTGGGAAATTATTTAACTCTCCATTTCCTCAGGTACAAACAGATTATAAGACCTCCAGGGCCAAGAAAACAACTGCATGTAACTCAACCCGAACTGCAACTGGAAAAGGCCTCCAGTTCTGTGGGAACCAGGAACAGGTATCCCATTCACAGCTACCCTTCCCTTTATCTGCACTCCCCCCCACCCCACCCCATCCCACCCACGTACATGCCTAGTTTGATCATTGCAGTGATGGTCTCTAAGCCCAGCCACAGGTATTTCCCTTGAGCAATAACCATGACTCGGTTCAAGAATCAGACCTGAGACCTTCCACATAGCAGTACACATCATTTGTCATTATGCCAAATTCATTTCAACTGAAACTGAACATGAAAAAACACACTGCCTCATCCTCTCAATCCAACACAATAACTACAAACCCACAACCATAAACACCCCAGACCACACCCTCCCCATTTCAGATAGCTTATAAATACTCAGCGTTACAATTGACCGCAATCTTACACTTGAAAATCAAGTAAACTCCACCACAAAGAAAATGTTCCACTCAATGTGGAAACTTAAAATGTGTCAAACCTTTCTTCCCGAGGGAAATATTCCGTAACCTAATACAATCAATGGTACTAAGCCATGCAGATTACTGCAATGGAATCTATGCGGGATGTAAAGAACAACTCACAAAGAAACTCCAAACCGCTCAAAACACAGCAGCCAGGCTGATAGTAAATCACGACACGAACATGCCAAGCCCCTCCAAGAAAAACTGCATTGGCTACCAATCAAAGAACGTATCACCTTCAAAATCTGCACCCTGGACCACAAGATTATCTACGGTGAAGTCCCAGGATACATGACAGACCTCATAGACCTACCAACCAGAAACAGAACAGGATCATCACAAACATACCTAAACCTCCACTACCCAAACTGCAAAGGACTCAAATACAAAGCGACCTATGCATCCAGCTTCTCCTATATAAGCACACAATTATGGAACGCACTGCCAAAAGCTGTGAAAACAATCTGCAACCATCTAAACTTTAGGAAATCACTAAAAACCAACCTGTTCCAAAAGGCGTACCTTACCGACCCAACATAAAGACCTAAACTCTGCAACACAGCAAAACCAAAGATCATACTGGGCACTATATAACCTTCCCTACTTTTGACCCTAATGTACCTGAAATACACCTTCCTTATTCGACCACATCATCATCTTGTATTTGTTCCTCTACTGGACTTGGCGAACGCCTTTACGGTACTATGTAAGCCACATTGAGCCTGCAAATAGGTGGGGAAATGTGGGGTACAATTGTAACAAATAAATAAGAAAATTACTAAGTAAAAAATGTGTCCTAGACCAGTAAGAAAAGCAACTCTTCGTAGAGCTGTAGAAAGAAACGATATAAAACCAACCCGCTCGTAAATTTCTGGGTCCGTCATCTTCGGCTTTGATCCCCTACCTCAGAGGGTGCCAATGGTAAACTTGGTGGATACACCCAACCGTTTCCAGGAAAGCCAACCGAGTCACAAACCCTGAAAAAACACTGCTGCCCGGACAAGCCTGATGACGTGGTATCACATCACACCTCAGCACAGATGTCACCTGCAGACCCGGGTCAATGGCTGCTAAGGCTCTGCGTGACGTCATCGCCTCAGAACGCCAAAATTCGCGTCACTCACACACAACCCCCGGCCGGGGAAGGCAGCACCGTAAACGTGACAGGGACTGATATTGGAGGCCCTCGAATGCCTTATCATTTGTGCTGCAGAGGTGGAAAGGAAAGAGAACCGTGACCCGAGCTCTTTCCTCCGCCACCAAACACAACTAACAAGGAAGCGATAAGCGACCGGTGGCAAGCCCAGGGCGCGAGGCTAAAGGAACCCGGGCGGGACACACACACAGGGAAACCGAATGAGGGGTTTCAAGGGGGCAGGGAAAGAACACGCGAGGGCCCACCCCAACAGCCTCACCTTTTTCTTCAGCTCCTGGTCCACTTTGAGCAGGGAGGCCATGGCGCGAGGAGCGTTGCGGGCTCTGGGAGGACGGGACCTGCGCGCGTGTTCGGCCGCCGGAAGCACTCCCGACGGCACGACGCAGCGCACGCGCCGACCCGGACGTAAGCGGCCGCGGCGCCGCCAATCGCGCGCGCTCGCTAGCCTGTACCAACCGCAAGATGGCGGCCAAGGCGTAATAACTTGTGTTGGTCTTGTAAATCAGCTATAGGAACCTTTAATCATATTCTTTTTGATTGTTGTAAAACCCTCAAATTTTGGAATAATATTTGGTGTGTGATTTCTCATATTTTTCACTTATCTGAAATACTTTCAATCAGTAAAATCATATTTGGTTCGCCTGTTATTGAAAAGGTTTTAGATAAATATTCCTCCAAATTGTATGATAGGTTAATTGCTATAGGTCTAAAAACGCTTTTAGCAAATTGGAAGGATAACTCCTTTCTTAACTCTCACTTTTGGTGGCATTCTGTTTTACAAATTTCACTTATCTTTAGCCATCAAAGCTAAAAATGTGTTATATTTTGACAAAGTGTGGTTGCCTTTAAAAACTTACCTTTCTTTAAACAACAACTCTCCATAATATTTGATTGTATTTTTTGTACCTAGCCTTTTGGTTCTTTCTAATTGTATTTATTAATTTTATCTAATTCTATGTAAATTGCAGGTTCTGTATTGATTTTATTTATAATTTTGCTTTTCCCTATTCTCCCCGCCTTTACCCTCCTAGCCTTTCTCTCCTCTGTTATATACATATTAATATTGATATCTTTTTATCTATTTGATTATTCCTTGTATTTTGCATCTCTTATCCCTGTATATCATTATAAATTAACTAAAGTATATATCACTCGGGTGCAGATAAGCTATACTAAACATACAAAAAATCCGCTGCAAAAAATGACTATAATTAAACTGCATGCAATACAGTCTAATGTTTAACAGGAAAAAGGCCTCAAAGAGCTTGCAGATCTTTAATATATCTGTTTAAGCTAGAACGGATCAAAGAATCTTGCCTTCATCATCGGCCAAAACCTTCTGATGTAACATATTTTCCTGCTAGTGTAGCATGTCTCAGTTCTTTTTTTTTTTTTTTATTTATGATTTTCAAAATACATTTATGAATACACATAAACTTATGCAATTTAGAAAATAACAAATTGAAGATATATAATATAATTATCAACTTTAAATTTTAACTATCTCAGTTCTACTGTTCAATTACATGAACAATTCTTTCCCATATACAGTATCGTAATTAGCACCGTCACTTATCTTTCAAGTTGGTGCTTCTGGACCGCGTTGTCCAAATTAGTGCTGTACTGTACTCTCCTCTGCTCATGTGCCGAGCCGACGGTGGCCAGCATTTCGCAAGGCTGCTTCAGGGTCTCGGTGTCACATGGGAGAATGGACAGCACGGCTGAAGCAGCCTTGCGAAACGCTGGCCACCGTCGGCTCGGCACATGAGCAGAGGAGAGTGCAGCACAGCACTAATTTGGACAACACGGTCCAGAAGCACCAACTTAAAAGATAAGTGACGGTGCTAATTACGATACTGTATATGGGAAAGAATTGCTCATGTAATTGAACAGTAGAACTGAGACATGCTACACTAGCAGGAAAATACGTTACATCAGAAGGTTTTGGCCGATGATGAAGGCAAGATCCTTTGATCCGTTCTAACTTAAACAGATATATTAAAGATCTGTAAGCTCTTTGAGGCCTTTTTCCTGTTAAACATTAGACTGTATTGCATGCAATTTAGTTATAGTCATTTTTTTGCAGCAAATTTTTTGTATGTTCATTATAAATTAATAAAATGTCATGGAAAAAAAAGGCAGCGGGGGGGGGGGGGGGGGGAGAGGACAGCAAGAAATTATCGGGAGTTCAGGAAGAGCAAAAGAGGACCGTGGGGAGAATGGGTTACCCAGTTGCGAAAGGGACGTGGTCTGGCTTGGCCTGGATTTGAACTTGCATCCCAGAGCAGTGCTGGATTTGTAGTCCCTGGTTTTTACCCATTGAGCTCTGCATTGCCAGTTCCAAAATGCAAAATTTCCCTTTGAACTTGATAACTTGGCAGCAGCTCTACCACACTCAGAGCTGCCAAGCTGTCCAGTTCCAGGAGGAAAATTTGAGACCAGCGCTGATTTCAATGGGAAAAATCAGGAACTACAAACCAAGGAGGTTTAATAAACAGGAGCGGATGTGAGCTTATCTAGACCATTCTGAGCAAGGAAGCCAATTAGGACTATCTGAGTTTCCCCTTCCCAGCGCAGCCATCATCCCCGTTCACTCAAAACAAAGCAAGCAAACCTATGAACTGTTGCATCCACATTGTCATTTTTTTTTGTCCATCTGTAACAAGTATAAAGCTGTTTCATTTGGATAGGCAGTGCCTTAAAAGGTGGAGGACAACTTTTTTTACTTCTTGGACAGCTTTTTAATTTATTTGAAAAAACAGCTTTAAAATAATTTTAAACTCTGTATTTTGATGTCATGTTTGTACACTAAAAACTAAGGGTGTCTTTTACCAAGGTGCGCTCGTGTTTTTAGCACTTGCTAAAATTATGGGTGCGTTAAACATTAGAGACGCCCATAGGAATGCATTGGTGTCTCAAACATTTAGCACGCTAAAAAACTGAGTGTGCCCCTTAGTAAAAGGGGGTCTAAATAAATACACTATATACAATACAGATGGCCAAATTTCAGTGAGGATATCCTGTTTCCTGATGGGTTCATCTTAATTGTTGTAATCTGCCTTGAGAAGCATGGTGTTATAAAGATGATGGAATATATTGAAATGAAATGGAAGTAGAATTAAACTCTCCTTTCATTGGGACACATGTAATCACATCTTCATCTGTTGTGTAGAACTTTACCTTTTAGATACACAAATGGATTATTCTGTTTGAGCATATTTCAGGGACAAGTGGTTTATAAGTCAAAATAATAAAAACATTTTCTGTCAAACAGATCTCTCGTTTGTGGAAACTTAACTAAATAGGCTAATGCAGCCCATTGGTTTTCTTATATTGTGTTCTTGTGATGGCTCATACTGTGAGACTTATGCCATATCTATAACAATTGTCCAGCCTGCGGCAACACACTCGCTAGAATGCTATCAGAGTGTTACCAGTTCTTCTCAGGTTGTCTGTACAGTTGCAGATTTGGCCAATTAAGCAGTTCAAAATAGTCCCGCTGTAAATATCACAAATGGAACACTGTGGCCCCCTATGGGCTAAATAGGGAAATAGAGTGGTTAGTCATGTGATGATGTCTATATTAGAGAGGCTGAAATGCGGGGAACCAGGGGAAAGGAAGAAGCTTTATGGATTGTCCTGGAAAGAGAAGATAGAACCTGTATCCACATGGGAGTTATCTACAGACCTCCTGCGCAAACGAAGAAGTTAGACAAGGATCTGCTAGAAGATATTCAAAAGATTGGTATGAAATTGGAGGTGCTACTGTTGGGAGATTTCAATTTGTCTGATATGGATTGGAATATCCTGTCTGCAGAATCGGAAAGAAGTAGGGAGATTGTGTATGCCTGTCAAAGTGCCTTGCTCAGACAAATGATGATGGAACCCACGAGGGAAGGGTCAATGCTGGATCTAGTGCTCACGAATGGGGGTAGTGTTTCCAACATCCAGATGGGTGGCCACCTATGTAATAGTGATCATCACATCGTATATTTTGAAATAAAGGCGGAGTGCAGATGCACAAAACTCAAAGTACTGGATTTCAGACGTATTGATTTTGATAAAATGGGGGAATACCTGCAGAAGGAGCTGTTGGCGTGGGAAGGCACAGAAGATGTGGAAAAACTGGCCCAAGCTAAAGGCTGCTCTAAATATGGCGACTGATCTTCTTGTGAGGAAAGTAAACAAAAACAAGAGAAGCAGGAAGCCTATATGGTTCTCCAAACAAGTAGCTGAAAAAATAAGAGCAAAAGAGGCTTTGTTCAAGAAATACAAAAGAACACGAGAGGATCACGGAAAAGATTATTGGATTAAACTGAAAGAAGCGAAGAGGGAAATATGGCTAGCGAAAGCGCGAGTGGAAGAAAAAATGGCTAAAGATGTAAATAGAGGTGACAAGACCTTTTTCAGATATATTGGAGAAAGGAGAAGAGATAGGAATGGAATTGTGAGACTGAAAGATAATAAGAATGACTATGTGGAGAGTGATGAAGATAAAGCGAACATGCTAAACAATTATTTCTCTTTAGTGTTCACGGAGGAAAATCCTGGAGAAGGACCGCGGTCAGCTGCCGAGGGAATGTCTGGGAATGGAGTGGATACTGCGCCGTTTACGTTAGAAAGAGTTTATAAGTTTGAAATCAAACAAAATAAAACATGGAAAAGAAAATAAGATGATACCTTTTTTATTGGACATAACTTAATACATTTCTGTCAGCTAGCACATTTGCTTATTTCCGATCTGACGAAGAAGGGCAACCTTCGAAAGCTAATCAAGAAATGTATTAAGTTATGTCCAATAAAAAAGGTATCATCTTATTTTCTTTTCCATGTTTTATTTTGTTTGATTTCTATTGATAACCTTAAGAGTGGACTAACACGGCTACCACACCCTTCTAAACAGTTTGAGAATCTGAAGGTGGACAAAGCTATGGGCCTGGATGGGATACATCCCAAGATACTGAAGGAGCTCAGGAAGGTCCTGGCGGGCCCTCTTAAAGATTTATTTAATAGATCTTTAGAGATGGGAGAGGTTCTGCGGGATTGGAGACGGGCAGATGTGGTCCCTGTTCACAAAAGTGGAGACAGGGAAGAAGTGGGAAACTACAGACCAGTAAGTCTCACGTCGGTGGTAGGAAAAATAATGGCGTCACTGCTGAAAGGATAGTTAACTTTCTAGAAGCCGACGAGTTACAGGACCCAAGGCAACATGGCTTTATCAAAGGAAAATCTTGCCAAATGAATCTTATTGACTTCTTTGACTGGGTGACCAAAGAACTGGATGAAGGACATGCGCTAGATGTAATCTACTTGGACTTCAGCAAAGCCTTTGATACAGTCCCCCACAGAAGACTCGTGAATAAGCTGAAAGGGTTGAACTTAGGACCGAAAGTGGTGAACTGGATAAGAAACTGGTTGACCGACAGGTGGCAGAGAGTGGTGGTAAATGGAATCCGCTCGGAGGAAAGGAAGGTGAGTAGTGGAGCTCCTCAGGGGTCGGTGCTGGGGCCTATTCTGTTTAATACTAGCCGTTAAGCCCATGAAAATGGGCTACTTTTGGAATGGGGGGGTTCCAAGCCCCCCCCCCCCTGGAGTTGCTGCCGCCGACCCTCTACCCAGCCCGAGCAGCACTGTAAACTTACATCAGCACGCAGCAGCAGGCACATCAGCAAAGCTGCCGTCAGGGCGGGCTTCCTTCTCTGCCTGTGTCCCGCCCTCGTGTGACGTAACGTCAGCAAGGGCGGGACAAAGGCAGAGAAGGAAGCCTGACGGCAGCTTTGCTGATGTGCCTGCTGCTGCGTGCTAATGTAAGTTCACAGTGCTCGGGCCAGATGGAGGGGCGGCGGCGACTCCGGGGAGGGGGGAGCGGTTCCGATGTCTGCAGCATGCCAGTAGAGACTTCCCTCTCTGTCCCACCCCTTCATCACGTATTGAAGCGGGGGCAGGGCAGAGAGGGAAGTCTCTATTGCGCATTTGCGAGTGAGTACGGTCACTCGCCGTTTATATGTTTGATATTTGTGGGAGATATTGCTGAAGGGTTGGAAGGAAAGGTGTGCCTTTTTGCGGATGACACAAAAATAGCCAATAGAGTGGATACCCTGGAGGGAGTAGAAACAATGAGAAGGGATCTCCAAACCTTTGAAGAATGGTCAAGGGTGTGGCAGTTAAAATTTAATTGCATTCATTCAATGTACTCCGGACTACCATTGATATACAACTATTATTTATTAAACAACATGTGTCCACAATCCCTCATAACAAACTTTGATATTCACAACCACTCGCCAACCATCATTCAAACCTTGTATACCCTATATATGGATACATTTTAACTTGCACTTCATGTATAGTACAGAACAGAGAACAAGCTTCTTGCTTTCACATAATCCGTGATAGAGATCTTTTATCTCAACGTGTCATTAAGCAAAACTGCTGTTCAAAAACTTCATGCACAATCCATAGTCCAATTTTACCACGCTCTTAGATGTATTAGTCCCATCACTATCTCACAAGTAATGTGGGTACAGTTCAGAGTGAGAATGTTCTGCCTGTGGAAGGCTGTCGAAAAGATGCGTGCACAATAATTCACTTCAGTGGATTCTTTTTTTTTTTTTTTACATTTGTACCCTGTGCTTTCCCACTCATGGTAGGCTCAATGTGGCTTACATGGGGCAATGTAGGGTTAAGTGGCTTGCCCAGGGTCACAAGGAGCTGCTTGAAGTGGGAATTGAACTCAGTTCCCCAGGACCAAAGGCCACCACCCTAACCACTAGGCCACTCCTCTCCACTGAGTCTGGTCCTCAATTGAACAATGTTATAATTATCAATGGAATACAGTCTCCCCAAGGGGTCTTAATCTTGAGTGGCTGTGACGTCACAGCCGGAGGGCAGAGTCTGTGAGGTATATAACTCTGTTCTTGCAACTTATATGGAAATCAATTATCCTACCTAAAATATCTGATGAATCTGATAAAATGTCTATGTGATTTTATAATATCTGTTGTCCTTAAACTCATTGTTAATCATTGGAAGGGTAACTCACCTCTTTCTATCCAAATGTGGTGGAATTGGGTTATATTGTATAAGAAATATGAAAATAATTTAAGTTGTACTTTCCAGAAATCTCGTGTTATTAAGATGGAAAACTTTGGATAATTATTTATCTAGTAAATAACTCACAAAGGTCAGCCACTGCAATCCGTGAATATTTATACTTTCATCCTGGATAGGATATTCTTTCTCTGTACAACTATTTGTTGTACTGTTCTTGTTCCTATTATACATTTGTGACTTGTTTATACCTGAATTTAAGTACATATTTTTGTAATTATACTCAATACAATATTAAAAAAAAAAAAAAAGAAACAGGGAAGTAATTTAACTTTCTGGACTTCCCGTCGTCCTAAAATCTCCATCATCCTCTGTCACAGTCTGAGGGAAGCGGAAGAGAAATTTGTGACGTCAGCGACTCCTCCCGTCTCGTTGATCTTCCTGATGACGTATGCCAGCCAGCGACCAATCCTACGCGGGAGGAACCTAGTGTTCCGCAGACAGTGTGGGGCCGCAGCCAATGGGAAAGGCCTGGAGGCGGGAGACCTGTACGGCAATCCGGAGGAATCACCAGAAGAGAAGAGCACGGGCAGGCGAGCGGGAGCAGTGGTTGCTTGTGCGGGTGAGAGGAGCGGGGGAGGGGAAGGGATCACCTGACACCTGAACTGCAGCACAAGTTGATTGTGTCTGTCAGTTACTGTAAATGTGTTAGCGTGTGTGTGTCTTTGAGAGACTATGTGCTAGTTTGTGTCACTCTGTATGGCCGGGGGTGGTGCATGGTTGTTATGTGTGTGTATCTGAGAGAGAGTGTGTGTGTGTTAGTCAGTATGACAGAGTGTTAATTTCTGTGTATGTCAGAGCCAGTATAGAGTGTATGTCTGTTTGATAGAGTTTCTGAGAGATTATACGTTTGTATATGTCAGAAGAGCCAGTATAGGTTTGTGTGTGTATTTGAGAGAGTATAGGTGACAGACAGAGTGTGAGCATGTCTGCAATTAGTGTGTGTGACAGAGAATGTGTCAGAGTGTGAATATGTCTGTGTGTGTGTTTGAGAGAGTGAGAGACAGTATATGTTAATGTGTGACAGAGACAGTGTGAATGTGTATGTCTGTCAGTGTATGGTTGTGTGTATTTGAGAGAGAGTATATGCTGGTGTGTGTGTCTGGGATAGGTGCATTGCCTCAGCTTTGTCTATCCTTTGTTTGTTTAGTCTGACTTTTAATCCTTTTTGAGGGGTCATTATTGACTCCCATTTATTGTTTCAACAACAGATACTCAGTGTGGCAAAAATAGGGCTTCATTGTGCTATGGAAACTATTCTATACATGGCTATCTTTATTTCACTATTCTCCACAATCTTATTCATTCTCTTCTGATTTTACCTCTGGATTACTGTAACTCTGTTTAAGCTGGTATAGCGTTACCAACTCAATTATCTTCAAACCTTGCATAATTCATTTGCAAGGCTTCTTATCACAGAAATTGGTTTGATCATGTCACTTCACTGTTTCGCCATCTTCGTTGGCTTCTGTTCCCTTCCTGTGTCTTTTTAAAAATCCATTCTTTTGTACACAAGTCCTATTATTATGGCTGACCTTTATTTTTTTACAAAGTACATAAGTACATAAGTAATGCCATACTGGGAAAAGACCAAGGGTCCATCGAGCCCAGCATCCTGTCCACGACAGCGGCCAATCCAGGCCAAGGGCACCTGGCAAGCTTCCCAAACGTACAAACATTCTATACATGTTATTCCTGGAATTTTGGATTTTTCCAAGTCCGTTTAGTAGCGGTTTATGGACTTGTCCTTTAGGAAACCGTCCAACCCCTTTTTAAACTCTGCTAAGCTAACCGCCTTCACCACTTTCTCCGGCAACGAATTCCAGAGTTTAATTACACGTTGGGTGAAGAAAAATTTTCTCCGATTTGTTTTAAATTTACTACACTGTAGTTTCATCGCATGCCCCCTAGTCCTAGTATTTTTGGAAAGCGTGAACAGACGCTTCACATCCACCTGTTCCACTCCACTCATTATTTTATATACCTCTATCATGTCTCCCCTCAGCCGTCTCTTCTCCAAAGGCATAGATTGTTCTCAGTGCAGCACGTCCTGGCAGCATCTTCAACTTAAGCACCTTTTAATGTTTGGAAAGTGCAGTATCTATTCATGCACGGTCTTTTTAAAGACCATCAAACATTGTTGAACTTGACTGCATTACTCTTAGTCTTACAGAACATTGTTGGATTCCTGAGGCAGGCACTAGAGTGCCGAACACGGTGCCATGTCGAGTTTTATATATTGTAGCAATAAAGTTTGTTTGTTTATCCCATCGCTTGTCAAGCATTCTTCCTTTTCCTGCTTCTAACCCGTGGGACTTGTTTTGTGTTCAGTTACCTTTTGGTTCCTGATACAGTTATGCCAGCCACAGAGCTGGTGTCATCATTCTCACCTAAATACTGGAGATAGTGTATGATTTATAGTGTTCTACATCCACCTGTAAAATACACGCTTTGTAAGCTATGCACATATTTACAGAATAGCACATACCAGATTTTTGGCATTTACGTATGTGCCATTTACATGTTAGCAAATTCTTTTATAGAATTACTCCCTCGGTTTCTACTTGAGACTGCATCGTTTGTAAGATGCCACTTGGTGTTTATTTTCAATGTTCATCTGCAAAAGTGTAATGTGAATACCAGTATTGTTGATTCTGTCTTGTCTCTGTGCCTTAATAAAGTTCTTTTGTTAGAGAAGATCTGATCTTGAATAATTGCTTGTCTAGGAATTGGGCAGGAATCCTTCCAATACTAACAAGAAATTTTTGCTGTATGTGGACCAGACAGCAGAGAGAGTTTAGCTATTTACTGGAAGCTTAATTCTTCATATTTCTTTCCACTGATGATCATTTCAGCACTCCAGATTTAGCCTCTGTAAGATCCTTGCATGGTCTGTCAGAGGTCTCAAGTTTGTAGATTACCCCTAGTTGGCTGTGTCAGTTCATAGTAACATAGTACATGATGGCAGATAATGATCAAAATGGCCTAGCCAGCTGAGACTGACTCTTGACCTGCTCACTTGGGTGCAGAGGCGGTTTAAGGTCTTCCAAGTGGTCCAATCTTTTCCTACCACTGCAGGAAGCTGTTGAGTCACAAAATTTCAAGTCATAGGGTATTCCTGCATGACTTCAGATGATTTTTCATGTGTTTTGACTGTACAGAATGTGTCTAAAATCTTCAGGTTGATACTTCCTTTCTGTTTGGCTAGCCACATCTCTTGAAATGTCTGGTTATGATTTTCTAGCAAAGAGATGTTGAGCTTACATGGTTCAAGGCAGCATGTGATAATTTGACATCCATCATTCATCAGTGCGTATATCTTCCCCCCCCCCCCCCCCCCCCCCACTCTCTTCTTCCTCACATGGATAAGAGTGTTTCCGTATCAAGCAAACATATTCAGTACTGGAAGCTGAGCACATGTGCTTAATGTAGTAAATTACAGCAGATAAAGACCTGTACGGTCCATCCAGTCTGCCCAACAAGATAAATTCATTTTACATGGTATGCAATACTTTATATGTATACCCGAGTTTGATTTGTCCTTGCCATTCTCAGGGCACAGACTGTTGAAGTCTGCCCAGCACTGTTCTTGTACTAAAAGTTCTGAAGCTAACATCGAAGCCCCTTAAAATTTACGCTCGAGCCCATCCATATCTATTCAGTCACGATCAAGGCATAGACCGTAGAAGTCTTCCCAGTACTGGTTTTGCTTCCCAATTACCGGTATTGCCACCCAATCTCCGCTAAGCTTCTGTGGATCCATTCCTTCTAAACAGGATTCCTTTGTGTTTATCCCACGCATTTTTTAATTCCATTAACGTTTTCATCACCACCTCCCATGGAAGTATCTACCATCCTCTCCATGAAAAAATACTTCCTGACATTATTCCCGAGTCTGCCTCCCTTCAACCTTAATTCATGTCCTCTAGTTCTACCACCTTCCCATCTCCAGAAAAGGTTTGTTTGCAGATTAATTAATAAGTACATAAGTACATAAGTAGTGCCATACTGGGAAAGACCAAAGGTCCATCTAGCCCAGCATCCTGTCACCGACAGTGGCCAATCCAGGTCAAGGGCACCTGGCACGCTCCCCAAACGTAAAAACATTCCAGACAAGTTATACCTAAAAATGAGGAATTTTTCCAGTCCATTTAATAGCGGTCTATGGACTTGTCCTTTAGGAATCTATCTAACCCCTTTTTAAACTCCGTCAAGCTAACCGCCCGTACCACGTTCTCCGGCAATGAATTCCAGAGTCTAATTACACGTTGGGTGAAGAAGAATTTTCTCCGATTCGTTTTAAATTTACCACACTGTAGCTTCAACTCATGCCCTCTAGTCCTAGTATTTTTGGATAGCGTGAACAGTCGCTTCACATCCACCCGATCCATTCCACTCATTATTTTATACACTTCTATCATATCTCCCCTCAGCCGTCTCTTCTCCAAGCTGAAAAGCCCTAGCCTTCTCAGCCTCTCTTCATAGGAAAGTCGTCCCATCCCCACTATCATTTTCGTCGCCCTTCGCTGTACCTTTTCCAATTCTACTATATCTTTTTTGAGATACGGAGACCAGTACTGAACACAATACTCCAGGTGCGGTCGCACCATGGAGCGATACAACGGCATTATAACATCCGCACACCTGGACTCCATACCCTTCTTAATAACACCCAACATTCCATTCGCTTTCCTAGCCGCAGCAGCACACTGAGCAGAAGGTTTCAGCGTATCATCGACGACGACACCCAGATCCCTTTCTTGATCCGTAACTCCTAACGCGGAACCTTGCAAGACGTAGCTATAATTCGGGTTCCTCTTACCCACATGCATCACTTTGCACTTGTCAACATTGAACTTCATCTGCCACTTGCACGCCCATTCTCCCAGTCTCGCAAGGTCCTCCTGTAATCGTTCACATTCCTCCTGCGACTTGACGACCCTGAATAATTTTGTGTCATCGGCGAATTTAATTACCTCACTAGTTATTCCCATCTCTAGGTCATTTATAAATACATTAAAATTTTATTTATTTATTACATTTGTACCCCGCGCTGTATACCTTTCAAATATTTGAACATCTGTATCATGTCACTCCTGTTTCTCCTTTCCTCCAAAGTATACATGTTCAGATTGGCAAGTCTCTGCTCGTACAGTTTGCAGCGCAAATCCCATACCATTTTTGTAGCTTTTCTTGCACCGCTTCCAGTCTTTTTACATCTTTAGCCAGATACTGCCTCCAAAACTGAACACAATACTCCAGTTGGGGCCTCACCAACGATTTGTAGAGGGGCATCAACACCTCCTTTCTTCTGCTGGTTATACACTTGCATATTTCATAAAGTATACATATAAATGCAAACCCCTATCCCCTGCCCCAGGAATGCTTCAGGATATTCAGCAGTACTATGCTTACAGGGCCTCTGCACTATCTAGCTAGTAACAAGGTGGGCTGTGGGTGGAGCAAGGTGGCCTCCAGAGTTATTTGGTATCGTTGATAGCTATACCAGCTAGATAAAGTTAGCTATATGGATAAGGCCAGCACTAACTACCCTATCTGGATACTGGCATGGAATATCTGGATTTTTTTTTCTTTTAGCTGCAACAGCTGACGTTTTAAAAACGCACGTCTCTCTATATTCAAGTATCTTACGTCTTATCTATGACAGTTTATCCTGACACATCAAGGCTGTTTTTTTATGCATGGTCACATTATATATGTATATTGTTTTCTAAGGCTTCATTAAGATGTTAATTTCTTAAATGTATTTGGTTTACAGTATATGAATTGCATTTTGATTTTTGTTTAACATAGACCGCTGATGCTGGTGCTGTACGCCGAAACACAGCCCACGTTGGGTCAGTGATGAAAGATTGATGTACAAGATTCATACAATCCCGCTTTTGAAACCTCCTCTCTGTATTGTTTCTTGTAGTAAAAGCTATACAGCGCCTGAGCCTTCAAATCCAGAAAAACATTTTTTTTCCTTGAAATGAACACAGATGGATCTTTTGGGCGTGTTTGGCGTCAGTGCCTATGTTTGGTTGTGTGAAACAGAATATGCCTTTTGCATTGGTGTTAACGGGGTTATTGTGTAATGGAATTGGTTCTTCTCCTACAGGTATGGAGGGATCCAGGTCTAGCTCCACCACGCAGGTGAGTTTTGTATGCCAAAGATGCAGCCAGCCACTGAAGCTGGATCCCTCCTTCAAAATCCTAGACAAAGTTGCCATCCAAGAGCTGACAGGTAAGGCGAGTTAGTCTGTGGGAGATCTGTGTTTCTGTTTGCCTAATAACTTTTATGTTTGTGCTTGCATGCCATGTTTTCAAGACATGTTGGGGAAGGATGGGGAGAGTATCATGACAGGCACAGTTGGAACAAAACTTTAGGGTGTGGCCTTTTATGACTTAAGATTTTCAACATTTTTCTCATCTAAGAATAATTTAGATCTAGGGCCTTTCAGATCCCAACATTCGATACAGTGTAATCACTGAGAAGCATACATGTGGCCAGCTGAATAACGATGGTCAAGCTGTTGATTTGAAGAAAGAGTTTTGGAACAAAGTAGTAAGCTATTAGACTGGTAAAGCTAGACATGAATTTGAGAAGAAAAGGACACTTAGAAACATGTGTAGCACCTTAGATGTACCTAGGCTATTTATTGTGCTTATTTTAAGCCTATTCTATAAATTAAAGTGCCTTGGAACTGGTGTAAATACTCATAAGAACATAAGAGTAGCCATTCTGGGTCAGACCGATGGTCCATCTAGCTCAATATCCTGTTTTCCAAACAGTGTCCAAGCCAGGTCACAAGTACCTGGCAGAAACCCAAATCATGGCAACGTTCCATGTAGAACCCCAAAGAATAGCAAGATTCTGGAATCCTAAGGAGTGACAAGATTCCATGCAGAATCTCAGAATAGCAACACATTCTAAAAATCCCAGGGCAAGCAGTTGCTTCCCATGTCTGTCTCAATAGCAGACTATGGACATTTCCTCCAGGAATTTGTTCAAACCTTTTTTTAAACCCAGGTACTCTAACTGCTTTTGAAAGAGTTTCAGAGCTTAACTAGATGTTAGCCTAGCTGTTAGCACAATACACATATTGTATATACTCAAATCTCTCTATATAAAAGGCAACACCAACGTTCTATGAATCCTCCAGCCGGAAGTGTGAAGGGGGCGAGATATCCGGTTTCCCTATGAGTGTCTGCCCCGCCCTCTCTGTAACACAGTCAGTGAAGGAAAACAGCAGAGCACGAAATCAAATCGCTGGCTCTGTAACAGTGAAGGATTCAGAGGGGGGAGGGGACAGCAAAGCACAAAATCAAATCGCTGGCTCTGTAACAGTGAAGGACTCAGAGGGGGGAGGGGAGAGAGGGCAGGGACACACACACAGAAGAAAACATTGCTAGCCCCCATTTCATTTGCATCAGAAACGGGGCTTTTTTACTAGTATTAATATAAACCAAAAATTGTTTCCACAAAAACCCCATTAAGAATCATGTCTCGGTTTAAATTTGAGCCTTCCCCTTCCCCCCCCCCCCCCCCCCCTCACACACACAGTGTTGAGGATTTCTCCCCTTACTACCCTCTCCCGGGTCAGCTGACGTTGCCACAAAAAGCATCGCGGTTGTCCAGCAAGGGTCCCTTAAGCATGTACAGACGATCAAGGCCTCATACCGGCCGACCACGATGCTTTTTGTGTCAACGTAAACTGGCCCTGGAGAGGTTGGTAAGGGGAGAAATGTTGGAATATATTAGTTGGTTTATATTAGAGTTTATATTCCCCTCCCCCCCCCCCCCCCCCCATTTTTTTTTGTTAGGAGAAAAATGTTGTCTGGGTTTATATTTGAGTATATACAATACATTAGAATTCTATAATTTGTGTGCGTACTTGCGCACTGTCTCCAAACTCCACACACACCCAACAGCAAAGTGTATACTGAAGTAGCATGTACTGTTCTGCTAGTTGGTATTCTATAATTTAGCAGCACCACATACAATTCGTGGTATATCAAACCTGAGAAATATATGAATAAATAGAAATAAATAGATGTATGCACGTAAAAGGCTAGACTGACACTATTTTCGTGGCTCCCTGATAACTTCCCCCTAAGGGGTAATTCTGTAAAGTGGGCTTCCGTTAAGATGTGGGTTTTTGTTTTTTTGTTTTTTTTAACTGTTAACCTGTTATTAGTAACTAGGTCTCACTTCATAAAATGGGACCTATGGTAAAATAGCTTGAGTTAGTGGTAAAATATAGCCCCCATTTATAACTTTACCCCTTAGTGTGAAGAGTTTCAGTCTCTGGTAATGGAGCTGATATTGTGATGTCATAATGCCTCATTCCGCCAATGCTAAAGAGCCAACGTCATCCTTATCAGTGAAGGAGTGGCCTAGTGGTTAGGGTGGTGGACTTTGGTCCTGGGGAACTGAGTTCGATTCCCACTTCAGGCACAGGCAGCTCCTTGTGACTCTGGGCAAGTCACTTAACCCTCCATTGCCCCATGTAAGCCGCATTGAGCCTGCCATGAGTGGGAAAGCACGGGGTACAAATGTAACAAAAATAAATAAAATAAATATCATAGTGGCTTGATTGCTCTAAACTTGGCTCACTTTTATTACATTTAATTATTACATATAAATTTAATATGAATCAAAAACTATTTCTTCACTCAATGTATAATTAAACTCTGGAATTTGTTGCCAGAGATTGTGCTAAAGGCGGTTAGCTTAGCGGAGTTTAAAAAGGGTCTGGACGGCTTCCTAAAGGAAAAGTCCATAGTCCATTACTAAATTGACTTGTGGAAAATCCACTGCTTATTTCTGTATTGAGCTTTTTTGGGGGATCTTTTTTGGGGGATCTTTTTTGGGGATATTTGTGGCCTGAATTGGCCACTGTTGGAAACAGGATGCTGGGCTTGATGGACTATTGGTCTGTCCCAGTGTGGCAATACTTACGTACATGTAGCAGCAATTTCAATTTGTAGAGACATTTCTTTTTTCTATAATTAAGTGGGGGTTATCAACGTGGGCTACCGTTAGATGGGTTATTTTACCGATAACCCCAATTAAGTAGGCCTCATTGTATAAAATGAGACCTGTGCTAAAAGGGCACAAGTTAGTGGTGAAATAACCCATCTTAGCCTTAGCCCATGTTGATAACTTTCCCCTTTTATTGTAAAGGGATCGAGACTAATGTCGCCACAGGCTGAATAATATATATTTTGTTACAAGATGTTGTAGAGAGAGCTGTGAGAGGTTAAAACGATTTTAATGAGAAATTGGTGTGATCCAGTCTTCGAGACTTAATGCCAAAAGTTTTGTTTTAAATACGGGACGCATTCACTGTATGGTTATGTAGAAAAAAAAACCCAAACACTTGAAGATATTAAGGAGTTTTATAGGAATTCATGTAACATAACATAGTAAATGACAGCAGATAAAGACCTAGACGGTCCATCCAGTCTGCCCAAAAAGATAAACTCATTTTACATGGTATGTGGTACTTTATGGGGCCCTTTTAGAAAGCGTTGGTAAGCCCAGCATGGGCTTACCGCACGCTAACTCGGAACTGCTGCCGGCCCAATGTGGCTGCCGCCTTGAGTACCTTAAAAAATTTTTAATAGTATATGAATTGCATTTTGATTTTTGTTTAACATAGACCCCCGAAACACGGCCCACATTGGGTCAGTGATGAAAGATTGATGTACGAGATTCATACAATTAAAGGACTTATCCCTCTTTTGAAACCTCCTACGCGTCGCTGCACACTTCCCGGTTACCGCAGGAGCCTTTACCGCCACCTCACTGGGTGGTGGTAAGTGCTTCCTCTCACCCCCCCCCCCCCCCCCCCCCCACACGATCATTTTTTAAGGAGCTTTTTACCCGTTGCGGTAAAAAGAGCCCTGGCGTGCGGGAAAAACGACCCCTGCTGCTACAGCAGGGCCATTTTTCCCACAGCTTAGTAAAAGGAGTCCTATGTAAGTTGTTCAAGCAGATCAGTTAAAATCCACATAGAGATGGTGTCGTGTAAAGGAACATAGGAATATATGGGTGTCTAGCAGCCCGTGCTAAATTTTAGCACGTTCTAAAAACGTTAGCGTGTCTTAGTAAACAGGACCCCTATTGTTGCCAGGCATTTTAATGAGTATAAATGTGATCATTTAAATATCTTCTATATGAGGATTGCTCAGATTTGGAAATTGGGGAGAGGAGCGGACTTAAGGATATTTACAGTATTGATATATTTGTATTCTTTTGGTTTTAGCTCCTTTGGTTTCTACAGCGCATATTAAACCAGGGGAGACGAATGAAGAAGAGAGCAGTTCAATTGAGGTAAAGTCTTCATTTTGTTTCTTCATTGCAGAGGCCTAGCAGAAAAGATACTGCTTCTGTTCTATGGTTCTGATTTAAGCAGCTGCTAAAGGTGCCAAATTTTGAAGGCACCAAATATATAGGCTGTAGAGGAGCCTTCTTCTACTTACTTTAGGGCCATGTGCATGCACTGCCTCAGAGAGGCGCTACTGTGTTCCTCTTTTTTTTCAGTTCAGTCTTTGGGATCCTTTACAAACTCCCCCACCCCCTGATCTCTGGGGTCTGCTGTCTAGTATTGCTATGGTGACAAGATCTTAATCTGGTCCTGTCCCAACCATAGCAAATATATTTTCCTTCACCTCCCACCCCATGCTTTCAAACTGGGTGAAAAACTTCACCCCTCTTCCCTCACTCCCATCCTGCCCCAAATAGACTGATAGGTAAATCAGCTGTGAGTCTCAAATTCTGACTGCTACACCAGTACCCATTTATCATGTTCAGCTGTATACAAAAACTGAGAATTGTAACAGAGAAGCTTCATCTTATTGCCAATTCACTGGGGGTTTTTTCTTAAATTTTTTAAAGGAAACATTTACAGAAAATAGACAGGATGGCATATCCAGAAGATACATTCCTCCAGCTAGGTAGGTTTTTTTTATCCTTTAAGTTTCACTGATATGCCACAAATTGTAAGGTCAAGGGTTAGGATTGTCTATTCAATAGACTGCATTTGGTTCATTAATATGCCAAAACTCTTTCCATGCACATTAATTTGATTATGCGCATTATCGATTTTGTATGTGTTTAAAAAGTTGTAATGAACATTTAAAGGATTAAAGTTGTTAAAACAAATGCATGAGACAAACTGGCGGGGGGGGGGGGGGGGGGGGAAACACTCAAAAATCAAGAGAGGAAAAAAAAAGCCAAAGGAACTGAGTTTTTCACCTGTGCACATTCCTATCAAACGTACTGATGTACAACACAGTATATGGTCTGCTGCAGTACAGGAACATGATGCTCTCAAGAAGCTGTGTGACGATACTATAAACTGACTTTTGCCTTTAGTTAAGCACCTCACTTTCTCTTGTTTTGCCTGTTCCTTGTCTGTGAGTTTCTGTTTTCCTCACTTCCACTTTAATTTTGTTAGCATTGACTGACAGATACAGCCATGTCCACAATTCCAGCTGCCACCCTTCACTTAAAAAAAACAAATCCATTATACATAGCCAAGCCACATGATCTGCATCTGCTGCGACCCAAGAGACAGAGATAAACACCTCAAAATCCTGACTGAATCCTTCAAACAGAAAGGATACAACCCCCAAATCTGCCAGAAGATTGTCTCTTCCCTCAAAATACCCAGAGAAAACCTACTGCAGTACAAAGAAAAGAAAACCAAAGAGAGAATGCCCCTTGTAGTGACATACAATCCAGAGACAGTAAAAATTGAGAACAATCACAAAAGATCTACAGCTACTATTCCAGGAGGATGAATCTCTGAAAGAGAGATTCTCCGAGGAGAAGAGGCTGTCATATTATCACATGTGGGTGATGTCATCCGACAGAGCCCAGTGGAGACGCTGACTAGCGAGTTCAAGAATTTTCTGGTAGCTTCCCACGGCGTTTGTGCTGGTACCTTCTACCTGATGCACAAGCTCGGGTCCCTTGGTCTTCGTTTTTCCGTGGAGCTGGGAGGATGCGTCACTGTGCTTGTGGCATGTATTTTTCTTCTTTTTTGTAGTGCTGTCCCATGTGGTTCCTTTTTTCCCTTCCTCATATTTTTTTTAGGCATTTTTTGTTATCCCTTCTTCCGTGTATTTCCTTTTATTTTAGTAGATTTTAGCACTTTTCCTTTAGTTTTCATGACCTGCTGGGTCTGTACCTGACCTCAGTTTGAGCACTGCCCCTTTTTCTGTTCAAAATTGAGGAGTTTATTTTGTTCGGGATGCTTTTTTCAATGTTTCAGAAGACCTCCAGTGGCTTCAAGAGGTGCACCCAATGCAATCGGGTGACTTCTGTGATGGACCTGTACTCTTGGTGCATCAGGTGACTTGGACCTAATCATGAGCCTAATTCTTGTTCTCTCTGTTTAAAAACACATCTAAGGACAGACACATTGGGCATGGTAGGTCCAACAGGAGAAATGTTTTGGCTCCTTGAAGACCGCTGTATCGACCTCAATGGCTGCCAAGGCTTCTACATTCACTGGGAGTGCCACCAGCATTAGTTATTTATTAGGATTTATTTACCGCCTTTTTGAAGGAATTCACTCAAGGCGGTGTACAGTAAGAATAGATCAAACATGAGCAATAGGCAATTAAAGCAGTAAAAATATTCAACTAACAATACAAAGTATGGCATGGTATACTACTTGCAGTGACAACACTATACGTAATAGAACATTATAATTGGTAGTGAAGGGTAAGGCAAAGTTGTAACATATAGATGGGTAAGAAAGTAGGAAGAGTTAGAAAGTAAGGTGACTGATTTGAAGAAAGTTGCACATGAGGTCAGAGAGATGGTTAAATATTATCTCAGCTAGGGTAGGAGTGGATAAACATGTCTCGCTGCAGTATGTGCAGCCCGAGTCAATCCTTGTGTGTGTGAGTGAGACTAACGAGTTAGTTACTTCTTCCGTTAAAAGCTTGGTTGAAGAGCCAAGCTTTCACCTGCTTCCTGAAGTAGAGATAGTCTTGTGTTAAGTGGAGCCTTTCAGGCAATGAATTCCAGAGTGTGGGGGCTACTCCAGAGAAGGCTCACTTGCGGGTATCACTTTGTGTAATGTCTTTTGGAGAGGGTGTAGTTAGTGAAAGTCCTTGGGAGGACCTTAGTGTCCTTGGTGTTGTGTGGAGGATCATCCTATTCTTCAGGTACTTGGGGCCATTCAGGGCCTTGAAGATCAGACATAGAGTTTTAAATTTAGCCCTGTATTGTACTGGTAGCCAGTGAAGTGTTTGCAAAAATGCTGTGATGTGGTCACGTCACTTGCAACCTTCTATGAGTCTTGCTGCTGCATTCTGAATCAACGGGACCTGGTGCAGGCCCTTTGTAGTCAGACCATTGTATAGTGCATTGCAGTAATCCAGTCTTGATGTTACCATGGCATGCACAACTGGGATAAGATTTGCCTTCTCAATGTAAGGAGAGAGGCAGTGTAGCTGTCGCAAATAGTAGAAGCAGCTCTTGAAGGTTGCTTGGGTTTGGGGAATCAGAGTCTAGGTGTTGAGTCTAGCTGTATTCCAAGGTTCCTGACTTGTGATTTGAGGGGGAGTTCATACTTCCCAGAAGGGATTTTGATGTCAGGTATGTATCCACTTGTGTTAGGGACCCAGAGAAGCTCAGTTTTACTTGGGTTCAGGCAAAGTTTGTTGTGCTTAGCCCATTCTTGAATTGATGTTAGGTAATCAGTTTATTTAAATCTTGTAGGTAAGTCAGGTTCAATGGGTATGAGTAGCTGCACATCATCCGCATAGATGTAGAACTGAGTGAAAAGGTCTCCACCTCTCTCAACATTGTGTGTTGAGAGGAGGCCCCGAGACCAATCCGCATCGGATCCAACACCAAGGGCATGTATGGGTTTGATGTCGGCACTCGTGATGCCGAGCATCGTGGGAAGCCCAAGAAACACAAGCATCGGTCTTCTTCAATGCACAGTGCTGGGAACACTACCGGTTCAACACCAACGCTTTCTTAGATTGCCTCCCAGTTCCCCTGCTTTTGCCGATACCTATCTTCAATGAGCGAGTGGTTCCAAGTCATGCTCAGGGAGGAGCTGGTGCTGATGCTGCAGCAACAGCAGTCCATTCGAGCATCAAGGGTGCTTGCAGCAGTTGTGGATCAGCCCCAGCTTCTCCCTGAGGCTCCTTCCATGTCTCCCTTGAGGCACCAGACATCTTCAGTGCTGGTGCCTCAATGGGTACCATCGACGCATACAGTGCCACTTTCAACGGGGAAAGTCTGAGAGTAGGGATGTACCTTGGTGCTCTTCAGGGCGTGGACATGGTGTCTTTGAGCCGAGACAGACACACTCTCTCAGCCTGCTCTGAGTATGGCTAAGAGTCTAACTAGGACCACTCATGGGACTCAGAGGAAGACCCACATTACTTCTTGAATGAGAAGTCCTATGGCATTTCTTCTGATTCCTCCCCGCCTCAAGAGAAATGAAAATCTCCACCTGAGGGTCTCTTTCACTGGTTTTGTGAGGGAGATGGCTTCTGCCACTCCATTTAAGTTAAGAGACTGAGAAAGAGCTTAGGGCAGTGTCTGAGGAAGAGCCTAGGGCAGAAATGTTAACTGTGCTGGACTATGAGTCTCTTTGGAAGGAAGGGGGCCATGGTACCATTACACCCTATCTTTAAGGATGCACTGACGAAGAACTGGGAATCTCCATTGTATCCAGAATGCTTCCGGTTCAAATTCAGATCAGTTCTTGTTTACTGTTAATATCCCCTTTTCAGGGTTCAGTGCGGTTTACATTCTAGATGTAACAGAAGCAAAAACTGTTAAAAGTATATGCATGAGACAAAAGGACATTTTAAGACATTCTATTGGATGATATGAGGAGGTAGCTGTCAAGAAGGATTGTTATAAAACAGTCTTTGGGAAGAGAGAGGTTTTTAGCCTCTTCCGGAAGCTAAGGTAGCTATTATCTGTTCTGATGTCAATAGACAAAGAGTTCCTTGATGTAACTCCAAGTACAGGGATTAATGAGTTGAAGATCTGATATCGGATTGCCTTATGAAACGGTATTGCTAGCATCAGTTTTTCTTTCAGTCTGTTAAACTGGGCCAAGCATAGTGAAGCAGTTCTTAGCAGTTGAGATGTAAAACCCTGTACGATTTGATAAACTAAACAAGCAGCTTTGAACTTGATTCTTTCAGGTATGGGAAGCCAGTTCATTTTGATGAGAGAGGGTGAAACGCTCTTGTATCTATTGAATTTGAATATTAGTCTTGCAGCTGTGTTCTGTATAGTCTGTATTTTTTTCTGGTATTGATGATTAATATCAAGAAATAGGACATTGCAGTAATCTATACTAGGGAAGGATGGATGTCAAAGGAGGCTGTTCAATACTGTATAAGTCTCACTTCAGCAGCACTGTTGGGAGCAAGTCTATCACTAGGCGGAGGATGGAGGGTGGCGCTCTGTGGCTACCAAAATACTTGCTACCTGCAGTCTTAGGTACTTACTGCTGCTCCCTATCGTTGCTCTAGACATTTCGTTTTGGATTGCTGCACTTCACCTCACTCCATCAAACAACCCCCGAGACCAGGTTGCCACAGCATCTTCAAAGCGGGGGGGGGGGGGGGGAGATGCGATCACGTGCTGTCTGCCTCGGAGGACTGAGCTACACCCCAGGAGAGAGAGACTGCTGTAGTGGCCGTTGAAATCCTCCCTCGTGGCGCTGAGCCATCTGGCCCCGCTTGGCGACTCACGGTGTCCACTCTGGCCATCCGTTCACTGCTAGGGCATCCAAGGTCAGACTGGGATCCAAGTGCCATGGGGTTCGAGTGTGGAGGTCCTGTTGTCTGCCACTATGTATTTTGGTAGTTGCGCTCTTCCCCAGCCCTGCTCAGTAAAGGAGATCCATCAGAGAATGGAGCTTTCTCAAATCTCGCAAGATAGCTGCATAGCAAGAAGCTCTGATCCAGGCTCCCGCTGCCTCTCACCTGTCCTAGGTCCTCGGCCAGAGCGTTGGTCCGCTGTTAGTGCATCCGAGGTTAGCCTGGGATAGAGGAGCTCGTTTCGAGCTTCTTGCTATGCAGCTATCTTGCGAGGTTTGAGAGAGCTCCATTCTTTGATGGTCAAATCTGCCCTCAAACAAGCTAGGAGCTTGAGGACTCATGCCTTGGCATCCCCAGGTAAGGAGGCTCAGACACTAGACTTTTTGGGAGGAAAATGTTTCAGGCCTTGATTCTCATTGCCCGCATGTAGTCCTACCAGCTCTACACGAGACTGTAATTGCAGTCCACAGTACACTCTGTCTGGCAGATTCTCTTGCACAGGAGCAGGTTGCTCACCTTCCCCAGTTTGCCACTAAGCAGCTGGAGGGTCAAAAATATCTGGCCAGAGGGGCTTATGACTCTCTTGATGTGGCATCCAGCCTCTCCGCCATGGGGATGCGTGGGCTCTCATGGCTGTGTGTCTCCAACCTGGAACCAGCGGTTCAGGAGAGGTTAGCAGATGTTCCATGCCGAGGGGACAATTTGCTTGGAGATAAACTGGAAAAGGTTGCTGTCCTCATAAAGAAACATAAGGATACCATCCAAACTCTGTCTCAGCACCCTCCAGCTGCACCCTTCTCCTCCCGGAGGTTTTCCAGTGGGCCTAGGAGACGATCCTACTACTCTTAAAGGTGTAGTTTCCTGCTGCCTTTCCGCTCTGCCCAGCAACCCCGGCCTCGCCAACCACGTCTATAGAAGTCCTAGTCAGCGCCGTAGTCAAAGCCAGAGGCAAGCTTTTGACTGGCTCCAAGAGAGCATAGCAACACTCCAAGTAACTGTCACGGCCTTCGTTGGGGGGAGGCTGAATTTTTACCATCACAGGTGGCTCCTTGTAACCTCTGACCTGTGGGTTCTTCAAATAGTCCATCTTGGTTACACCCTCCATGTCACTTCAGCTCGCAGAGTCAGTGAGCTTCAAGCCCTAATAGCGGACCCACCTTACACTAAATTTCACCACAATAGATTAGTTCTCTGCATGCAACCTAAGTTTCTTCCTAAGGTAGTGTCGGAGTTCCATCTTAGTCAGTTGGTTGTCCTTCCAGCATTTTCCCCAAAACCACTCACCCACCCTGGCAAGAGTGTACTGTATACCTTAGATTGCAAGCAAGTCTTAGCCCATAAAACCCATAAACAATCCACCCTGCTTTTTGTTTCTTGTGATCCAAACAGGATGGGGGTAGCCATCAGCAAATACAAAATTTCTAATTGGCTAGCAGATTGAATCGCCATTATTTAAGCACAGGCTGGGCTGACTTTAGATGGTCATGTCAAGGCTCACAATGTCAGAGTTGTGAATAAGTCGGTAACCCACTTGAGGTCAGACTCCATAGAGGAGATGTGCAAATCTGCAACGTGGTCATCTGTCCAAACGCTCACTTATTACTGCCGAGGAGGATAGCCGATGCGACAGCCGCTTTGGTCGGACGGTCTTGCAGAACTTGTTCAGTGTCTAGAATCTAACTGCACCCCACCACCCCACCCCCCGGCCTAATATTTTTTTGTTCCAGTCTGCACCTCCATAACTAGTACACAAATTACTTAAGGTTGGTTCAGGATAGGCATCGATGTTTTGAGTACCTATTGTCCTAGCATTTTTTTTGGTAAGCCTGGTAGCTAGTTATTCCCACATGTGAGAATACGATGGCCTGCTTGTCCTTGGAGAAAGCAGAGTTACTCACCTGTAGCAGGCGTTCTCTAAGGACAGCAGGCCACGTATTGTCACATATCCTTCCACCTCCCTTGGAGCTGGATTCTTAACCTTTTTACAATGACTGAAGGACCCAAGCTCGCGTGTTGGGCAGGAAGGCACCAGCGCATGCATGGTAGGACACTGCTAGAAAATTCTTGAACTCGCTAGTCAGCGTCTGCACCGGGCTCTGTCGGATGATGTCACTCATGTGAGAATATTTGGCCTGCTGTCCTCAGAGAACATCTGCTACAGGTGAGTAACTTTGCTTTCCCAGCTCCACCTGTGCTGGCCTTCTGGCAACCACCTAATCTGAAACAGAAATTACTGAAAAGAAAGCTCTCAGTAGAAACTGGAAAAAGAGAATGGCACTCGTCCCTTCAATATATCAAGCTGCAAACTATGCCAACGCATATCACAGAACCCCACAGTCACATGGGAAAAACATTTAGCGTACAGGGATTCTACACATGCTCATCTTCAAAAGTAGTGTTACATTATTCAATGCAAAAAATGTGAAAAAGGATGCTATATTGGAGAGACAGGCCAAATGCTTAAGACAAGATTCAAGCTACACAGACATCACTATAGTGCTAACTAGGGTGACACCTCTGTAACACAGCATTTTGCCAGACCAGAGCACTGGACTAATGACTTTATGGTGAGAATACTAAAAGGAAATTTCAAAACCATGCAGGAACGTAAAACCTTTGAAGTTAAAATGATGAAATATTTTGACACCTTCCAGACAGGACTTAACAAAGATCTGGGTTTCCTATTACATTATAAACAGTGGTGTGCTGGAGCCGGCTCGCAAGAGCCAGTTGTTAAAATTTCTACCGACTTGCGAGCCGGTTGTTAAACATCGCGAGCCGGCTCTGGCTCTCCTCCTTCCCTCTGGATCCAGTCCCTCACCGACTCCTGGCTTGTCCTTTTAATTCTTCGGGGCAGGCAGTATTGGCTGCCAGCTGACTCTCCCCCGCTGCCGATTTGCGCTTTAAAAATGGCCACGAGACTTCCAGAGGCAGCCTCGCGAGACTTCTGCTGAAGTCTCGGTGGCCATTTTGAAGCGTGAACCGGCAGCAGGGGAGAATCAGCGATGGCAGCGGGCAGGTATGACTGCCTTCCCCGAAAAATTAGAAGAACAAGGAGTCAGTGAGGGACCGGATCCGGAGGGAGGGAGGAGACTTTGCTGAACTCGGGAGGGGGGTGGCAGGGGAGAGAAGGGAGTCGCTGGGCATGGGTGGATGGAGCCTCCAGGGGAGAGAACTAAGGGTCATGCTGGGTATGGGTGCATGCAGGGCAGGGGAGAGGAGAGGAGGGTCACTGCTGGACATGGGTGGATGGAGGGCAGGGGAGAGGAGGGTCGCGCTGGGTATGGGTGCATGCAGGGCAGGGGAGAGGAGAGGAGGGTCACTGCTGGACATGGGTGGATGGAGGGCAGGGGAGAGGAGGGTCGCGCTGGGTATGGGTGCATGCAGGGCAGAGGAGAGGAGGGTCACTGCTGGACATGGGTGGATGCAGGGCAGGGGAGAGGAGGGTCACTGCTGGACATGGGTGGATGGAGGGCAGGGGAGAGAGAAGAAATGCTGGACATGGATGGAGGGGAGGGAAGAGTGAGGAAGGAGATGAGATGAGGGGAAAGGAAGAGAGGAGAAAAACTGCACATGGATGAAGAAAATAGGCAGAAGCTGAGGACCAGAAATGAAGAAGAAAGGAGGAAAGGAAAGAAATAAATGGAAAGGAAGCTCTGGAACCGGAGTTAAGAGGACAGATAGCAGCAGAATCGGATACTGGGCCAGCATGATCCTAGGTTCAGAAAATAACAGTCACCAGACAACGAAGGTAGAAAAAAAAATCGTTTTATTTTCATTATACTGTTTGGAATATGTTCACTTTGAGAATCAGGTGCTCAACATTAAAAGTTTATATTTATTTATTTATGGCATTTTATCGCTCATTAAACATGAATTAGATTGGAACCTGGGATCATTTAATTTTTTTTTCCTGGAGGAATGCATTGCCCCCCCCCCCCCCAGGCTCTCTCCCCAGCTATAGCCAGCTCTGCAATTTGGGGAGGGGCGCAGAGGGGGACCAGGGAGAGAGCCTGTTGTTAAACATTTACCAGCACACCACTGATTATAAACCATAAAATTATACTGCTTTTCACCCTCTGTCATCCATCCATCTTTCCATCAACCCCCCATCCCTGCCTTTCCCTAAGAGACTGTCATTAGAATGCTTTTATGTTTCACAGATGTATTCTGATATGTCCTCATTTCTGATCTGAAGAAGGGTTACCTTTAAAAAAAATGTATTAAATTAGTCCAATAAAAAAGGTGTCATCTTCTTTTCTTTTCTTTCTATTTATTTCCCTAGCATGAAACCTCCTGTTTGAGTTTCCAGCATGTGCTGCAGGGAGCCAGGGCTAAAGTTATTGATTAGGGAATTGGGACATTGCCACTGTTCTCTGATGTGTCTGATAATGGACCCTTGTGTCTTTTTTTTTTTTAAGTTAGTTGTTGATATCTACAGAGTCCAGGCACATGATTCCTTGATGTTGCAGTGCTGCCAGCTAACCTTGGGAGTTGGCCCTCTTGCATCCTGAAATTTAGTATTAATAATAATAACAAAGCTTATTACCCACTCTAGCCTTCCAGTTCAGAGCAGTTTACAAAATAAGATACTGGTTAATACCCAGGAATTACAATTTTTATGAAAACTATTTCCTACCTCAATATCCATTTAACATTCAGAACAGTTTACAGAATAAAAAATGTATCCTAATCTTCAACTATCTAATTAACACTATACTGAATTCAGTACATGCTTCCTGAATAAAAATGTTTTAATATTATGACGGAATTCTATATACAGTGGGGGAAATAAGTATTTGATCCCTTGCTGATTTTGTAAGTTTGCCCACTGACAAAGACATGAGCAGCCCATAATTGAAGGGTAGGTTATTGGTAACAGTGAGAGATAGCACATCACAAATTAAATCCGGAAAATCACATTGTGGAAAGTATATGAATTTATTTGCATTCTGCAGAGGGAAATAAGTATTTGATCCCCCACCAACCAGTAAGAGATCTGGCCCCTACAGACCAGGTAGATGCTCCAAATCAACTCGTTACCTGCATGACAGACAGCTGTCGGCAATGGTCACCTGTATGAAAGACACCTGTCCACAGACTCAGTGAATCAGTCAGACTCTAACCTCTACAAAATGGCCAAGAGCAAGGAGCTGTCTAAGGATGTCAGGGACAAGATCATACACCTGCACAAGGCTGGAATGGGCTACAAAACCATCAGTAAGACGCTGGGCGAGAAGGAGACAACTGTTGGTGCCATAGTAAGAAAATGGAAGAAGTACAAAATGACTGTCAATCGACAAAGATCTGGGGCTCCACGCAAAATCTCACCTCGTGGGGTATCCTTGATCATGAGGAAGGTTAGAAATCAGCCTACAACTACAAGGGGGGAACTTGTCAATGATCTCAAGGCAGCTGGGACCACTGTCACCACAAAAACCATTGGTAACACATTACGACATAACGGATTGCAATCCTGCAGTGCCCGCAAGGTCCCCCTGCTCCGGAAGGCACATGTGACGGCCCATCTGAAGTTTGCCAGTGAACAACTGGATGATGCCGAGAGTGATTGGGAGAAGGTGCTGTGGTCAGATGAGACAAAAATTGAGCTCTTTGGCATGAACTCAACTCGCCGTGTTTGGAGGAAGAGAAATGCTGCCTATGACCCAAAGAACACCGTCCCCACTGTCAAGCATGGAGGTGGAAATGTTATGTTTTGGGGGTGTTTCTCTGCTAAGGGCACAGGACTACTTCACCGCATCAATGGGAGAATGGATGGGGCCATGTACCGTACAATTCTGAGTGACAACCTCCTTCCCTCCGCCAGGGCCTTAAAAATGGGTCGTGGCTGGGTCTTCCAGCACGACAATGACCCAAAACATACAGCCAAGGCAACAAAGGAGTGGCTCAGGAAGAAGCACATTAGGGTCATGGAGTGGCCTAGCCAGTCACCAGACCTTAATCCCATTGAAAACTTATGGAGGGAGCTGAAGCTGCGAGTTGCCAAGCGACAGCCCAGAACTCTTAATGATTTAGAGATGATCTGCAAAGAGGAGTGGACCAAAATTCCTCCTGACATGTGTGCAAACCTCATCATCAACTACAGAAGACGTCTGACCGCTGTGCTTGCCAACAAGGGTTTTGCCACCAAGTATTAGGTCTTGTTTGCCAGAGGGATTAAATACTTATTTCCCTCTGCAGAATGCAAATAAATTCATATACTTTCCACAATGTGATTTTCCGGATTTAATTTGTGATGTGCTATCTCTCACTGTTACCAATAACCTACCCTTCAATTATGGGCTGCTCATGTCTTTGTCAGTGGGCAAACTTACAAAATCAGCAAGGGATCAAATACTTATTTCCCCCACTGTACAAGCCAGATGATCTAATTATAGTTGAAATTTATTTTCTGAACCTAGCTGCTTGGAAAGAAAACAAATATTCAAAGATTGTCAACCTTTTTATACCTGTAGGGGAAGGGGAAAAATTATCTTATCCTTTCCTAGAGTCCCTGGTATTTTTTGCTAGCTTAAAATGTCCTTGAAAGTAAGATGGAACCAGGCCATATAAGGTCTTAAACACGACAATTGAAACGGCACCAGTCGGTAGCCAGTGCAACTTGATATTGAGATAAACTGTCAAATTTATTCAGTGAGAAAATTAAACGACGTGCCATTTTAAAAAATGGTTTGGAGCCTTTTTAATAGTTGTTTTGAACATCCCAAATATGTATTATTACAATATTCCAGTTGACTCAAAATAATTGACTGAACCATTATTTTAAACTGATCCTCCCCAAGGTATTTACATATGTCTTAATTTTCTAAAGAGTAAAAAAGTTTTCTTAAATTTATTTGGGATTCTAATGTTAATGTATTATCTAAATGTACGGTGACGGCCAAAAAAGCAAACAGGATTCTATGAATTATTAGGAAAAGGATGGTGAAAATACTATAATGCCTCTGTATCGTTCCATGGTGCGACCACACCTTGAGTACTGCGTTCAGTTCTGGTTGCCGTATCTCAAAAAAAGATATAGCAGAATTAGAAAAGATTCAAAGAAGAGCGACCAAAATGACAGATAAGGAAGTTACATGGAAATACTTTTAAAACCAACAGGAGGAAATATTTTTTCACTTAACGATTAGTTAAGCTCTGGAACTCTTTGCTGGAGTAGGTGGTAACAGTAGTTAGCATATCTGGGTTTAAAAAGGTTTGGACAAGTTCCTGGAGGAAAAGTTCATAGTCTGCTATTGAGACAGACATGGGAAGCAACTGTTTGCCCTGGGATTTGTAGTATGGAATGTTGCCACGATTTGGGATTCTGCCAGGTACTTGTGACCTGGTTTGGCCACTTTGAAAACAGGATACTGGGCTAGATGGACCATTGGTCTGACCCAGTATGGCTACTCTTTATGTTCTTAATGGATCCCTAAAATTTTAATACAGGATGACAATTCATAATTTTTCTGGTCTACTCTTATTATTGATGGTATGAAATTGAATGAATTTCCAAAACATATAAATTTTTGTTTTATCTGACTTTAACTTCAGTCTGTGTTTTAACATCCAGGTTTCTAGCAGATTTAGGGCCCTGTTTACTAAGCCATGTTATAGGTGTGTTAGTGTTTTTAACGCACATTAACCATGTACATGTGGTAACTGTGTACACGTGCCTACAATGTCACTATAGGCACCCACACGGTTAGCACATGCACTAATTGTAGGTGCGTTAAAAAACTAACGCACCTTAGTAAACAAGGCCCTTAGTCCTGCTTGTACATTTCAACATCTCCAATTTCAAACCAACTTATAATAAGAATTAGAATTAAAATATCATCATGTGAATTCATATAAGATGTATACCCATTCAATTTCCAAGAAAAGTGCATTATGTCTAGAGCTATGAGGTGAACTCAAGATAGTTTTGATCCTGATTTTTGCCTGTTTCTTGGACCATCTTTGAACTTGATTTGCGAAGATCCCCAATGAGTATATAGTTGGCATGTGCCCTCTCCCCCCATTTAAAAAAACATCTGAGCCCCTGAACTGATTCCTTGTTTGCCCTAAAAATGTTGAGGGCTACCAATGCATATATTATAAGTGAAATATTTCTGCATGCTCTAAATTAGAAGAGGGGTGTAATGATTTCCAGTTCAACTTGTATGAGATGCTGTCATTCAAAATAATAATTTGTTTTTGAAGAATGTTATCTACAGAAAGTGCAAACAGTTTTACCTTGATCGGAGAAGCCTCTGATGGGGGAACCATGGAGAACCTTAGCAGAAGATTAAAGGCAAGTCTCTCCCATCTGTGAACATTAGGTGAAATCTATGGTTCTGACTCTTAGGGCCCCTTTTACTAAGCCGCGTACACGCATCCTGCATGCGTCAATTTGGAGTTACCGCCCAGCTACTGCATTGCCTGGGCGGCAATTTTGTTTTTTTACGCACATCTGATACCCGCACCGGAAAATAATTTTTATTTTCCTGCGCGTGGTGGAAACCGGGCGGTAGTTATCATTGTACATTCATAGATGATTGCCGCACGGTTACCGTGTGAGACCTTACCGCTAAGTCAATGGGCAGCAGTAAGGTCTCAGACCCAAAATGGACACGCACCAATTTTTATTTTGCCGCGCGTCCATTTTCGGCAAAAATTTAGAAAGACAATTTTTACAGGTGCGCTGAAAAATGGATCTGCGCACGCCCCAAACACGCACCTACACTAGCACCGCCCATTTTTCAGCACACCTTAGTAAAATGACCCCTGAGGGGGCTCAGATGTAATGGCTCTTTAAAAAAAAAAAAAGGGCTGGGTTCTGATTTCTTGGTCATAATGATGAGATTGTGCAAAGACAGGAAGATGTTCCTTAATAAAAGAGTTTATTTGGAGGATGAAGACTCGACACACATATTTTAATATGAAAGTAATATTATTATATATGTTCATTATTCTTTTATTCATTTTTATATTATATTATATTTACATGTATATTTTTATAGACTCCTGATGCAGGCCTAACGGCCGAAACACGACGTTGTGTCGAGTCTTCATCCTCCAAATAAACTCTTTTATTAAGGAACATCTTCCTGTCTTTGGTATCCTTGGTCGTTCTCCCACTGCACTGTTATATTTACCGTGGGGCATTTTGAGTTCTCCGCCTGCCAGCGGATTTCTTTTCACATAATGATGAGATGATAGCTAGACTAGACAAAGAGTATGGGCAGTGTCTAAAGATGACCAATTTACATTGGGTGGGCACATAAGAAAGGCTGTCATATTCTGTATTTCTATAAACTCCTCTGTTGAAGAGGGGGTGAAATGGGTTCTGATAGGCCTGCAAGCCTGGGATGCAGGTGATTAACCAACCTAATTACAAGAAACGGTTGAAACTTTTAAAAATATATATGCTTAGGAGAGTTTCTGAATTGCAATAAAACTTTTCTGGGCATGTGCCATCAGGATAATTGCCTTGTGACAAGATTGTACAATACAGCTGGGATCAGTATTAGTTTGATACTTTTCCTACCTCATTGGTTTAATTGTTTAAAACATTTATTTATTATAACCTATTCTGCAGTTCTAGGCAGTTCACAAGATCACATACATAAATCCAAAAACAGACAAGTTAAATTATATACAAACCATGTCTGAGGTCGTGGAGGGGAAGGGGTAGTTTTGAGCATAGTTCAGGACGTTCCTGGAATATGCAGTCTATTTCATATGCTGAGAACAGTAACAGTGTTTGTTTGTTTTGGGGGTTTTTTTTGTTAGGTCACTGGTGATCTTTTTGACATCATGTCGGGACAGACTGACGTGGACCATCCTCTGTGTGAGGAATGCACAGACACACTTTTGGACCAACTGGATACACAACTCAACATCACTGAGAATGAATGTCAGAACTACAAGTATGTAAGGATATTGAACTAGAAATGAGCAATAAAACTGCCTAATTCTGGTAGACCAGCCCACATTAGTAGGTTATGCCCAACCAGTAGATGGAGACAGAGGATACTGAGGTTTTCAGTGATATCATCACCAATATATAAGAAGTGGTGCAGCCCTCAAACTGGTCAGTATTTCTCTGCTTCCAACAGATGGTGCAACTTAGACTGGTGTAGCAGGAGTCTTGGAGGCAGCTTGACTCCCATGCGTCCTGTGCATAGCCTGTAGCCCTGTGATTGAGTCCCTTGGCCAGTGTTGGCTCACAGGGATTGGTCCAAAGACTTCTCCCTGGTAGATCCCAGATGGTCCTGGACCCTCTGCAGCCCCAAGCTGCTGCCCCATGGACTCTGCCAGTGGGAGTGAGTGCCCTTTGTTCTTCCTTTCTTTGGGGGTTCTCCTGCATTCTGAAATAGACAGTGGCCAGGGTGCACACTTATTTGTATCAGGGGGGCCCACCCAATCTCAGCTCGGGCCCACCCAGTTTTAAGCGCCGGTGAAAAGTGCACAGCAAAGCAGCAGCAGAACGGGCCACAGCCTTAGTTTCTGCTGTCGCGGTGGCAGCCCGCCCCGCTCAGCTGACCTCCCAGTTCAGTCCACCTATGTTTTGGCAGTCTCGGCAGCTCTTGACTTCTGGTCCTGGCTCCTCCTCCTCGGCCAGCACTGCCTTCCATCCCACGCCACGGCCGTGCGCACTCAGCCTCGTTCTCGCACTAAAGTAAGCATAAGTTCAGCTGCTGCATGCTTCCCCCGAATCCCCCCACCCCGGTCCGCAGTGCACATGGCACGATGGTGCCGGCTGGGCCACACACAGTGCCACATAGGAAAGGCTGCTGTTGGCCTGGCTGTGTCGTGGGCATGGCTCCTTAGACCACAGCTGTGTCGGTTGGGTTCTTAACAGTGAGTCACATCAGGTAATAAAATGTAAATACATTTTTTTTTAATGCTATGTAATTTTTGTATTCAAAATGTTGGCTGGTGCTAGTGGGCTTCTGGGTGGGGGTGGGCTCTTCACTGCCAAGGGCAAAAAAAGTATATTTTAATCATTAAATATATCTCTTTTGCCCTAGGCAATGAGGAGCCCATCCCCACTCAGAAATTTACCAACAATAAATTTGAATAGTGCCCAGCTTAATTTTAAAAAAGTTGTCTATTCCTCTCATTTTGGTGAGTTCTTGAGTGGTGATGGTCTCTCTGCAATGCCCAGGTTAAAATTGTGTAAACAAAAAAACAACTTTATAGTTAATGTGGGTGGGGGGTGGGGGTTTGGGCTCTGCTGTGTCCAGGACATTAAAAAACAAAAGTTTTTATATTTAATGCTGATGTACCTCATGGTGGGGGAGATGACAGACTATGGGGGGATGGGTAGGGGGTAGGACAGGGCTGACACTAGGCTACAGTGAGGGATGGAAGGTAGGGTAGAGAAGGGAAGGGCTGATGCTGGGCTATGGGGATGGATGGGAGGTAGGAAGGGATAGGTAGGGCTGATTCCGAACTATAGGTATAGATGGGGTAGTAGGAAGGGAAAGGTAGAGCTGATTCCAGGCTACAGGGATGGATGAAGGGGGTAGGAAAGGGTAGGGCTGATTCTGGGCTATATGGATGGATGGGGGATAGGGAAGGCAAAGGTAGGGCTGATGTTGGGCTACAGGGAGGGATGGGGGGTAGGGTAGGGAAGGGCAGGGCTGATGCTAGGCTACAGGACAATTTTAAAGTTTTGGTCCTTTATGCTGTAATTGATGAAGGTTGAGCTGTGTTCTGCATGTGAGAGATTCTTCTGGCAAGTGGTTTGTGTGGGGATCTATGTCTGACTTGTCTGGCTTTTCCAGTAGGAGGCATATTGGTGTTGTGTATATTCACTGCTGCCTTTTTAAAGGTGCTGTTATTGGTATTTGTGTGTTCAGAATTGGTGGTGTTAAGGTTTGCAACATAGGACAGATGGGCAGATTATTTATTTAGCAATCCATCATCAAGCACACTCTAAGGCATTATTTAGGAGTATCCCAAGAAACACTACTCACACCTATATATACATAGTGCCCACCCATATTAACTCTGGGTCCACCCAAAATGTCAGGTCTGGCTACGCCACTGATTTGTATATTTACTGCCGTTAGTTATCCTGGGCCTGATATTCAGCTGACTGACTTGCCGCCAGCGTTCTACCCAGAAATTCAATTCCAGGCCACATCCAGGCTCTGGTATTGAATTTCCAGGTTTACGGATCTGCTGAAACTGTACTGGTTAAGTGCGATACTCCCAACGCTTAACCAGCTATTGAAAACTACGTAAAGATAGGACTGATTTTTATGCAGTCCTATTTAAGCAGTTACCTACACCAGTTAAATGCTGACTAAGCCCCCAGAAAGCCCCCCCCCCCCCCCCCCCCCCAATAGCTGGTTTTGAGTTGGGCACTAAGTGGACATTTTTTCAGCAGCAATAACTGGTTAAGTGCCACAGAATATGACAAGTTTGGAAAAGGGGGAAAGGGAATGGGACTTGATATACCGTCTTTCTGTGGTTTTTTTGCAACTACATTCAAAGCGGTTTACTTAGTATATACAAGTACTTCTTTGTACCTGGGGCAATGGAGGGTTAAGTGACTTGCCCAGAGTCACAAGCAGCTGCAGTGGGAATTGAACTCAGTTCCCCAGGATCAAAGTCCACTGCACTAACCACTAGGCTACTCCTCCACTAGCAACATTCCATGTAGAAGCCTGCCCTTGCAGATCAGCAACGCAGCCACGCAGGCTTCTGTTTCTGTGAGTCTGACGCCCTGCAGAAACAGAAGCCTGCGTGGCCACATTGCTGATCTGCAAGGGCAGGCTTCTACATGGAATGTTGCTAGTGCAATAGCAAAATTCCATGTAGAATGTCAAATAGGGAAAGGGAAATGGGTCTTGACTGCCTTTCTGTGGTTTCTGCAACTACATTCAAAGTGGTTTACATAGTATATGCAGTACTTATTTGTACCTGGGGCAATGCAGGGTTAAGTGAATTGCCCAGAGTCACAAGGAGTTGCAGTGGGAATTGAACCCAGTTCCCCAGGATCTCCCCCACTTCACTAACCACTAGGCTACTCCTCCACTAGCAACATTCTGTGTAAAATCTCCAGTAGGGAATGGGACTTGATATACCGTCTTTCTGTGGTTTTTTTTTTTTTTTTTTTGCAACTACATTCGAAGCGGTTTACATAGTATATACAGGTACTTCTTTGTACCTGGGGCAATGGAGGGTTAAGTGACTTGCCCAGAGTCACAAGCAGCTGCAGTGGGAATTGAACCCAGTTCCCCAAGTCTGCTGCACTAACCACTAGGCTGCTACTCCACTCTGAACAAGTGATTTAGCTGTCCAGGAGCTGTTTCTGGCTGGTTCAGTTGTTGTGAATATCACCCCCCCACCCCCCCATAATGGCACAAAATGTAAGCAGCAGTGGACAGATGCATGTAAGAGAGAGTCCTGTCCTATGGAGCTTACAATCCGTTCTGAAAATAGATGCAGTTATACAGTTGAAGAAAAGGTTCCTAATACCAAGTTTCAGGTATGTTCATCTGAGCACCCACTCATTTCTGAAATTGGCCACTTTTCATGCAGATCATGTCCTATGTATATAACCCAGGAGTATATAGTACATACTTGCATTCTTAATAATAGTACAACACGCACATACATACATACATACATGCACATACACATGAACAAAATGGCCTGAAATTTTAGAGGTAGCACATGATCAAAAAATATACATATGTGCCGATATACATAAGATAATGATAGTCACGTTAAAAGGGAATTGACATTGCTGGAGGTTACCTACATGAACCTCACAAACAGAAGAGAATAGGCTTCCACGGCTGGCATCGTGATTCCTGCAGTTATCCAGGTCTTGCTGCATCTGAGTAAGTAGAACTGATGTTTCAGAGAAGCGGAAGACTGAGGTCCACTACATATGAAAGTCCAAACAAAGGAGTAGTGTGACCAGTAAGGCACTTCCAAAAGACAACAGGAAGACTGAGCTACAATAGAAAAACTTTATTCTTATAATGCGTGACATCACAAAAAAACTTCCAGTAGTTTAAATAAAATGTTCTTGGTGCGGCAAGGTCATGTCTATAATGGACCCGACCACAAGGCCTCCAATTGTAAACTATGTCCTTGAATGGAGAAAAGGACCATAAAGAATTCACAGGTGCTGCTTATTAGCACTTCTAAGTCCAGTTCATTGACATTTGGCACCGGTCCCCATGGCTCCCAGAGCTACATTAGACACTGGGGTCGCACAAGCACCAAGTATCCACCTACCTTGATGTCAATAGTGCCTGTCCAGATCAAGCATCCTCAGAACCCTACACTGAGGACACGGAAGGATTTGACAGTGTCTTTGTTGGCACCAAGACATTGCGTGGAGATGAAGAAGCATCCACAACAGACCTTCTCAAAGCATGGTGCCGGCACCAGCATTGCTGGTACCTGAGAAGCATTGGTGCTAAGAAGACCACACCCCCTTCCCAGAGCTGGGACCAGGCCTCCAATTCGACCCCTTCATCTTCTCAGGCTGTCACTGCACCAGCCCCACCTTTACCAATGCCTGCCCTCAAAGAGCAGTTCCAGGCTATGCTGCAGGAGGAGCTGTAGCAGATCTTAGCTCAGCGCAGTGCTGAGGCATTGAAGGTATTGGTGTTGGCCATGGTGCCACCCCAGCTGATCTGGAGGCCAAGGCCCATGCCCATGCCGTGCCTGTCGACACTCATTGATGCCAGTGCCCTTCTGGTGATTGGAGATGGTGCTGGTGGAAATGGTGCTCCTCTCCAGCCCATTGGGGAAGGAAGCCCCCTCAGAGTTTAGGAGAGGACTTCTCTGGTGCTCCTGCCCAGAGTCTGGCTGTGATTCCACTGGTCTGAGACAGGCACAGACTCGGACGTCTCGGAAGAACTACTTTGCTGAATCTGCTTCAAGCTGCTCTTGAGTGTCTAACTTGGAAACAGAGGACCCCGTGGAGGAGGGATCCCTTGGCCTATCCGACCCCTTCCACCTCAGGAAAGGAGGAAATCTCCTTCGCAAGAACTCTCATTTGTCACCTTTTTGTGGGAAATGTCTGTCCCATTTAAGTTAGAGGTCAACAATGAGTCTGGAGTCAAGATGTTGGACATCCTTGACTATGGTACACCTCCTAAGGAAGCTGTGACAGTACCGATACATATCATCATTCATGGCAGTGCAGATGTACTCTGTCGACAAGCAGGGAGGCATGGGGTGGTACCTGTTGTGTTGGTAAACAGTCAGGATGTGGAAGTGAGTATCAACCATGGCATGATGCCTAGGCCACATACCTGGTAGGGAAAGCCAATAGTCTGGCAGACAACTGAGCATTGTGATACAACCACACAAGTGGTTTCTCAATATGGGCATTGCCTGAGAGATCTTCTGCGCGTGGGCATCCCCTTGGTAGATCTTTGCCACTCATCTCAACAACAAAGTACCTCAGTTCTTCTCCAGACTGAGATCACACAGTAGACTAGTGTCAGATGCCTTTCTTCTTGACTGGGGAAAGGACCTTCTATATAGGGAACACTTTGCTGAAACTTGAGCAGGATCAGGGAACTGTGATCCTCATTGCACCTTACTGGCCAAGGCAGATATGGTTCCCTCTCCTTCTGGAGTTAACCGCTGAAGATCCATGGAAGCTGGACTACTTTCTGACCTCCATCACTCAAAACAAGGGTCCCTTCTATATCCCAGCCTCTAATCTTTAATCCTCACAGCTTGGATGTTGAGCGCTTAGAAAGTATATCTTCAACTGCATGAAGGTGTCTCCTGGGTCCTGTTCGCTTCCAGAAAAGATTCTACTGAGGTCTGTGGTAGCGTGAGACACAGAAAAGCATGAAGTCTTCACAAAATGGATGTTGAGAGCTTAGAAAGTATCCCTTCAACTGCATGAAGGTGTCTCCTGGGTCTTGTTCACTTCCAGAAAAGATTCCACTGAGGTTTGTGGTAGCGTGAGCCACGGAAAGGCATGAAGTCTTCACAAAATACAGACAGAGGGCAGTGCAGTATCAAAAGGCAAGCTTTATTACTGTACAAAAAGGGAAATAAACAGACCTGTTTTCTCACAGGTTTTTCATTCTTATTAAAGTCTGTCAAACATAGTCGTCCTGGAACCTTGTCCTTGACAGGTCCCACATTTAGAATATAAGAGTAACCATACTGGGTCAGACCATTGGTCCATCTAGCCCAGTATCCTGTTTTCCAAACAGTGGCCAAGCCAGGTCACGAGTACCTGGTAGAAACCCAAATCATGGCAACATTCCATAATACAAATCCCAGGGCAAGCAGTTGCTTCCCGTGTCTGTCTCAATAGCAGACTATGGACTCCTCCAGGAATTTGTCCAAACCATTTTTAAACCCAGATATGCTAACTGCTGTTACCACATCCTCTGGCAAAGAGTTCCAGAGCTTAACTATTCGTTGAGTGAAAAATATTTCCTCTTATTTGTTTTAAAAGTATTTCAGTGTAACTTCATTGAGTGACCCCTATTCTTTGTACTTTTGAAACAAGTAAAATATCGATTTACTTCTACTCATTTTACACCACTCAGGATTTTGTAGGCCTCAATCATATCTCCCCTCATCCTTTCCAAGCTGAAGAACCATAACCTCTTTAGTCTTTCCTCCTACGAGAGGAGTTCCATCCCCTTTATCATTTTGGTCAATCTTCTTTGAACCTTTTCTAATTCCGCAATATCTTTTTTTTGAGATATGGCGACCAGAACTGAATGCAGTATTCAAGGTGCAGACGCACCATGGAGCGATAAAAAGGCATTATAGTATTTCAGTCTTATTCACCACCCCTTTCCTAATAATTCCTAGCATCCTGTTTGCTTTTTTGGCTGCCACCGCACACTGAACACAAGATTTCAGTGTATTATCTACAACGACACCTAGATCTTTTTCTTGAGTGCTGACCACAAGGTGGACCCTAGCATCAGATAACTATGATTTGGATTATTCTTTCCAATATGCATCACCTTGCATTTGTCCACATTAAATTTCATCTGCCATTTGGTTTCCCAGTCTTCCAGTTTCCTAAGGTCTTCCTGCAATATTTCACAGTCCGCATGTGTTTTTAACAACCTTGAATAGTTTTGTATCATCTGTAAATTTAATCACCTCACTTGTCGTTCTGATATCCAGATCATTTATAAATATGTTAAATTAAATAGCACCGGTCCCAGTACAGATACCTGCAACACTCTACTGTTCACCCTCCTCCATTGAGAGAAATGACCATTTAACCCTACCCTCTGTCTTCTGTCCAATAACCAATTCCTAATCCACTTCACAACCTTGCCTCCTATCCCATGACACTTTAATTTTCTCAGGAGTCTCTCATGAGGACCTTTATCAAAAGCCTTTTGAAAATCTAGATACATCAACTGGCTCACCTTTATCCACGCCTTCAAGGAAATGAAGCAGATTGATGAGGCAAGACTTCCCTTGGCCGAACCCATGCTGACTCTGTCCCATTAAACCATGTTTGTCTATGTGCTCCATAATTTTAATTTTTTATAATAGTTTCCACTATTTTACCCGGCACCGACGACAGGCTTACCGGTCTTAATTTCCCAGATCACCCCTAGAACCCTTTTTTAAAATCGGCGTCACATTGGCCAGTCTTCAGGTACTATGGACGATTTTAACGAGAGGTTACACTTTAACACAGGTTGCACTTCAATATAGATTACTTTTCCCTCGGGGTTTCTGCACCTTGTCTCAGACACAGGTCTCGCAGGTTAAATATACTGTCACTCCTTCTTTACACAGGCTCTTGTGGTCTCTGATACAACTTCACAGGGCTAGTCAGCATTCACTGTCTTAGCTCTGAGGTTTCAAGGAAACTTCTCCTACCTCATTGAAGCCTCTGCTTCTGGCAGTTACAGGGTAACAGTTTCTGTTGAGGGCCACTCCTCCAGGTTCTCCCCCAAGTACTGCAACCAACGGGAACACCCTCTGAGTCCTCTACACTCGGGTTCCCACTCTCACATTCTCTCCTGGAGACTGCTGTATCAGAGTCTCTCTGATCCACTTTGCTCTAGGGCATTTAATCACCTCCCAGCCTGAGCCCCTCCTCTCTGACTCAGCCCCTGACATGGCAGGTTTAGCGCCACCTGCCATAAGGTGTCTAACCTGCACTCTCAGTGATGTAGTGTTCCTAGGGACACTTGCTGCTATACTTCTCACTCCCTCACAAAGTCATATAATTTTAAATGAAAGAGGTTTGCCATCTGGTGTGAGGGCAAGGCCCTAGATCCTTTTTCCTGCCCTACACAAAAACTGCTTGAATACCTTCTCTACCTTTCCTAGTCTGGATTGAAAATAAACTCTGTAAGGGTCCACCTTGGAGCAGCTGGTAGTTACCATCACCATGTGGAAGGAAAACCTCTAGTTGTTCGATTTTATGAGAAGTTTTCTTTTGAGAGAGCCCCCAATCAAACCTCGGACAGTGTCCTAGGACCATCCTCGCCCAGCTGATGAAAATTCCTTTTGAACCGCTTGTTGTTTTTTCTGTTTGTTTATTTGTTTTTGTGGCAGTCACTTCAGTGCACAGTTGTCAAACTTCAGGTCCTAGTAGCAGATCCACCTTACACAAAGTTCCATCATAGCAGAGTAGTTTCTTTGCATGCATTCTAAGTTCCTTCCTAAGGTGGTGTCAGAATTCAATCTTAATCAGTTAATTGTTCTAACATTTCTTTCCCCAAACCCATGCCTTTCATAGTAACATAGTAAATGATGGCAGATAAAGACCTGTACGGTCCACCAGTCTGCCCAACAAGATAAACTCATTTTACATGGTATGTGTTACTTTATATGTATATCCAAGTTTGATTTGTCCTTGCCTTTCTCAGGGCACAGACTGTAGAAGTCTGCTCAGTACTGTTCTTGTACCAAGTTCTGAAGCTAACGTCAAAGCCCCTTAAAATGTACACTCTAGCCCATCCCTATCTATTCAGTCACGATCAGGGCATAGACTGTAGACGTCTGCCCAGCTCCCGTTTTGTTTCCCCAATTACCGGCGTCGACATCTAATCTCCACTAAGATTCCATGGAACCATTCCTTCTAAACCGGATTCCTTTGTGTTTGTTTATTTATTACATTTGTACCCCGTGCTTTCCCACTCAAAGCAGGTTCAATGCGGCTTACATAGTAATTGGGATTACAAAGTATTGATGAAGAGAAATAAGTTGGGTGTTATCGGAGTAATAAAAGAAATAAGAATGTAGAGATGCAAGGATGAGGGGAATAGTAGAAGGATGAGCAAGGGTAAGTGAGCAGTTGGAGGGGTAGATGAGGCGGAAGGGGGTGGGCAAGAGTGAAGGGAGTAGGAGAGGTGAGAGCAAGGGTAGGTGAGCATTGGGGGGAGGGGTCGAGGCGAAAAGGGATAGAGCAAGGGACAGGCAGGGGAAAATGTTGCGGGAGATGTAGTCTAGGTCATTATTGTTGTCTCCTGGATATGTGATAGATAGATAGGTTCATAGGAATTAATCTGGGTCATTTGGGTAGGCTTGCCTGAACAGATGGGTTTTTAGTGATTTCCGGAAGGGCAGATGGTCATTGAGTGATCGGATTGGTCTGGGGAGGGCATTCCAGAGTTGGCTGCCTAGGAAGGAGAAGTTGGATCCATAATAGGTTTTGTACTTGAGTCCTTTGCAATTGGGTTAATGTAGATTGAGGTATATTCGTGATGTTGTAGACATGTTCCTGGTGGGGAGGTCAATCAGGTTGAGCATATAGCTTGGAGATTCACCGTGGATAATCTTGTGGATTAGTGTGTGGACTTTGAAACTGATTCGTTCTTTGATAGGGAGCCAATGAAGTTTTTTTCGAAGAGGTGTTGCACTTTCAAATCGTGGTTTGCCAAAAATGAGTCTGGCTGCTGTATTTTGGGCAGTCTGAAGTTTTTTCAGAATATGGTTCTTGCAGCCTAAGAAAATACTGTTACAGTAGTCGGCGTCGGTAAGTACTGTGGATTGCACCAAGTTCTGGAATGGATATGGTTTTACGCGTTTCAGTATCCACATCATGTTGAACATTTTCTTTATAGTGGATTTTGCGTGATCTTCGAGCGAGAGATGGTTATCTAATGTCACTCCAAGGATTTTTAAGTTGTCAGATATTGGGTTTGTGGTGCCGGAGATGTTAAGGTTGGTAGGGAGGGGTGCGGAGTGCTGGGATGAGAAGATTAGGCATTGCGTTTTTCTTTGTTCATTTTCATCATAAAGGCGTTGGCCCAAGCGGTTAAGATGTGCATGCCCACGGATATTTTGTCGAAAATTTCAGTTAGGTTAGATTTGAAGGGAATAAATATGGTGACGTCATCAGCATATTTGAAAGGGTTGAGACCATGTCTGAATAGAGCTTTTGCTAGTGGGATCATCATAAGATTGAAAAGGATCGGGGATAGAGGGGAACCTTGAGGTACACCGCAGTCTGGTGACCATGAGGATGAGGTAGTTGAGGTTGATTTGACTAGGTAAGATCTTTTATCCAATTAATGATGTTTCCGCCGATTCAGAGTTTATCCAGTAGTTTAGTTAGGATATTGTGATTTACCATGTCGTTTCCAAATGCGATTTCCTATTTGAATTTGGATATTAGAGTGAGTAGGATGGTTTCTGTACTGTGGGCTGAACGGAAACCCGATTGTGATTCATGTAGGATGGAGAATTTTTGTATAAAGTCGTTTAATTGGGAGGTCACTCTGTTTTCCAACAATTTAATTAGCAAAGGGATGGATGCGACTGGACGGTAGTTGGTGACATCACTCGTTGGTTTCTTGGGGTTCTTAGGTATTGGTGTGAGTAGTATATTGCCATGTTCCATAGGGAATGAGCCTTGTTGTAGCAGGAAGTTTAGGTGGGAGGTAAGTTCTGTGATAAAGCGTTCTGGGGCATCTTTCATTAGGTAGTTGGGACATGGGTCGAGATGGCAGTGAGATTTGGAGAGCTTGGTGATTGCAAGTAGAAATTTCTTTAGTGGTGAGGAGGGTGAAATTTGTCCATGAGCTAGGATTTCATCTATGTAGGGGTCCAGTTCGTCAAGAAAGGTATCGATATTTGCACAATCTTGGGGTATAGTGCTGGGGTATCGATAAGATTGGTAATTTTATCATTGAGGTATTTGGCTAGTTGGTTTGCAGATGGGTAGTTTGAAGGTGAGGATGTGATTGGGTTAGTGTTGAGTAGGTTTTTTATGAGTTGATATTGTTTTTTCATGTCTGTGCCGCATGTTTGAATTCCATTACCGTTTTCATCTCCACCACCTCCAGTGGGAGGGCATTCCACATATCCACCACCCTCTCTGTGAAAAAGTACTTCCTGACATTAGTCCTGAGTCTGCCCCCCATTAACCTCAATTCATGTCCTCTAGTTCTACCGCCTTCGCGTCTCCGAAAAAGGTTCATTTGTGGATTAATACCATTCAAATATTTGAATGTCTGTATCTGTTTCTCCTTTCCTCTAAGGTATACATGTTCAGGTCAGAAAGTCTCTCCTTGTATGGTTTGCAACGCAAATCCCATACCATTTTTGTAGCTTTTCTTTGCACCGCTTCCAGTCTTTTTACATCTTTAGCCAGATACGGCCTCCAAAACTGAACACAATACTCCAAGTGGGGCCTCACCAACGACTTGTAGAGGGTGAAAGAACACTGCACACCTTGGACTGCAAGTGAGCCCTGTCCTATTTGGAGTGGACAAAAGCCCACCTTTTGACCTTAACAGGATGGGGGCAGCCATTGGTAAACACACGGCTAGCAGACTGCATCTCCTTCATTTATGCCTAGGCTGGGCTTACTCTGGAGATTCACAGTGACAGAGCCATGGATATTTTGTTAGCCCATTTGAGGTCAGCCTCCATTGAGGAGATTTGCAAAGCTGAAATGTGGTCATCACTCCACACATTCACATCTTGTTATTGCCTTGAGCAGGATTCCTGTTGCAACAACCAGTTCAGTCAGACAATTCTGCAGAATTTGTTCAGGGTCTAGAATCCAACTCCAGCCTCCTAGGCCTGTTTATGTTCTGTTTCGGTTGCACCTGCACAACAAGAGTTTAGTTACTTGGCTTGTTGTTTTCAGTGAGTCTGGTAGCTAGGGTTTCCCATATGTGGCAAATGATGTCCTGCTTGTCCGCAGAGAAAGCGAAGATCTCCGAGGATAGCAGGACACATATTGCCATGTATCCTTTCACCTCCCCCTAGAGTTGTATTCTCTAAGCTTTCCATATCATCATGCTGATCAATCCATAGACTGGTGGGTTGTGTCCATCTACCAGCAGGTGGAGATAGAGAGCAATCCTTTTGCCTCCCTATATGTGGTCATGTGCTGCCGGAAACTCCTCACCAGTATGTTCTCTATCTCAGCAGGTGGTGGTCACACACAGCAGCAGCTCTGGCTAGGCCTCCAAGCCTAATTTTTAGGTTTTGTTGAGTGCCTGGGGTTGAGGGCTCTTCTTGAGCAAGTGCAAACCTGGTGGTGCCAGGTCCCTCCTTTTCTCCCCCCTCCCGCTGGCTCCGTTTAAAAAAAAAAAAAAAAATTTTTGAACGTCCTTAAGGGCGTTTATTTCGACGTTTATTTAAACGTTTATTGCAGCTATTCACTGGGACACAAGGTCGTTACAGCTCGGAGCGAGAAGCAGGTAATTTTTACCTTTTTATAGCGGGCAGGGGGTTCCCCGATTGATCTCCACGTGGCCTATGGCGTCGGAGGGTGAGGGCGCGAAGAATCGCTCCCCGGACCGCGTGTGCGCTTCTAGCGGGGATGCGGGGGTTTTAAAGTCTGATTCGCCCTTGTTGGGTGTCAGTTTGGAGGCCGGTCAGTGTCCCGGGTCTTCCTCCGGCGCGGCGGGTTTTCCCGCCATAAACGCCCATCCCCCGCTGCTCGCCTCCGCCATCTTGGCCGGCCACTCTGCTCGGACGGCTTCTTCTTGGGCCGCCCTTGAGCTGGGAGACGTTCATGCCATGGCCGCCCTTGATTTGGGCGACGGCAAAAAAGCGGCTAAAGTTAAGCGCCGTTCTTCCCGCGCGGCTCCTTCGCGGAGTGTCGCGCCGGACGCCATCTTGGATGCGCAGCATGGTTCTCCCCCGCTCTTACGAGCGCCGGTTGAGGGTGCGTCTAGGGCTGTGGCCCAAGCTGCTGAAGTGCACAGTCTGGGGGGTTTCTCCCCCGAGTTTATTTTGCTGCTGCATCAGGCCTTTCTTATGCAAAACGCTGCCCCTTCTCCCTTGTCCGATAAAGGGGTTGAGGCCCCCGGAAGTAAACGCCCTCGGGTGGATACCCAGGCCTTAGAGGACGCTGTTTCCTCTGATGTAGATGAGGGCAGCGTATCTGAGTTCTCCCAACGGTCCTTTGGGGATTCCTTGGAGGAGACGGATTCCCGCTCGGATGGAGCGGATGACCCCTCTGCAGCACGGATCTTTCGCTCTGAGGATTTGCCCAACCTGTTATTGCAGGCCATGAGCATTTTGAAGATTTCCTCTCCGGAAGACGTCTCTCCCTCAGCCCCTGTTGGCTCCGCCATTATGCTGGGGACGAAGCGCCCGCCTAGAACCTTCCACGTGCATGATGCCATGCACACCTTAATTTCAGCTCAATGGGATGTCCCGGAAGCGAGCCTCAAAGTGGCTAGGGCTATGTCCCGCCTCTATCCTTTGCCTGAAAGTGAGCGTGAGGCCTTTGTTTGGCCTACCGTGGATTCTTTAATCACTGCGGTGACTAAGAAAACGGCGTTGCCGGTGGAAGGTGGCACGGCACTAAAGGACGCCCAAGACAGAAGATTGGAAGCGGCTTTAAGGTCGTCCTTCGAGGCGGCTGCCTTAAGTTTGCAGGCCTCAGTTTGCGGCTCCTATGTGGCCAGGGCGTGCCTGACGTTGGTGCAGCGGGCTTCCCCCTCGGATTCTTCCTTGAGGGCTGACTGGCCGGCCCTGGAATCGGGCTTGGCTTATTTGGCAGACTTACTGTATGATGTCTTGAGAGCCTCGGCTAAAGGCATGGCTCAGACAGTCTCTGCGCGGCGCTGGCTTTGGCTGAAACATTGGTCTGCGGACCACGCCTCTAAGTCCCGCCTGGCTAAGTTGCCTTTTAAAGGCAAGCTGCTCTTTGGGGTCGAGCTGGACAAAATCGTGACCGATCTCGGCATGTCTAAGGGCAAGAGGTTACCAGAGGTCAGGGCTCGGGCCAGTGCTCGCCCCGGTATCTCCAGAGGACGGTTTCAAGAAGCCCGTCGGTACCGCCCGGGCAAATCGGGCTCCTCTGCCCCCTCTTCCTTCAAAAGGAACTTCTCCCCCAAGCAGCATTCCTTTCGCAGAGACCGCCGTCCCGGAGGTACACCCTCCGGTCCTCCCCCAGGGTCTCGTACCCAATGACGGGGTCTTGGTCCATGGCCCAGTGCAGATTGGAGGACGCCTGTCCTCGTTTCTGGGCGAGTGGACCAAAGTAACTTCAGACGCTTGGGTGCTGGAAGTCATCAGAGACGGCTACAAGCTAGAGTTCTGCCGACCCTTAAGAGACGGGTTTGTACTCTCTCCCTGCAAGTCTCCGGTCAAAGCTGTGGCAGTGCAGCAGACCTTGGACAACCTGATCCGCCTGGGTGCGGTCGTTCCGGTGCCAGAAAATCAGATTGGCAAGGGACGTTACTCCATTTACTTTGTGGTACCAAAGAAAGGAGGTTCTGTCCGGCCTATCCTCGACCTCAAAGGGGTCAATCGGGCCTTGAAAGTGCGGCACTTTCGCATGGAGACTCTCCGCTCTGTTATAGTGGCAGTGAAGGCAGGAGAGTTCTTGGCTTCCTTGGACATCAAGGAAGCGTACCTGCATATTCCCATCTGGCCTCCTCATCAATGCTTTCTGCGTTTTGCAGTCCTGGGACGACACTTCCAGTTCAGAGCCCTCCCTTTCGGGTTGGCTACTGCTCCGCGGACCTTCTCCAAAGTAATGGTGGTCATCGCGGCCTTCCTGCGAAAGGAAGGAGTACAAGTCCATCCTTATCTGGACGACTGGTTGATCCGAGCCCCCTCTTATGCAGAGTGCGGCAAAGCTGTGGACCGGGTAGTTGCTCTTTTGAGCTCCCTGGGATGGATCATCAACTGGGAGAAGAGCCAGCTGCGCCCGACTCAGTCCCTGGAGTATCTGGGAGTTCGATTTGACACCCAAGTGGGCAGAGTGTTCCTGCCAGACAATCGGATTGTCAAACTTCAGGCTCAGGTGGACCAGTTCCTAGTAGCCTCTCCTCTTCGGGCTTGGGACTATGTGCAGCTGTTGGGCTCTATGACGGCCACGATGGAAGTAGTGCCCTGGGCCAGGGCTCATACGAGACCACTACAACACTCTCTGCTGCAGCGCTGGACTCCGATGTCGGAGGATTATGCTGTGCGCCTTCCCTTGGACCCAGCAGTGCGCAAGGCGCTGAGCTGGTGGCTGCAGACAGACAAGTTGTCTGCAGGAATGCCTCTGGTGACCCCGGAGTGGATTGTCGTCACGACGGACGCCTCTTTGTCGGGCTGGGGAGCCCACTGCTTGGGAAGGACAGCGCAGGGGCTCTGGTCTCCTGCAGAGGCAAAGTGGTCTATCAACCTCCTGGAACTCAGAGCCATTCGGTTGGCGCTTTTGGAGTTCATCCCGGTACTGGCGTTGAAGCCAGTACGGGTCCTGTCGGACAATGCCACAGCTGTGGCCTATGTCAACCGCCAGGGAGGTACCAAGAGCGCTCCTCTAGCCAAGGAGGCCATGAATCTATGCCAGTGGGCGGAAGCGAACCTGGAACAGCTGTCAGCGGCCCACATTGCCGGAGTCATGAATGTCAAGGCGGACTTTCTCAGTCGCCATACCTTGGAGCCCGGAGAGTGGCAGCTATCTGCTCAGGCGTTCTTGGACATCACAAAGCGCTGGGGCCAGCCGAGCCTAGATCTGATGGCGTCATCGGCCAATTGCCAAGTGCCGCGCTTTTTCAGCAGAGGATGGGACCCTCGATCCCTGGGAGTAGATGCTCTTCTCCAACAGTGGCCGACACAAGAGCTTCTCTATGTGTTCCCGCCCTGGCCCATGTTGGGCAGGGTGCTAGACCGGGTGGCAAAGCATCCGGGCCGGATAATCCTGGTGGGTCTGGACTGGCCCAGACGTCCCTGGTATGCGGACTTGATCAGGCTCTCAGTCGACGATCCTCTGCGGCTGCCAGTGGAGCAGGGCCTGTTACATCAGGGTCCCGTGGTGATGGAGGATCCCTCCCCCTTTGGTCTTACGGCCTGGCTATTGAGCGGCAGCGTCTGAGAAAGAAGGGCTTCTCAGACAAGGTCATCGCCACTATGCTGAGAGCGAGGAAGCGCTCTACTTCTACTGCTTACGCCAGGGTTTGGCGTATCTTTGCAGCGTGGTGTGAAGCAGGCTCGCTTTCTCCCTTCACTGCTCCAATTTCTTCAGTGTTGGCGTTCCTGCAAGAAGGTCTGGAGAAAGGCCTGTCGCTCAGTTCCCTTAAAGTCCAGGTAGCGGCTCTGGCTTGCTTCAGGGGCCGCCTGAAGGGTGCTTCCCTGGCTTCGCAGCCAGATGTGGTGCGCTTTCTCAAGGGAGTTAATCACCTGCGCCCTCCTCTGCACTCAGTGGTGCCTGCGTGGAATCTCAACCTGGTGCTAAGAGCATTGCAGAAGCCGCCGTTTGAACCCTTGTCGAGGGCATCACTGAAAGACCTGACGTTGAAAGTAGTCTTTTTGGTGGCTATCACTTCAGCCAGAAGAGTTTCCGAGCTCCAGGCACTCTCATGTCGAGAGCCTTTTCTGCAGTTCACTGAGGCAGGAGTGACTATTCGCACAGTGCCTTCCTTCCTGCCCAAGATTGTTTCTCGCTTCCATGTGAATCAGCAGCTCTGTCTCCCTTCCTTTCGTAGGGAGGACTACCCAGAGGAATACTCTGCTCTCAAATATCTGGATGTGAGACGTGTCATCATCAGATACTTGGAAGTGACCAATGATTTCCGGAAATCGGATCATCTGTTTGTCCTGTTTGCAGGTCCTCGTAAGGGTCTGCAGGCTGCTAAGCCTACAGTGGCAAGATGGGTCAAGGAAGCCATTGCAGCGGCTTATGTGGCCGCGGGGAAGGTGCCGCCTATCCAGCTGAAGGCTCACTCCACTAGAGCTCAGGCGGCCTCGATGGCAGAGGCCGGGTCCGTCTCCTTGGAAGAGATTTGCAAGGCGGCAACTTGGGCTTTGGCCCATACCTTCTCCAGGCATTACCGCTTGACTGTGGCTGCTCGGGCGGAGGCCCGGTTTGGAGCTTCAGTGTTGCGGTCAGGGATTTCAATGTCCCGCCCTGGGTGAGTACTGCTTCGGTACATCCCACCAGTCTATGGATTGATCTGCATGATGATATGGAAGGTAAAATTATGTATCATACCTGATAATTTTCTTTCCATTAATCATAGCTGATCAATCCATAGCCCCTCCCAGATATCTGTATTGTTTATATTCTGGTTGCATTTCAGGTTCAAGTTTAGTCTTCAGTTCCTGTTCAGGAGGACTTCGTGTTCAAGTTTTTCAATGAATTCTTCAAGAGTTGAGACGAGTTTGTGTTACAGTGAGCTGCTGCATTCCTCTCCCCTCCGTTTTACGGGGCTGGATTGAGACTTAAATTCTGCCGGCGCTCCCTCCCGCTTCGTGCGGCAGTAGGGCAGCTTTGTACCCCTCCCGCTTCGGCGGTGTTAGGGTCAGTCAGCTCCTCCCGCGGTTGCGGTTGCAGGATAAGCCAGATCCCCCCGCATCGGCGAGGTGGTGTCCCTCCCCCGCTCCGTGGGGATGAGCTGGACGGATTCCCCTCCCCCACTTGTGTGGGGATGAGCTGGGTTAATTCCCCTCCCCCGTTTCGGCGGTGGTGAGCTGGGCAGAGTGTCCCTTTGTGGGTGTAATTCTCTAAGTGCTGAGTCCTGCGGATGGAGCTTGGATATCGACATACTGAGGAGTTTCCGGCAGCACATGACCACATATAGGGAGGCAAAGTTTGCTCTCTATCTCCACCTGCTGGTAGATGGACACAACCCACCAGTCTATGGATTGATCAGCTATGATTAATGGAAAGAAAATGATCAGGTATGATACATAATTTTACCTTGTATTCAACAGTCTGGTCCTGTGCAGATGAAGCAGGCAAAAAGGTACCCGTGCATGTGCAGTCAGGACTGCCAAAAGCTTCTAGAAAATTAGAATGCTGGGCAGCATCTGTTCCGGGCTCTGTCGGATTACATCACCCATATGCGGCAATATGTGACCTGCTGCGCTTGTGCATGCAAGTAGCACGTATGCATTTTAAGCGTGCCAGGCACACAACTATTGGCATTTTTATATGTATAACTATTTCAGCTTTTCTCACTCTGTAAATATTTTGGTTGCAGGTACCAGAAAAATATTTTCTCTGTGGGATGTAATTGGGAGACTCTGTTCCTTCACTGATGGTTCAGCATGGGATCAGGGGCCAAAGGGCAATTGGTAGTATGTAGCACCCACAGCCCATCCAAGATTTAAAGATCTAATGACCTTTATTTATTTTTGTAACCATCTTTCTCTCCTCTCCTTTCTTCCCTAAAAACCTTTTAGCAGTAGGACCTTATTTTGATACCTGGGTAGATGGAGGTGAAGGATGTAGTACTTACAGCCTCTTGGCGAGGAGGGTCTCAACCATTGCTCAACAGTGATACCTAGGGGTCATAATCAAGTGTACATTTGGGGAATGCAAAGGGATGTGGGACAGTGTACAGAGAATAACTGCAGGGCTTCATTTGCATGTCAGATGGGGCTGAAAAGCACAACTGAAAAGTGGGGCCATGTGCAATGGTAGGGCCAGCCCTGAGTGGGAGGAGCTATAATATGTGGCTCCTGGACAAGGATGATCACTGTAATGACTGAGCTAGGCAGGATGTTATGAAATTTAACCTTCATTTGCTACTATCCAGGGATTTTCACCTAATGGCACTTTTCCTATATAGGTGGTCCATTTTTGAGCTAAAGTGCAAAGGAGCAAAAGGAAGCTACCCCCGCCCCCCCAAATAAATAAAATAAAATGCTACTTTGGGTTGAATTTTGACTACCTGTGTTAAAATGGTGCAATTTGTGGAAGTTGACGACCTATTTTCTTCCTCCCACAACCAAGGACGGCCATAACTGGACATGTCTGTAGGCCTGACTCCTTTACATTCATCTGTTAAATCCTTATTTTCTGCAGACAGTGTTTGGAAATTTTAGAACAAATGAATGAAGAAAACAAGGAGAAGCTGCAGGCAGAGCTAGAACAACTTGCAGACGAGGAGAAGAGGCTGATCCAGGAACTCGAGGATGTGGAAAAGAGCCGCAAGCAAGTGGCAGAAGATTTTGAAAAGGTTAGGGAAGAAGCCGAGAGATTGGCCCAGGAGGAAGCTCAGTAAGTTGCCCATATCTGAAGGATTCTTAGCAGTAATGCCATATCAGTTTATAGGTCTGACATCACGTTGGTTGAATGAAGAAAAATGTTTGTTATATGATGTACCTCTACTACTACTTATCATTTCTAAAGCGCTACAAAGAGACCTTATAAGCAGGATTGCTCTGAAACAACAATTGTTCTTTTTTTTTTTTTTTTTACATTAGTTAATGTTAAGGATATTTCATTTGAGCCACATGGTTAAAAGGGGGGCAGATAAATGTGAACTGAAATGCCCTGTTGTGAGGTTCACAGTATTATTTACAGCCTGGAAATGGTACAAGCGTTGGATACTTGGACTGGGTGGATTAAACTCTTCCATGTAATAGTAAGAACCGATGCATTGATTCCTATTACGTCTGCAAAGCAACACCTGAACAGAACAGCAGAAGGTTCAGTCGATGTTGTCCCTTGAAAAGGCAAGAAATTTTAGTACCAAGGATGGCGGTACCACAGGGATTGGAGTGGTCACCCTCATTCCTTCCTCATCCCCCCAGCACCAAAGGACAGCTCTGACTTAATATGCTGCATCCTATTGTGTATGTAATTGCGCAGGGCTTAACAAGACTAGAGCTTTGTCGGATACGAATAATGAAAAATATTATTCGGCCAAGTACAAATAATGGGCGTTGAGCTTTAATATAACAAATAATAAAAGAAACGATGTGAAATCAGAGATCAAGTGTTTATTTTGTTAGGATTTAGCACAGTAGAGCCCTGGATTATTCAAATTCTAAATCGCTGTTCGGCCGAATACAAATATTGTATTTGGGACATTGTTTGGAGCCAAATCAAATATGCATATTTGGTACAGCCCTAAACAAGACAGAACTTGACTGTTGCTTCTGGTGAACAGGTGCCAGCTACTGAATAACTAGTGTACTGATTAATGGGTCAGGGCAAATGCAAATCCTTTACTACTACTAATCATTTCTATAGCGCTACTAGATGTACACAGCGCTGTACGCATTATATACAGGTACTTTCTCTGTCCCTAGAGGGCTCACAATCTAAATTTTTGTACCTGGGGGAATGGAGGGTTAAGTGACTTGTCCAGGGTCACAAGGAGCTGCAGTGGGAATCGAACCCAGGTTGTCAGGATCAAAGTCCGCTGTACTAACCATTAGGCTACTCCTCCACTAGCAACATTCCATGTAGAAGCCTGCCCTTGCAGATCAGCAATGCAGTACGTGCAGGACGTTAGACTCACAGAAACAGAAGCCTGCCCTTGCAGATCAGCAACATGGCCGCATTGCTGATCTGCAAGGGCAGGCTTCTACATGGAATGTTGCTAGTGGAATAGCAACATTCCATGTAGAATCTCAAATAAGGAAAGGGAAATGGGACTTGATATACTGCCTTTCTGAGGTTTTTGCAACTACATTCAAAGCGGTTTACATATATTCAGGTACTTATTTTGTACCTGGGCAGTGGAGGGTTAAGTGACTTGCCCAGGGTCACAAGGAGCTGCAGTGGGAATCAAACCCAGGTTGCCAGGATCAAAGCCTGCTGCACTAACCACTAGTCCACTCCTCCCCTTTATCTTCTCAGCTCTCTGTGAGTTCAGACATGCCACAGTACCATCTGGTGCCTTTAGCTTAAACAACTGTTACTTGATAATAACACCCTATGGGGTTAGGTTTATCCAGGGGTTACCCTCTTATGTGGGGAAAAACCACTGCTAATCGAAATCCGTTGTTGTTTGCTATCTTAAAACCTTTCATGCTGGTCCAGTATGTTTGTTGTGCAATCCACACTTTTTTCACATTGTTAAAAGCACAACAAAATCATTTTAGACAACGGGTTCCATTGTGCAGACAACAACTATATCTAATAGTTAAAATGACGCTCAAGGATTGAAGAGTAGCTTAGGGTTCAAATCCTGCTCTTCTCACTTGACAATTCCTTGTGATCTGGGCATCACTTAATTCTTCTTTGCCTCAAATAAAAATTTAGACTTTTAAGCCCTCGGGAGAAGGGACCTACCTGATCTGTAACTTGTCTTGAGCTCAGATTTGAAAAGCTAACTAAATCCATACCCCGTCTGTTTTAATAATACATTTAGGGGCCCTTTTACAAAGCAGTGGTAAGCCCAACGCAGGGACCAGGACTACCGCCAGCCTAACGTGGCCACCGGCAGTAGTCCCACTCCGAGTATGTGCCATTTCCGGGGGAAAAAGAAAACCCCCAGAAATGGCTTGCATGGTGCTAACCCGGCAGTAATTGGACATCACTGCCTGGCTAGCGCGGGAGCCCTTATCGCAACCTCAATGGGTGACGGTAAGGGCTCTCTACTGCAAGGCCACACGGTAAGAGTTATCTCACTGCATGGCCGGTTTTTTTTGAGGGGGGGGGGGTCTTTTACCAGCTGCAAAAAAATGGCCCTTTTTCCTGCAGCTTGGTAAAAGGGCTTCTTAGATTTGTATGGTACCTTTTTAATGCAAAACAGGATTCCAGATTGCTTTTGAATTAAATATGGTTGTGTGTGTTTCTTGGCTGTGGCTTGAGTTCTAAGCACGGCTTATGTTGTGGAGTTGCTTCTTGAAATACTTCAGGTACCAGAAAGAGTACAGTGAGTTCAAGAGGCAGCAGCTGGAGCTGGATGATGAGCTAAAGAGCGTTGACAACCAGATGCGCTACGCACAGATTCAGCTGGACAAACTGAAGAAAACGAACGTCTTCAACGCTACATTCCACATTTGGTGAGACTTTCCATGTTTTAAAACTGCTTGTGGAAATTTTTTTCAAAATTCATTGTAGGGAGGGCAAGGTGAGACTGTTTAGAATAATGAAATAAACACTGGTAAGCAAGTAGTGTGGACAAACAAAGGGGTCCTTTTACTAAGGTGCGCAGAAAAATGTAGTAGTGTAGGCGCAGGTTTTGGGCGCGTGCCAATCCATTTTTCAGTGTGCCTGTAAAAAAGCCGTTTTTTAAATTTTTGCCGAAAATAGACGTGTGGCAAAATCAAAATTGCCGCTCATCCATTTTGGGTCTGAGACCTTACCGACAGCCATTGAACTAGCATAAAGTCTCACGCGGTAACTGGGCGGTAATGACCTTTTCGCGACAAATGTCACTTGGTGTGCATAGCTGATGCACGCCAGAAAATAAAAAATATTTTGCAGATGCGCGCCAAAAATTAAATTACCGCAAGGGCTATGCGGTAGCCGAGCGGTAACTCCATTTTGGCACATATTGGGCATGTGTAGACACTTACACGGCTTAGTAAAAGAGCCCCAAAACCACACTGAGCCAAAGAAAAGGAGCAGCAAAAAAGAAAATAGGGGAAAACTACTGTACGCCCTCCCGCATATATAAGTAATAAAGATATAGGGAGAAATGTGTGCCTTGATGGATCTTACACATAAAAAACTTATTGCCAATAGCTTTAAAATCAAGTGAAACTAAAGACCCAAAATAAAATCATAGCACACAGCTATTTCAGATCAAAGCTTACCCGTAGCATCAATCGTTTGCCAGTGTCCCCTTTTATTTATCTAAACATTCTTCAGTCATAACTGATTATCCTGGCAACTAGCATAGAGAAAGTTTTGTGCTACATTTTGAGAGTAAAAACATCTGGAGCCTTGAACTTTAACATATGTTTTGCTGCAGGCACAGCGGGCAGTTTGGTACTATTAATAATTTCCGGCTAGGCCGCCTTCCCAGTGTCCCTGTGGAATGGAATGAAATAAATGCTGCCTGGGGACAGACCGTGTTACTGCTGCATGCGCTGGCAAACAAGATGGGCCTGACATTTCAGAGGTTAGAGAGAGATCCAGCTGCTTTTGGGAATGATCAAAATAATATACATGTTCACATGTTTTTGGGTAAACAGAGTATCTCTATAAACACTTGATTGGTACCTTGATTGTAATTTGTTGATCACCCCACCCCTCAATTATCCACACCCATCCTGTTAGAATATCAGTGATATGCTTTGATGTCCCTATGCATACCTCGTACCCACCCCCATCCTCCCACCCTGTCAGACTGTCATAGTAATGCTTGAATGTTTTCACTTATATACACTGTCAGCTAGCACATTTGCTTATTTCCGATCTGAGGAAGAAGGGCAACCTTCGAAAGCTAATCAAGAAATGTATTAAGTTATGTCCAATAAAAAAGGTATCATCTTATTTTCTTTTCCATGTTTTATTTTGTTTGATTTCTATTGATAACCTTAAGAGTGGACTAACACGGCTACCACACTCCTCTACTTAAAAAATCCCTTATTTTTCTCTATATTGATATTTACTACTACTACTTAACATTTCTATAGCGCTACAAAGGAAAAGACCTCATTAAGACCTTAAACCACACTTTTGGAACTTATTATTTCCTGTATATGTGGTAAGTCAAACAAGTCGTCGGTCTAAAAAACCTCCTGTTCACCGTTTGTTGAATAAACAAAAAAAATGTTTTATACTTTAATTCACTATCACTTTTATCCAACAACTGCATGTGTAAAAGTTATTACTTAGCTTAGGGAATCCCAACTCATAGGAACATAAGCATAAGAGATCGTCACGAAAGAGGTGGGGTCTCCAGAAGAAGCCACAGAGAAACAAGTCCCCGTAGGGACCTCTACACACAGTTTGACAGCGTTTTTCAATAATTAATTGACGATCACTTGAAGCCGTCTATGAGTTGGGATTCCCTAAGCTGAGTAATAATTTTTACACAAGCAGTTGTTGGATAAAAGTGATAGTGAATTAAAGAATAAAACATTTTTTTTGTTTATTCAACAAACGGTGAACAGGAGGTTTTTTAGACCAATGACGACTTGTTTGACTTACCACATATACAGGAAATAATAAGTTCCAAAAGTGTGGTTTAAGGTCTTAATGAGGTCTTTTCCTTCTAAATATTTCAATATAGAGAAAAATAAGAGATTTTTTTAAAAATTACAATCAAGGTACCATACAGTGTTTATAGAGATACTGTACTGCTTGGATGTATGGTGCTAAGATCCACAGTATCATTTGTGTAAACATTAAACATTTTAAACTTCTTTTCCCCCCCTTTTAAGATATCGGCTTGTCCCATATGGAAACCATTCATATTTGGAGTCCCTCACTGATAAGTCGAAGGTAGGATATCGACAGGCTTTCATTTGCAATCGTGAACAGCTCCAGACTGTACTTAAATGTATTTTTATTAATGAATTTAGCCAACATCTTTTCATTGATAGCTCCAGGTGCGTTACATTTAGGTATGTAAGTATTTCGTTGTCCCCAGAAGGCTTACAGTTTAAGGGCTTCATTTATTAGCCTGAATTAAGCTGCACATTTATGCAACTTTTGTGCTTCGTTAGTAAATGGACTTCATTCAGTATAATAGGAACAATTCTATAACTTGAGCACCTCAATTTATAAGAACATAAGAATGGGGCACACTTAGCATCATAAGTTTTACTACTACTTATCATTTCTATAGCGCTACTAGACGTACGCAGCACTGTACACTTGAACATGAAGAGACAGTGCCTGCTCGACAGAGCTTACAATCTAATTAGGACAGACAAATAGGCAAACGAGATAAGGGAATATTAAAGTGAGGATGATAAAATAAGGGTTCTGAACAAGTGAACGAAGGTTAGGAGTTAAAAGCAGCATCAAAAAGGTGGGCTTTTAGCTTAAATTTGAAGACGGTCAGAGATGGAGCCATACTGGGTCAGACCAATGGTCCATCTAGCCCAGTATCCTGCTTCCAACCGAGGCCAATCCAGGTCACAAGTACCTGGCAAAAACCCAAAGAGTAGCAAGACTCCGTGCTACCAACCCCATGGCAAGCAGTGACTTCCCCCATGTCCATTTCAATAACAGACTATGGACTTTTCCTCCAGGAAGTAGGCTGATTTAATTGATGCAGTGCCGCTAATGGTGGCAAAGGGAAAAAGTCAGAAGGACTGCAGGGAGGGATGGAGAGAGACAGATGCTGGAACCGGCAAGGTGCGTGGGAAGGAAAGGGGGGAGAGATGCTAGAAGCGGGATGTAGGGGGAAAGAGAGGTGCTGGACCCAGGGAGAGTGATGCAGGCAGACAAGAGATAGAGGGATGAGCAAGCAAGGAAAAAAGGTGCCAATACGCTGAACCGGAGCGTACCGGCACAAAAAAAGCCCTAGTGTACTTTTTTTTTTTTTTTTTTTGAGGACTCCAACTACATATTTATTACAGGACCATAATTAACGGTTGTCCTAATTTAATTGGGTCTTAGCGTTGCATTACATAGAATAGCAATACTGGGTCAGACCAATGGTCCATCTAGCCCAGTATCCAGGTCACAAATACCTGGCATAAACCCAATTATTAGCACTATTTCATGCTACCAGTCTTTTGGCAAGCAGTGGCTTCCACATGTCTGTTATGGACTTTTCCTCCAGGAACTTGTCCAAACCTTTTTTAAACCCAGATACGCTAACCGCCGTTTCCACATCCTCTGGCAAAGGATTCCAGAGCTTAACTATTCTTTGAGTGAAAAAATATTTCCTCATATTTATTTTAAAAGTATTTCCATGCAATTTCATTGAATGTCCCCTGGTTTTTGTACATTCTGAATGAGTGAAAAATCAATTCACCTCCATCTGTTCCACACCACTCAGGATTTTGTAGACTTTAGTAGAGAATAGCAAACAAGTCTTTAAGAGGCACCAAATTACTTAATGGAAGGGGTGAAGAGCGAACTTTTTTGGAGTAGGGGATGGGAGAGTGGGCAGCCTAATTTTGGTTTGCTGCTTGTTAATAATAAGCTTTTGATATTAATGCTTTTAGGTAGTTTTGCGATGATAGATGCTCACATCCGATCTGTTTACTGTTCTTGTAGTAGCTCCAATGCAGATTCTAACTATTGTTGATCCTTTACAAACATTGACTTTGTTTTTGTAAACATATTTTATTAAACTTTCAAAGAAAAACAAAATACATCTATCGTAACAGTTGTATCGTAGCTCTTTGGTACAATGCTGGCTATCCTTACATACATAAAACAAAACATACAAACAACCCCACCTCACCCAAACTGTCACTAGAGTTTTATACTCCAGCGCGCTCTTTCCATTGAACATAGGGGTCCCAGATTCTTTTGAAATTCCAGCACAGAGCCTTAAGCTTAGACATATGACATACCTTAGTGAGGACTTGTGATTGCATTTGTACCTCCAGCTGTTGCCACAAAGACAAGTCTGCTAGCCGGGGTAATATGTATCTTCAGTTTCAAAATCTTTCCTGGAAGGTCCGTTGGGTTTAATATTCAGTAAGCTACAGCCCGTGGTCTTCACCAATGGCCTGCTTATAATATAGGTCAGAAGGCCGAAAAACATATCCCAAAATGGTCGCACTTTCATACAAGACCACCAAATATGAACAAATGTTCCTCGCTCCCCACATAACCTGCAACATGTGTCCGTCACATTAGTTTACATATGACTCAAACGGGCTGGAGTAAGGTACTATTGATACCCATTCTCAACTACATAAACACTCATAATAAATTCTTAAAAATCTTAGCCCATGTTTTAAAATCATGTGTCCTTCCCAAAAGCCCTTCCCATCTGGTAATGTATTTTAATAGGTACAAATATTGACTTTGATGCAGTGCATTTAAAAATAAAAAAGACTTTATCCTCAATGCTGTAAATTAGTGGCATACAAATTACTGTGATATTAAAGTGTATATTGTCAGAAAAATATAGCACACAGTGTCATAGTAATATGAAGCCATTTGTTGCATCACAAGTCAAATGTTTCTTTCTTGTCAGACTCCTCAACCCTCCCACCCTTGCAGAATTTTCCTGGTGGCCCTTGGTTCACCATTGGAGTCTTTCTGGTTGAGGGCCTCCCTAACCTGGGGGTAGCCCAGGCATCCTCAGTTCAGGGAAGCTCTCAACTAGTTTCCAGTGTGGTGCAGAACCCCCACCTCCATAAATCCCACCAAAATAGTCCTTGGTATTTGTTGTATTTGTATCCCACATTTTCCCACCTATTTGCAGGCTCAATGTGATCGCCAGCTCCGGTATGACAATATATCATGGTAGAGATCATGTGTGACAGACACATTATGGAATCGGAAAGGAGGAAGAGTTATGTTATGTCCATTTCGAGAATTAGATTCATTGTGTTGCAGGGTTTAGGCATTTAAGTTGGATCATTCGGATATGCCTCAAACATATCATCACCGTGGAAAGCAGATTGTGGAGTAGTTCAAGCGGGCCCCTAGCTGCCCCCCACCCCATGATCTAAGTGGGCTCCCTACTCGCCTTTAAGATGCCCATTCGCTCCTGCCTCCAGAGCTGCCATCTTTCAAAATGGTTGCGCCTAATTCCTGATGCATTGCTAGGAGTCCAATGCAACCATTTTGATGGCAGCAGCACTGTAGGCAGGAGTGAGTGGGCATCTCTTATCTCTTCTACCTACCTACCACTGTTTAGTGATGGTGGGGGGGAAGGTCAATGGACCACCAGGGACTGTTTTGACAGGGGGAGGAAGGGATGGGGTATGAGGGCTCACTTTGGGCCCCAGAGACTATTTTGTGGGGTCAGGGTTGGGTTTCAGAGATCACCAGGGATTTTGGTGATCTCAGGTGAAGTGCTTCAGATTATCCTTTTGCTTTTGTGCTGCATCCTTACTCCAGTCCCGAACTGGCATAAAAATTCAGTGGTAGAAGAGTAAAAAAAAAAAAAAAAAAAGCATACTAGATTTCAGCACAGTTTTTACATTGGTAGTGATTTCTTATTCAGCAGTTTTATTTTATTTTTTTTGCATGTCCATTGTGCTATCCTTTATCACAGTGCTTCTAACACAGATTTTCCTTTGCTAAAAATTATTGTTTCAGAAGTAAGATTAGCACAGGAAAATCAGGAGTGAACTTACTGCGCTAAAGAATAGCACAGCTGACTGCCTCAAGGCCATAATAGGCATAAAATGGAAAGCTGACCTAGTTGCTTAAAGTAATTGTACAGAACACAGTTACTCAGCTGTAGCAGATGTTTTCCATGGACAGCCGGATGAATATCCACATTGATAGGTGATGTCATCCTACGGAGTCCGGTGCAGGATGTGCTCCCCAGCATTTTCAGAAATTTTTTGGAAGCGATCTACCACATATGCACACGTCTTCCCGCCCACTGTTGTCACATTGGACCAGCTCAGAGAGGTGGGTGGGGCAGTGTGGATATTTATCTGCTGTCCTCGGAGAATGCCCCCTAAGTAATCCTCAAAAGAGAATTAACAGTATGTGCTTTCTCTGCTAAATACTCCAAAGAAGTTTAGTGTATAATCAAGTGTTGGTCTGCTAATGTATGATCCAGTGCTCCTAGGGGACCATCTTAAAAGGGCTAGTGCATAAAGTAAGACCCTCCCATCCCTCCAAAGGCATCCCCTCCTGGGCCTACCTCTGCAATCCCAGTGGTGTAGAGGTGGGGAGGAACTGTGTTCCACCATTAGACAGCAAGGATTACACTGGTAGGGTAGGTCCAGGGTGTTCTTTTGGGGGTTGGGAGACCTTTGCTTGGGGGTCAAGGGGAGTGTTTTCTGAAGGGCCGCCTGCCATAGGAGGTTGTGGGGGTCCTTCATTTTTATGTATTAGCAACTCTAAGAAGGTTCCAGGAGAATGTTCCACAGGGGAACATTCTCCTGGAGAGTGCAAGATTGAAGACAAGCTGTTATTCATTTACCATGGGAGCTACTAACCTCCTCCTCCCCCCACCCCCCACATACGTACTTGAGGTAGGGGATTTACCAGTGTGGGCTACTGTTAGCACTTGTAACCTCCTCTTACTATTCTACAGTATTTAGTGCAGAAAAGTTTCCTAGTGTTGGAATCAAAATATGTTGGAAATATAATTTTTGTATTTTAATATTTACAATCTCTTAAGGAGTTGCCATTGTACTGTTCCGGAGGTTTAAGGTTCTTTTGGGACAACAAGTTCGATCATGCAATGGTGGCTTTCCTGGACTGTGTGCAGCAGTTTAAGGAGGAAGTGGAAAAGGGTGATACAGGATTTTGTCTTCCATACAGGTAAGGGGAAGGGAACTGGGACTTGATATACCACCTTTCTGAGGTTTTTGCAACTACATTCAAAGCGGTTTACATATATTCAGGTACTTATTTTGTACTGGGGGCAATGGAGGGTTAAGTGACTTGCCCAGAGTCACAAGGAGCTGCAGTGGGAATCAAACCCAGTTCCCCAGGATCAAAGTCCACTGCACGAACCACTGGGCTACTCCTCCACTCCACACCAATCCTTGACCCCCCCAAAAAAACATCCCACAGCGTCTACAGCTGTTTTATTTACAGACTTGTATCACCTTTCCTGCAAAGCGGCTACAAAGCAGTTTACATCCTTGCCCAGTATCTGTAAATATTCAGGCCCTATATGGATAGTGGTGGGCTGAATGTCTGTTCCACCACTATTAGACTAGAGCTGGTGTGGGGTTAGGGCGGAGTGACAGCAAGAACCATAAATTCAGTGCTGCTGTGGTATATAGATAATGGTCGACAGTCAATGGAGAATATTGTGGTGGCACGGAAAATTGACCCCATTAAATCATAGCAACAGGAAAACAATAGGCTGAACCTTGGGATTTTGCTTTTCTAATCCATTAGTTTGAAACTGTACTTTTTGAGAATATTAGGGTGGGGGGGGGGGGGGACTGAGAGAGAGAGATTGGAACAGCATGAAGGTTGATATATTACCTTTGGGAGCATAAACATAAGCATTGGCTTTGTGAGTCCTGCAGTGCAGCACTTGAAAAACATCTCTTAGTCAATATTTCAAGAACAAATCAAGGCTCCTCTTTATAGCCAGAGCATGGAGAACAGAGCTCCGCCTCTATTAAAGTAGTCTTTTGATTTAAAAGTGGTGATGTCGGGGGGACGTTTGGAGGAAGGCATGTATGAATCTGTATTTGTCTAGGTGCCTAACTTGGAAAAACTGTGGTACCTTATAAAGGGGCAGAGGAATGAAGTTAGGTGCTCAATGCAGATTTCCAGTGCAAAAACTCAAGCTTCAAAAGCTATAATAAGTAACACCAATCCTTACATTTCTGAGTAGAATAATAAAGCAGCAAGAAAAAAAACTGCTGCATATGTACATTTCTTTTTAAGCCATACATGCCAACACAAACAAGGAGATTGCCTTAATATCCCATTAAGCTGCACTAGAATAAAAGATTTCTTTTAAGAGTCAAAAAGCAGAAGAGAGGCAATTTTGGGTACAAAAAGACGTCACAGCTGTAGACTTTCTGTCTTTAGCTTGGGGACTATGAACTGTAGACTATATTTCACCTGTGTGAGCTCTTAGTTTGGCCCATGGTGGTGAGCCTCTTCTGGCCACTTTGGTAGGAGGGGTAGTAGTCAGAAGCGTAGCTAGGTGGGGCGCCAGGGGAGCGGTAGCTCCCCCAAATGGATTTTAGGGGAAACGGTACCTATGCGCGCGAACCCACCTCTCTTCCCTTCCACCGCTGCTGCTTCAAGTTCAGTGCAATGGTAACGGCACTGCAGCAAAACAAAGTACAGGAGCTATTGTTGTGGATCCACACTACACTCGCAGCTGCCAGTTCCACTCCCTGGACCCTGCCCCGGAACAGGAAATGATTCGGAGGGGCTAGCAGCCGCGAATCTGCACAGTGTGGCTCCGCGATTGTTTCGCCGCTGCTGGACTCTGGAGTAGTCAAAGATGGAGCATTAGCAGCAGTGGGGTGTCGGAGGGAGGGGAAGGGAAAGAGGTCAGATGCCGGAAGGAAAGGGGAAGACGGCAAGATGGGGAGGAGGAAGATCTGGAAGAGACAGTTACTGAATGGAGAGTGGGAAGGGACAGATGCTGGTTGGAAGGAGGAATAGAGGGGACAAATACTAGAAGGAATGGTCAGAGCGAAGGGGCAGGTGCTGGAAGGAACAGTCAGTGAGATGGGTTAGAAAGGGGACAGATGACGAAAGGAAGGTGGAAGAGAAGGGACAGACTCTGGAAAATAGGGAGAGAGAAGGGAGAAAGGGGGCAGACATTGGATGGAAGGGGAAAGAGTGCAGGCTGGATGGAAAAAGTAGAGGAGGCACACACTAGGTGGAAGAGGGTTAGGGGCAGACACTGGATGGAAGGGGGGAGAGAGGGGCATCCCATTATTTCATAGTTTGTTTTTTTTTGCTAACCCCTCCCCCCCCCCTTTTCCAGCACCTTCTCTTTCCTCCCTACTGTACAGCACCCTCTTTCTGTTTTCACTCCTCTGCCCAGTATATTCTCTCTTGTTTTCTCTCACCCCCCTCCAGCATCTTTCCCTAACACTCCATCCAGCTGGATGGAAGGGGATAAGCCTCTAAAGGGGTTGAGCTAGGGCAATTGCTGGCTTGGAAGAGGGAGGGAATATTGGAGGATGCTAGACATGAGGTGAGTAGGAAGACGGGGGATATGCTGGACAAGGGGGAATTAAAAAACAGAGGGGGGTACTGGATATTAAACAGGGATGAGGACCAAGAAGGGGTATTCTGCACATGGGAGGAGTAGGGATATAGGGGAGATGCTGACATGGAAAGGAGGAATGTTGCATACGAGGGGGGAGTAGGGTGTCAGGGAGAGAGATGCTGGTTGGAGGTGAGGGAAAGAGGACATCCTGGACACAGAGGGGGGTAAGAGAAAACGAAAGAGAATATACTGGTCAGAGGAGTGAAAATAGAAAAAAGGTGCTGTACAGAAGAGAGGAAAGAGACGGTGATGGAAGAGAGGGGATAGTTAGCAAAAAAAACCTATGAAATAATAGGATGAAGAATGGGAGGGCTGGCGTAAGGGAGATGAAAACTGTAGGCAGATGTGGTTAAAAATAAAAAGGAAGATTGAAGACTGAATAGTAAAATTAATGAAGTCTAAGAGGCAGAAAAGTAAATGAAGGAAATGATAAATTCAGAGGTGGATATAGGAGAGAAAGCGAAGAAGGGAGAGAAGTGGCAGATGAACTGGAGATCATGTGAAGAAAGTTAAGAAAAGCCAGAAACTGGAGACTGAGACAAACATGATGGGAAAAAGAAAACAAAATGACCAAACAACAAAGGTAGAAAGAAAAAATTTATTTTTAATTCACTGAATGGAAAATGTCAGTTTTACAGTAAGTTTACACTGCTTTCTTTATATTTTGCAGAGTGCTGTTTTGATTTCTCTTTCTCTAGTGTTGCAGTGTGGCTTCTTGGGTTTTAAGTTTAGTCTACATAGTCATATTTTAATTTTTTGGTAATTTATTCTGTACCTGGCAAGGGTATTCATTGTTTATGACCGAGGCCAGGTACTCTGTTTGCACCTAGTTTCTATTTAAGCATCTGTAAGAATTCAACTTGTTCCAGTTTTCCAATGGGCATATTGATGTTCTAGTTCCTACTGTAGTATTTCCTGTGTTGCATTTTTCTAGATAAGGTCTTTGTTGTGTTACTTCTGTAAATCAGTGGTGTTATGGTCAAGTAGATTATATAGATTTTGAGTGACTTTTGTAGGCTTTGTATTACAGGTACAGCTGTTCCTTGGTAGAGTACAGGGGCATTCCTGCTAATGGTGTCACCAGACTCATGGCTGAAGAATGGAGTGTTGGTTCTCCTGAACCACAGCAGAAGGGCCAGTGGCACCAGCACTGCATTCTTCAGTCATGATCATGACAACACTAGCAGCACGAGCACTCCTGGTTGACAGAGTATGAATTGCAGCTAAGTGCTAAAGAGCCAATGTGGGGTGAGGATGCTCTAAGTTAGAGTATGAATGGTAAATGACTGCATATAAGTACATAAGTAATGCCATACTGGGAAAAGACCAAGGGTCCATCGAGCCCAGCATCCTGTCCACGACAGCAGCCAATCCAGGCCAAGAGCACCTGGCAAGCTTCCCAAACATACAATGTATACAAACATTCTATACATGTTATTCCTGGAATTTTGGATTTTTCCAAGTCTGTTTAGTAGCGGTTTATGGACTTGTCCTTTAGGAAATCGTCCAACCCCTTTTTAAACTCTGCTAAGCTAACCGCCTTCACCACTTTCTCCGGCAACGAATTCCAGAGTTTAATTACACGTTGGGTGAAGAAAAATTTTCTCCGATTTATTTTAAATTTACTACACTGTAGTTTCATCGCATGCCCCCTAGTCCTAGTATTTTTGGAAAGCATGAACAGACGCTTCACATCCACCTGTTCCACTCCACTCATTATTTTATATACCTCTATCATGTCTCCCCTCAGCCGTCTCTTCTCCAAGCTGTATAGCCCTAGCCTCCTTAGTCTTTCTTCATAGGGAAGTCGTCCCATCCCCGCTATCATTTTAGTCGCCCTTCGCTGCACCTTTTCCAATTCTACTATATTTTTCTAGATGCGGCGATCAGAATTGAACACAATACTCAAGGTGCGGTCGCACCATGGAGCGATACAACGGCATTATAACATCCTCACACCTGTTTTCCATACCTTTCCTAATAATACCCAACATTCTATTCGCTTTTTTAGCCGCAGCAGCACACTGAGCAGAAGGTTTCAGTGTGTTATCGACGACGACACCCAGATCCCTTTCTTGGTCCGTAACTCCTAACGTGGAACCTTGCATGACGTAGCTATAATTCGGGTTCTTTTTTCCCCACATGCATCACCTTGCACTTGCTCACATTAAACATCATCTGCCATTTAGCCGCCCAGTCTCCCAGTCTCGTAAGGTCCTCTTGTAATTTTTCACAATCCTGTCGCGATTTAACGACTTTGAATAACTTTGTGTCATCAGCAAATTTAATTACCTCGCTAGTTACTCCCATCTCTAAATCATTTATAAATATATTAAATACTACTTTGCTTCATAGTTCAGGAAAAATTCAGTGAAAAATGTTTGGGCAATTCATAATGTGTTACCGAGCAGCATTCTTAGATGACTACCATAACAAAAATAATATCAATTTTTCTATTGTGCAATGCGTTTCTCCACTACCAGGGAGTAGACGCATGCTCATACTGTTTCCTGTGGTTTCCAATTTGACTTCTGCTAGTTCAGTTGTGTGATCGTTGCTGGCGCCTATTTTACAAAAGTCTGCTCCCCCTGACCTTAAAACCTAGCTACGCCTCTGGTAGTAGTGCAGAGTTCAGCAGTCCACTGCTGTCACATCTGTAGTGCATTGACTCTTCTGACTCGCATAGGACACCATTCCTCCTTAACATGGCTCTGACATCAAGAGGTTGTCTCACCTGTGTTGTAGCTATAGACAAATAGCAGTGCAAGTGAAACAGACAGCGGGATAATGAAGACATGTATGGCTTCACCAAAAAATGTGGCTGCATTATCCTGATTATCACTGGAGAAAATGATACATTTCCCATTAGGAGATGGTCTCAGATCTTAGTGAAGGAAATAACACAAATTTTACTTAATAGCTAATTGATAGTATTTTTAACCCTGAAATGTATTTGTTTTTAAATTTTAAAAATAAATGAAATGTCTATCTCTCTAGAAAGTTCAAATGACTTTCTAGAGAGATAGTCTTTACCCGACATTTAGACTAGTCTATCAGCCCTTCTTTCTTCTAGTCTGTTATATGATGGTTTTCTGTACTGGTTTTGTAATTTTTAAATTGTTGTTTACATTGTTAATTTTATGATTATTTTGTCATTAACTTTATTTTTTTTACTGTGTGTTTCTTAATTTTGCTATGTTGGTTTTAATCTGCTTAGATTTTTAGATAATGCAGTCTATAAAAATCTTTTAAATATAGTTTCTCTACCTACTGCAATACCATGGACCTTAACGTAGGAATATAGTAGAAGACAGCAGATAAAGACCTGACCAGTCCATTCAGTTTGCCTAAGTCTCACACTCATTATCAATTCATGATTAAACCAATAATGAATGTGGTATCAAATACTTGAGCCTGGTCTTTCTGTGCCAGCTCTGGGACATTGCCTGTAGAAGTCCACCTAGCACTGTCCTTATGTTCCAACTACTGGATTTGCCATTGAAGCCCTCTCCAGCCCATCCCAATCTGTCTTGCCATATACAGGACACAGACCGTAGAAGTCTGCCTGGCACTGGCCTTAATTCTTCACAGCTGGAGTCGCTAAGCACCACTCAACAATTTTTTTTATACTATCCATTTTCTAATTAGGGATCTTCTGTGTTCATTCCATGCTATTTTGGAATTCCATCACCATTTTTGTTTCTACCACCTCTCTCAGGAGAGCATTCCAGGCATTGACCACTCTAAAACATTAGATATCTGACTTTCCATTACTTTTGCAATGCCAAGTGTTCTCTGTTCATGTCTTATTCGTTTCTCAGTTCCAATACCATTCTCCCTTCTCCCCCAATGCCTTTAGTGGGGGGGCTTTTCCATGCATCTCACACCCTCTCTAATTAGGCTTCATGTGGAATACTGAATATAAGCGTAAGAAGAAAGTGAAGTGCTAAAACAATTTTTGATACAAAATAACAAAAAACAATACAATGAATAAATATATATATAAATTATTTTAAAAAGATTAAGCAGTGTTTTGTTTAAAAGTTTGCCACTGTTGGTTCAGTTGGGCCAAGGCCTTTCTGGGCCCCAGGCACTGAATATCCAGGCACCCATGATATTTGGCTGTCCTAAGTTAACCAGATAGTTATCTGAGCATCACTGCATGGGTAACTCCCAGCTTTGTCCCAAGATCACCACAGCACGTTGTGGCAGTCTGCCTGGATGTTCAGTGGCACTATCCATTTATGTGCCATCTAAAATCCATGTTTCACCGCAAAGGAACTTGACCTAACTGGTTAAGCAGCGCTGAATATTGAGCCCTTAAATTACAGCAAAAAACAAATACCGTATTTTTCGGACTATAAGACGCACCGGACCATAAGACGCACCTAGGTTTTAGAGGAGGGAAATAGGGAAAAAATTTTTTTCCTTTTTCCCTCCTCTAAACCTAGGTGCTCCGGTGCGTCTTGTCCGAATCCCTCCCTCCAAGTTCGGGATCGCCGTCAGGGTTACCTCCTCCCCCCCCCCCCCCCCCGGCCCTGTCACCACCTCTCCCCTTACGCGATCTTCCTTGGTGGTCTAGTGACGTTGGGGCAGGAAAGAGCCCCCTCTTTCCTGCCCAGCGCGCTGCTCTCCATCCTCCTGTATGCATTGCTGCCTGACGGTCTCGGCGAGATTCAAAATGGCCGCCGAGAATTGAAGTCTCGGCGGCCATTTTGAATCTCACCGAGACCATCAGGCTGCATACAGGAGGATGGAGAGCAGCGCGCTGGGCAGGAAAGAGGGGGCTCTTTCCTGCCCCGACATCACTAGACCACCAGGGAAGATCGCGTGAGTAAGGGGAGAAGTGGTGACCGGGGGGGGGGAGGAGGTAACCCTGACGGCGATCCCGAACTCGGAGGGCGGGCGGCCTGCCAGCCAGCCAAATCTACCTTCGGACTATAAGACGCACCCCCCATTTTCCTCCCAAATTTGGGGGGAAAAAAGTGCATCTTATAGTCCGAAAAATACGGTATATCCAATTTAATACATTTCATAAATTTTTAATGCAAAAAAAACAAAACAAATTATGTATAAACTAGTAAAAAAGGCCCATTTCGGAAACAAATGAAACGGGCGCTAGCCAGGTTGTCCTCGTAGTGTGTATGTTTGAGTGAATGTGTGTGTGATAGTGACTTGGTTGAGAGAGAGAGAGTGACTGTGCGATTGTGTGTCAGAGTGAGATTGAGACTGGGTGCTTGTGTATCTGTGAGTGTGTGTGTTTCAGAGTGACTGTGCGAGTGCGTATGTGAGTCACAGTGAGAGTGAGTGTGTTCCCCCCCTCTTACTCCTCTCTTCCCCTTTGCCCCCCTCCTCTTCCTCCCTTCTATACCCTTCCCCCCCCCCCCCCCTTATGATAGGTAGAATAGCATCCCTTCCCTTACGGGCTGCAATGTATTGATGTTATTGAGCCACATATATCTTTGCTCCAAACCTTTAGCCTTTCTGTGATAAAATATAGCCTGTTTGTATTGCAAACATTAGGCATAGAGAAATACATCTAGGGCAAGGAATCTGTAGATTCTGAATGTTCCCTGCACCTTGAAATTTAATTGGGAGAGACCGGCTTGCTTACCGGAGGCTAGAGTGCAAATCTACAATTAACGCGTTGTTTGTTTCAACCTAGGATGGTTGCCAGGGGGCAGAGCAAATTGCCGCCTAATTCTCCTGCAGTCTTTTACAGTGTCAATGAAAGCATAAACCAAATAGTCCCCCAGCGCCTACAGTTACTTGTGATTTGTGAGAGACTGGCTTGCTTACCTAAGGGTACAGTATAAATGTACAATTAAAATGTTCCACCTTTTGGAGGTGAGAGTTAGTTCACTGTTGTCTCCTTCGTGAGTGTGTTCTATTTTATAGTTCATCTTGAGAGAGACGGGGGGGGGGAGGAGGGCTTGTGTGGTGCGGAGGGGCGTGGGTGTTGCGCCAAGGGGGGGGAAGCTCTGTGAGTTGTTTGGTAGGCAGGGAGAGGAGTAGTGGTGTATATCGATGTCTGCCCCTGCAATTGGTTGAGTGCCATTGCTCCGCCCTCAACGTCATCACGTTTGACGCAAGGGCGGGGCAAACACTCATGGGCAAATTGTGGTTTCACCACCATGCAGATAGAACGTTGGGACTTCTGGATGCTTCATTAGAACGTTGGAGGTGCGTTTTATATAGAGCGATTCTTAAAGCAAACTAGGTATATAGTCAAAACATCCAAAACTTAGATTTTTAAGAGACAAAGAAAAACATCAAAACCAATTACAATAACTGACAACCAGTATATTAAAACCTGAAAAAAACCCTGGAAATTCGTAGAAGTGATGGTCTTCGTTAGGTTTTATTGGCGTAAAGGACTATTTTCAACTTGACATCCAGTTGTAGATGCTTGCTGAAAATGTTTAAAATTCTCATTCTGAAATAGCAATTTTCAAACCAGAAAAATGTCTTAGCTATTTTCAAAAGTTAAAAAAATATATATTTTCCAGATGTTTTTGTGTCAGTTTGTGTTTCTTTAGGTACCATTTAAAGAAAAAATGTCCTAGAGCAAAATGCACAAAAACAAGCCATAGGAATGGCTGTGTTGCACCACTTCTAGTAAACTGGCCACAGACATCCTAGCACAGCAGAGGGGAAGCCTAATGGTCAGTGCAGTGGACTTCACATAAAGGGACCCAAGTACAAATTGTACCTTAACACCCTTATTTTGTATTGCGAGCCCTCCAGGAACACCTAAAAAGTTACTGTACCTAACTGTACATCAGTACAAAAGCCCTCAGGACTGCAGGTGTCTCCTGTCTATAGGTACAGTAGATATTTTGTGGGTTTTGGAAGGCTTACCATTTCCACCACAAGTGTACTAGAGTGGCATGTGGACATGAGTTCCTTTCTCTACAATCTACTGCACTGACCACTAGTCTACTCCTGGGACCAGCTTGCTGCTGTAATAGAAATGGCAGTCATAGAGCCTGGTATGTACTGTCACTATCGCATCTTTGAGGGGTGGGAAGGAGATAGTGACCACAGGGGAATTAAAGGGGGAGGGGGTGATGAAACACGGGATTTATGTCTGTAACTTCTTATGTGAAAGTATGACATATTTGTTCTCTAGTGCATTTCCCTTGTTTGGCCAGCAGATGATGACTATCTTTTTTTTTTTTTTTTTTTTTGGAAAGCTGTTACAGAAGTGACTGTTTTTCCCCGCCCTAGCTGTGAGGTAATCTTTAGTCTCAGATAGGGAGAGGAGACAGACAGAGATCTCTTCACTGAGGCCCTGAGAGCAGTTATATTTTATAACCTGTGAGCAGCTATATTTCCTGAACTCCCCAGGTACTATTCAGGTAGTAAGCTAATGTTTAGCTAGTTTTAATATTGATACCTGTTTGATTTACCTGTTGTTGCTATATTTCCACCATTTTTTCCTTTTCCATTCACTGTTCAATTTCCTGAAAATAAACCTTATTAGTTTATTGACTCTGCTGTCCTGGACTAAGAATCCTGGTGGTTTGTTTTTGGTCTGCGGGTGCTTTCTGGGAACTGTGGGACCCCTGGGATTGTGGCCCCATTGTCCTTAGAAACCACCGGTGAAATAACTTGTGGGTGGGAGACCCAGCAGGCGGGTGGAAGGGTATGCCAGTGTAGAGGACATGCGCAGGTGGTAGTGGACATGAGCAGTGCTGGGAAAGACCGTTTAGGTGGCTGCAGGTTTAACCCCCCATGTGGGCTCTAGGCGTTTCATGACAGGGGGTCATGGCTTACCTCCTCCAATGGTCAACTGGTCAATTAATGCACCTTTAGTGACTTAGTTGTGATTGAAACAGGTCCAGATAAAAAGACCCAAGTTTTGCCCTAGACATTTTTATGTTGTTCCATTATCCTTGAAAAGTTCAAATTGTGTGCTCGCCCCTTTGCAATTTAGATGAACTGCAGAGCAGATGTCTCAAATCTGAGTTTCAAAAATCACAACTTGGACATTTTCCCCATGAAAAACGTCCACCTGCCACTTTGTGCTGCTTTTGAGATGTTTTTCTCTTTTAAAAATGAGCACCATAGTTTCTTTCTTCGTGCAAACCTAATCAGATCTCAAATACAACTTAGCTTTTTAAAAGGTCATTAGTTACAGTAGAACCAAGGTATAATGCAAAGGCTTCCTCTCTGGAGAGAGAGAGAGACACTAGAGGCAAGCATATTCTCTGGAAAAGAAGTTGTGGAGCATGAGGTCATGTATGAGGCTAGAGGGATAAATAATGTGACTATGTATGTATGTTTGCTGAAGGTTGATTAATCACATTGAAAGTGATGGCAATTAAAGACCAGGCTAAAGCAAGCCTCACTCAGGGCCAGTATTGGCCCCTAAACTGCCCAGGTGCAGATGAATGGTATTTATCAAAAATATGAGGGGGGTTTCCTCTGGGGCATTGGTTTCTTTGAAACAGCCATAGTTCCCCATGAAACACCGATGCTATGTGTAGTCATGTCAGTCATACAGCTCTACAGCCAGAACTGCTCTAAATGTTAGAAAATCAAATTGAAAACTTTTTTTGTTGTTGTTTAGCGGATGTACTAGAGTTCCAATGTGCAATACTAGTTGAATGCACATGAGAAGTATTGGCTGTATAATTAATTCTGTAATATTCTAATTTGATGCAGAATGGATGTAGAGAAAGGCAAGATTGAAGACACAGGAGGCAGTGGTGGTTCATACTCCATCAAAACTCAGTTCAACTCTGAGGAGCAGTGGACAAAAGCTCTCAAGTTCATGTTGACCAATCTGAAATGGGGACTTGCCTGGGTTTCTTCACAATTTTATAACAAATGACTGAATTTCTGAAATCATGCTGGCTTATACTTTAGTTTGAAAAATCTCCTAGTGAGATGTTCTGATTTCCTATTATTTACAAGCACCATGTATACACAACAGCAGACAGGAAGATCCATGCAGAAGTAATGGAAACTGTTTCAGAACTCGTATGGATCTCCTCAAAAAGGCCTATTTCAAGACATCCTGATAAGTGACATACATACACACCCATATATTTTGCTTTCAGAATCTATTTTTTTAATGGATTCTTGTTGTAAGGAGTATATAAGGAAGAAGTGGTTATGCTATTTGTTTATTTCTCAGTGAATCAGTTTACCACAGGCGTTATTCTTTTAAGGTCTTGATATAGTGTTCATGCAGAGAAGTGAACCCTGAACCGCACAAATCAAAGTTTGCAGATATTTTGTAAAAACCTTAAAATGTTTGGTTTACATTTCTTTAAATTGTCATGGAGAAAAGTGTGCAATTAAATGAATATATGCATAAATTAAAAGCATGCAACAATTTAAGAAATCTCTCTAGCCACACTGACCCATATATTTATCTACTGATAAATTGCTGCTTTGTCTTGTCAGTGGACAAGATTAAAGTGACACTTCAGCACTGGTGACTCAAGTCTATGCTGAGAGGTCTGTCCTTACATATACCCCTTACCAAGGGGAATTTAACATTTTCAGGTCTGGGTACTATGATCTCGGCCACTTTGATACCTTGTTCTGGAGTCTTTTGTGTAAATCCGGCACAGGGCAAGGACCGTCCCTCGAGTGAGGTGGATCAGATCTCCTGCAGACACAGAATAACTATAAAAGGATTGAGCTTAGAAGCTTATCCTTTGGTGATTTAAAAAAATAATGGGGGGGGGGGGGGGAGTTCCCCGTATTAAATATAGAGAAAATCACTTCTGCATTAGTCTCTTTACAGGTGTATCTAGTACTTCACAGTATTGGAAGATATTTTCCTCATAGAATCCTTTTGAGTTAGCTGTGCTGAAATGCTGCTTTAAATTATGTTAATACTGATTTTTCTTTTTTTCTTAAGTACAAGGAAAAATGAACCATTTTGGGACTGAAATCTGTGCTGCAGAACATTAGTGTGTTTGATACTGTTAAATACATTTATTACTAGTTTGAAAGATATTTAAAATTTGTAATGTTATGGAAATTGTGCAGTCTGTTATGCATGGGCTGGAAACACATTAATAAATACTTTGTATTCTAAGAAAATACATCTAAAGTCTATTACTGAAAGCAGAGGCTGTACTAGTGTCTTCACGAGCAGGAGTGGAGTGTTGTAACCTCATTATTCACAGCACACAAACTGTGTACCCTGTGCCATGTAAAGGAAGATTTGCAACCTGCTATGGTGTTTGAAATGCTGGATATTGGTGGGGGTGCAGTAAAGTTTCTGTTTATTTTTCACACATTTTATGTGATCTTTGGGGGCCTATCAATTTTTGTCCTTTTTACTTTGAGGCTCCAAAATCAAAATCAGCACTGAGATCCCAGTGCAACTACCTATGAAATTTTCCACTATTTTGTTTTCTCCTTCCCCTGTCCCCTAATGCTCCTTGGCTGAAGCCCAGAGACCCTCTGGAATTCGGCAGTAATGTGCCTTGCATCTGGCCACTTAGATGTCACCACCTCCCCTGTCAGCATTACCAGTTTACCTAAGGTGCAAATGCTGATCCCTTTGCATAGTAATGTAGACTAGAACACAGCCCTTAGGTTGCCAAGATCATTTCTGTTCTAGTTCTTAAAAAGAGCTACATTTCTCTCTTTTTTTTCCTTCATACAGCAATTCAGTTTACACATGTCCTTATGTCCTCTTCTGCGTAACTTGTTTTTTGTTTCTTTTTTTAAATTTTATTTTAAGAATGCACTGCAGGCTGAAGAATGCGAGTTCAGTCAGTGTTTCCGTGGAGTTGTAGTGCCGATGCTATGATTCAGGATTGCAGTTGACAGTTCTAGAATGCTTTCCACAGTGATTCCAGTGATACAGTTTAAATGTTCCAGAACCTTTAGAAATAACAATGAGAGTTTCTTTGTTTTAATTGGAAAAAAGGAAAAAACGTTTGACACTTTGACATAGTCTATTGTGAGAGAATAGAGCATGTTCCCTTTATAAGGGACTTGAGCATGCAAATCTGCATTTTACATGCTCAAGTGCAGTCTTATATAATTGCCTGGAGGTATATGCATACATAAAGTAGGCACACAAACCCAGAGCACTTAACTTTACATAATTTTATACATGCTTTTCTATATATAAATCATGTTTTACACATGGACAAAAAAAAAGTCTTCTATAAGACAGCATGCTAGTACATACCTGCATAAATATGTGCAGTGATCTTATATGTGTACTACATGTAGGTGTTCTGGGGATATGGGCTGGGCAGAGCTATGATGTACATGCATTTGTATAAAATATGTGAGTACATTAAAGCAGTTGGAAATGTGTGTCAGCATTTGCATGCTACTGGGGCTCATTTTGGGTGCCTGTTTATAAAGGCATGCAGACAGCTATGTTGCTTTTATAAAACATGCACTTTTGGACTTCTCAGATAGGCATCCTGTTATAAAATCAGATGCTGCATGCATAGTCCAAAAATAACAAGATTACTTACCTGTAATAGGGGTACGCCGTAGACCTCAAACTAATGCTGCCACTGTTGTTGGGTTTTTTTTCTCAGTTCATAATATTCTTTTCACATGTCCTTTGTAAAGCTTTTCACAATGTAAGTAGTTATGATCATCACAGTTTATAATACTCTTCCTACATTTCCTTGTTTTGCTTTATTCTCCACCATGTAAGATGCTTTCTTTTACTATGTAAGCCGCACTGAACCTGCTGTATGTGGGAAAGAGCGGGGTACAAATGTATAAATAAATAAACTGCTCGCAGCAGCACAAGGGTGGAAGATGCCACACACCCAATGTCAACTGGAGCAATAGGAAAGTTTAATTCCTCAAAACACTGATGAATGCTGACAACTTGACTCAACAACATGAAAGGTTATTCCACAAAAGACATATAAATGCTGACAGCTTGACCCAACACAAGCTATGTTTCAACAAGCCTACCTTCATCGGGGATCCTTAACAATCGGCACTTTATCTTTAATCCTATAAAATGAAATGTAGTTTAAGAGCTTATGACCTCTAGAGTCTGATTATCAGAATGCGATCTCAATGGTGACAGCAGGACCACTGCTCCCCAAGGCCTAGCAAAAGTCCTCAGTGGACATGCTCCATTCTTCCTGCTGCTCCCCCATCCCCAGATTGTCATCAAGCTAGGCATCTTAGCTACACACACACACACACACCCCCACACACCCACCACATAATACAACAGCTTATGGAGAATGCTGATGAACCAGAAACTGGAACGGTGGCCCTTAAAAAGAAAATGCCTGACCAGCCAACTAGCCACCCCAGTGATAACATGACATGGTTCAAACGTGCGCCAATTGTAAATCCAATTCTATTCTTGACGCCACAGGTGATGCACCAAATCTCCCCCTCTCAAAAGAGTAGGAACCTCCACCACTGTAAAATGGGAGATCCAGTGCTGCATCAAGGGAGCTTCAGTAACCCCAGTATGTATCCTAAGATGTTCCAAGATTCTACATCGCACTGCTCTTGTGGTATGTCCAGCATACAATTTCGGGCAGGATTTGGCTGGTCAGGTGTTTTTTTTTAAGGGCCACCTTTCCAGTTTCCAGTCCATCAGCGTTCTCCACAACCAGAATCACCCTCCACAGGAATGCGTCGCTGCTTCCAGTGGATTGTCAACTTTGGGCACCTGTGAAAGGTCATCCTAGTCTAGCGATGGTAGCAGGTATAGCCTACTTTAAAGTTACAAAGCTCAACCTTGGAGACTCCCATTCAGAAAGAATCATGGTTTACATCATCTAGTGGAACAAGAAAGCATTGGATGCTACATAAGCCCCTTCCATCCAACATCGGATCTCAATCTACCAGCTCCTGACTGCTGGCTCCAAGATCTGCATGACCTCCAAATGTGGTAAATGAGAGCAGATGGCTCCTCCTTATGAAATAGGCACAATACTAAGGCACCTCCCCTTAGTTTGTCTTTTTCCAGGTACCCTAATGAAGAGATATCATTTTCCGGCTCTTCTAAGGAATCTTCAGTGGAACCCAGTGAAGAGGAATAATCCAGGCCACTCTGTTAGACTTTGCCTGCCCGGGAGCTAGAACCCCCTGCCTCCCTACCAGGCTCAGCCATGGCTGACACTAGAAGAGGAACTGTTGCTGATGCAACAAGCATCTACATTTGACACAAAGCCTGGTGCATGACCAGCACAAACTCAGGAGAATCTCCTGATCCCTGAAGGTGTGCAAGTACCCTTGTACTGAGGCCACCTAGTGTCCCCATCCTCTTCTGCAAAAAGTGGAGGACCCAGGGAAACAGACCACACCTGAGACAAAGGACTGCCTTGAGAAATGGGAGGTTCACACAGCTTGCACAAAAATGGCCTCTTGAGGGATCCCCAGCAAGGGCACTAATCTCTCCCCATCCTACTTGACTCCCATGCACAGGAGAATATGAGACAGCCCAAAAATGTTGGCACTAAGGGCTCTTCTTCCCTATCACACTTAATCCAAATGCACCAGCTGAATTCAGAAGCAGCTGACATTCTGTTTTGGCCCTTAATGATTGAGTATTGTGCCCCTCCCCCCGGCCCTGAACAGTTGGGAAGCTGCTCCTACTGCTGCCTCTGTGCCCCAGTGTAGTCTTTACATGCATATTATTTTTAATGATTGACTGAAACTTTATTCCTGACAGAGAAAAAACAAAGAGGATAGGAAGCAGAGAGTTGACAATGATACAAACACTGAACTGTGGTAGAAGCAGGACAAACGAGCAAGGAGTAGCAAAATATCTTTTAGATTACAGAGGCCAAACAAACCAATATCTGGCCCAGCTCCCAACCTCTCTAGTTGCTGGTATTGTGTTGTGCAAAACATTGGTTGGGCCATGGCCCCAGTAGCCCACACATAGACACTATTTTGCTGCCTATGAAGCCGTCCAAATCCACCCCAAGCTTCTTACACCAGAGACCTAACATCGTTCTACTCAACTGAAACCCCAGAGGAATAGGAGCACAGCCAACCCTCAGCCCAGAATCCAAGGAACAGTATCACCTCAGTAGTTGCACCAGAGTGACAGACATCTGACAACTGCCTCAAGAGACTGGTGCGCTAGGAGCTCTTGACCAGGGGAGATGGCCCTCAAGCCACTGTCTTGGGAGAAGGCCATGGACTGCTTGTCCTACAGCCCTAAGGCAGACCCCCCCCCCCCCCCCACACACACACACACACACACATTGCAGGCTTCCCCCTCTGCAGAAAGCATCAGTGATCCCAAGCCAAGTGTTTCAAAAGCCAGAAGAAAGCCCAGGAGCAGCTAAAGAGACTATCGAAATGGCCACCATTCCCGTCAAACTGCTCTCAGCCTCATTGAGAAAAGTCGAATGCACACCACAAGTCATGCTGCTGAGGAGAATCGCAGGCTGCCAGTCCAAATCTTTTCAGCCTCTTCTCTCCCTGATATTAGTACCAGTGTAGTGATGTGCCCTGAATCTCAGTTGCACATGGAGCATACTAGGCCTGAATCGCCACTGATTTCCAGAGACGTGCAGCCTCCCCACCTTTCCTCTCATCATCGAGATCATGTTGCCTCATGCTCTGGCATCACCCTACCAGGCTTACCTAAGTGAATATGAAAGCCATTGCCATGGGGAACTCTTAACAGCCTTGTTGACCCTCTTCAAATCCAGAATCCGCCAATAAGATCTCTCTTTTTTGGGCACGATAAAATATATCAAATACCTGCCAGAACCTTTGTCTACTTGAGGAACTGGAACCACTGCTTCCAATGCTAAAAACCTATCTAAAGTCTAATGCACAGCTAAGGCTTTGAGGGAGGACTTGCAGAAAAATGTCAGGAAGAGGGTGAGAGAGTAGCCTTGCCTGAGAATGTCCAGGACCCACTGATCTGAGGTAATTTGGACCCATCTCTGATGAAAAAACTACAATCCCCCCTTATGGGAATTATTAGAGGATGGGCCTGAACACCTTCACTGGGAGGCCAGAGAGGCTCCAGATGCCCCTAGGCCTTCATCTCAGCCTCCATGGTGATCCCAAAAGGACTGAAAGAAAGAGCCTCTACTCCCAAACCTACCTCATTAGGCTCCATTCAACCTGCTCGGACAGTATCTCCTTGTGTCTCTAAATTGTAGTGTGAGTTCTTGAGCGAGATCTATACTCAGAGAGTCTAGGAACTTTGGATTCACCCCAATCCTTCGCCAGCTTCTCCAAATTTTCATCAAAAAGTAACTTACTCCTGAAGGGCAGCTGACTCAGACGTACCTTTGAAGCCACACCCATGGACCAATTCCTTAGCCAGAGGAAATACCTCTCTTCTACTGCCAAGGCCAAATTCTTTGCTGAAGCCCTAACCAAATCAGACATGGTGTCCACTAAGACTATACTAACTCCAAATGTATGACATCCTCAGAAACTTGTGCCATGGCCTCCCCTGGGAAATCCAGAAGTCTTTCTGCTCAGCAAAAACAGGCTCGAGCCACATAACCTCCTCAGATGGCCACTTGCAATCAAAGGATCCCTTCAGGAGAGCTTCCATTCTTCAATCTTGAGGATCCTTAATGTTGCATCCCCTTCAACAGGAATTGCCATCTTCACTTCATGGTGACAGCTGTTACCAGCACATCCACCTTTGGTAATTTGAAACTCTCCAAATCCATCAATGGAGGCTGATAAAGACAAGCCATGGCTCTGCAAATTCTTAGGGCAAAATTGAGGGAGTGCCATTCAGCCGCCACCATTTCTTTGAGATCTTCATTATATTAGAACGTTCTTGCAGGCTTCCTGATCCCTTTCAAAGTGGATCTCCTTTTCTAGTTACCAGAGGCTCCTCATCCGACAAAAGCACCCATCATCCTCCCAAATTGGCTTACTTGTCTGAAAACCCATCCAAGAGTGTCAAAGAATCCTCTGAAACCATCCAGATCCTGTTTTTCTGATAAATGCGAGCTCCTGGCCCCCGAGGGCCCCTGGTAGTTGCTGGCTTCATACAGATGGCCTGGTGCTAGCAATATATAAACTCCAGGGAAAAAGCAAAAGAAACCCCACTAGAATCTTGCCTGTGCAGCACCAGAGGTCAATCTGAAAACGGCTGTGTAGAAGTTAAGCACTCAAACTGCAGTGCTTTCAGCCAGCCTCATCCCCTCTGAATCCTGCCAGGGCAATTTGCACTTCTACAGCCTTCCAAACTGACACTGGAATGCCACAGGGAATCCCATGCAACCCCCAAGCCATAAACACTGACTCAGCATAAACAGGCAAAGGCTGCTATATACAGACACCTTGTGCCACCATCTTGGCACAGCAGTTCCCGCGATGCCCAGCAGAAAGCTTCCCATGGCTGAACAAAGGATATCTTCACCCCTAAAATGAGAGATAAGCTGCAGCAGAAAGAAAACTTGGTCCTGAAGGTAATGCCTGCACACCTTCTAAGAGTACAGTGTACTTACATCTCCTCTCTATTCTTTTGTTTTGGTGGCTGTTTTTTTCTGCTCTCGGGAGGCACTCAAGGAATCCCTCAAGTAGCAGGGGGAGGGGGCTGAGGTACAGGACATCTCCTGGAGGAGGTTGGGGAGTGGAAGGGCCCCAAATTATGGAGTGTGCAGTGCACCCCTGGGCAGGAAAACCAGGAAAGGTTAGGCACCTCATAATAGTAACTTTCTCCTGTTTTTTCTTTCGTTTCTTTTTTTTTTTTAACATATGGGTTCAAAGGGTGCATGCAAAGCAGGCCAGGCTCAATGAGGGCTCCACAAGTACTCAAGTATCATCCGCTGAGGAGCAGGGCCGCCAAGAGACTGGGCTGGGCCCGGGACAAGGCCACCCCTGCCCCCCCCCCCCCCCCCCCCCCCGAGGTCGCCGCCACTCCCCCCTCCACCGGGCTGGCCCCTGCACTATATGCAGATCCTTCAGGAGGTAGTGTCATGATTTGGCCTCTAAACCTTTTCTGATCTTTTGGTGCCACCTCAGTAAGGCCAAAACACAATCTCTCCTCTGCAAAACACTATTACACAAATTTGTGCAAAACCCACTCATAACCTTACCAAACCATAACAGCACTAATTCCAAGGACAGGACGAGCTACAACCTTATGCGTGGAAAGGCAGCGCTATAATTACACCGGGATCTAAAACACCAGTACACAACCTAGTGAAACAAAAAAACAAAACAAAAAGGGCTGCAACTACTACACGCTAGCAGAATACTGCACCCTTGATCACACATGAAAAACACATGACAACAGATATGACACAAGGAACTAGAAATAAAAAAAATATGATGGCAAAATACTGAACTGGAAAGTTACAGCAATAAGTCAGACTCAGCATGCAGCAATACTAGAACAATTGAAACTTACATGCAAAATATCACAGATGCACATTTCCAAAAGCTGACATATTCCAATTAATAAATTCTGAATAAAATATTTTTTCTACCTTTGTTGTCTGATCATTTAGTTTTTCTATTCGCTTTGGTCTCAGCGTCTTCTGTTTTATGTAGTGTCTTCTTTCCATTTGATATTTTTTCTCTCACCATGTCCACCATCCTCCTGTGTCCTTATGCGTCCTGTCTAGCATCTGTAGACCTGTCCCTATCCTTTCTCTGGTTTCAGCATCTGCCCTCAAAGTGTTCCGATCCAGCCCTTAAATTCAGCAATTTTCCCTCCATCCATATCCAGAATTTCTCCTCACTCCCTCCATCCATGTGCATCTATTTCCTCTGTCGCCCTCTCCTCCATCCATGTCCAGCATTTCTCCTCTGTCCCTTCCCCTCCATCCATGTGCATCTCCTTCCTTCCATCCTTGTCCAACATTTCTCCTTTCTTAACTGCCCTCCACTCCATCCATGTCCAGCATTTCTCCTCTCTTCCCTCCCCTCTATCCATCCATGTCCAGCAACTCTCCATTCTCCCCTGGCCCTCTTCTCCATCCACCCAATATCCCAGTAAATTTCCTCTCTCCCCTGCCCCCCTCCATTCATCCATCCATGTTCAGCAATTCTCCTCTCTCCCCTGCCCTCCCCTCCTCTCCTGTCCAGCAATCTCTTCTCCCCCTGCCCTGCCCTCTTCTTCTGTCCAGCGATCTCTTCTCTCCCCCCATGCCCCTGCCCTCTTCTCCTGTCCAGCGATCTCCTTAGTTCTCTCCCCCCCTGCCCTGCCCTGCCCTCCCCTCCTGTCCAGCGATCTCTTCTCTCTCCCCCTGCCCTCCCCTCCTCTCCTCTCCATGTTCAGCGATCTGTTCTCTCCCCCTCCTCTCCATGTCCAGTGATCTCTCTCTTCTCTCTCCCCCTGCCCTTCCCTCCTCATCCAAGCGATTTCCTCACCCCCTGCCCTCCCATCCATTGTCCAGCGATTCTCCCTGCCCTCCCTCAGCTCCCCGACAGCTCTCCTCGCTCGCCATTCCTTCCTACCCCCACGTGCATTTAACCGTTTTACTTTTCCTTCATCCCTCACCGGCAGCGCTGCCATTCATTCTCACAGGCAGCTCCGCTCCCCTCTGGCCGCGTCCATTCTGGCCCTATGTTACGTAAACAGGAAGTGCATCAGAGAGGGCTGGATAGACGCAGCAGAGGGGAGCGGAGCTGCCTGTGAGAATCAATGGCAGCGCTGCCGGTGAGGGATAAAGTAAAGAATGCTGCATGCAAGGGACATGCGGCACCGAGCCCCCCTGGAGGCCTGGGCCCGGGAAATTTTGTCCCCCCTGTCCCCCCCTCTCAGCAGCCCTCCTGAGCAGACTGAGAAATGTGGGCTCAGGGCTGCACAGGAGTTTACATTATGACATCACTCAGTAGTTCTCAGTCTCCCATCTGGTGGTAGGAGGGAACGTACTCACTTGTCAGATGATAAGGAATGATACATTAATATACTGATGGGCACCTAAGGGGAACATTGGGTCAATTTATTTAGACTCCTTATAAGTACATAAGTATTGCCATACTGGGAAAGACCAAAGGTCCATCAAGCCCAGCATCCTGTTTCCAACAATGGCCAATCCAGGTCACAAATACCTGGCAAGATCCCAAAAAAGTACAAACATTTTATGCTGCTTATCCCAGAAATAAGCAGTGGATTTTCCCCAAGTCCATTTAATAATGGTCCATGGACTTTTCCTTTAGGAAGCCGGCCAAACCTTTATTAAACCCTGCTAAGCTAACCACCTTTACCACATTCCCTGGCCAACGAATTCCAGAGTTTAATTACATGTTGAGAGAAGAAACATTTTCTACTATTCGTTTTAAATTTACTACTTTGTAGCTTCATTGAATGCCCCCTAGTCCTAACCGCTTTAGCCTTTCCTCATAGGGAAGTCGTCCCTCCCCTTTATCATTTTTGTTGTCCTTCTCTGCACCTTTTCTAATTCCACTATATCTTTTTTGAGATGCGGTGACCAGAATTGAACACAATATTCGAGGTCCGGTCGATACAAAGGCATTATAACATCCTCATATTTGTTTCCATTTCTTTCCTAATAATATCTAACATTCTATTTGATTTCATAGCTGCAGCAGCACACCGAGCAGAAGGTTTTAACAAATCATCAACAATGACACCTAGATCCCTTTCTTGGTCCATGACTCCTAACGTAGAACCTTGCATGACGTAGCTATATTCGGGTTCCTGTTTACCACAAGCATCACTTTGCACTTGCTCACATTCGTCATCTGCCATTTAGACGCCCAGTCTCGTAAGGTCATCTTGTAATTTTTCACAATCAACTTTGAATAACTTTGTGTCATCAGCAAATTTAATTACCTCACTAGTTACTCCCATCTCTAGATCATTTATAAATATGTTAAAAAGCAGTGGTCCCAGCACAGACCCCTGGAGAACCCCCACTATCTACCCTTCTCCATAGAGAATACTGACCATTTAACCCTACTCTATGTTTTCTATCTTTTAACCAGTTTTTAATCCCATGACTCTCCAATTTCTTCTGGAGTCTTTCATGAGGTACTTTGTCAAATTCCTTCTGAAAATCCATATACACAATATCAACCGGCTCACCTTTATCCACGTTTGTTCACCCCTTCAAAGAAATGTAATAGATTTCCCTTCACTAAATCTATGTTGGCTTTGTCTCATTAATCCATGCTTTCGAATATAATTTTGTTCTTTATAATAGTCTCTACCATTTTGCCCAGCACCGACGTCAAGCTCACCAGTCTATAATTTCCCGGATCTCCTCTGGAACATTTTTTAAAAATCGGTGTAACATTGGCCACCCTCCAATCTTCCTGTACTTTTGTTTTCTTTCACTGATGTTTTGCTCTCAAGGTCACTGGACAGCATAAGAAACTAGGCTGCTGGTGGCTGTAAATTTCAGTGTTGCGGGGTTTAGGGTGGCTGGGGTAAAGGGAGGGAGGGGGGAGGGTAGCTGTTGTTTATTGTAAAGGGAGGGGCAGATTAAAGGGAGAAAAGAATAATACATTGGAAAATATTAAACTGTATGGAATTTCAGTACATTGTTAATATTGGCGTTAGTTTTTATAGACCCAAATGAACAGTTTTACATAACAATATACTGATGGGCCGATGCTCAGAACCTAACGGCACTAGAGCCGATTAGCACTGGACTACTGCCAGTGTTAATCTGCGCAGCATGTTCAGAGGGCTGCAGTGCAGGAAATGTGTGTGCCAAAGATTAGCACAAATTGTATCTAAATGTAATCAAACGGATGTAAATGAGGACATTTGCTATTCCAACCTAATGGCAGGAGATTCTACTCAAGTCCACTACTGAGTAGTATTAGGTTCAAAACTGCAATGATATGAATTTGAAAGAAATATTTTTTTTTGTTTACCTGGCTCCAGCATTCATGATTTAGTATAAAAGCACTTGCTGCAATAATTCCAGCTGCCAAAAGCATTAAATCTTCTTTTACAGATAAAAACATTACTCTGTCCAATAAAAACAGTGTAAATGTAAATTACTGATTTCAATTAAAGATGTACAACACATCATTTCACAGTTAATAAACTATCTTTGCTGCTGCATTTTATCCTAAACTGACATGTATAATTTCTACTGTCTAGCAGTATCCATCTTATTTTGACTTGCTTCAGAAAAATTAGTCAGTTTCAGCCCCTTTTATAGTCCTGTTAGGCAGTTTAAATTACAAATCATCCAGTTATATGCCTTATATGGCATTGGCAATGAATAAATAAATAAATGAGTAAATCATGTTTTAGATATCACTTTGTTTGCTATGATGGTCTTCTGTCTTTTTTTATTTATTCATTTCGCAACATGTTTTATGGTTATTAATGGATTATTTGGATGGTTTCTTATGTTTTTTGTCACCAATATGGCTCATCTATTTATTCTTCTGTGTCTATATAAGCATGTCTTGATTTTTTAAGTTGTTCTTTATTTTTAGACTACATATCCCTGATGCAGGTGTTCGCAGAAATGTGGCTATGTCGAGCCTATTCAATAAACCTTTTTATTGTGTGCCATACTGGTGTCCTTTGGGACTTTTGTGCTATTTCTAGGGGGGTTTTCATGCTAAGTCTTGTGTACTTTTGCCTCTATCTTGGATCTGCCTGGCTTCAGCACCTGAAGGCCACATTGGGGGGGGGGGCAGTAAGAGGGGGTTGCTCTCTTTAGCTCGTATTGAGCCACAGTCCTCTCCTCAGTCCTCCAACACATATATGATCTCCCATATGGTATTCTCGTAGGACAGCAGGCTTCACATTCTCACAATCCTGCCCACCTCCCATTGAAGTTGTTCTCTTTACTTTTTATTTCATTTTTATGCTGTTATATTTAACTGAAGAGGCACGATCATGCTCTTGGCTGGAAGGCACCTCACACGAGCTCTTGCAAACATTTTTTTGCTTGGTATGATATCAACCCGGGCGACGCGGGATCATCTACCCACTTGTGAGAATGTGAAGCCTGCTGTCCTCGGAGAATACCTGCTACAGGTAAGTATCTTCGCTTTATTGTACAAAACGAAACATGATAGATAAATAGAAAGATAGATATAAAGATTAGAAAAACACTGAAATTCATATTGGATAATGGGATTAGTGAGGTAGACGGTAGTAAACAGTTAAGGGCATGGTAGCTAGGGGAAAAAAACTCTGTGGTGCTCCCCCCCTTCTCTTGGTGCTCCAAGCACATGCTTACTGTATTTTGTTTAAAGGTTAATCCAGGGTTGCACATGGCACTTGCAGATATCTAAAACAAATTCCTTTCTCTGCAATTTTCCTGGTGTGTCTGTGCTATGAAACTTTCTTTTGCACTGAAAGTTCTGGCTTACCTTTGGAATTCGCTAGGTGAAGAGTTTTCCACTGCAGTTCGTAATAAAGTTTCATAGATGGAGTTCCTCAGGAGGTAGACCAGATCAAGAATCTTCAAGCAGATATCATGCAAGTGTTTCATAGGTAATTCACAGCCATTGTGTCCTATAATTTAATAAAACATCTGTTTAGTAACACAGTAATCATTATATCTCTTCTTTAAGGCACTATGGGGCTAATTACAAATGCATATTAAGGGAATAATGCATGATTTTGCCACCAAACATGCGTAAATGACAAATCATGCATTATTACCTTAATGCACATTACTTTTAAGGTTTTGCAGGCTACATTATACTGAAATGCAAAGAATGCAGATGCATGCAAAACACTGTATTTTTGTGTAAATCAAATAACGCAGCTAACATGTAGCCCGATACTCCTGGGTGCCATCTTAAATTTTTAATTGAGATACTGCTTTCTTAAATTCCTGAGATGTAATAGGAGATTGCATATGTTTGATACCATGAGCATTCCACTTTGGGCAGGGGAGAGATTGTAAAAAAGATTCCAATTCCATGGGGATCATATGAAGATTCTGATTTATATAATTTGGAATAAAAGGAATGGAAAGCTTCAAGAATGTCTTTTGTAGAAGATAATATAATATTATTATAATTGATAACTGGAATTTGAGTTTTAAGTCTTTTACATTTCAAATAATTAGCAAGTAATATTCCCATTTTATTCATCTCTGAATAAGTAGTTCTTTTTTTGTACAGAGCTCATCACCAGCTCTCTGACTTCATATCCTGTTGTATTCATATTTGATCTGTTTGATATTTGTGTTCTAGATCTTTAATAAGGGACTCCAGTTCTGTTAAGCGTTTATTTTTTTTTCTTTAGATTGATGTGCTGATATTGAATTAAATTCTCCTCGTAAGGAGGCTTTAGCTTCCCACGTGACTATTGCATTAGTATCAGATGGGTCATTTTCTTGAAAAAAGTTTTCAATAAATTCAGTAACTCGTTGTACATAAGTATCCACTGTGAGAAGTTGGCAACTGAGTCTCCATTGCGGAGATCTGAGAGGATTACGTGAACTCAATTGGAGAGAAAAAGATGTTGCCGCATGGTCTGAGAGGGCTATTGGTTCTATATGAACCTTGAGAACATTCTGGATAATATTAGTGGAAATAAGGAAAAAGTCAATATGGGAGAAACTTTGATGCGGAGTTGAAAAAAGATATACTCCCTAGCAGTAGGTGAAAATTGTCTCCAGGGGTCTGTAAGATGATATGAGTCAATCAATGACTGCAGAGTGATACAAGCCTTGGGGACATGATAAAAGGCTCTAGATTGCCTACCTAACCAAGAGTTAAGTGGCATATTGAAGTCTTCAGCAATTATTAAGGGTAATGGTTCACATTCTGCAATTTTTTTGCCAATTCGGTAAAGAAAAGGGGACACATTGAGCAATAGGAAATCTTGATGTAACAAAGATACTTTCGTCAGTATCAGAAAATTCGTGTTTAATTTGTCCGTTTAAAGTTTTATGGAAAAGAATCGCTACACCATTTTTCTTCCCTTATGCAGGGGAACAAACAGTGATAATAATCCAATTAGTGCTTTTAATTAAAAAAAAAACCCTCTAGATCAGGAAGATGGGTTTCTTATAGAAATATAGCATGAGCATTCATTTTTTTTCAAGGCAAGAGTGATCTTCTTCCTTTTAATAGCATGTCGAAGAACATGTATATTCCAAGAGACAAATTTACATGAAAATGACATTATAAAGTAATATATCTATTCAGAATACAAGCAGTAAATATATTTCACTTTGCTTTGAGTCAAAAATAAAACTAAAATAATTAGATTCCAGTGGAAAGAGGAAGTTACTCAGTATATGCAGTAGGTATTCCACATACATAAAGGAAATATAGCCAGGCAATAAACAGAAAGGTGAAACTTGTGTAAGAAAACATAACAGCAAATAGAACCAGTGGCTCAAGCTACTTCAAGCTATAGATGAGTATAGAGGTGCATGTCAGAGACTAGCACGGTGGGAGGAAAGCTGGAATAAGCTTCCATTCAAAGATATAGAGAAACATAGTTAATAACAGCAAGAAAAAATGAAAGATTAATTATCAAATATAAAGCAAATTATCGAATGAGAATAGCAACTACCAAGTGGTATATATGAATTAAGTTGGACATATTGTCCAACCAGAAGTAGGTCCAGAAGTTGAAATTTAAAGAAAGGTCAGAGTTTGTCATCCAATCATCCCATTGGAAATTTTTTGATCAAGATATTCCTACAATGCAGAAGATGAATCAAAGGATTTTGTGTCCCCTCTTCTCTTACGTTATTGCCGTTCGTTTGCCTTTTGCCTTGTGTTTCTTTTGCTGCCATTAAAGCTACCTTAGTTCACCTCCATTTGCAATCCAGTCCAATTCATTGGGATACTCTTGTCTCTATGGGACTCCGTCTACCCAGAGGTGTTGAGTGATTCTCACGCTGCCACCTCTGGGCCAAGGGCTCACAAAGGCCACAAAGGTTAAAGCAGCTAGGGCTCTTCAACTTGGAGAAAAGACGGCTAAGGGGAGATATGATAGAGGTCTATAAAATAATGAGGAGTGAAACGGGTAGACATGAATCACTTGTTTACTCTTTCCAAAAATACTAGGACTAGGGCGCATTCAATGAAGCTACAAAGTAGTAAATTTAGAATAAATCGGAGAAAATGTTTCTTTACTCAACGTGTATATGAAACTCTGGAATTCATTGCCAGAGAATGTGGTAAAGGCGGTTAGCTTAGTGGGGTTTAAAAAAGGTTTGGACAGCTCCCTAAAGGAAAAGTCCATAGACCATTATTAAAATGGACTTGGGGGAAATCCAATACTTATTTCTGGGATAAGCAGCATAAAATGTTTTGTACTGTTTTGGGATCTTGCCAGGTACTTGTGACCTGGAAACTGGATGCTGGGCTTGATGGATGTTTGGTCTGTCCCAGGATGGCAATACTTATGTACTTCGTGAGGAAAAAACAAAAGCTTTATCCAAGTTGCAATATCCCCATATCTCAAACAGCCACAGAAACAGAGGTGCAATATCCCATTAGCTGTAAAGCCTATGGTTCCATAGATGCAAGTTGGGGGTGCAGATTATGTAAAAGCTGCTGCAATTCTTTGGCTGAGCCAATATATAACAGTTTATTGTCATGTTGAATACAGGCTTGTGCAGAATAGAGAAGAGAAAAATGGCATTTGAACAGTTCAGTGAACAAGGGCGCCATCGCCTGTCTTTTCTCCGCAACCTTTGCCGAAAAGTCCTGGAAAAGCAATATGGTAGTCTCTGCATGTTTCAGCGATCACTGTGCACGATAGGTGGATAGTATCCTTTCTTTATCTGCATAATCAAGAGTCTGGCTATCACCGGTCTAGATTTGTGCTCCCTTCTTTTCTCTGGCCCAGCCTGTGGGCCCATTCAACGATGATGGGTGAATTAATGGGCGCGAGGCCTAGCGCTTCTGGGAGCCAGGTTGTTAACATGTGTTGCAAATCAGAATCCTTTATAGTTTCGGTAACCTGATCACCCTCAAATTAATTCTGCGACTTCGATTTTTTTTTTTAATCCTTTATGCGGTCCAGGAGCTCTTTATTTGCCGTTTCCAGAGTGCGGATGTGTTCCTCTAACTTGTCTGCTCTGTCTTCTTGTTGCTCTACTCTATCCTCCACTCTTTGAATGTGATTTACTTACAGCTCAAAGCCTTCTCTGATTTCCTCAATGGCGGTATGAATTTTTGTAAGTTTGCCATCCATGACCGCTGTTAGCTTCTTAGTAAGTTTCTGCACTGCCGCTTCATGCAGAGTGAACAGAGCCTCATGATCTTGTTGGGAGTTGGGAATTTATAAGTAAGTTGTGAGGAGCCCCGGAGCTGGTAAATGAGGCATCTGTTCAGCTAAGTGGCATCACGTGACCCCCACATTACTTGTTTAATACACTGAACTACCTTGAAATTGGTAGCTATATCTAAGGAACTATGGGCTTTTGCAAAGTGCCGCTACCGATTAGCGGCAGGCTGAATGCAAAGAAGCCTATTTAATTCCCATGGCTTCTTCACATTCAGTGCACACTAATCAGTAATGCTGCTTTGTAAAAGGAGCCCTATGTGAGTCAACACACAAATTAAAATGGATCCAATCCAGTATTACTGTAGTAATGTTTTTTCACTGGAACGTTAATGTGCCTTATAAAGAGACTTATATTTTCCAGTGTGGTGTGTTAGCTAAGTGACTGAAAAAAGGAGGTTAAACTTTTGTGAAGGCAATCCAGGTTTGAAAATAAACCTTAACTAGGTAATAAATAATATTATGAAGTAATTTGTTCAGTTAAATGATTTATTTGCAACAGTTAACAGTATACACACAACTTACATCATGCATACTATGTCATTGGTATTAAGTGGAAGAATCTAGACATGAGTCAGGTAAAAAGAGAAAATATTATTTACTTTTTACAGAGTTAGGACCCTGTTTACTAAGACACACTACTGTTTTTAACGCACGCTAATTTTTAGTGTGCACTAATGCTAGAGACACCCATATATTCCTATCGGTGTTCTAGTGTTAGTGCACGCTAAAAGCGTTAGCGCGCCTACAATGCGGCTTAGAAAACAGGGCTCCTAGAGTAGTACTGCAAGAATCAAGCACGCTTGCTTCTCTAAGTCTACATGGATGACAGGAATCAATGTTGGATTATCCAGGATTCAAGGATCTCTGTCCACCTGTTCTTCATTCAAATACTGCATGGCTTTCATCTGGTGCCCCTTCCTGGTCACATTAGCTTGAACTGTAAAATCACAATTCTAGCCAGAATTAGTTTTAAATGAAAGCAACACACATTTGGTTAATTTGGACTGTTTAAACAAATAGATAAAATTCACTAATACTACAAATTGACACCAAAATGTAGGTACCACAATGGAACATACTTAACATCAATTCTATTAATGGCTTCTGGGCGTGCCTAAGTCATTATAGAATACTATCTAGAATTTGTGCGTGTTATTTGGCGACATGACTATGCTCTGCCCACATGTATGCCCCTCTGGCAGTTGCATGCTAAGCAAGTTACTCATGTTGGTTATGAGCATAACATTACATTATTGCCACCAATGATTATTGCTACCAATGATGCACGTAAGTGCTAGAATTCTGTAACATACATGTGCTACTGGCAGCTAATTTTAGGCGCTAGCTTAGAGAATTGCCCTTCACGTGTTTATCTTTCCATAGTATTAAACAGATACACTGAGATTATGACTGTACAAATCTCATTGCTGTGGTTATACATGAACACATTAGCCTTCAAGATTTTATTTGAAGTGGTGGGGTATCACATTTTAATAAACAAATAATATGAAGAACATAATTAGCAATCATAGGGGTCCTTTTACTAAGGTGCACTGAATAATGGCCCGCAGTAGTGTAGATGCGTGTTTTGGGCGCTGGCAGAATTATTTTTAGTGCATCTATAAAAAAATGCCTTTTATTTTTTTACCAAAAATGGACATGCAGCAAAATGAAAATTGCCGCACATCCATTTTGGGTCTGAGACCTTACCACAAGCCATTGACCTAGTGGTAAGGTCTCACGCGGTAACCAGGCAGAAATGGTCTACGCGCATCAAATTCCACTTGATGTGCGTAGCTGCCACACGTCTGAAAATAAAATATATTTTTCAGATGCGCGTAGTGGACACGGGCCAAAATTGAAATTACCACAAGGGCCATGTGGTAACCGGGCAGTAACTCCAATTTGGCGAATGTTGGGTGCGCATAGGTGCCTATGTGGCTTAGTAAAAGGGCCTCATAATCGTTTTGTTCTGCCCTGAAGGCAATGCTGTAGAATTCTGCTTCTCAACCCATTCCTTGTGGTGTACCCAGCTAGTCAGATATTCAGGATACCCACAATAAATATGCATGAGACAGATTTGCATACCAACAAGCATATTCATTGTGGAAATCATGAAAACCTGACTGGCTGGGTGTGCCACAAGGAATGGGTTGAGAAGTACTGTTCTAAAGTGCTATGCATACATTTTGGGATTGCCATCTTGTTAATCCTAGGCAGCCTCTGTAAAAACATTTGAATCTGGAACATCAATTATAGCTACAACAGTGACGTAGCAAGGGCAGGGCGGTGGGGGCGGTCCGCCCCGGGTGTCATCGGGTGGGGGGGGGGTGCTCCGCTCCCGCTGCTCCGCCTTTAACATTTTTTTTCGAAGCGCCGGAGAGTGGCAGGCAGCGCGCCTCGCGTCTGCCCTGCTAGTAAAGAAGATCTTGCTGACATCGTCGTCCTTCCCTGAGTCCCACCCGCCCTCGCAGTAATAGGAACTTGCCTCAGAGGGGGGTGGGACTCAATGTGGGAAGGGCGATGACATCAGCGAGATCTTCTTTACTAGCAGGGCAGACGCGAGGCGCGCTGCCTGCCACTCTCCGGCGCTTCGAAAAAAAATGTTAAAGGCAGGACAGGGTAGGAGCAGCAGGAGAACGAATCTCGGGGGGGGGGGGACTCAGAGGGGAGAAGGGGATTGGGGAGGGGTGGGGGCGCTCAGAGGGGTGCTTAAAGGGGATTAGGGAGGGTGGGAGAGCATCAAGGAGGGGAGAAGGGGATTGGGGAGGGGTGGGGAGGAGTGGGGGCACTCAGAGGGGTGCTTAAAGGGGATTAGGGAGGGTGGGAGAGCATCAAGGAGGGGAGAAGGGGATTGGGGAGGGGTGGGGGACCTCAGAGGGGTGCTTAAAGGGGATTAGGGAGGGTGGGAGAGCATCAAGGAGGGGAGAAGGGGATTGGGGAGGGGTGGGGAGGAGTGGGGGCACTCAGAGGGGTGCTTAAAGGGGATTAGGGAGGGTGGGAGAGCATCAAGGAGGGGAGAAGGGGATTGGGGAGGGGTGGGGGACCTCAGAGGGGTGCTTAAAGGGATTAGGGAGGGTGGGGGAACTCAGAGAGGGGAGAAGGGGATTGGGGAAGGGTGGGGAGCTCAGAGGGGTGCTTAAAGGGGATTAGGGAGGGTGGGGAGCTCAGAGAGGGGAGAAGGGGATTGGGGAGGGGTGGGGGGGCTCAGAGGTGTGCTTAAAGGGGATTAGGGAGGGTGGGGAGCTCAGATGGGTGCTCAGAGAGGGGAGAAGGGGATTGGGGAGGGTGGGGGTGCTCAGAGGGGGGAAGGGAGTGCTCAGATGGGAGAAGGGGTCTGAAGCTGGAACTGGGGTCTGACATGGGGGCAGGAGGGAAAATGGGTCCATGCCTGGGGCAGGTGGGAGAATGGGTCTGGGGCTGAAAGGGGGGGATGCAAGGCATGTGGTGGATGAAGGGGACTGGAACTGGGGGCTGAAAAGAGCGGGCAGCGAGAGAGGGGACAGATCCTGGATGGAAGGGGGGCACGTGAGGGAGGGCAGATCCTGGACGGATGGGAGAGGGAGGGCAGACGGATTGAAGGGGCAGAGAGAAAGGGCAGATGGTGAGTGGAAGGGGAGAGAGAAAGAGGGCAGACTGGGGCAAATGGTGGATGGAAGGGGCAGAGATAGAGGGCAGATGTTGATGGAAGGGGGAGAGAGAGATGGCAGACTGGGGCAGATGGTGCATGGAAGGGGCAGAAGTGGATGGAAGGGAGAGAGGGCAGACAGTGGATGGAAGGGGCAGAGAGAGAGGGCAGACACTGGATGGCAGAGAGAGAGCGAAGACAGATGCTGGATAGAAGGAAGACAGTGAAAGATGAGGAAAGCAGAAACCAGAGACAACGAACTGTAAATATATATTTTTATTTTTTTGCTTTAGGATAAAGTAGTATTGTAGCTGTGTTAATAAATGTTTATAATAGAACAAATAAATAAGGTAATCTTTTTATTGGACTAATTTTAATACATTTTACTTTCGAAGAACAAAACCCCCTTCCTCAGGTCAGGATAGGACACTGTAACAGTACTATACTGAATTGACCTGAGGAAGGAGGTTTTGGCCTCTGAAAGCTAAATGTATTAGTCCAATAAAATGATATTATTTGTTTTATTTCTATTTGTTAATTTGTAAAGTGGTGATTGGTATTTGTTAGTTTTTTCAAATTTACATCTGCTGTCTTTATATTTTGCACAGTACTAGAGGACATTTTCTGTTTCTGTGGTGTTGCATTGTATGCAGAGTCTGGCATCTTGGGGGTTCAGTTTAATTTTTGCCTGAATAGAAAGTTTATGATTACTTATTCTATAGTGGATTAGGGTGTATCTGTATTTGTGAAAAAGACATGGCTTTCGGTTGGCATTGACTGTGCAGGATCGAAGATCTGTACTAATCTGTCTGTTTTCGTTTTACAATAGGTGAATTGATGTTCTAGTGCTCACTGTAGTGTTTAAGATGCTTTCCTTTTCCTTGTGTGACTCGTACAAATTACTGCTTATGGTATGGTAGAATTGTTCTATAGGTCCTGAGTGTTTTGTATTTTCGGTATGCCTAGTACTGGATTTCGGGGGGGGGGGTGTTAAAAAATGACCGGCCCCGGGTGTCAACTACCCTAGCTACGCCACTGAGCTACAATAATAACAAGAACAAGCTTTCTTTAGAAACGCTCTTACCCAAAACCTCTAAGAGCATCTCAACATATGGACATGGAGTGGCAACGTTCATCTGAAACTGTAAGGCCTTCAGAATCGTGAGTTCTGATTCAACTAACTCCTCCTTGCTGTATGTGTAACCTAATGACTGCAGAAATTTCAGAACTGTAGTGTTGTTAATTACCTACAGGACAAATAAGGAACAGTTAACACTACATTAAATGACAGTTAAATTACATTACAGGATGATGTATTAACATTTGTCACTAGATATAATACTCGTACCAAGGGACTAGTGAGAGCTGTAAGAAAACATATTATACTCAGAGCTCATTCTTGTTTTCAACATCTGAGAATTATGTTTGTGTATCAAAGAAATAATAATTTGAATTACATTTTATGTACGGCTGAAGTGTGGAATCGTGGGGTGGATGATGAGATGGAGGGTGGTCATCATAGTGCATGTGGGTCTTGTTCTGTATGCGTGGTGATGTCTGATTCTACTCATTTTGTGAATGTTCACACTGGTAAAGTTTATCCTCTGCATGCTAAGACCACATGTTCTTCCTATAATGTCATTTATTTAATCAAATATTCATGCAATTTGTATTATGTTGGTCATCAATAGAAAGCAAACAAAATAAAACATGGATAAGATGATACCTTTTTTATTGGACATAACTTAATACATTTCTTGATTAGCTTTCGAAGGTTTCCCTTCTTCCTCAGATCGGAAATAAGCAAATGTGCTAGCTGACAGTGTATATAAGTGAAAACATTCAAGCATTACTATGACAGTCTGACAGGGTGGGAGGATGGGGGTGGGTAGGAAGTATGCATGGGGACATCAAAGTATATCATTGGTATTCTAACAGGGTGGGTGTGGACAGGTGAGGGGAGGGTGATCAACAGAGACATACAGCTTTATGGTTTATAATGGGCTAGGAACCCCAGGTCCTTGTTAAGTCCTTTCTGTTGGGTGTTAAAATATTCAATCATTCTGACTTCAAAGGTCTTACGTTCTTGTATGGTTTTAAAGTTACCTTTCAGGATTCTCACTGTGAAATCACTGGTACAGTGTCCTGGTTCTGTGAAGTGCTGTCCCACCGGGGTGGGGGCCCTACTGGCTGTATTGTTCATGTGATGTCTATGTAAATTGAATCTTGTCTTAAGCATCTGGCCTGTTTCTCCAATATAGTGATTTCACAGTAAGAATACTGAAAGGTAACTTTAAAACCATACATGTCAGTAACTCAAAGATGCTGTTGCCAACTGCAGAGCTTGGTAGAAGGGAGTTCTGACTGCCTTTAGAGGAGGTCCTCAGCTGGGATGCTTGGGGAGCCCCACCAGCTAAAAAGCAAGGGTAAGGGCCAGTGTTAGACATGCTCTGGCCCAGGTCAGAAAATAAAGGAGGGCACTCTCTCCAATCCCCTCTCTTCCGATTTCTGTACCTGCCATTACTATCACACTGACAGACCCTCACCAAAAACAGAACAAAGGATCACAAGTTAGAAATAAAAATATTTACACAAAAATTGAATTGAGAACCCCAAGAAGTTAAACTTAACATGTACTACAACCCTGAAGAAATAAAAACAAAAATGCATTTCCTTTGTACTGAACACAATGCAAAGACATTTGCTATGCACTTTTCACAAAGCTAACATATTCCATTTAAACATTCAAAATAAAATGCTTTTTTCTACCTTTGATGTCTGGGCATTTCATTTTTCCATTATGTTGCTTCTAATTTCCTGGCGTCTACTAATTCTCCTTCAAGTGACTGCTGTGCATTTGTCTTTTCTCCTCTCTACTGTCTATTCCCTCACTACATCTACCTCCGACATACTGATCATTCCTTTTTAGCTGCTTCCTCTTTTTTTTTTATTTTCTGCCTCTCTGTCAACTCAAATTTTACTCTCTTCCTCGCCTTTCTCCTTCTTTTTACTTTACAGCTGCCTATCAGATCGTCATCTTCTTCTCTCTCCCACTAGCTCTCCCATTACCCAACTCACTCCTTCTCCAGCCATTCCCTTTCATCTTTAATCTACTTCCCATTACTATATTTCTATCTTCTGTAATCACTATCCTCTCATCCATTTCCTTGCCACCCTCTTCCTCCTCCCCCCTCCAGCATCTCCCACATGGTTCCACTATTCCCAGCATCTTCCTCCATCCACCCTTCTAGCTCCCTGTCCCTTCTCTTCTCTCCTCCCCTGACCCCCATGATCCAGCATTTCTCCCTCTCTCTTCCCTCACTCCCATTGTCTGGCATCTCTCCATCATTCTCATTTGCTCCTGGATCCAATATCTCCCTCTCTCCCTCTTCTATGAATCTCCCCTGCCTCTCATCCAACCCCATGTCCTACATCTCCCCCTCTCTCCCATTGTCCACATCTTTCTTTCCCCCTCCCTTGTACCCCAGATCTAATATCTGTCTTCCCCCTCCTTCCCATGCAGCATTCTCTTCCTTCCTCCACCATGTCCAACATTTCTGTCTCTCTCCCACTGTCCACCATCTCTGTCTCCCCCTCCCTTGTGCCCCAGGTCCAATATCTCTTTCTTCTCCTCCCATACAGCATCTCTCCCTTCTTCCCATCCACTGTCATGCCCAACATTTCTCCCTCTCTTCTCCGTGCACCATCTCTTCCTCCCCTCCACCCCCATATACAAGATTTCTCCCTTTCTTGCCCCCTCTACCCCTTTGTCTCTCCCTTCCCTCCACCCTCATGCACCATCTCTCCCTCCTCTTCACCTGTGTCCAACATTTCTCCCTGTGTTCTCCCTCCCCCTCCATGCAACATTTCTCCTTCTCCATCCACCCCATATCTTTTGTCCCTATCCCCCTCTCCCTCCAGGCAGCATTTCTCCCTCTCCTCCCACTATACAAGATTTCTCCCTCTGCTCCGCTGCCTGCCCGGTACCTTGGCTGAGCCCCAAATGTAGGTATGTGCACCTCTCCCCAGGCTCCACTTCGCCTAATGATCGACGCTCCCTGCACTCTTCCTCTCGCCCGCCACACTGCACGCAGCTCCGCCATTCACACAGGCAGCCGTGCTCCCCCCCCCGCTGCGTCCATCCGATCCTCTGATGCACTTCCTGTTAGGACCGGATAGACGCAGCAGGGGAGAGAGCAGCCGCCTGTATGAATGGCAGCACCGCGCGACAGGCGAGAAGAATGCAGAGCGATGCAGCAAAAAGGAGCCTGGGAGCAGCGAGCGAAGAAGGATTTGAACGGGTGCCTGGGCGGGCCTGGAGGGAAAGTGGGTGGGCCTGGGCCCATCCAGGCCCACCCATGGCTACGCCCCTTCTTCTCCCCCCCTATTCCCTCCCCTTCTCATGTGCCTTGTGGAATGCCCACTCGGTCTGCAACAAACTGCCCTTCACCCACGATCTCTTCATCTCTCATTCCCTTCAACTGCTCGCCCTAACTGAAACCTGGCTCTCCCCTGACGACTCTGCCTCAGTCGCGACCCCTTTGTCATGGAGGTTATCTCTTCTCCCACACTCCCCGCCCAGCTGGCTGCGGTGGAGGCGTCGGGCTACTACTCTCGCCCTCCTGTAGTTTCCAACCCCTCCTCCTACCGCAGTCTCACTGCTTCTCATCCTTTGAAGCTCACTCCATCCGGCTATTCTACCCATTACCACTCAGAGTGGCAGTCATTTACCGCCCCCCTAATAAATCCCTCTCTTCCTTCCTCACCAACTTCGATGCCTGACTTTCCGTCTTTCTTGAACCCTCATCTCCGTCCCTCATTCTCAGAGACTTTAACCCACCTCCCCGCTCCCCCCGTTTTCTATTTCTGTTGATGGCTCTCTCATTCTCCCTGTCTCCTCAGCTCGAAACCTTGGGGTCATCTTTGACTCTTCTCTCTCCTTCTCTGCTCATATCCAGCAGATTGCCAAGACCTGTCGTTTCTTTCTTTACAACATTCGTAAAATCCGCCCCTTTCTTTCCGAGCACTCTACCAAAACCCTCATCCACACCCTTGTCACCTCTCGTTTAGACTACTGCAATCTGCTTTTTGCTGGCCTCCCACTTAGTCACCTCTCCCCTCTCCAGTCGGTTCAAAACTCTGCTGCCCGTCTCGTCTTCCGCCAGGGTCGCTTTACTCATACTACCCCTCTCCTCAAGACCCTTCATTGGCTCCCTATCCGTTTTCGCATCCTGTTCAAACTTCTTCTACTAACCTATAAATGTACTCACTCTGCTGCTCCCCAGTATCTCTCCACACTTGTCCTTCCCTACACCCCTTCCCGTGCACTCCGCTCCACGGATAAATCCTTCTTATCTGTTCCCTTCTCCACTACTGCCAACTCCAGACTTCGCGCCTTCTGTCTCGCTGCACCCTACGCCTGGAATAAACTTCCTGAGCCCCTACGTCTTGCCCCATCCTTGGCCACCTTTAAATCTAGACTGAAAGCCCACCTCTTTAACATTGCTTTTGACTCGTAACCACTTGTAACCACTCGCCTCCACCTACCCTCCTCTCTTCCTTCCTGTTCACATTAATTGATTTGATTTGCTTACTTTATTTATTTTTTTGTCTATTAGATTGTAAGCTCTTTGAGCAGGGACTGTCTTTCTTCTATGTTTGTGCAGCGCTGCATATGCGTTGTAGCACTATAGAAATGCTAAATAGTAGTAGTAGTAGTAGTAACATACACGTTGATGACCAGTCCAACCCTCAGGCTTCTCAGTTCCTCACTCTAACATCCTCCTTCAACCTCCAGCTTTGCTCCACCACCCCTACTCACCGAGACGGCCATTGTCTTGACCTCGTCCTCTCCTCTTCCGGCTTTCCCTCCAATTTCCACGTTTCAGCTCTTCCTCTCTCCGATCATCACCTAATCACCTTCACACTTCTTCACCCCCCCCCTCAGCCCCGTCCAACTTTAACCACTACCTCCAGGAATCTCCAGGCTATTGACCCCCCCACCCTAGCCTCCAATATTTCTAATCTCCTCCCCTCCATTATGTCCTCCGAGTCTGTTGACAAGGCTGTCTCCGCTTACAATGCAACTCTCTCCTCTGCTCTGGACACCCTCGCACCATCCACCTCCCGTCCCACAAAGCGTACTAATCCCCAGCCCTGGCTGACCCCTTGCATCCGTTACCTTCGCTCCCGCGCCCGATCTGCTGAACGCCTCTGGAGTGAATCTCGCATCCATTCAGACTTCCTTCACTATAAATTCAGGCTATCCTCCTTCCACTCCTCCCTATTCCTTGCCAAACAGGACTATTACACCCAATTGACCAATTCTCTCAGCTCCAACCCCCGTCATCTCTTCTCCACCCATAACTCTCTCCTCAAAGTGCCCTCCGCTCCCCCCCTCCCCCGCTCTCTCCTCAATCACTGGCTGATTACTTCCGCGACAAGGTGCAAAAGATCAACCAAGCCATCTCTTCTTCACCCTTCAACCCTCTCCCTCAACCAACCAACCCAGGCCTTTTTCTCCTCCTTTCCTGTCATCACCGAGGAGGAAACCACTCACCTTCTTTCCTCCTCGAAATGCACCACCTGCTCTTCTGATCCCATCCCCACCAACTTACTTAACATCATCTCTCATACTGTCACCCCCTCCATCTGTCATATCCTCAACCTCTCTCTCTCCACTGCAACTGTCCCTGACACCTTCAAGCACGCCGTAGTCACACCTCTCCTCAAAAAAACATCACTTGACCCTACCTGTCCCTCCAACTACCGCCCCATCTCCCTCCTACCCTTCCTCTCCAAAATACTTGAGCGTGCCGTTCACAGCCGCTGCCTTGATTTTCTCTCCTTTCACGCCATCCTCGATCCACTTCAATCCGGCTTTCGCCCTCTTCACTTGACAGAAACAGCACTCTCTAAAGTCTGTAATGACCTGTTCCTTGCCAAATCCAGAGGCCACTACTCCATCCTCATCCTCCTTGATCTATCCGCCGCTTTTGACACTGTCAATCATGACTTACTTCTTGCCACACTGTCCTCATTTGGGTTCCAGGGCTCTGTCCTCTCCTGGTTCTCCTCCTATCTCTCCCACCACACCTTCAGAGTTCACTCTCATGGATCTTCCTCCACCCCTATCCCCCTATCTGTTGGTGTTCCCCAGGGATCTGTCCTTGGACCCCTTCTCTTCTCAATCTACACCTCTTCCCTGGGCTCCCTGATCTCATCTCATGGTTTCCAGTATCATCTCTATGCTGATGACACCCAGCTATATCTCTCCACACCAGACATCACCGCAGAGACCCAGGCTAAGGTATCAGCCTGCTTATCTGACATTGCTGCCTGGATGTCCAACCGCCACCTGAAACTGAACATGTCCAAGACCAAGCTCCTCGTCTTTCCACCAAAACCCATGTCTCCTCTTCCTCCACTTTCTATCTCAGTTGATAACACCCTCATCCTCCCCATCTCATCTGCCCGCAACCTTGGAGTCATCTTTGACTCCTCCCTCTCCTTCTCTGCGCATATCCAACAGATAGCCAAGACCTGCCGCTTCTTCCTCTTTAACATCAGCAAAATTCGCCCTTTCCTCTCTGAACACACCACCCAAACTCTCGTCCACGCTCTCATTACCTCTCGCCTGGACTACTGCAACTTACTCCTCACCGGCCTCCCACTTAGCCATCTATCCCCCCTTCAATCTGTTCAGAACTCTGCTGCACGTCTCATATTCTGCCAGAACGATATACTCATATCACCCCTCTCCTCAAGTCACTACACTGGCTTCCAATCAGATACCGCATTCAATTCAAGCTTCTCCTTCTTACCTACAAATGCACTCAGTCTGCTGCCCCTCACTACCTTTCTACCCTCATCTCCCCTTACGTTCCCGCCCGTAACCTCCGTTCACAGGACAAATCCCTCCTCTCTGTACCCTTCTCCACCACCGCCAACTCCAGGCTCCACTCATTCTGCCTCGCCTCACCCTATGCTTGGAACAACCTTCCTGAGCCCTTACGCCAAGCCCCCTCCCTGCCCATCTTCAAGAGAAAAGGTTAAATGGTATAATGCTAAAATAGATGTATAATAGCATTAGAGATATTTAAAATACACTGCTGAGGCATTATATAAGAATAAGTAAACCTACAAAATAGGAACAAGCTCCTATTTGTGTGCATAATGGGTTATCCATTGTGTTGGAAAACTAAAAAAATATATATATAAACACATATATTGACACATATACTGAACATAATAATATTTAAGTAAAAAAATGCCTCACAGTATGATACTTTAGATAATTGTATATCACTATATCAGTAATAAAACAAAAAACAGTGTGAATTGGAATATGTACAATAAAAGTGACTGTAAATACTAATATCAAAGAAAATGCCATAGGGCTCAAGTGTTTGCAATTGGAAAATTAGTTTCTGCTCTTCAACATGTTATCTGTTATGTTTCTATGCCAGTTGCTCTTTAGCATCCTGAAAACAAAAAAATGTAAGATCATGTATGGAGTGTCCAGCTGTCTTCCAATGAAAGACCATAGGTGCAGATTCCACGTTTCTCTTTAGACAGCTTTGATGTTCAATGATCTGTGTCTTGATGGATCTCTTGGTTTTGCCAATATAGGACAGAGGACACGGGCACAGCATAATATAGATGATATTCAAGAGATACAATTGGAGCTGTGTTTGAGTTTGTATATTTCTCCAGAGCTTGGATTTACAAATTGTGTAATTTGTAGAGCGTGTGAATAAACACTACAGGTGCCGTGCTTCTTGTGACCTGATGGTGTATCAATGTGGTCTTTTAATGGAGCCTCTGGAAGACTAGATAGAACTAAGATTTCTTTTAGATTTTTTTCATGGGAATAGGCAATCACTAGGTGCTTGTTCTTAAAGCACTCAAGTTTTTCCAAAATGTGCCAATGGCATCTGATGGAATTTTGTATGTGTCTAGCTAAGTGAGAGATTTTGAATGTGCATACGACGTCTGGTGCAGGTCTTTGAAGATAATAAGATGTCTCTATCTTCTTTTCACTATATGCTTCTTCAGATATCCCCTATTTTCAAATCTACGTGCCATGATATCAGACTGATAAGTGACGTCTTCGAAATCTGTGTATATCCTCTTTAAGCGTAGAAACTGACAAAGTGGTAAATTCTTTTTTAATCTATGATGATGATAGCTAGTGATGTGGAGGAAAGCATTTTGGTCTGTAGGCTTCCTACATAGAGTAGTGGTAAAATGATATTGGTCTTTATGGATGAGTAGATCCAGGAAACTAACTTCTGTAGCGTGATACTGTATTTTGAAGTGTAAATTCTCATCTCTAGTATTGAGCCAATTAAAGAAGAGATCGAGTGATGTTATGTCCCCTTTCCAGATCATAAAAATATCGTCAATGTATCTTTTATAGAAAAAATAACTTGGTGTTTGTATGGATGATCCTTGAGAAACGATTTTTCAAAATGAGCAACATACAGATTTGCCACATCAGGGGCCATGGTTGAACCCATGGCTATGCCTCTGATTTGCTGATAAAAATTCTGTTGGAAACAAAAATAAATACTGGTGAGTGCCAAACTAGTCAATGTCAAAATAAATCTGTTGGGGATACGTCTATGGGTGGTTTGATCTCTGAGGGTTTCCTCAATAATCTGGAGAGCTTCATACTGAGGGATGTTGGTATAAAGTGAATCTATGTCTAAAGTAACCTACCCTGCTCTTTGATCTACTTGATTGACGCTCGTAGGGATTAAGTGTGTCTCTAAATTTTGTGGTTGTTCCCTAAAAATAAACTACACTAGCCTGCCAAGTGTCAGCAGAATGTCACAGCTTCTTCTCTAAAGAAACAACTAAAGACTCTTCAGAGTAAACAAGTTGTTCCCAAAACAAAAATAAAATAAAATCAGAAGCCTGTCTTGAGCATCGTCAAGGCAAAAGGCTGAAAGAGCTTCCACCCACTGCAAAGAAAACACCCAACTCACCTTCAGAAAGTTTGCTGCTTTGACTGCACAGACATAAACAATACCTGAATTCATTATTGATTATTAATTTTTGTATCTTTTTTAATTTCCTTAATCTTGGAATCAAATTTCTTTAACTTTTACTTCTAACTTCCAGGTGCTGGGACTGAACCAAGCTCCTGCAAAAAGGACAGGTTTATTCTGACCCCTAAATCCCATACTTCTTCTCAAATTGACTGGCGTTAGGTGCTGGGACTGAACCAAGCTCCTGCAAAAAGGACAGGTTTATTCTGACCCCTAAATCCCATACTTCTTCTCAAATTGACTGGCGTTAGGTGCTGGGACTGAACCAAGCTCCTGCAAAAAGGACAGGTTTATTCTGACCCATAAATCCCATACTTCTTCTCAAATTGACTGGTGTTAGGTGCTGGGACTGAACCAAGCTCCTGCAAAAAGGACAGGTTTATTCTGACCCCTAAATCCCATACTTCTCAAATTGACTGGCGTTAGGTGAGAAACCTACCTGATATTGTCTAAACTTTTTAAGGCTTGTTGCTTAATCAATTTAATTAGCACTGGGAAACCTCTCTTTCTGTCTTTCTTTCTTTCTTTCTTTCTTTCTTTCTTTCTTTCTTTCTTTCTTTCTGTTCCTGCCAAACTCTGATAGAGGGGAGGGGCATTTTTACATAGCTGACACTGCTATAATTATTGGCAATATCTAGATTTATTTAAAAGGAAAGTTATTAATATCTAGGGCAGTTTTAAAAAGTATAATAAATTGTAAAGTGCTGGATCAGACACTACCATTTTGGTCCATTCAACTAGAGAATTCCCTTGATAGCAGCACTTAAGCTGACCCATTGGGACTTATAATCCCACCCACCCTCCCCACAACCCACCCACCCCAAACCTCATTAACTTTACTCCACAGTCATACACAGGCAGTCTTGCAGGCTGATACTCCAACATAGTACACCTGTTCATACCCATTTCAACCAATCAGGATGACTTTTATTCTCTGCAATAATTGTGCTGCTTTAGTTTCAAGGCCAATCATCTGGAAACTTAAAGCTTGTCCTATCTGTCTTCAGCTATCTACTTTAAAACAAGAGCTATATAAAGTAATGCAAGAATTAGATGCAATTAAAGCAACTTATAGGACTGTACAGAATCATAACTTCTCACCACTGCCTCAGAGAATAAAACCACAAAGGAACAGATGGTTCACAGTAGGCTCAGGCAGAATTCGTCATGTCACACAGAAACATCCACCCACACAAGTGTTGCCACTACAAAATTCTTTTGCTCCACTAAAGCACTGTGATGTTCCTGAAACTAAAATTGAAGCAGAAGAAAAAGAAAAAGCAAGGAAGAGGGAACAAAAAGAGGAGAAGGTACCCAAAGAGAAAAGACACTCACAAATCACTAAACCCAAAACACATACTAGGAAATGTAGTTGGAAAGCAATGACCACAAATGCTCACAGTCTAAGCAATAAAATTCATGACCTTCAAGCCCTGATGTTGGAGAATGACTTGGACATAGTTGCAGGCACAGAGACATGGCTCAATGGTTCCCATGAATGGGATGTAAACATACCAGGCTATAATCTTTTTAGGAAGGATAGAGAGGGACGTAAAGGTGGAGGAGTAGCTCTGTATGTGAGAAGTGATATCGCAGCAATTGAAATGACAGGGAAGTGGGGAAAGGAAGAAGCGATATGGCTCACCTTAACAAGAGAGGATAAAACCTTGGTCCACGTGGGTGTTGTCTACAGACCCCCGACACAATTGGAGGAACTGGATAAAGATCTAATCGCTGATATTCAAAAGTTGGGGAAGAAAAGAGAGGTGCTGTTGTTGGGAGATTTTAATCTGCCGGATGTAGATTGGAAGGTTCCGTCTGCAAAATCGGAAAGAAGTAGAGAGATTGTGGATGCTTTCCAAAGTGCTCTGCTCAGACAAATGGTGAACGAACCCACGAGGGAGGGAGCCACGTTGGATCTGGTGCTCACGAATGGGGATAGTGTGTCAAATGTCCGAGTGGCTGCACACCTGGGAAACAGTGACCATCAAACGGTTTGTTTTGATGTAACGGCTCATGTGGATGGCGACCACTCTAAACTCAAAGTCCTGGATTTCAAGCGAGCTGACTTTAACAAAATGGAAGAATACCTGAGGAAGGAGCTGATGGGCTGGGAGAACATACGAGAAGTGGAAGGACAGTGGTCCAGGCTAAAAGAAGTAATAAACAGGGCCACAGACCTTTATGTAAGGAGAGTAAATAAAAGCAAGAGAAAAAGGAAACCGATACGGTTCTCAAAGCAAGTGGCTGAGAAAATAAAGATTAAAGAGTTAGCGTTCCAGAAATATAGAAAATCTCAAGAGGAGGAACACGGGGAGGAATACCGGATGAAACTGAAAGAAGCCAAGAGAGAGGTACGTCTGGCGAAGGCGCAAGCGGAAGAACAAATGGCTAGAAATGTAAGGAGGGGAGACAAAAACTTCTTCAGGTATATTAGTAAAAGGAGAAAGACTATAAAGGGAATTGTGAGACTAAAAGATACAACAAAACGCTATGTAGAAAATGATGAAGAAAAAGCCAATTTGCTAAATAGATACTTTTGTTCTGTTTTCACTGAAGAAAACCCTGGGGAAGGACCGAGAGGGACTGGCAAAAGTACACCTGAGAATGAGGTGGATAGAGCGCCGTTCACGGAAGAGAGTGTGTATCAACAACTTGGAAAGCTAAAGGTGGACAAAGCCATGGGGCCGGACGGGATCCACCCCAGAATACTGAGGGAGCTCAGAGAGGTTCTGGCGGGTCCTCTTAAAGACTTGTTTAATAAATCCTTGGAGACGGGAGAGGTTCCGAGGGATTGGAGAACGGCGGAGGTGGTCCCTCTTCACAAAAGTGGGGATAGGGAAGAAGCTGGAAACTACAGGCCGGTAAGCCTCACTTCGGTTATTGGAAAAGTAATGGAAGCCATGCTGAAGGAAGGGATAGTGAATTTCCTGGAAGCCAATAAGTTGCAAGATCCGAGACAACATGGTTTAACCAAAGGGAAATCGTGCCAAACGAATCTCATTGAATTCTTTGACTGGGTGACAGGAGAATTAAATCAAGGACGTGCTATGGACGTCATCTACTTAGATTTCAGCAAGGCTTTTGACACGGTTCCCCACAGGAGGCTCTTAAATAAACTAGACGGCCTGAAGATAGGACCCAAAGTGGTGAACTGGATTAGGAACTGGTTGACGGACAGACGCCAGAAGGTGGTGGTAAATGGAGTTCGCTCGGAGGAGGGAAAGGTGAGTAGTGGAGTGCCTCAGGGATCGGTGCTGGGGCCAATTCTGTTCAATATATTTGTGAGTGACATAGCCGAAGGGTTACAAAGTAAAGTTTGCCTTTTTGCGGATGACACCAAGATTTCCAACAGAGTGGACACCCCGGAGGGAGTGGAAAACATGAAAAAAGATCTGAAGAAGCTAGAAGAATGGTCTAACGTTTGGCAATTAAAATTCAATGCGAAGAAATGCAAAGTGATGCACTTAGGGAGTAGAAATCCAAGGGAGACGTATGTGTTAGGCGGGGAGAGTCTGATAGGCACGGACAGGGAGAGGGATCTTGGGGTGATAGTATCTGAGGACCTGAAGGCAACGAAACAGTGCGACAAGGCGGTGGCCGTAGCTAGAAGATTGCTAGGCTGTATAGAGAGAGGAGTGACCAGCAGAAGAAAGGAGGTTTTAATGCCCCTGTATAAGACATTGGTGAGGCCCCACCTGGAGTATTGTGTTCAGTTTTGGAGGCCGTATCTTGCGAAGGATGTTAAAAAAAATGGAAGCGGTGCAAAGAAAAGCTACGAGAATGGTATGGGATTTATGTTCCAAGACGTATGAAGAGAGGCTTGCTGACCTGAACATGTACACCCTGGAGGAAAGGAGGAACAGGGGTGATATGATACAGACGTTCAAATATTTGAAAGGTATTAATCCGCAAACGAATCTTTTCCGGAGATGGGAAGGCGGTAGAACGAGAGGACATGAAATGAGATTGAAGGGGGGCAGACTCAGGAAAGATGTCAGGAAGTATTTTTTCACGGAGAGGGTGGTGAACGCTTGGAATGTCCTCCCGCGGGAGGTGGTGGAGATGAAAACGGTAACGGAGTTCAAACATGCGTGGGATATGCATAGAGGAATCCTGTGCAGAAGGAATGGATCCTCAGAAGCTTAGCTGAAATTGGGTGGCGGAGCAGGTGGGGGGAAGAGGGGGTGGTGGTTGGGAAGCAAGGATAGGGGAGGGCAGACTTATACAGTCTGTACCAGAGCCGGTGATGGGAGGCGTGACTGGTGGTTGGGAGGCGGGAAATACTGCTGGGCAGACTTATATGGTCTGTGCCCTGAAAAGGACAGGTACAAATTCAATTCAAGGTAAGGTATACACATATGAGTTTGTCTTGGGCAGACTGGATGGACCATGCAGGTCTTTTTCTGCCGTCATCTACTATGTTACTATGTTACTAAGTTGTGGACAAATGGGCTGTAAAGATTATACTTATCATTTTTGTTTCCGAATCTCTCTATATAAAACGCACCTCCAACATTCTAATGAAGCCTCACTTTCCCAACGTTCTAAAAGTGAGGTGGCAGAGACCACTTTTTTGCTCCTTGAGTGTTTGCCCCGCCCACGCGTCAAACGTGATGACGTCGGGGGCGGAGCAATAACACTCCTCCCCCCCTCCCTCAGTCGCTGTCCTCTCACTCTCAGCACCCTCTATCTGCCTTTCTCGGCACTCCAAACTTCACTTTAACACTGCTGCACTGAAGGCATCCTGCTTTTCTCACTCACCCAAACACACTCGCTCTCTAACATCCGACCCATGAACAGCACGTTATGTCAAAGGAGGAGAGAAACTAAAGACAGATGCTTCACTACTCCTCCCCCCTTCCTCAGTCGCTGTCCTCTCACTCTCAGCACCGTCTACCTGCCTTTCTCGGCACTCCAAACTTCACTTTAACACTGCTGCGCTGAAGGCATCCTGCTTTTCTCACTCATCCGAAGACTCTCTTTCTCTAACATCCAAATCATGAACAGGACCTTATGTCAAAGGAGGAGAGAAACTAAACACAGATGGTTCTGCCAGGTAAAGCAGAATTCCTTCATCACAGCATGCACAGTCACAGAATTTGGCCAGCATGTCGGCATAATATTTACTTCATTTAAATTTCTTATGTACTGCCTGCAAGCTCTTGAAACACTGTACGTCACTCTCTCACTCTCATACACTCTCTCGGTCTCACAGAGAGTCTGTGTATCGCACACATACTCTCTCACACACTCTCTCACACACACTGTATCTGTGTAAAACACACTCTCTCACACTCACTGTGTCTCACATCTACACTTGCACACACTCTCATTCTCACACACACACTCTATCTCTCACAAACACACTCGCACCCACACTCACTCTCTGTCACACACACATTCACTCTCTCTCTCTCTCACACAGTCACTCTCACACACACTCTCACAAACATACACACTCCCAGGAAAACCTTGCTAGCACCCGTTTCATTTGTGTCAGAAACGGGCCTTCTTTACTAGTGTTAAATAATGCCGATTGCATATTCACTTTATGTGGTGATATATAGGAAAATTTAAATAATAATAAAAAAAAAATACCTGAATTCACTGAAGATAACTGGGTAAGGGGTGGGGGATTAAGACTCCCCTGAGTGATCCCCCAGGAAAAGATAAAGTTCTGTTAATTAATTTTTTTCTAATACCAATTCCAACCACCTGGTTTCCAGTTCTCCAATGGTCCAGGAGCATATTATCTAATCAGTTTAGGAGATGCCTGGTTAAGCCGTCACCATCCACTGGAAACTGAAAAATACTGAGGAGCTAAGGCTGCATGATGCCTTTATTGGGCAATGCACACAGGCTTTTTTATGTCTCCATCTGCTGGTTAATGGGCATAACCCACAGCTTCTGGATTAGTCTAGTAGTGATAATAATTAAGCATACAGCATGACAGAAAATTATATGTAACACAAATTATTTGCATCCTCAATGTTAACACTTGGCTGTTTCTAAGTTAAGTGATACCTGCAAAGTGCTTAAAATAAAGGGGTTAACTCATTCCCAGAAATATCAAAGGGGCCCTTTTATTTTTATTTTATTGCATTTGTATCCCACATTTTCCCACCTATTTGCAGGCTCAATGTGGCTTACAGAGTATGGTTATGACATAATCATTCCATTACACCAGATACATTTAGTGGTGTGCAAAGATTAAGTAAGGGAAGAGAGATGGCAGGTGTTAGTCAGGGTGGAAGGTAAGGTAGTTTTGTAAGGCTATGGGTTCTCTTTGTAAGCCTTATAGAAGAGATGTGTTTTCAGAGATTTGCGGAAGTTATTTATTTCGTCAATAGCTTTCAGGGATGTAGGTAGTGCATTCCACAGCTGCGTGCTCATGTAAAAGAAGGTGGTGGCGTGTATTATCTTGTATTTTAGTCCTTTGCAGCTGGGGAAGTGCAGATTAAGAAATTTGCGGGAAGATCTTATGGCGTTTCTGGGAGGCAGGTCCACAAGTTTTAGCATGTAGCTTGGGGCATCTGCATGAATGATTTTGTGTACAATCGTGCAAATCTTGAACGCGACGCATTCCTTGAGTGGGAGCCAGTGAAGTTCCTCTCTTAGGGGTTTTGCACTTTCATATTTAGTTTTTCCAAATATGAGTCTGGCGGTGGTATTCTGGGCTGTTTGGAGTTTTTTGATGGTTTGTTCTTGGCAGCCGGCGTACAGTGCGTTACAGTAGTCCAGATGGCTTATTACCATTGATTGTACCAGAGTACGGAAGATATATCTCGGGAAGAAAGGTTTTACTCTTTTGAGTTTCCACATGGAGTGGAACATTTTTTTCGTTGTGTTCTTCACATGAGCACTTAGTGTGAGGTTTCAGTCAATGGTGACTCCGAGAATTTTTAGATTTTGTGCGACGGGAAGAGAACAGTATGGTGTGGTTATTTTGGAGTAGTTGTTTTTGTTGTGTTGTGAGGTGAGTACAAGACATTGTGTTTTCTCTGCGTTGAGTTTCAGCTGGAATGCATCCGCCCAGGAGTGCATGATTTTGAGGCTTTGGTTGATCTCGTTGGTGATTTCGTTTAGGTCATGTATGAATGGGATGTAAATCGTGACATCGTATGCATATATGTAGGGATTAAGGTTTTGGTTTGCTAGAAGTTTGGCTAGAGATATCATCATTAGGTTGAAGAGAGTTGGTGATAGGGGGGATCCTTGGGGAATTCCACATTCAGGTGTCCATGGGGGAGATATATCCGCATTTGTTGTCACTTGGTAAGATCTTGTGGTCAGGAATCCTTTGAACCATTTGAGAACTGTTCCTCCTACTCCGAAGTATTCTAGTATATACAATAGTATTCCATGATTAACCATGTCGAAGGTGCTGGACATGTCGAATTGTAGGAGGAGAGTATGTTGTTACCAGTTGAATGAGTTCATTGCAGATACAAGTACTGTTTTGGTGCTGTGATTTGAGTGAAATCCTGATTGGGACTCGTGCAGAATTGAGTGTTTATTTAGGTAGTCAGAGAGTTGTTTCGTCACAATGCCTTCCATGAGTTTGGTTATAAGCAGAATAGATGCTACTGGGCGATAGTTGGTTAGGTCCATTGTGCTTTTTTTAGCATTTTTTGGCAGCGCAGTAAGATGTTTCCTTTCTCCGTGGGAAAGAGACCATTTTGAAGCCTGTGGTTTACATGATTCGTGAGGTCTTTTTTGAATTGTTTGGGGGCGGATCTTATTAGACTAGTGGGGCAGATGTCTAGTTTGCATTGTGACTTGGCGTATTTTCCAAGCCAATGTGAGGTTTCATCTGGTGATATAGTGTCAAAGTTATTCCATAACTGATCTGCTGGGCTTTCCCCAGGTTTTGGATCTAGACATTCAAGGATGCTTGTGTACTCAGTAGTGTTGGTAGGTATCATGAGTCGAAGTTTTATAATTTTTTTATTGAAGTAGTTCGCAAGATTGGTGGCGGATGGGGTATCTATGTTGTTAGAGGTAACTGCTGTAGTATTTAGGAGTTTGTATACGAGTGAGAAGAGTTTGTGTGTGTCCTTGTAGTTTGGTCCTATTTTGGTTTTGTAGTACGTTCTTTTAGTTTGTCTGATAGTGTATGTGTATTTTCTTTGTAGCGTGCTGAAAAATGGCCTGTGGTATTGTAGACGCGTGTTTTGGGCACACGAAGAATCTTTTTTCAGCGCACCTGTAAAAAATGCCTTTTTTAAAACTTTTGCCAAAAATGGACATGCCGCAAAATGAAAATTGCTGCGTGTCCATTTTGGGTCTAAGACCTTACCACCAGCCATTGACCTAGCGGTAAAGTCTCATGCTGTAACAGGACAATAATGACCTTTGTGCGTCAAATGCCACCTGGTGCACTTCCAAAAATAAAAAACATTTTCAGATGCGCATATCAGATGCGTGCCAAAAATGAAATTACAGCAATAGCTATGCGGTAGCCGGGCGGTAACTCCATTTTGGTGCACGTTGGGCATGCATAGATGCTTACGCAGCTTAGTAAAAGGGCCCCATAATGAGGAAAGGCTGAAACAGCTTGGGCTTTTCAGCTTGGAGAAAAGATGGCTGAGGGGAGAAATGACAGAGGTATATGAAATACTGAGTGGAGTGGAACAGGTAGACGTGAATCACTTGTTTACTCTTTCCAAAAATACTAGGACTAGGGGGCACGCAATGAAGCTACAAAGCAGTACATTTAAAACAAATCAGAGAAAATATTTCTTTACTCAGCGTGTAATTAAACTCTGAAATTCGTTGCCAGAGAATGTAGCAAAAGCAGTTAGCTTAGCGGGGTTTAAAAATGGTTTGGATGGCTTCCTAAAGAAAAAGTCCATAGACCATTATTAAAATAGACTTGGGGAAAATCCACTGCTTATTTCTAGGATAAGCAGCATAAAATGTATCATACTTTTTTGGGATCTTGCCAGGTTCTTGTGACCTGGATTGGCCACTGTTGGAAACAGGATGCTAGGCTTGATGGATCTTTGGTCTGTCCCAGTATGGCAATACTTAAGTACTTATTATGGTATGGCCCCTGGTTTGTTGGGTGACCAAAAGTGCCTGTAGAAGAAAACTTGCAGCTAGAATATGCAGCAAGTCTTTGGGACAACTGTGATGTAATTAAAACTGAACTGCCCAAAGACTACTCCCCTTCTTGCTGCCTGCAAGAAGGGGAGCTTATGGGTTCAATTTAAGGAAGGACCAATCAACAAAGACTTTACATATATGCCATTTTAAAATCATCAAAACACGATTACTGAGAAAAAAAAAAATGAAATAATCTTAATATATCCTTACACTGCAGTGGAAAGAAAGTTTACTTGCAATCTGAACACAAGAAACAAGTCTGAGCAAAAAAATCTCACGGCAACGGATTTTGAAAGAGGCCCAGTTGTCTGTCAGAGCTTTATCATTATCCTTCTGTGCCATTACAGCAGAACTATAGACATCTTCAATATGTTTTATCATAAACCTGAAAAAGAATAACAAGTTAATCCTTATAATTGCTAAATCAATCAGATATATTTCTATTTTAGAGCCTGATGTACTATAGGGTTTTTCCCATTTTCTACCTACAAAAGAAAAATATTCACTGGTCCATATTTAGCAGGTGGTGATCAGTGTTTTTTGAAGCACCGACTGAGGCCCGTTAAATTAGCTCTGGATATTCAATGCCGGCCCATGAATTTGACAAATAATAAACTGTGCAAAGATTGAACAAATCACAAAATGCTATAAACTCTCTGATACAAAATACAAATAACACTAAGAACTCCCAAAGGGTTGAACCACTTCTAATCACTTATTCCATTCAATAAAGATGTGTGTGTGTGTATGTATATATATATATATATATATATATATATATATATATATATATATATATCTCAAACATATAAACGGCAAGTGACTGTACTCACTTGCAAATGTGCAGTTCAGACTTCCCTCTCTGTCCCGCCCTCACGTCAAGATGTCATGACATCAGAGGGCGGAACAGAGAGGGAAATGGAGTCGAATTGTCGGACGCTGCCACCGCTGCCCTGAAAGAAACATCGCGTGAAACAACCTCCACCCTCCCCCCCATTCCCGCTCCCGCCCCCTCCTTATCGGGCCCCCTGCACTGACCTGACAGCACCTCTCACCTCCATGTGGAAGCGCTGCAGGCAGCAGCAGAGCGATCTGCTGCTGCCTGTAGCGCTTTCACACCGAGGTGGGAGGGCAGGTGGGAGAGGCCATGGTTGCTGGACTTGGGGTGAGAGCAGGGCACAGAGGAGGGTTGCTGTGGAGGGGGGAGGCCAAGGGAAAGAGGAGGGTCGCTGGATATGGGGGGGAGGATCGGTGGACGGGGTGAGGCCAGGGGAGAGAGGAGGGCTGCAATACTCGCCCGTTTTTACGGGCTTAACGGCTAGTATATATATATATGGAGAGAGAGAGAGGATTTTCACTAACTTGTTCAATGGCATGTCAACAAATCTGATCAAAACTGTGACCTTTGTCCAAAAAATGTTGAACCATAGGTGCAGTAACAGTACTTGTGTGGAATCTACTACAATGTTCCACCAATCTAGTCTTGATTTTTCTTGTAGTACATCCAACATAAAATTTACATCATGGACAAAAAAATAATGTATACAACAAACACTAAATCGCATGTAGTGTGTGTCTTTAAGCAATATCTTTTGTTAGTGAACAGATGTGTCCGTTCTTCCCATAATATCTTGCTGATTATATTCTTTGTTCGTGTTCATTATGTGATTTTTAATATTAGCCCCCCCCCCCCCCCCCCACTAGAATAAGCTATAAATGGTCCAGGGGAAAATATCAGATGAAACTGTAAAACATACCAGTGGATATATAGAACGCATGACACTTTAGATGACAAAGTAGAAAAATTCAATACACAAATATGTTTATCTGTAGTTTCTTTCTGACTAGGCTGTAATAACAATTCATGATTGGCATAAATACCTCTATGATAAGCTTTTTTTGATGACACCCACTGGACATCCTCTTTCCCTATAAGAATCTTTAGTGGAACATAGACGGCGGATGCGGAGAAATTGACTGATGGGCAAAGAATCTTTTAATGTTGGGGGGTGACAACTAGAATAATGCAAATAATTATTCCAGTCTGTTTGTTTAGAATAAACTGTAATCATCAACCTTTTATTCTCTTTAGGGAGGCAGGCAGCAACAGAGGGACTCCAGGAGGAGGGGGGAATGAGTAAGGCAGGGAAAGGGCGAACTATATGCCTTTAAAGTGGGCACCACCAGCCACAACACCCCTGCTCAACTGGCAAAGCACAGGAGCCACCCCAGGCAGAAATCGAGGAGCTGATCAAGCTACGTCCACACCTGCTGGGAGATAGAGAAATACTGAAGGCAGATGGGGCTAGCCGTCCAAGGGTCACTGTGGTTCTTCAGTGTTCTCTATCTCCACCTGCTGGTATGCGGATACAACCCATCAGTTAATGGATTCATCTACTGTTGATGACAAGGATAACAGGTGACCATAATATGATCAGTTTTGACATCAACCTTGAAGTAACTGTACACAGAAAGTCAAATACGTTAGCGTTTAACTTTAAAAAAGGAGACTATGATAAAATGAGAAGAACGGTAAAAACTGTACAACAGGCGTGGACGCTGTTCAAAAATACCATCCTGGAGGCCCAGGCCATACATATTCCACGAATTAGAAAAGAAAGACGGAAGTCCAAAAGACACCCGGCCTGGTTGAAAAGTGAGGTGAAGGAAGCTATTAGGGCTAAAAGAAACGCCTTCAGAAAATGGAAGAAGGAACCGTCTGAAAATAACAAGAAACAGCATAAGGAGTGTCAAAGCAAATGCAAGGCACAGATTAAGAAGGCCAAGAGGGAGTATGAAAAAAAGATAGCATTAGAGGCAAAAAACATAGTAAAAATTTTTTTCGGTATATTAAAAGCAGGAAGCCGGCAAAAGAATCGGTTGGGCCGCTGGATGACCGAGGGGTAAAAGGGGCGATCAAGGAAGACAAAGACATAGCGGAGAGACTGAATGAATTCTTTGCTTCGTTCTTCACCGAGGAAGATTTGGGTGGGATACCGGTGTCGGAAACGGTATTTCAAGCGGACGAGTCGGAGAAACTTACTGACTTCACGGTAAACCTGGAGGACGTAATGGGGCAGTTCGGCAAACTGAAGAGTAGCAAATCTCCTGGACCGGATGGTATTCATCCTAGAGTACTGATAGAACTGAAAAATGAGCTTGCGGAGCTACTGCTAGTGATATGCAACTTATCCTTAAAATCGAGCGTGGTACCGGAAGATTGGAGGGTGGCCAATGTAACGCCCATTTTTAAAAAAGGCTCCAGGGGAGATCCAGGAAATTATAGACCGGTGAGTCTGACGTCGGTGCCGGGGAAAATGGTAGAGGCTATTATCAAAAACAAAATTACAGAGCACATCCGAGGACATGGATTACTGAGACCAAGTCAGCATGGCTTTTGTGTGGGGAAATCTTGCCTGACCAATTTACTTCAATTCTTTGAAGGAGTGAACAAACATGTGGACAAAGGGGAGTCGGTTGATATTGTGTATCTGGATTTTCAAAAGGTGTTTGACAAGATACCTCATGAAAGGCTACAGAGGAAATTGGAGGGTCATGGGATAGGAGGAAATGTCCTATTGTGGATTAAAAACTGGTTGAAGGATAGGAAACAGAGAGTGGGGTTAAATGGGCAGTATTCACAATGGAGAAGGGTAGTTAGTGGGGCTCCTCAGGGGTCCGTGCTAGGACCGCTGCTTTTTAATATATTTATAAATGATTTAGAGATGGGAGTAACTAGCGAGGTAATTAAATTTGCTGATGACACAAACTTATTCAAAGTCGTTAAATCGCGACAGGATTGTGAAATATTACAAGAGGACCTTACGAGACTGGGAGACTGGGCGGCTAAATGGCAGATGATGTTTAATGTGAGCAAGTGCAAGGTGATGCATGTGGGAAAAAAGAACCCGAATTATAGCTACGTCATGCAAGGTTCCACGTTAGGAGTTACGGACCAAGAAAGGGATCTGGGTGTCGTCGTCGATAACACACTGAAACCTTCTGCTCAGTGTGCTGCTGCGGCTAAGAAAGCGAATAGAATGTTGGGTATTATCAGGAAAGGTATGGAAAACAGGTGTGAGGATGTTATAATGCCGTTGTATCGCTCCATGGTGCGACCGCACCTTGAGTATTGTGTTCAATTCTGGTCGCCGCATCTCAAGAAAGATATAGTAGAATTGGAAAAGGTGCAGCGAAGGGCGACTAAAATGATAGGGGGATGGGACGACTTCCCTATGAAGAAAGACTAAGGAGGCTAGGGCTATACAGCTTGGAGAAGAGACGGCTGAGGGGAGACATGATAGAGGTATATAAAATAATGAGTGGAGTGGAACAGGTGGATGTGAAGCGTCTGTTCACGCTTTCCAAAAATACTAGGACTAGGGGGCATGCGATGAAACTACAGTGTAGTAAATTTAAAACAAATCGGAGAAAAGTTTTCTTCACCCAATGTGTAATTAAACTCTGGAATTCGTTGCCGGAGAAAGTGGTGAAGGCGGTTAGCTTAGCAGAGTTTAAAAAGGGGTTGGATGGTTTCCTAAAGGACAAGTCCATAAACCGCTACTAAACGGACTTGGAAAAATCCAAAATTCCAGGAATAACATGTATAGAATGTTTGTACGTTTGGGAAGCTTGCCAGGTGCCCTTGGCCTGGATTGGCCGCTGTCGTGGACAGGATGCTGGGCTCGATGGACCCTTGGTCTTTTCCCAGTATGGCATTACTTATGTACTTCTGATATTTAGTATAAAACTGTAAATATAGTGAACTGATGAAGATCTGCAGTGACTGACTCCCAATTTGGGTCTCACATCACTGGGCATGAAATTGCATTTCTGATGGTCCTTACCTGCATTAAATGTATGTAGAAGCTATAGTGGACGTATATTTGTGAGTTTCAAGTTTATTATGCCTTTAAAAGAAATCAGTGGCTAATAAAAATATTATAGCAGAAAACAACTCAGAGACATCCAGGTTGGGACGTCTCAAGTTTTCACTATTATTTTAGAACACAATCTGATGACAGAAGCTGTTCTAAAATACAGGAAAAATGGACATTTACGTGCAGAGTGCAGGCGGTATAAACATCCATTTTAGAAAAAAAAAAGTTGAAAATGTCCATGAATTGAAAACCAACATATAAAGGTGTTTGTGCCAGCACAAATGTTTATGCCATTTTACAAATATGTATTTTCCCAGCACTACCACAGACTGGAATCCCTTGCCACTTTGGCTTTTGGGAGGAGACAAAACCACTGCTGGATTAAGGGGGCATCCTCCGAAATCCCTCCAGTGGCGTGCTGCTCAACAGGCGCAGTTTGCCAAAACCTAAACATGCTTGGTAGTAGGTATAACTCATGAGGACAATCTTTTATAACACAGACATATTATCCTCTTCTGAAATGGGAATAAACATCTATTAACTTGTCATGAACTTGTCCTGCCCAAAACACACCCAGACCATGCCCTCTTGCCATTTGTATGCACTTAGGTTTTTGATGTGTATATCCCGGCTTTGTAACATAAACATTAAATTGCCAATTTATGCACGTTTCTAATGCGATTAGCCATTCTAAAATTACCAGTTTAGCGTGTACATGTGGGTAGAGCATGGGAGGGCCACAGACATGTTTCGACTTACACATGTAACTTATAGAATACTAGTAAAAAAGGCCCGTTTCTTAACGCAATGAAACGGGCGCTAGCAATGTAATGAGTTCCTGCCATTAATGTTTCCATGGTTGTATTCTGAATATAATTGTTGTTTACATGTGTAAGATTTCTTTATATACAATATTTTTTGTGTAAACTGTGTTACAATGTGGTAAAAGTTTTCCTTGTTCAGGCCCTTCAATCAGTTTAATAATCACATCAGAAGAGCTCCTTACTCGTGAGAATGCAACATACAGTTGCCCATGTGAGAGAGTGACAGTGTGTTTTACAGACAATGTAAGAGAGAGATACAGTGTGTGTGTGTGTGTGTGTGTGTGTCAAAGTGATTAAATGTTTGTCTTCCCTTCCGTTCTGTGCCCTTCCTTCCACTGATGTTCGTACCTCCCTGTATATGATTGTTTGTTAACAGATTCAATCCACTCCGCTTCCCTCCTCCAAGTTCTGTTCTGTCCGATTGGTTCTTTGTTCCTGTGACGTCGTGTTTGTTTGTTTGGCAACTATGCAGCATTCTGTTTCCTCAATGTGAGGGTGGGGACAGTGAGAGCCAATGAAACGCTGAACTACAGACTTACGAACCCTACAGTGCCAGTTTCAGAATGTTGGAGGTGCTTTTTATTATATAGGATAAAGGGGCCCTTTTAACACCTGGTGGTAGGGTTACCGCCGGGTTTGCACATAACAAATCGGCCCTACCACTGGGCTTGCCCAGGAGCCTGGCAGTAGTTCCAGGCCTGCCACACGCCATTTCTAGCACTAGAAAGTATTTTCTATTTTCTAGCACTGGTGGGCGGAGAGCAGGTGTGCCTGGCGGTAATTGGGCTCCAGCAGTAAATGGCTGCACAGCAATTTTTTAATTACCACATGGCCATTTACTGCCCCTTAAAAAAATACTTTTACCCATGGCAGTAAAATGTGGTCTTGACATGCAGCGATTCCAAGCACCGAAGCCACCTTTTACCACTGTTTGGTAAAAGAGTCCCTATTTTATGTGTGTCTCATTGTGCACTTAGACACACCCATTCATTGTCAGACCTAGTATAAATGGTTACAATACTAGTATTCTATAATGGGAAATTGACACACAAATGCTGAATTGGTACTCAGCATCTGCACGCCTATCTGGAGACACCAATTTATAGAATTACCCCCAATATGAGTAGAAACATATCCAAATCTTTATTAGCAGACCTCAGGATGTTACCTCTCTAATATTTCTACAGCTTGATATCTTGCAGAGTTGTCTAAATGCCATTGCTCGGACAAGAGAAATACAAATTCTGTGGAAAAAAAACAAAGCAATCAACTTTGTCCTAATCAGTGCAGCAACTAGTCATTCACATTTTTTTCATTAGTCTTATTTTTTTCTTATAAAAACAAATAATACAGAATAATAAGAACAACCGATACTGGGAAGCTGTGGAAGATCGGGGCTTATGACTGCTAGCTCAGTCTAGGTCTGGTTTTGTTACATGCATGGACTTGAGATATGCACCATGGAAGTTAGGAGCTTTGCCTCATAGAATAGCACACATCCAGATGCGCACGCATATTTTGTAATGAGTGCCGATTAATATTAATAATTGGTTGCTAGCACCCTATTATTGATGGTCCAGAGCTCAATATCCAATTTATTTGCACGTGCATCTCAGAAGTGTGCCATATAAAGAATCAAGGGGAATATTCTTATTGTGAATTAACCTACAATAACCAATAAACACCATCAATTTTATCACAATAATTAGTCTTTGTTTTCCACATGCCGAAAAGTTCTACAACCTGGTTAAGTACTTTACTTTCATTTACTCCAGTGGTAAAAAATTAGGCATTCTGGTCAAATTGTATATCTCTCAATGAACTCAAAAGTGAACTCTTCTAGCTTGGAAATATTTTTTAGTCTGCCTGCATGCACTTCATATTTGAGATCTCCCCACAGATTTGTGGAAGCCAATCCAAAACATTATGCAGTCAATTTGATGATTTTGATATGCAAAGAGCTCTCTTTGAAATGAATACGGTTGCTCCTGCTGGACTTAACCAAGAGATTGATCTGTCCGTCTTCCTATAAGGTCCTTTTCAAAGACGTTAGTTTTTCAATCCCATTTTTTTTATCTTTGATTATTTTGTCCCCTGTTTTTGTACATTTATGTAATTCTTAAACAGTGTTAATTTCATTGTGAATAGACATTTTGCTAATTTATTTCTAGATACGTTATAGAATATTGTGTTAAAATTTTTTTAATATCCATTTCATTTAAACATTTTTATTTATTTTTAATAAGTAATAGTAGGCAATATTTATTTTGGAATTTGATAATCATGCATAAAAATATACACATATATTTATTAAGAGTAGTCCATTCTGACAATATTTCATCATTCATTTTTTATACACACAAAATTTTTAATTACATATGTACAATTCTTAATACATATGTATATTTTCTGATCAATTACTATATTAAAAATTAGTATTTAAAAATTGAATTATTTTCATAAATTATTTATCATTCATTAAAATTAGTAATAATTTTTAATAATACAATATAACTCACTTATTATTATTATTTTTTCTGTTTGTATTTTTTTACATTCAGTTTTTGAAGACATAATTTAATTTATTTTGCTTATACATTGTATTAAGGCATTCTCCCATCTTAAGTAGAGAGGTGTGGTAGCCGTGTTGGTCCACTCTTAAAGGTTATCAATAGAAATCAAACAAAATAAAACATGGAAAAGAAAATAAGATGATACCTTTTTTATTGGACATAACTTAATACATTTCTTGATTAGCTTTCGAAGGTTGCCCTTCTTCGTCAGATCGGAAATAAGCAAATGTGTTAGCAGATAATATATAAGAGAAACATCAAACCATTACTTTGACAGTCTGCAGGGCCGTGTCAAAGGTCTCTGGCGCCCCCCCCCCCCCCCCCCCCCCAGAAATTTCCTTGCCTTGTTTTTCTTGCCTGCCTCTTTGCCTTTCTGTTCCATCAGCGCTGATTTTCCTTTCCTGTGCCCTCCTTCCTCCTGATTCTAGCTTGTTCTCTTCCCCCCCCCCCCCCCCCACAGAAATTTCCTTGCCTTTGTTCCTTTCTTCCCAGCTGGTTCACTCCCAGTTCCCCCAACCTGCAGGGCCAAATCATCATTCAAATGCACTTTCTTTATCCCCATGAGTAGGCCTGCCCAGGGCCATTACAGTAATCATAGTAACATAGTAGATAATGGCAGAAAAAGATCTGCACGGTCCATCCAGTCTGCCCAACAAGATAAACTCATATGTGCTACTTTTTGTGTATACCCTACTTTGATTTGTACCTGTCCTCTTCAGGGCACAGACCGTATGTCTGCCCAGCACTATCCCTACCTCCCAACCACCAGCCCCGCCTCCCAACCACCGGCTCTGGCACAGACCGTATAAGTCTGCCCAGCACTATCCCCGCCTCCCAACCACCAGCCCCGCCTCCCACCACCGGCTCTGCCACCCAATCTCAACTAAGGAGAAACAGATCTGTGCTCAGTCCAGTGGAGTGAGTCCACAAGTATTCTGCGGTGGGCAACCCTCAGGGACACAGATCATACAGACTGCCTCTTTAATCCATTTGGATATGGTTGTCTTTGTGGCTACTTCTCCTTTGTGCCATCTACTGCCCACCACAAAAGTATTTCAACAAATTAGTTGAACAACTTCTGGAATAAATTAGTCACCTTCAATTAATGAAGTAGAATCCTGCAGACAACCAACAAGGATAACTCTGTATTTGTTTATTTTTCCACACTTACATACATCTATTTTGAAACAAGCTACCTTGGCATTCCAAATTTCCTGACTGAAGGCAGAGAAACAGATAGTTTCCCCTCCTTTCCATGTTAACCTACCTTTGGCAAAGGAAGAAAAAAAAAAAAGTACAGGACCACTCATGGTAACCAGATTCTCCAAAAATATCACGTATTCCTACAGGACAAAGCCTGTAGTTCAGAGAGACAATATGAAAAACAGATGACCACCAGAAAAATGTCCTTAAGTGAATGCCTGTTTCAAGAGTTTGAAAGGAGCCACCCAAGGCCTAAAGTACAAGATTAAAGTCCCACTAGGTCACCACCAGACAGAAAGGAGAATGAATATATTCAATGACTAATGAACACTACATTATTCAGATTGTCAAAAGAAGAAGGCGATGTCTTACCAATGTCAGCAAAAAAACAAATTAATTGCGGATCTGGATCCAATCCAAGCAGCAGCAGCTCTCCTCAGTCCTCTCTGCCCTCCTCTCAGCACTCTCGAAATAAGTCGCCGACGATGGCGGTCGGAGACTCGGAGTGCGCCTGCCTGGCAAGCAATGTGCTCCTGCTCTGCATCCACGATGAGCGAGGCTCCAATCCAAGGCGCATGCGCGTGCGCTGTGCAAGGGACGGGAAGGCAGCAGAAGCAGAGAAGCGCATGCGCATTGGCACCGACGCGCCAACATGACTTATTTTTTAATTTTTAATACTACACTCACTCGGCTGGCGGCGGCGCCCTTGATTGGCAGGCGCCCCCCTGCCGTGGTTACCCCGCTTACCGGGTTGGCACGGCCATGAGAGTCTGACAGAGTGGGAGGGTGAAAATAGCCGGTGCCAGTCAAGCCCCCACCCCTTTGGGCCAATACGTTACAAGACCAGATCACTGCACCAGTGATTTCACAGTACGAACACTGAAAGGTAATTTTAAAACAATACAGAAAAGTAAGACCTTTGAAATAAGAATGATTGAATATTTTGACACCCAACAAACAGGACTTAATAAGGATCTGGGTTTTCTAACCCATTATAAACCATGAAGCTGTATTTCTTTGTTTATTTCTCTGTTTATTACCCTCCTGTCACCTACCAACACCCATCCTGTTAGAATATCAATGAAATGCTTTGATGTCCCCATGCATACCCCCACCCTCCCACTCTGTCAGACTGTCAAAGTAATGCTTTGATGTTTCTCTTATATATACTAACACATTTGCTTATTTCCGATCTAAGGAAGAAGGGCAATCTTCGAAAGCTAATCAAGAAATGTATTAAGTTATGTCCAATAAAAAAGGTATCATCTTATTTTCTTTTCCATGTTTTATTTTGTTTGATTTCCATTGATAACTATTAAGGCATTGAATTGATTATATAGATGCAGTTTAATATCTACTTTCTATTATTATTTATAATTTTCATTTTATGACTAATGTTGTAATTCAACAGGCATTTATTTTAATTTTATTATATTATTGGGATTATATTCGTTTATACAAAGGTAATAGGGCATAATTTGTTAAAGATAGATATATTCAAATTGTAGTTTACGTGATTGCACAATAGACGTCCTACGTTAAAATGACATCATTAGGTAGTTCACATTTAAATTGTAGCTCTTGCATCCTTATTCATTTATGCTGCTGCTGTGTGAGCTTTGCACTACATTTCATTTGGAGGTAAGCACCATTCACTGTCGATGACTGGATACAACATTGAGATTACAATTTTTTATATTTTTCTATTTATTTTTTTGATGCTATTTAATAGTAGTTTCTACCGCTCTGTGCCTAAGATATATTTTTTAAAAAGTTTATTCTCAATCGCGCTATTAGATAGCTTTTCCATACATTGACGGTAACAGCGTAGTATTTTCTAGCGCTTCACATTTTTGTTTTTATTTGAAATGCTAAAGGTTCGTTTTGTGTCAATCTTGATTAATTAGTCAAATGTGTCTTAACCTTTTACAACTAATGGTTATACGGTAGTCAATTTTTAAAAATTTTTTAAATATTTGGTTAGGCATCATAATAATAATAGCATCCTTTAATGTCCCATATAATATCCGTATGTAATAATGTCAAAGGTTAATCTTAATCATCATTTTTAAAACTGACTGTGATAGCGCTATTAGATCACAGCGATTCTTGACTTTTTTACTTTTTTGATGCCAATAGTAGCTTCTATCGCTTCGTGTCAAAAATTTATTTTTAATAGCACTATTACATAATTTTTCTTTTAACGGACGGTGATAGCACATTTTCTTGCGCTCTACACTTCATTTTTATTCAAAATTTAAGGTTTGTTTTGTGTCGATCTTGTTTATTTAGTTAAATGCGTTTTTCAATTTTTGACAACCAATGGTTTTATGGCAGTCATTTTTTTACCTGATGCAATTCCATTTGTGTCCCAAATATATTTTTTAAAGATTTTTTTCAAATACACAGTTAGGCATTATAATAATAAGCATATCTTTTAATGTCCTATATAATATTTACGTTCAACAATGCCAATGGTTCGTTTCACTTAAGATTCATATTGCTTATCGACATGTGTTTAGCATCGCTTTGCTATTCTGTATTGTTATCGCCCAAATACAGGACTGAGTTTATAGCCTTTTTGGTAAGTCAATAGTTTTTTGTCCCATTTTCTTTCAAATATTATATCAAACGCCATTATACTTGGCTTTATTTTGTTGCCTTTGAATTCACGACAACAATTTGCACCGCTTCTAATTATGCACGTTTCATGTTAATCATAATTACACTTTGACAATCAACGGCAATTTTTATTCTCAGTATGGTATAATATTAATTCAATTGTTGGCTTTAATTGCCAATTTTGATTTTCATTATTGCACAATATTGATTCAAAAGCTGGTTTTAATTGTTGATGGTGATGTTCTAAAAATTTATTGTTCGTTTTACGTCAATCATAATTATACCTTGACAATTGCATAAAATGTTTTTGATTTCCATAATTGTACAATATTAATTTAAATGTTGGTTTTAACTGTCATTTAAGAAGCTTTTTGGTAGATTATTTCACAAAAGTTGTTCATTGCATTATAATTTGCTGTTTTATTAGGATTTGGTTATAATATTCTCTTTGAATTGATGATAAACAAACTGCAGTTCTGACTACTTTATATTATATATTTTGCCTTTATCACATATTTATACTGTGTTTGATATATGATAAATTTCACCTGTATCTGATATAGTTAATAACAATTTAGTAATAATTGTATTAGTATCAAATATTTTCTGAAATACTTGTTTTAACTGTTGATATTTAATGTTTTAATCTAAGTATTTCTTTCACAAAAATACATTTAATTTCATTTTTTAAATTGAAATTTCACTAGTGGTTTATAGCAAGATTTAATTAGAAGTTTTTTTTAACTAACATTTATTATGTTGAAATTATATATATGTTTTATCAAAAATCACAAATGTATTAGATCTATCTGTGTTTAGCATGTTGCGTATTTACTATTTGTTTTGTTGGCAATGTTGTTCGAATTACATTTATTGTGGTGTTAATACCATTGTTTTAATGTGATATCATTTTTTATATATATAATATAAAAAAAAGGAATATATCACACAGAATTTTGGATAGCATCAGCCTTTTGAAATTGGTCTATTGAATCCTCCTTTGTCATTGGTGTGGTGAGTTATTTTCTTATTATCCCTGTTTTTCATTTTCTATTTTTTTATTATATTTTTAATACATATATAGATATATTTTTATGTGTGTATATATTTTTGGTTGACACACATTCTCTTTTTGATCTAAGTTTATCTGCATGTGTGTTCTTACCATTAAATGAAATATATTTTCTCATATATGAAAATTTTTTTTTAAACAAACATAATTTACATATGCTTTATTTCCTTGTTAATGAGTGGGTATAAGTTTGAAATACACAATATTTTAATTTATGTATGTATCTACATTTGTATTCTTGGTTCCTATCTAAGTGTTTTTATTTATATATACTTTTTGATTGTTTATTGTTATATGTTTTATGCAGACCCCTGACGCAGGTGCGGTGGCACCGAAACACGGCCCGTGTCAGGTCTTTCTTCAATCAAAATTCACTATTAAAGGATTTTTTAAATGAAAAAATTGTGTTTCCTTTTGTTTTTAAAGGCCCTTTGTGCTGTTTTTTTGTGCTTGGTCTTTTTTTGTACTTGGTTCCCTCTCTTTGTTAACGTTATAAATTGTACAGTCAGTCAGGGTACAATAGTCAAATGGGGGAGTGTAGTAGCAAGTAGGTCTATGCAGAAATGAAATGAGATGGTCACGTAGAAGTTACTTAAATAACAGGGATGTGTAAAATACTTGGCACATAGTATAGCTCTATCATACAGGTACAAACTGGTTTTGGCCAGAATTTATTTTCCTCAAAATTGTGTGAAGACGTGAGAGGACAGGCATTGACCTCATCAAGATAACCCTTGAATGACCTTTTGCAAGCTAGGCATGTCTGGCCTATATCATTTTATGCATCTTCTGCCAAAATAGATAGTGCTAGAGAGCATCACTCATTGGTGAGAGGCAGTTAGCATGATTAGCAAATGTTATGTTACTAATCAGTATTACATGTAGGCACTAACAAGCCATGTATGTATTATCCTGGGCTGTACTTATGGAAATCACAGTACTGTAACACAAAATAAGATATAGCACAAAGTTTGTAGTTCAGACAGAGAATCTGGCTACTGAATCCCTATCTCTCAGCACTGATACAATAAACACTTTCTTATAATGCTATGAGAACTGGTCATTTTATTCTTTACCAGTATTGGTGTATGGGAATCTGGAGACCTTGAATTGGATTATTTCAAGTTGCTCAGAGGGAAAAGTTTCTTTCCTGATCATTTTCTTTCCTGTAATCAAACCAGACCAGTCCAGACCAATGGGTTATGTCCATCCACCAGCGGAAGGATACAGAGAAAATAGTTCCAAGTACTTCACCTCTCAAGTGTATTGTGCAGCCTGGAATACTCAGTATTTCGAATAGCCAAGCAATGGTGCTCTCAACTGCTACAAACAAGAAAACAGGAAAACAAAGCTTACTGGAACTCCAATAACTATCAAGTGGAAGACATTCCAGGCTCTTAAGCAACCAGGGGCAGCAAAACCACCCATCAAAGATGAAGGAGGGGCACTACTCAGTCTTTCTGTGTGTCATGCAGACATACTCCCAAAGTAGGAGAAACGGCTCATCGTTGAAGGATAATCGAAAGCCGTGTAGAGCTGGCATCACAAAGTGGCATGGAGAGTAAGGATGAATCCTGTCCTCCTGAGATGGTCTCCGCTTTCAGCAGTCGAAAATGGACCCAAGCACTGACACAGAGTCAAAACCTAGAAGTAATCAGGAAGCAAAGCAAGAAAACAGACAGGGTGGGCGTCTAGACTGGTCTGGTATGATTAAAGGAAAGAAAATTGTCAGGTAAGAAACATAATTTTTCCTTCCTGGTCATCAATACCAGACCAGTTTAGACCAATGGAATGTAGCAAAGAAGTCATAGCATTAGGGCGGGAAAGGAACATTATGAACAGGAGAACAATGATGCCTCAAGAGGACCATGGAAACGTCTACGAAGATGTTGAGCAGCATCCTAAGAGGACCTGCCCCAGGCGAAAACACTCAGAGGCCCCCGAACCACGGGTAGAAAACAGAGCCCTCATAATAAGAGAGAGGTAGAAGTACCTGGAAGAAAGCCAGTTCCCAGAAGAGCTCGAGGAAGAAATTTAAAAACTAGAAAAGGCCCACAACACGGAAGTGGACCCGCAACAAATGACTGAAGGAAAGCCAAGGAACCCGAGTACACCGTGACATGCCCTGCAGAAAGAAAAGGAATTGCACAGGCACCAACTACCTCACCATAGTAACATAGTAGATGACGGCAGAAAAAGACCTGCACGGTCCATCCAGTCTGCCCAACAAGACAAACTCATATGTGCTAGTTTTTGTGTATATCTTACCTTGATTTGTAACTGTCATTTTCAGGGCACAGACCGTACAAGTCTGCCCAGCACTATCCCCGCCTCCCACCACCGGCTCTGGTACAGACCTTATAAGTCTGCCCAGCACTATCCCCACCTCCCAATCTCAGCTGAGGATCCATTTCTTCTGAACAGGATTCCTTTATGTTTATCCCACGCATGTTTGAATTCCGTTACCGTTTTCCTCTCCACCACCTCCCGCGGGAGGGCATTCCAAGCATCCACCACTCTCTCCATGAAAAAATACTTCCTGACATTTTTCTTGAGTCTGCCCCCCTTCAATCTCATTTCATGTCCTCTCATTTTACTGCCTTCCCATCTCTGGAAAAGGTTCGTTTGTGGATTTATACCTTTAATTTGTACAGGGGCATTAACACCTCTTTTATTCTGCTGGTCACTCCCCTCTCTATACAGCTAGCCTAACCTTCTACTTACGGCCACCGCCTTGTCACACTGTTTCGTTGCCTTCAGATCCTCAGATACTATCACCCCAAGATCCCTCTCCCCGTCGGTACCTATCAGACTCTCACCATCTAACACATACGTCTCCCGTGGATTTCTACTCCCTAAGTGCATCACTTTGCATTTCTTCGTATTGAATTTTAATTGCCAAGCCTTAGATCAATCTTCTAGCTTTCGCAGATCCTTTTTCATGTTTTCTACGGGTGTCCACTCTGTTACAAATCTTAGTATCATCAGCAAAAAGGCAAACTTTACCTTCTAACCCTTCTGCAATGTCACTCACAAATATATTGAACAGAATTGGCCCCAGCACCAATCCCTGAGGCACTCCACTGGTCACCTTTCCCTCCTCCGAGCGAATTCCATTCACCACCACCCTCTGGCGTCTGTCCGTCAACCAGTTCCTTATCCAGTTCACCACTTCGGGTCCTATCTTCAGCCCGTCAAGTTTATTTAAGAGCCTCCTGTGGGGAACCGTGTCAAAAGCTTTGCTGAAATCTAGGTAGATTACGTCTATAGCACATCCCTGATTTAATTCTTCAGTCACCCAGACATCTCATTGAATTCTTTGATTCGTTTGGCACGATTTCCCTTTGGTAAAACCATGTTGTTTCGGATCTTGCAACTTATTTGCTTCCAGGAAATTCACTATCCTTTCCTTCAGCATCGCTTCCATTACTTTTCCAATAACCGAAGTGAGGCTTACCAGCCTGTAGTTTCCAGCTTCTTCTCTATCACCACTTTGTGAAGAGGGACCACATCCGCCATTCTCCAATCCCACGGAATCTCTCCCGTTTCCAATGATTTATTAAACAAATCTTTAAGAGGACCCGCCAGAACCTCTCTGAGCTCTTTTAATATCCTGGGGTGGATCCCGTCCAGTCCCACAGCTTTGTCCACCTTTAGCTTTTCAAGTTGTTTATATACACACTCTTCCGTGAACGGTGCTATATCTACTCCATTTTCATTTGCACTTTTGCCAGTCCATCGCGGTCCTTCTCCAGGATTTTCTTCTGTGAAAACAGAACAAAAGTATCTATTTAGCAAATTTGCTTTTTCTTCATCGCTATCTACATAGCGGTTCACAGAATCTTTCAGTCTCACAATTCCCTTTTTAGTCTTCCTCCTTTCACTAATATACCTGAAGAAATTTTTGTCACCCCTCCTTACATTTCTAGCCATTTGTTCTTCCGCTTTCGCCAGACGTATCTCTCTCTTGGCTTCTTTCAGTTTCCTCCTGTATTCCTCTCCGTGTTTGGCTTCTTGAGTTTTTCTGTATTTCTGGAACACCAACTCTTTAGCCTTTATTGTCTCAGCCACTTTCTTGGAGAACCATATCGGTTTCCCTTTTCTCTTGCTTTTATTTACTCTCCTTACATAAAGGTTTGTGGCCCTATTTATAGCTTCTTTCAGCCTGGACCATTGTCCTTCCATTTCTCGTTCGCCCTCCCAGCCCATCAGCTCCTTCCTCAGGTATTCCCCCATTTGACTAAAGTCAGCATGCTTGAAATCCAGGACTTTGAGTTTTGAGTGGCCGCCCTCCACTACAGCTGTCATATCAAACCAAATCGGACATTTGACACACTATCCCCATTTGTGAGCACCAGATCCAGCGTCGCTCCCTCCCTCATGGGTTCCGTCACCATTTGTCTGAGCAGAGCACTTTGAAAAGCATCCACAATCTCTCTACTTCTCTCCAATTCCGCAGTTGGAACCATCCAATCTACATCTGGCAGGTTGAAATCTCCCAGCAACAGCACCTCTCTCTTTTTTCCCAACTTTTGAATATCTGCGATCAGATCTTTATCTAATTCCTACAATTGTGTCAGGGGTCTGTAGACAACACCCACGTGGACAGAGGTTCTATCCTCTCTTTTTAAAGTGATCCATATCGCTTCTTCCTTTCCCCAGGTCCCTGTCATTTCAGTTGCTGTGATATCATTTCTCACATATAGAGCTACTCCACCACCTTTACGACCCTCTCTATCCTTCCTAAATAGATTATAGCCTGGTATGTACAAGAAGTAATGTACCATCCTCCAAGTTGATTGTGTGTCGATCTGCTGCCGAAGCCACAGAAAGGAAGCCTCAAGACAGAATCAAACGAAACTGAACCAAGAGTCCCCGAAGAAAAGAAACCAGGCTCTGATCCAGCGGCCGAAAGTCTGTGCCCTCAGGAGGAAAACGGAGATGCACTCCCCTCCGAGGCAGAGGCAGGGGTAAGATTCCATCAGGAAAGCCGAAACCAAACATCAAGACAGAGTGGAACTGCAGCCCCAATCGGAGAAGGAAAAAACCTGAACCTCTGTATTATGGGCAACTGCCCGCAGTAGAGGAGGAGGCCACCTGTCCAACACAGACAACACCTCAGATATCAAACACAGCCTGCCTGAGAACCAGAGATAGAAGTCTGTTGACTAACCAGAAACCAGGTCAGACATCACAGGCTAGGATGAAACCACAGCCTTTATACAGGGCCTACTCTCACTCCCCGTGGAGAGAAAAGGCAATGTCCCCACCTCCAGGAACAAGACACACCATCTGTAGCGAGAAAGAAACTCTCCACAAGAAGAAACAAGAGACAGTGGAAGGTGCAAACGCCAGAGATGGAGCAAGGGACCTCGTCCAGAGACGGATCAAGGCCGCCCCGGAGCAACAGACTGAGGCCTGCTGCCTAGAGACCTAGCTCATATTGACCAACAGAGAAGGAGCAAGGCCTGACCTCTAGGAATGTGGCAAGAGCCAACTTCGATGTATCAAGGCGCGACATCTAGAGATGGTGGAAGATGTGACTTTCTGAGAAGGAGCAAACCTCGACTGCAGGATATGGATCAAGACTCGATACCCAGAGACTGAGCCAGGCTCAACATGTAGAACTGGAGCCAGGCTCGACCTCCAGAGATGAAGTATCGATACCCATGGACGGATCAACCTCCAAAAGGGGAGCAAGACTCGACAGCCAGAGAAGTCGTAGGCTCGACCTTCCGAAATGGAATGAGGTTCGCCATCCAAAGATGAAGCGCAGCTTGACCTCCAGATGGAGCAAGGCTCAACAGCCCACGAATGAGCAAGTCAGGCAGAGTTCCTTTTCTCTTGGACTCTGCCTAACTTGCTATGCCCGGCACAAAGCCAAGGAACACCACCAAAATGCCGCAAAGAAGTGTGAAGAGTACGAGGACATGGAAATGGCCAGGGAAGGGGACAGAAGGGCTCCTTCAGGGTGGCCTGAGTCTGCCCGTAGGGGTGGTCGCCGTAGATTCCGGTCCCCAAGGGTCCAGCATGTTAGGGAAAGCAGTTGGTCACCTTCCTCAGAGGAAATAGTGAGAACCAAACACTACAATTCCCAGCAGCCCCTGAGGGAGACACAGAGTAGAGCAAGTAAGAATTATTCACACTACCAGTCCCAGAGGGCTAAGGGGAAGGAGGAGACTCTGAGTAAGTTCAATCAGGGGAATGAAGAGCAGCTGGGAGGGGGCAGAGTAGAAGGACCCATGGATTGGCAATCAGGGGACGGTGGAGAGAAAGAGAAAGAGGAGAACCTGGAAGGTGAACCCATAGATATCTCAGCTCTGGCCAAAGCAAAAGGTAGAGCGTTAAGAGGGCAGATGGCAGCCTGGCTCTCTGGCTTGATGCAGGGAGGCAAAAGGTGGCTGCATCAGAGGTGGGATTAAGGAACGGATGTTTCAACCTGGGTCAAGTGGGAGGTTGTCAGGAGTTGGTGCTGACAGTGAAAGGGTGGGACCCTTACATTCCCCTGGACCAATAACAGGTGGACAGGGGGAAAAAGGTTGAAGCGGAAAAGTGAACTGTTTAACTTGGGATTTGTATTGTGATAAAAATGAACTGTTTAAATTGGGTTTTGTGCCGTGATAAAAGTGAACTGTTTAAATTGGGGTTTGTGCTGCAACACTGACTCTCTCCATAATCAGGAAAGTTGAAGGAACCTGAGAGAAAAGGGGGGGGGGGAGGGAGAAGGGAGCGCACAGAGACTCTCCTTCCCTTCCGTAGGAAAGGGGAAGGGAGAGAGGGATTGTTTCAGAGGACATGGTGGTGGAATTCGGGACGCACTGAGGAGCCAAACCCACCTAGGAGCCTTAGTCCCAAGCAGGGGACAGCTAAGAGGAAAAACCTCCAGACTGTAAAAATGAAGAGGTTGAGTGAGATAGCCCTGACTGTGGATTACAAAATAGCTCTCCCTGTGGTCCGATGGATTGCAAAGGACCTTGTGGAATTCCAAACCACAGAATGCGGAGGGTAAAAAGAGAACTTCCAGGCTGTAAAAGTGCAGAGATCAAGTGGGGCCGGACACAGGCTGTGAGGGGGCCCTATCGCGCTCCTCCGTGGCTGGGAGCTTTATAGAAGGCACGCCCCACAGCTGAAAAAGTCAGGCCCGCCAGCCAGAGATGCGCAAAGACCGCCCAATTGAGGGTGAGCTACACTCAACCCACTGACGGAAGCCATGGCAAAGGAACAACAGCAAATATCTGCACGCCATACGGAGAGCAAAAAGCGCACCCCCAAAAATCCAGGAACACAAGAAACGCAAGTGGGCCGAAAGAAGGAATGCTCATCCAAAGATATGGAGCTGTGCCCGCCAACACAGAACTGCCCCAGCAGGGAGGGAGCCAGAACCCAGAGTGGGACCAGGAGGAAAGGCCACCACAAAAGAAGCCACTACACACACCTAGAAGCCAGAAAGAGAGAAGGAGAGAGAAACCCCCCACCTCAAGAAGCAGTACTCAGCCACAGACAGAGAAAAACAAGAGACCCTCAAAGAGCGTTCTGTTTCACCTAGGCCAGGGGTAGGCAATTCCACTCCTCGAGAGCCTCAGGTGGGTCAGGTTTTCAGGACATTCACAATGAATATGCAGAAGATAGATTTGCATGTACTGCCTCTTGGTATGCAAATCTATCTCATACATATTCATTTTGGATGTCCTGAAAACCTGACCTGCGTGGGGCTCTCGAGGACTGGAATTGCCTACCCCTGACCTAGGCCAAGAGAACACTTCCAACAGGAAACCCTGTACCGCATGTTGAATACCGAAAGGCCACCAAGCCAACAAGACTAGTCGATAGAGAATGCCAAGACATCGGGAAAGCCACAATGAAAGTCATGCGCACTCCAGTGCACAGAGGGGAGGAATTCAGCAAGATGCCGAGGAGTGGCTAGACCAGGAAAACACAGACATGAAGAAAAGACAAAACCCAAAGCTGTGCTACCTGAACCACGGCCCAGAAACCCCCAAAGAAGCTGCCTGCAAAAGGAGCCATAAGCTCAAGCCCAACAGGTGGAGTGCCCGGCCAGCAGAGGAGAAGACACCTCACCGGAATTTTCATGTGAGACCCCACAGCCACAGGCCGAGATGAACTCCCCAGAGGCGCACACCTGTAGTGAGAGATTGGCACAGAACCGACGCTGGTGCTCAATCTACCCAGCGAAAAGAATACCAGATCTCCCCTGTATAGCACCAGATAAGTCTCAGAGATATCGCAAAACAAAAGCCAAGGCAGAAAAACCTCCAGCCGACAGATGCACCCTTCAGAAAACACCAGAAAGCCAGGACTCCTGGAAAACACGGTTAGGCCCAGAGAAGAATCCCACCAAAACTGAAGACGGGGCCTGCACAAAAAAGAAAACTCAAACCAGACCTAGAGGCCCAAAGGAATCCAATGCCTGATGCCAGACACCGAGGAACAGAAGAACAGTGGGGAGCAGTGACATAGCCTCCTATCAGAATCACATCCAGGGAAAGGAATGCCCCCAGCACGACTCAGACGGGAACATTGAAAAGAGTGCAGGGAGAAGTGTGCCCAGCCAAAAAAAGGCACAAGCCAATGAGTTCGCTGCCCCAAACAGCGCTACTGGCAGAGAGAGAGCAGCGGGACCACAGCACAGGAGGCACAAGTCTGCCACCGACTTACCTAAAGCCCACCAAAAGCCAGCAAGCACCAAAAAGGAGCTGCACATCCATCTACCATATGCTAGGAGACAGAGAAAATAATGAGTGGCATGATACACTTAAGAGGCAAAGTACTTGGAACTATTTTCTCTGTCTCCTTTCACTGGTGGATGGACATAACCCACTGATCCAGACTGGTCTGGTATGGATGACAAGGAAACATGGCACTATTTACTGCATTTCTCAAATAGGGACACAAATAGAACTACTGGAGTCAAACCTGAATATTAAAATACAAACTTGCTCCAGTCTATATTGCCAATATCTTTATTGAAAAAATGTGCTCCAACACTAAGCACATATCATATTAAAAAAACAATAATAACAAGAAAATACTCACTCGTTCACTCATTACTCATTCATTCATAATACCTGACTGATAGCATTTCCTTTTATGTACTGATAGAATTTATATATACAAATGCTCATATAGTCTCATTTATAAATATTTGAGTTTTATACGTTCTACTAATCAGACTATTAATATCCTCTTAAATATCTTGTCCCAACTGTTCACATGGGTACTTGTTACTTCACTGTATCAAAATTATCTCCGTGGAGTTGTTGTAATAGTCTCTGACACAGTTCTCCATGTAAGTAAAACAACTTTCAGTAATTCCCAGGTACTTGATGAACGGAATGAGTTTATCACTCCCACATTTGATGTCAGCTTGTTCCTTATACCAACGTCGGTTCCCCTATGCAGGACCGCATTTCGCTCACTTCATCAGGAGGAACCACCACATCATCTATAACAACACAATCCTATTATCACTCCACCAATTCAAATACTGAATGTTTAATTTATACGTATTAAATTACAATATCATCTTCATCTAAATTCACCTACTTTAATCGATTCAAATCGCTGCATGCCTGGAAGAGACTTCTCAGCTCGGGAGCCAACTGCCGTGTCTCTGAAATTAATGGGGAAGTAAAAAACGCCATGTTTAAATCCTCCCATAATGCACTGCCCACCTATTAAATTTTAAAGGGACATTCCCTCAAACCCATTCTACTTCCTGATTGAGGCCCGCAGGTGCCACTGTATCCCATGTATAGATATACCGTTGTTCAATAGTTTAGCAACCGAGTACTGACATCGCCCCCCTTACTACTATTTAGGGGATCTGTGTCAGTATCACGCATCTTAGTTGTTCAATAGTATGGTTAATTCATACCAATGAGCCACAAGAGGATTCATCATTTTCTTCAGTCGTAAATTGCTGACATGCTCTGCTAGTCTATTCTTTAATGGGCGGTTGGTATGTCCTATATAATAAGCCCACAGGGGCAAATAATACAGTATACCACCTGGTAGCTAATACAGTTAGTATTATGCCGCAATATGAATTCCTTATTGCTGTGGGGTATAGGAATTGTCCCAGTGTTTAGGGAGTAACGGCAGTATACACATTTCCCACAAGGGGAATGTCTGCCCTCCTCCATTATCCTTCTTGGTCTCTTCAACAATTCACCTATAGGCGTCAAGCATAATACTAACTGTATTAGCTCCCAGGTGGTATACTGTATTATTTGCCCCTGTGGGCTTTATTATATAGGACATACCAAACGCCCATTAAAGAATAGACTAGCAGAGCATGTCAGCAATTTACGACTGAAGAAAATGATGAATCCTCTTGTGGCTCATTGGTATGAATATAACCATACTATTGAACAACTAAGATGCGTGATACTGACACAGATCCCCCTAAATAGTAGTAAGGGGGGCGATGTCAGTACTCAGTTGCTAACTATTGAACAACGGTATATCTATACATGGGATACAGTGGCACCTGCAGGCCTCAATCAGGAAGTAGAATGGGTTTGAGGGAATGTCCCTTTAAAATTTAATAGGTGGGGCAGTGCATTATGGGAGGATTTAAACATGGCGTTTTTACTTCCCCATTAATTTCAGAGACACGGCAGTTGGCTCCCGAGCTGAGAAGTCTCTCCAGGCATGCAGCCGATTTGAATCGATTAAGTAGGTGAATTTAGATGAAGATGATATTGTAATTTAATACGTATAAATTAAACATTCAGTATTTGAATTGGAGGAGTGATAATAGGATTGTGTTGTTATAGATGATGTGGTGGTTCCTCCTGACGAAGTGAGCGAAATGCGGTCCTGCATAGGGGAACCGACGTTGGTATAAGGAACAAGCTGACATCAAATGTGGGAGTGATAAACTCATTCCGTTCATCAAGTACCTGGGAATTACTGAAAGTTGTTTTACTTACATGGAGAACTGTGTCAGAGACTATTACAACAACTCCACGGAGATAATTTTGATACAGTGAAGTAACAAGTACCCATGTGAACAGTTGGGACAAGATATTTAAGAGGATATTAATAGTCTGATACTGTAGTAGAACGTAAAAACTCAAATATTTATAAATGAGACTAATATGAGCATTTGTATATAGAATTCTATCAGTACATAAAAGGAAATGCTATCAGTCAGGTATTATGAATGAATGAGTAATGAGGGAACGAGTGAGTATTTTCTTGTTATTATTGTTTTTAAATATGATATGTGCTTAGTGTTGGAGCACATTTTTTCAATAAAGATATTGGCAATAATAGACTGGAGCAAGTTTGTATTTACTACTTACTGCATGCCAATGGTTCCCAAACCACATCCTGGAGGCACCCGTCGGGTTTTCAGGATATCCACAATGAATATTCATGAAAGATTTGCATGCACTGCCTCCACTGCATGCAAATCTCTCTCACAAATATTCATTGTGAATATCCTAAAAACCTAACTGTCTGGGGTGCCTCCAGGACCAGGTTTGAGAACCACTGCTGTATGCGGTGAGGTGTATGGCTGGGGTTTCTCTTCTGGTCCCTTCAAATGCCTCTTGATCTCTCACTTTTCTTTCCGCCTGCTAGTATAAAGCTAATATAGTATTATAGAAACTCTGAAGGTGATTTATTTAACTGAATAATTTGGCCAAATACTTCTGCTTGCACTCGTTACTTCCATCTCACAGCTGGGATTTTTTTTTTGTTCTAATCTGAGGGTTGGTTTCGGGGATACCCTTCTTTCCAGTCTGAAAGATCCTCAAGCCCCTCTTCTTTCCTATTCTTGGGAGTACTGGTTTTCACTTGGGTGTAGACTGGAAAAATGTAATGAATGTTCTGCCCTCGAGAAAAAAAATGTTAGTACATGTCTCTCACCTACTATTCTGGTCTCTTTAAAGCAGCCTGCATGTTGGGGAAAGGGATGAGAGAGACCTCTCATTCTGTTTAGCTAAATCTAGGAGAACATCTTCCAAGGTGTCAGAGGACACTGCTCCAAACACCATGCTTGGCCTCATGCAGCCCACGGGCTGCCCCTCCTTCAATTCGCTCATTTTGCAAACCGACACCCTTAGTCTCTACCTCTCAAAAAAAATCTATATAAAACAAAGCATAAACAAGAACTCAATGTAGAATAAAAAATGTTGCCAAAAACAAAACAGTCCAAAAGGTCCCCGACTAATTTGGGCCAATTACTTATCTAATATTACCGTCTATCGTAGTACTACGAAAGAAAACTTACAATGCGTTAATCATTTAGAAAAAAAAAAATAAACTGTAACGTAACGAAAGCAAAACAGAATATCACTGAGCTACAGCTTTCCACAAATATAACCGGGAAGTACAGCCATTAACTGTGGAGAAGAAGCGCAGCGCACGCGCCAAAGCGTTTAAAAGACGAATCAGGTGGGCGCTCACGTGCCCTGAGTGGCCCCGCCCCTGCTTCCAGTTACCCAGGCAACGAGGTCATCTAACATCCTTGTCCTGACTTTTAGTGGCGTGCACGGAGCGGAGGTTAGGTTACGTCCGTGCGTAGGACTCCGTCAGCGAACAGCCGTTGAAAGATGGCGGATGAGCCGGGAAAGGGTCGCGGGGAGAGTTCATCCGGCTTCGCCCGACGCGTGGACCTGGAGATGCGAACGGCTGAGCCCGGAGCAGCGCCAATTCATGCGGCAGGCGGAGAGGATACAGTGGCAACGGGCGCGGCGCAGAGGCTGCGGAGCCGGAACGTGCTGACGGGCTTGATGATCGGAGTCGCTGTGCTGGGCATCTGTATCCTTCCTGAGTAAAATGTTGTAATTGGGCTCATCTTAATTTTGTAGAAACCGGCTCTTATGTCTTAGCTAAGCAGTGTTGTGGTCGGATACGGCAACAAATGCCCTTATGCAACCGCCTCCTTAGCACCAATGAGCTTTTCAATTATTTTCCACCTGAAGTCCTGCAGTTTCTATTTAGAGCTTTGCAGCTTGTCTGCTTGCTACAAGCAGGGTTGCCAGGTGGAAAATTTTTTCCAGCCCAATCCAGCCAGGGTTGCCAGGTGGAAAAATTTTTTCTAGCCCATCCAGCCCAAAAACCAGCCCCAAACCCGCCCCAAACACCAAACCCCGCCCCTGACACCCCCACCCCGCGTCATCGCCGTCACCGGCCCCGCCCCCACCGTCACCGGCCCCGCCTCCCACGTCACCGGCCCCGCCTCCCGTCATCAGCCCCGCCTCCCACGTCATCGGCCCCGCCTCCTACGTCATCGGCCCCGCCTCCCACGTCATCGGCCCGCCCAAAAAACGTCACTAACCCCGCCCCACCCAGCGCCGAAAAAGGCAAAAAGCCGCCCGAAAAAACCGCACAGAAACCAAAAAGCCGCCCAAAAAACCGCAACCCGCCGCGGGCAAAAATTTCCCGCGGCGGTCGCTGGAAAACCGCCCACCTGGCAACACTGAATCCAGCCCAAAACCCGCCCAAACACAAACCCCGCCCCTGACACCCCCCACCCCCCGCGTCATCACCCCCGCCGTCACCGACCCCGCCTCCCACGTCACCGGCCCCGCCTCCCATGTCACTAAACCCCGCCCAAAAACGGCACTAACCCCGCCCCCCTGCGGACGAAAAAACCGACCCTGAAGCCCAAAAAACAGCCCAAAAAACCGCAACCCGCCGCGGCCAAAAATTTTCCCGCGGCGGGTCGCGGAAAACCGCCCAATTGGGTGGTAAAACCGCCCACACTGGCAACACTGGCTACAAGGACGGAAGTGGGCTGTAGAACTAGGGAGGCCAATTGGGCAAGCTGGTTATAGCCCCATGACGTTCACAGAGTTGGGAGTTTTGATTTCCCTATAGTAGTTGTCATTTTATAATGCACTGGATCTATGCAGTACTGTAGTAAGGAGGTTTAATGCCTTAGGTTAGGTGGTAATTATTCAGTAAAATGGCCAAACACTAAAGCAGGGACGTAGCTAGACAACAGATTTTGGGTGGGCCTAGGCAAGAAGTGGGTGGGCACCAAGTGTTCCCCCCCCTGAAAAAAATCTCAGCTGGCGAGGAAGACGGAAAACTCTTCTTTCCCACATGGCAGTCTAAAGCAGGGCCTGATGAAATGAGGAATGCACAGGTGCCGTATTGTGGAGAGTAGTGTTTTCATTACCATCAGGGGGACGTCTTCAGCTGGCGGAGCTTGGTATCCCCACCAGCTACCGCTAAACTGTGCTACTGTTGGGTGACCAGCCCACCTGCGGCTACGCCACTGCACTAAAACATTCTGCATTAGTTTGCCATGTGCTAATCACACACTAATTTTTTTTTGAGGGAGCATGTCAGGCTGGAGAATGGGGTGTTCCTGTGTTAGCAAGTTAAACACAGAAGCCTTAGCAAGCAGGAAAAGGACCATCATGTAAGGTCATGCTAAGGCCAATTTTTACTGCAGACTTAGTAAAAGGACCCCAAAGTGACTGTTCTCAGTCCATTACTCTAAAATAAAAATCAGAAATACAAAGTCACATATTTCGTAGGCCAAAATCAGAATGTATCAACCTGAGTGATGTGCCAGCAAGAAAATCCCATGATTGCAATGTTTTACCTAAAAAGAGCTAATGTTGAGTATGAATTTGATAAGTGGCTTGTTCAAAGTCACACAGTAGAAATGGATGAGAATTTATTGATCCATTACATTGACCATAACAATTGTAAAATGACAGTTTTCAATTTTGTAACAATAAGTCTCCTCTCTTAATAATAAGTCACAACTAAATCCCAATAGCATTGGATACTTCTTTGGTGAAAGAGACATAACATAACAAACATGTAGTCATCTCTATTTGTAATACATGCATCTGTAGTTTCCAGCATTCTACCGTTGAGGGGGGGGGGGGGGCTTTATCAGTCCAACAGATATAAATTAATTTTTAACTTGCTAAACAGGTCTTCACTGTAAGTTATGCATAATTATGACAGCCCCAGGGGAGGTCATCGACTAACAGGCACATCTTTGCTCTCAGTCCACATTTGCCTCCCAACAATTGTGCCACTTGCTCAACATCTCCATTCCAAAACACCACTGTAAACAGACACGTGATGGAAACATAGATCTTTATCTGCTGCCATCTTCTATCTTTTTCTGCTCATCCAGGTGCAGCATATAAACCAGTGTCCTAGAACCCACACTTAGGACATAATCCAATTTAGGGCCAGATGCATAAAACTTATTGAGCCAGCAACATGGGTTTTACACTGGTTCTAGCCGGTTTAGTGAGCATGGGAGTTCAGCCAGATGTGCACAAAAGGGTTCTCCAAGCTCTTTTCCCTGTATGGTAGCAGCTAATGAAATTTGTATTCATGAGCTAATTACTATACAAATGTGCATTCAAAGCAATGCAAAGAAGCAGCCCCTACCTTTGCCGTGGAAAATTTAACGGGAGTTCTGGAGCTGTCCTTTCAGTTCTTCATTGTCGCAAGTACTCCACAGCCGCTCTGTGGTCCTCTGCCACTCTTGCAAGAGGAGAAGGACCTGCGGGAGAAACAAGACGTGCAGGAGCAGGCCCTGCTGGCACCCCTCCTTCATCTTGCCATCCTCCCAAGAATGAAATCCTATCAGATAACTTTGTTTAAGATCGCTAACCTGAGGCTGTGAAGTGGGGTTGGAGGCCCACAGCCGTTTTGAGGACAAAAAAAAGCTGCACTGACTTTCATACATGCAGCTTCTTTGTGTATATGAAAGCCGTATACAAGCGCTGCTCTGAGCTTGCACAGAGCAGCCGCTCTTACCTATTGGCTGAGCTGACCGACTGGCTTCCACCCTATCAAGGTCCTCGCTGCTTTTGTGAGCAGCTCATTTGCATGCGAGTTGCTCTGGGACTCGCTCTGTATTTCCAAATCTGTAATTTTAACCTGAGGTGGAAATACTGGTTGTTCTTTCCGGAGACCTTTGTACATTTCAGTCTTATCATCTGTGCTCTACACACCCGTTTCTGGTGCATATCAAGCCTGTGCAAGAGTTTAAATTGCATCTCCTTCCACACTATGCTCTCTGCTAGCACAGAAATCATCCTGTTCAATATCAGAATTCAGATCCTGCCTCTGTTTTTGACCTGTAGGTGCCCCCCTCCTTACTTCCCTAAGCATATTGTTATATTCCCCAGTACGGTTCTGAGACTTTTTTTATTATTATTGGGCTAACTTAATACAATTGTGACTAGCTTTCTAGAGTAGGGGTTCTCTCAACCCAGGACACATCTAGTTGGGTTCTCAGGATATCTACAATGAATGTGTATGAGGTAAATTTGCATGTAGTACCTCCATTGTTTGCAAATCTATTTCATGTATATTCATTGCAGGTTTCCTGAATCTATCTGCCTGGGTGTGTCCCAAGGACTGGGTTGAGAACCCCTGTTCTAGAGTTATGCTTCCCTTTATCAATTCAGAGCCTTAGCTTGATGACAAGACTGTAACTCTGGAAAGTTAGTTAGACCTGTTACATAAGAACATAAGTATTGCCATACTGGGACAGACCGAAGGTCCATCAAGCCCAGTATCCTGTTTCCAACAGTGGCCAATCCAGTTACAAGTACCTGGCAAGATCCCAACACAGTAAAATAGATTTTATGCTTTTCAGTTATGCTTCAGATTAGTTTCATTTATAAAGTGCCAAACTTGAACCATTAAGACAGAGTGTTTGTAAAATATATGAAACAATGTAAATATACACGATGAAATTGGAGAGAGAAGTTGTACAGGCAAAGCGGTTTAACACATTATATGCAGGTACTCTTTCTGTCCCTAGTGGGCTTACAAACTAAGTTTTAGTTTGTCTTTAAGGTGTTCAGGTGGAAGTTACAGTTGTTTTAAGATTTTTGTATTTTTTTCGCAAGTACCTTGGAAGGGTCAGGATGTGCAGGACTGAGTTCCTGCTGGCTGTCCCTCCAGATTCTTCTGCTGTGTTTCCTTGTAGAGTGTGATCCCATGCCAGGCCAATGACTCTCCCTATGAAAAATACTCGCAGAAGTTTGGTAAAATTCAATTACAAAGCAAGATCTGTGGGCTTAAGGTGTTGCTTACTTCCATTTATATTTATCCAGTGAAGTCTAGCATTCTGATCACTTTACTTATTTAAAAGCTTGTATATAACTGACTTAGCATACTTTTTAGCAAGCTGTTCTAGGGCCTAAAAGCTATTATTAAAACAAATAAAATTCTGCCACTGCTGCTCATTAGTCTGTTTCTTCCCACTCCCTCCAAACATTCTCATTCTTTCTCTCTCTCTCTAAACATTTTAGTTTCAGTATTTTCTCTCCTTTTCTCCCTTTGTCCTCACATTAATCCTTCTCTCCCCTCTACCTATCCTCTGACAATTTTCCCTTCCTCCAGGCGTTCTGTCCTTCCTTCCTCCATCGCATCAGCCAAGTACATAAGAATAATAACATAGTAAATGACGACTGATAAAGACCTGAACGGTCCATCCAGTCTGCCCAACAGTCGCACTCATCAATTCATGATTAAATCAACAACTAATGTGATATTATATTCTGTATCACGAGTCTTCTTTGGCGTTTTTACA